>NW_027132905.1:9898125-11106562 GCF_026122565.2 Emydura macquarii macquarii | reverse complement strand
ATATCAAATGCAGTGCCAAGATTGATTATGGGCTCAAGTCTTGGAGTGGTAACTTCTAACCCAGACTCGGAGTTGTAGTGACACCATATATCATAAACAATGGTATACTGTGTTGTATAGTTAATATGCACCTGACATTTCTTTACCCTGTGTAGCCTTCTGGTGCTGAAATTGTCTCCCTTTTCTTGCTAAACTGCAAAAAGGAAAATAATGGCAGCTCAAGATCAATAATAGATGTTAAACTTTATTCATTGTGCTTTGCAAAATCTGGCAAGCAACTAAAATTAAAAGCATTTATATTGTTATATAATGAATTATCCATTGTAACAGTTTTCTTCTAGCCATTACTGTAAATTACCAGTCAGGATAACCTTTCTGCATGCATTTCTGAATGAAATATGTTAAGATATAGTTGGGAATAGAGTGAGAAATTGATATCTTTAGGCATATGAATTATATTTATTAAGTTTCTCATGCTCAATTTCTGTGTTTACCAGCCAAGTGTCTTGGCAGAAAACCTTGTCTTTTTGAAGACTCGCACGTCCATGAATTTGGTTTTTTTTTTTTTCTTGATGCTTCACCATCACATCATGCTGTAAACCTCTCCTTGGGACTTCAAAAGCTTCAGATAAAGCAAAAATTCAAACTAGCCTGTATCACTGGATGTTTTTCTTTGTCTGGCCAAGAAAATGGGCTATAAATGTAACAAGACAGTAGTTAACAATTGACTTTTTTAATATCTTTGCTGTTCAGAATTTTATTTGAGGTCACATACACTGATTTTACATCACTGTAACTCCATTAACTTCAGTGAAATTACTCCTGATCCCTCACCAGTACATGTGAGGTCAGGGATCAGGCCAAGTGTATGTAGGTAAATGTAATAGTTTTAGGTGAATTTAGAAATATTTCTACATAGTTGTTCACACATTTAATTTTTCAACATTTGTCTCAGACCTAACTGCTGGAGTTACTTTGTAACCCATGATTTTATGCCCAGAAGGCTGGAAAATATAATATTATGATGGGATAATTCCTAAATAATGTAATTTCATCCAGGAAACTTTTATTTAGTAATCATTTAAGTTTTACAGGCAGAACTCTGTGAGAGTGTGTGTTACTCTCTTGGATTTAGAAAGGTTGAGAGCTCCCATGTTATCCTTAATATTCTAGACTATCTTCTCAAGAAATTTCTCCTCTCCTCCCAGTTCCAAACATTGTATGCAGGTTTAAATGTGCCAAGAGTTTGTTTCCGAAGTAAAGCCAACATCTGTGTTTGAGTGGAGATGGCTGTTCAGAATGACCAGCTGTTCTTTCATGCTCAATTTGCAAAATAGTCATTTTTTAATCTAATGTTAAAATTGCCTTCTAAACTGAACGTATCTGTTTCTAGCATCAACTGTGAACTGATGGGAGCATCAGAAAAACTATTAATTGTACAGGCATGGATTGCCCTGGGACAGGTGTAGCATGGAAGTATATAGAATGTAATCATTGGCTTCTTCATAATACAGATGTGCAAGATTAGGCAAAGATGCATCATTGAGAGGAATGTGCAGAGCATTGCTGAACTCAGATTTTTAATGCACAGTCATCCTGGACTGTAGGAAAAGCTATGCTGTTGAAATACTGAAAAAGCTGGGGTAGGGGTGGAGAGGGAGAAAACTGAAGCTGAACTGAGATGTCTGCTTAAGAAAAGTTGTGCTGTAAAGTAGGAATTAATGGAATATATAATAGAGCAGAATTTTAAGAAAGGTGATATAAAGCCCAGAAACCATATATTGCACACACTACTTCTCTGTCATAGAAATATGTGTTTGATTTAGGAAAGAAATTGGATAGGGATTTGTTTTATTTTATATTGGTTCTTAATACACTGTTTTCAATTATGTGTTGTGGCCATGTTAACTATGAGCAGAATGCAGGTCAAAAAGACAAGATTTTTCTTCAAAATCAAGTATTCTATCACCAAACAAATGAGATACCAGTTAATAAGTTTGTAGCCAGGCATCTTTTAGCTTCTCTTTGTTCAGGTCAATTGGTGGCCATAGCAAGAAACCATGTGGAGAATTCAAAGGAAGTAGAGGGGTAATGAGGAGTTTGGAAAGCTAAATTATATCACAGAAAGCAATGTTTCATTGTGCAAATAAAGAAAAACATGGTCAGCCTGACTTCTCTGCTGTGACTTATAGAGCAAGATTCTGGCACAAAATACCAAATTAGTCAGAATTATGGGGAAAGTTGTGCCAAGAGCTGCGGGTAGAGACAAGAAACCTAACAATCAGATTGGAAGGGAAACAGGAAAACAACACACTTGGGGAAATATACAGGAAAATATGATTATACATGGGGAAAAAAATACAAAAGTGTAGAAAAATTGTGATTTAGTGGGGGTGATCTGTAATTAAGTGGGTTTGGCACTCTTCGTCTTCAAAGTGATGGAACTTATTCATCCTTACAGCATCCCTGTGATGTAGGCAAAAATTATGCATTTTACAGATGGAGAAACCATGTCACAGTGAGATGCAGTCACTTGCCAAGGTCACGCAACAAATCCTTGTTAGAGCTATGCTTAGGAGTTCAATGTTCATTCTGCTAGGCCACAGTGCTGAACTTTTTTTCCAAGAGCAGATACATCAGCAGCCCAACACTCTTGTTTCCAGCAGTTATGCCTAGTAAATCCAACACTAAGAGAAGTAAGATCTGGAAATGAGCCTGTGCACTTCCATCAAGAACACAGGCTGAAGGCTGTCTTGCTCTGATGAGCCTGCTCTCCTATGATTTCAGTGAGCTGGATCTGTGAATTCCTCAGTAGCCTGCCCTATAATGTCTAACCGACTTCATAAAGTCATTGTTTTTTTTCAACTCTTCCTTAAGAATACTGAATGGAATGCTTCTAGTCTAGTCTAACCCACCTTTCAAAATAGTCTTTCTGAATCCATAGAATATCCAAGAATTAACTTTTTCTTCTCTGTCAGTAAGGACATAAACTTTCATGGGTCATTAATTTTCTGTTCTTTCTTCCTATTATTGATCCAAGCCATAATACAGACAACAAGCAACGTCAAATTACAGCTTTAATGGATACCATGGTTTATGCAGCTCCTTAGCCAGATTTTAACCAGGAGGATGACAGCTATATCCCATCCACATCACTCTATGGACTATTCTAGTGTGAAATAAGCTAAGAATTTCACTTAGAAGTATATCTAATCCAGGAATTCAGAGTCTGACAATTGGGGAGGGAAATAGACAGCTGGTAGAATTTTGAAACAGGATTTTTATTTTATTTATTTATTTATTTTACTATTTATTCTTTGATTATTTTGTCCCTGGCATTTCTTTTGACACAGTTGGCACGAGCCACAGTACGTGACCCCAAAACAGGTGTCCTAACAGTGGCCAACTACAGGGTGTCAAAAAGGTAAGATGACTGTGAAAGACGTTGCGTCCTACTGTTCTGTCTTGAAGCTCCACTTAACTTGAATGTAGTGCTGTAGCTGTCATTAGTCTACATGCTCTGTTAACATTCCTCCCTTGTCTGCCTGCTTTCACTGACACAATGTAGCATGAAGAATGCTATCTATCTGAGCAGAAAGCTTTAATTGCATGTACTGTGTTTTATACTATATATAAACTTAGGCAATGAGTTTTATGGCCTTTAATTAGTGCTTTTTATTTTTGTATTCTGGAAGGTGAATGTGTGCAAATTCTGATGCTTGCAGTGTTTTGAGACTGATATAGATAATAGCCTCTATTACTTTAAGTAGCAATAGCACTAATATTAACTCTAAAGATATTTTACTTTAATTCTGGACTTAAGGATTTGTGTGTCTGGATTTAAGGATTTATGAATCCTTATGATAATGTTAATTAGAATAATATAATAATATTTTAATATGCAGGGTTTTTTGTGCAGCGCTTATCCAGCTTTACTGATCTAAAAGCACAAATATTTTTGTCCTTTTCATTTTGGCAACAAGACCACAAGTACCAAATGGTTTTCAAACAAACTTAAAATATACAGTTTGGAATATTGAACAGTATTCTAATACTTTGCACATAAAATCTATTCTAATCTAACAGTATTCTAATACTTTGCACACAATACCCCGCTGCTGATGAAAATTTGCCTCTAGAGATGTTAAATATTCATAGATAAATATATTTTTAAGGTCAGAAGGGACCATTGTGCTCGTTTGGTCTGATCTGTTGCATAAGACACACATTTCCCTGAATTAATTATTGCTTTGCTTTAAGACCAATAACTGTGGTTGAACTAGAGCATATCTTTTTAGAAAAACATCTAATGGTGAATAGAGAGGTTTAGAGACTGTCCAATGTAACCATGTCAAAACTCTTAAAATCCCTCCACTACCTTTGGTCTACTGCATCAAGTTTGAGCTTCTTGCTCTTCTGCCTCCCTACTTATCCAACCTCGTCTCTTGTCATGTGGTCATCCACCCTTTCTGAAATGCCAGCAGTGATGCCCCATCTATCTGATGCTCCCACAACCATCTCCATGCTTGGTGCCCGCCGCCCTCCCTCCCCCCCAGTGCGTGCGCGTCACTACCTACTTGTGAATACTGTTCCTGGACTGATACACCAGGCCATTCTCTCATCCTTGACATCCCTGCACAAGATTCATTTCTCTTGTGACACCTAAAAGGAATTAGCCATCTAATAATGCACACAATATGTATATATTAAAAACTCCGTCACTTTCCTAACTCTGCTTGTCTGTTTCCCTCAGCCCCACCATCTTTCTGTTTTATTTTCATACTTTAAGCTGTTGAGAGCAATGACCGTGTCTTCCTATGTGCATATAAATAGTACCTGGCACATTTTGGGCACTACCACAGCATAAGGGCAGGTCTACACTACAAACTTGCTTCAGCGCAGCTGCACTGCTGTAGCACTTCTGTCGACTTAGAGCGTCTTCACCAGGAGAGAGCTCTCCCATTGGTTTAATAATTTCACCTCCCCAAGTGGCAATTAGCTATGTCAGCAGGAGAAACTCTCCTGCTGACATAGCTATGTCTACACAGGGGTTAAAGTCTGTATAACTATGTTGCCCAGGGTGTGGATTTTTCACACCCCTGAGCAATGGAGTTAACCAAAGTATGTAGTTTCAACCTGGCCGTAATAAATCCTTCTCCAGGGCCAGGTTCAGGGTGGGGCTGTAATCCTCTGCCATCTGTTTCTAAAGGGAAGCATATTGTATTTCCTTTTTAAGGTTAATCAGTTTTATCTCCTGCCCCTCCCTCAAGTTCCTACAAAACAATAATTCAGTTTCTAGATGACTGCTCTGCACTTATCTGCATTGACTTCAATGGGCTTTAAGTCAGAGAGCCCAGATGCTTCTCTCTATTGCAACATTTCACATGTGAAGTTCATCTTCTCAAAGAAAAGGACATTTTGTTATTTCCCTTTGCCTTCCCCCAATATCAGGAGGGCCTTCGCTGTGAGTTTCCTTGGGCCTAAAGACTGGCTGTGCTACATTTCAACTGCATCATGCACATTTTCAATCTCTTAGTCTTCTGACTATTTCCTCTACCCAACTTCCCTGCATGATGATTTCCGTCTTCTTTGCTGACTGTGTTTTATCATTTTTCTCATTCAGGAAAATCACACCTACATATAGTGCTGTAGAATGTTGGATACTCTCTTTCACACAGCATCTTCTGAGGGGAAAGTCTTCCTTGAAAAACAAAATCAATTGGATTTTGCACCTAGACAATTAGATACATGCACCTAGATTTCCAATGCTGAATCTCAAGGTTGAAATGTTCCCTGGAAGTTTTGCTTAAAGGCCGAGATCACAAACTGAGCCATGTGCGAAAAGGAAAATATGATGTTTTGTGGGGGGGTGGGGTTGGAAATCACGATGAAGTCTCCATCTTGTGTTATCATGTGCAAGGTTATCTGATGGATAGAACAGTCTGGGGTTGCAGGACAAGTTTTAGCGGAAGGCACAAAGTTTTTTGGTTTTGGGGTTTGTTTGTTTTTTTTAAACTAGTGAGTAGAACGGATTCCTGTCATCTAGCTGTTAGCAAAATAACTGCACGTTACAGGAACAGCAGACATATTTATATGCTAATCACAACAAGCGTTTGCAGAGCAGCCAGGTCAGTACAGCTTCAGCTGATGGCAATGGGTTGCACCGGCCCAAAAAATCCGTATGCTTGGCTTTGTGTCTGTATCCCTTGGTTACAGACTCTTCAGTTCTCCTTGCCAGTGTATATGAGAGTAACATTTTTCAGAGCAAACCAAGCCCATCAGCATTACAAACCTACAAAGCTGTATTCTTCCAAGTTTGTGGGGGGGGCTTAGATCATCACAGGAGCGATAACTGGTTCCTCTCTACAACTAACTCCATAACTGCCATGGTGGATCTGGATGCACTATAAACACCTATCAGAAGCTTTGAAATCACTATATACCTTGAAAAGCTGCAAATCACTCAGCTTTTTCTTCTGTCAGGATTTCATATAAGGGAGCACCTTTGCTGCTGATTTACTTAAGCCACACAAGCTGGCATTGCTCCAGCTTTTCAAAGGTTATTGCCTTTGACTACTTTTTCACATATATATTCCATCACGCTTTTCAACAAATAATGTCAGCAAGTTGGCAGCACCTCATACAATGGAAGCCTGAGATGTCTCTAGCTGAGCACCTAAACTCAGAGGAAAATGTGAACGTTTTGGCATAAGTGTGTGGATAAGATGTTGATGGTTCTTTGCTGTGCCTGGAAGCTCTTTGCTCTACTCTCAGCTTCTAGCTTAGAGAAAGAACATTCATTTTTGCAATTTTTATTGGTTAAAGTTGTTATTTATATCTACCAAAGCCTTTCACACCTGCCTCTGCTGTCCGTGACCTAAACTAAATTTGAAATACTTTGCAGATGGCAAAACCTTGCAGAAACCACAAAAGCTTCTGGTATAGACAAAAGTGGTAAAGCTGTCTGCCAGAGTGAAGGAGTATGCAGTGTAGTTGTAGCCCTGTTGGTCCCAAGATATTAGAGAAACAAGGTATGTGAGGTAACATAATGAAATAGGGCAGTTCTGAGTTAACTCTGGTTTTTTCCCATCTTTTTTTCTCTTTCCCCTTTGCCTCTGCACCCAGTTCATGGTTAGAAGAATACGATGATCCTGTTGTTGCCAGAGTGAATCACCGAATGCAGCATATCACAGGGTTAACAGTAAAAACAGCGGAACTATTGCAGGTTGGTTCTGATCCTTCCCGGGTTAACGCAGCAATGTTCTGTAAGCAGCTTCCATACCCATCAATCAGTGGCGTACTAAGGGTCTCCAGCACCCGGGGGCCAAGCCTGCATTTGCACCCGCCTCATCCATGTCTCTCCCCACCCCGCTTCCCCAGCGTGCAGAGCAGGAGGGGTCTCAGCGCTGCCCCACAACTGCCCCAGGCGGGATGAATGTAAAGTGAGCCATCTGAGCCAGCACCGGATTGCGGGGCTGGAGCGGCAGGTAAGTGCGCTCCAGGCTGGCCCTTCACAGAGGGCAGGGAGTGCAGGAGGCTTTGCCCCCCTCAGAGCCTCCGGTACTCCCCACCTCCTGCATGTGTGAAGGGCCGGCACACACCCTCCTGCAGGTGTACTCCCCGTCGGTACGCCATTGCTGTCAATCAGGAGGCTCAGGAGTTGGTCTTCCTCCCTTCCTGCACCAACTTCCATGTATTTTCCCATCCATTCACTGGACAGGTATCATGAAGCAGAACTAGCACGTTCCCATGGTGTGGGTGGTCAGGAACCCCATGAAGAGTTTCTGCATGGGCATTCTCCATCCACTTCCTGCTACAGAGCAGTGCAATGGGGCAGCTTGTTCTCCCTGTGGATAGCACATGTGGAAGAGTGTAGGCAGTCAAGGATTAAGACGTGGAGCCAGACAATCCGCAGCGCTGGCAATCCACTAGCCGGTATGCCCATTTAGAGGGAGGTGCAGCAGCTCCACTCTGAGAGGAGGATACTTTTTCTTAGTTTGGCAGCCATGCAGGTCCACTTAAAGAGCTATCGATACTTGGGCTTTGGGTAGGGATATAGGATTTGGCAAAAATAAGTCTTTAAATGAAGATTCCTAGTTGCATCTTGTTCCTAGGGAATGGCCCCTCAGTAAGGGTGCCGTGGATGGCACAGAGCTGCCAGAACAGCTCTATATCCTCCTCGTAGACTGCAGTTTTGGAGAAGTGTTATAGTGACCACGTTTAATTAATTAGGCATTATCCCTTCAATGTAATAAAACTTTGTATTTTTATATATATATATATATATATATATATATATATATATATATATTCATGTATTTATTTTGTGATGTAAAGAATGGTGGACTAAAACTTAACGTGAAAACATAACAGTGAAATGCACTCCTGCCACTTCCTCTCCATGTGTGATTTGGTTTAGGTCTTTGCCTTCAAGAAGAAAATGTGTCTTCCCCAGCTATCTAATTTGCAATTAAATGTGTTTGTTCCCCCCAACATCCTAGGTTGCTAATTATGGAATGGGAGGACAGTATGAGCCACATTTTGATTTCTCAAGGGTAAGATCACAGTGTCAAACTTATTCTACATTAATACTGAACAAAAAGAGTACTTTAAAATAAGGTGCATTTTGAGAGTTGGTATAATGTTTGTTTTAATGAAAAATTTTAATATTAATCTAGGGCCTGATCCTGTGAGGTGACTAGTGACCTCTGCTCCTGTTCACTTGGGCTTTTAACAGCTTCCTGGAAGCACTTGGAACCTTGCAGGATTGGGCCTCTGAGTACCAGGCACAAAAAGTGTAGGAGTCCATGAGTGCCATGTAAACGTAGTCAATGACCATGCCAGCTATACTGGGGAGCTGTGGTTCTCTGTCCTTGCTGAATGTATTCCATTCATTACTGCTTGGTTTAAACCTGTTCTGTTATGTTGTTAAGGTTAAATCCTAATTCAGATTTTGATCCTGCATTTGGATCCACTAGCATGGACTGCTGCACCATCAGTGTCCCACTGATTTCATGAGCACATAGCTCCACAATTAATGTTTCTGAATACAGGATCGGGGCCCTAGTCAGCATGAAAACAAAACTTCAACACTGACAACTCATGTTCATTAGCAAACTTTTACTGCTCCTTAAACAAGTTTTGGCTTGTTAGCTTTACTGAACATCACTTTCCTTTTAACTTGGAGCCTTTATATTCTCTTGATGCAAATAAATGCATTTAAATTCTCTTTAAAGCCTTTGAACTAAAGGAGGTTGATAGAATCTCAATAAAGAAAGGAAATTAACCATCAAATTGGCCAGCATAATCTTTATCTTGGATTAGTAATTAGGGAGGAGCAGTACATGGAATTTATCTGATAATTGCTGCCAAAGTTAAGTCCAGGCAATAATTACTCAGTGTGGGTTTGGACTGGTCCTCTGTTTTCTGTGTATTTCAGAATTCCATATTTTGCAATCTCCATGCAATTTTGCAGCTATTTGTTTCCTCTCAAAACTTTGTACAGTGATATTTTATTTTTTTTAATATCAAAGTATGTCCCACTTTAAGTTCTAATGTCAATCACTCAAAACTTTGAGACTTCTTTTTAGGAACCAAAATCTAAAATCTTCACACAGGCTGGGTTTGGCAGAAACACTGCAAGCCTGTGACAATCCAAGTTTTAAACATTTTCTTATGAATTGTTGATTTCAATTTGATTGTATATGTTTTAAATCACAGTACCTTTTATGAACTCCTTTCAGGGGAAACATGTATTCTTGCATCCAAAATTGATTTGAAACTGTGTATTTTTGAGTGGTTTTTTAAATCCTGATTTCCTTCATTCCCTGTCTAATCTTCAGGACTTTCTTGTTTGTTCCCTTAGTAACAATGCATTTTAACATCTCCTGGCTGAAGTTCCTTGTTGCTTTTGGCACTTGAGCCATTTAAATAAATTGTCACTAGTATCTTGTGTTGGGGGGTGATTGGTGCTTTTTCTGCTCCTAATCTAACTCTAGTATGTGATCTTAAACAATAACAAATGAGGCCCCAAAGCATTTTTTGGGGATAAATGATAAATTGGGATTATGGTTCCATTAATTAATTCTAGACAGTTGGCAGTGCCCTGCTGGGGTCGTTATTGCTATTATAACCCATCACAGTTGGATAAGAAAGGATTTTCTTTTCCTGCCGCACAGTATATTTTATGTGGGAACAATTGGTTAGACCTGCACTGTTGCTGCTGTATTTAGGAGAACCTGGGATCTGATCCAAAGCCCACCGGAAGTGAATGGGAATCTTTCCATTGACTTCAGTGGGCTTTGGATCAAGTCTGGTAAGACCAATACATCTGCCATCCATAATGAATATTTCATAAGGGTTATAATATTTGTTTGCAGAATATTTGTGTTTTATGCCCTAAAATTTCCATTCAGACTCTTCTGATTGCTGAAGAACTGTGTTGACTCAATTCTACGTATGCTTCACCAATGTGCACATTGCATGCATTTGCAAACTTAGTTTGGCTACAAGATGTAATGCCTTTATATTCTACTCCATATAAAGTGCCCACATTTTGTGTCAAGCTATTGGAATTGTTTCTGCAGAGAACAAGCATGTAACGCTAGTGTGAGCCTGTTTGGAACTTGGGTTAAAGTTGTTATCTATTACAGCGACCCTTTGACAGCACACTCAAAACGGAAGGAAATAGGCTAGCAACGTTTCTTAACTATGTAAGTACCTTTGTGTCCTAGTTGTTTGTGTTCTTAAAGTTTGCAGTTGATTCTCATTTAATTTTATAGAAAGATGAACCTGATGCTTTCAAGCGTTTAGGGACTGGAAATCGTGTGGCCACTTTTTTAAATTATGTAAGTATGATAATCCTGTACGTGTCAAGTGATGCTTTCCATAGCATCATATATACAAATAACCTGTTGCACAAGCTGTAGAGACTCACTAAAAAGCTATAGCATCTGAAAATGGGGATTTCCTTGTTCTCACAGCATCTGCTGCTACCACAGATCAGTATCGCTTTACCCCAATACGGAAAACATAATTTGAATAGAGATTAAACGTTTCTCTTGTTTGCACTGGAAGAAATCCATTGGCTTCACTGGATTTGCACTGGTGTGAGAGGAGAATTTGACTCATAAGCTTCAAAGTGAAACTTTGAAAGAGGTTCAGTGACTTCAAACTTGAGCTTCACTCAGCATCCTGGCCATCAGATGTTTGTCAAGGGAACTTCCATATTTTTCACCAATGTCTGATAGCACTTGATGTAGTGGATCATCTGGCATTGTAACTCTCTGCACAAAGCTAGTGTGCTGTAGTGTAGTTATTACCTTTGCAAATGGAGATGTGACTAACAAAATGCTAGTTCAATTAAGAAACTCTGTTACAAATGCAAGTACTGAAAATAAAATGTTTATTTGTTGCATGTGCAGCATGGAACTTAAGGACCTACGCTAGATTCCTCTGTATAATCCCCACTGAAATTAATGGGAGTTCTGCAAGCAAATTCAAAGTTGTATATGGCCCTGTGTATATTTTCATGGTGGTTTTATTCTGACTATGGCATAGAGGTTATCTGATAACTGTAGTATTTCACATCTCATTAGTTTGGGTCTTCAATCCTGTTGTATAGTATAGTTTGTGGGTGATACGGGTTAGGTTTCACCCCACTTGTGAAATGTTTTGAAGGAGCTGATATTTCAGATGTCAAGTGCATCTTACAAAAACAACCAGAAACAACCTGACTGAAACAATGAAACCGTTATCTGAAACAACGGTCCCAAATGTGACAGACAGTCGTAAGATAGTCTGTGAGGATGTTTCTCATGAAAACTCATATTGGGCTTTTCAATTTTTTGACCAACCTTGACTGAGATTAAAAAATAAATAAAAATTACATACATTGTCAGTTCTACATCTACAAAAGCAAATTCCCCTTGTTATAATGCATGCACAGCATGTCTGTATGTCCAAGGTGCCTATTATAAAAGATTGTTTTGTTGCTGAAATGTAGATGTTTAATTTGCAAAGCTGCATGCACTATGCTTTCTAGATAGAGGAGAGAGGGAATTGGCCCCTAATGCCAATGGCACACTGTGCCCTTTTATTGTAGGTACCAAGCTGGACACCCAAAGTAGTAATGATGTTACTCTTTAAACAGAAAACCGAATTAAAATGAGAGAGTGCGATGGTATCTGGTGCGGTTATGTTTACAAAACTCTAGACCCAATCCTGCTCCCATTGATGACCATAGTGGTTTTGCTGTTGACCTCAAAGAGAGCAGAATAAGATCCAGTATTATACCTCTTCACCTAGGGCCTGATCTTAAAACCCAATGGGAATATATAGAGACATGTCTGACCTATCAGTCCTCATCCTCAAAGGAAACCTGCACAATACTTTCAAAAGATGAGCCTGGGAATTTAAATTCATAACTCTGCTAGAACTAAAAATCATGGACTGAACAGATGCTGGATTTCTGTCTTATTACAACAATCTGAGGCTTTGTCTACACTACCACTTATGTCACTGAGAGATATGAACAAACCACCCCCCTTGAGCGACATAAGCTATACTGACGTAAGTGCCACAGCACCCGCTGACATAGCTACAGCCACTCTTTGGGGGTGGAGTAATTATGTCGACAGGAGAGCTTTCTCCCATTGGCATAGAATGGCTGCACTTGGGCCATGTCTGTACTGACAGCGGCAAATTCACCGCTGCCAGATTGATCTTTCTGGATCGATTGAGCGGTCAGTGTAGACCCACTCAATCGATCAGGAAGTAGACGCTGGTAAACCACCCCCTCAAGCAGCGTAGCGCTGCATCAACGGGAACAGTGCAGTGTAGCCAGCATGCAGAAGGGAAGCAGAGCAGTCGACATGAGTTACGCACGCTACCCTGCGTAGTTTGCGTAACTCCCGTCGACTGCCGCCGAATCTCCAGATAAGTGTAGACCAGGGCTGGAGATTTTACAGCAACATAGCTATGCCTCTATAAGCTCTATAGTATAGACATTTTAACCCCCTCCTTTATCTTATGACAACAGCGGTGTTAATGGGCCACTTTACCTTGAATCGTCCCTTAGAATATGTGCTAACTACTTATGCTAAACAATCTGTTCCACCTTGCATTTAACTGTGATGCTCCGAGTACCTTTTCCAGACCTGAAGAAGAGCTCTGTGTGGCTCAAAAGCTTGTCTCTCGCAAACAGAAGTTGGTCCAATAAAAGATATTACCTCACCTATCTTGTCTCTCTAAAGCATAAACGTGTGAAACAAAAATCTTTGGCTGCTTTAAGGGCCTTAAAGGATGGAACAAGTTGTGACAGTCTGAGGATCACTCAGACCACTAAGGGATTCTCTTACTGCCTGCCTTATAACTTTGGGTGCCATACTGCTATGGCTCAAAGCTCTGACACTAGTAGCCAGCCTATAAGCATAAAGGTCTTACCCTGGCTTCCACCAGCCTAGTTACTGTTTGCAGGCCTCAACAACCCTTCCAGTTCCAAGTCTCCCCAAATCCATCTACTCCAAGTTCTTAACTACCTGACTCTCAGATTCTTCCCTTCTGGTCCGTTACCCCCGAAGGAGTGAACCGTGCTCCCCAGTTATCAGCTCACTTTGGGGGACACACTGCACGCAGCTTGCACAACAGAGACCTGTTCAGGGGTAAAAATAAAAGGTTTATTTTAGTGCTTTCAGTTAATCACAGGTAACGCAAGCGATTAATTTGTTTTGAGTTAACTCGTTTAGAAAAATCAATCATGATTAATTGCAGTTTTAATCACACTGTTAAACACGAATAGAATACCAATTTAAATTCTAAATATATTTGCAAGTTTTTCTACATTTTCAAATATATTGATTTCATTTATACAGTATATGAGTTACAACTTTTCGTTACCAGTGGTGCTATTGGCACTTCTGTAACTGTTCAATGGTTGTGGTATAGCATGCTCTAACATTGCATCATAAAGTATTTGTGTTTTGGTGACATTAACTTATTTTCCTAGATGAGTGATGTAGAAGCTGGAGGTGCTACAGTTTTCCCAGACTTTGGGGCTGCAATTTGGCCCCAAAAGGTAACAACTGCTTTATTTGTGTATACTCCCCCTCCTCTTTGCCCACATGCACAGTGAAGTTAGTGAAAACATTATTTCTTACACGTATATGTAAGTGTGGTAATAGTGATTGACTTCACAGTAAACTTAGGGCTGCACTAGATAATGGCCCTGCATATTGCTGTATAGACGCAAAGATTTCTGATTCTGTGTGGCTGTAGGATGGCAAATCATTTTTTACTGTACACAGTCTGTACATAGGACAGCTTTTAATAGGAAGGGAATCCCTCCTCCAAACATAGTATACCCATACTAGATATTTAACACATCATCTGCCCCTTCCTCAGTGTTTTCCTTTGTTAACTTAAATAAGAACAAAAGCAGTCTCATCTTCAGCTTCCTCTTTAGCTTGGAAGTACCTAGGTTTTCTCCTTTCAGAACTCCCTTGTCCCTGTCCCAAGTTCCCTCTGACTTAAGAGTCCCAACCAATTTATATGCATGAGTCTGAGCTCAGACTTGGCTGCCAAGTGAGTCAGCACAGCAGCTGTGACTCTATGCAGAGTTGTAGCACCTGACATCCTGTCATAGGAATAAAACAGGGAAAACTTGGGTCAATTTAAATAAAGATATATATATATAGGCAGTCAGATAAATACACAGTGCACTATGGTAGGGATGAAATGAGAGACTTTTTATTTGATAAAAATAATTAGATATGAAGCTTAGCAGAGCAAAGCGAAAGATGAGATAAATTAATAGTTGGAGTTTAAATTATTTAGTATTGATATACTGTCAGCAGTGAGCCACTGTGAAGTTACTAAGAGTCAGGTTCTTGGTGTTTTTACTTTCTCTCTCTCTCTCTCTCTCTCTCTCTCTGAATAGTTTTATTGGACTTTGTTTAATACAGACTTACTCTCATTTTCAGGGTACAGCAGTGTTTTGGTACAATCTTTTCAGAAGTGGTGAGGGTGATTATAGAACAAGGCATGCAGCCTGCCCAGTATTAGTAGGGTGTAAATGGGGTAAGTAATTGTGCTCAAGTTGCCTCTAGTAACAAAAATTGCAGGCTAACGAATAAATTCTCCTTTCAGTGAAAAGATAATATTGAGCTCTCTTCAGAAAAGATTCTGTAATTTTGGCATTGCCATTTTAACTTTAGGACTCCACTGTGGATCGTAAATACAAATCACTCCACCAGTGTTGCATCAAATAAAAATCACACATTACATCCATTTACTGCATTCTCTGGTTGATGTTAATGTCAGTTTTTTCATGTTGAGAATACAAAAACAAAGGCTGCTGTTGTAATATGGTACATCATCTCTAGACCCAGATGACCTGAAAATCAAGGATGATTAGAGTTCAAAGTGCTGATCATACAAAAACTTACAAATGGACAGAACTTTAAAAGTGCAAGTAGTCCTATTGAGGTCGGCATTACTACTCACATGCTTTAAAGTGTATACACATATATAAGTGTTTGCAAGATAGAGGCCCACATACTTAGAGGGGTCCTTTTGTGGTCGTATCCCCAGGTGACTCACTCAGCCTGGAAGATAGAAGGTGGTGGATTTATTAGCTTAACTGGTGGCCTGGAAAGTGACATACTTTTGACTAAATATTTCCAGAGCACTTAGGAGAAATAACACAATTAGAAGATCAAATGCAACACAGAGAGAAGAGTTCCAGAGGGGTAGCCGTATTAGTCTGTTTTTAGCAAAGCAGCGAGAGTCCTGTGGCACCTTAAAGACTAACACGTTTATTTGGGCATAAGCTTTCGTGGGCAGCGTTCCTCTTGCTGTTCTACAAAGGGAAGAGCTTTTTCTACAATGTATTTAGGAATTGGTTACTTTTAATTCACCCTAAGTAAAGCAATTGGCACCTGTTTGTCTTGCCAGCTAATTCTAACCTTCATGGAATACCTTTTCCATCATCATCTATTCAAAATAGATCAGTTTTACTACGTGTTCTGGAAGTAAATAGATTATGATGTTGTCAGGCAAATGGAAAGTGAATTCTACCTTTTGCGCCTCAGCTGTTCACCTCCACAAACTGTGAACAAAAGGCCACATCCTCTATCTGGCTGTTTGGGCAGCTGGGGATTCATCTGATTTATGGAAATACCCAGCTTGCATAGAGGCCCACACCACCCATTCTCCCACAAAGGGCATTGCAGAGAGGGAATTACCAGAGCAGATTGCACTGCAGGCTGATCCCAACCTGGCAAAATGATACAAATGGGAATGTTGCCACCACCGCTCTAAGTTACTACTGACCCCAGAATTGGGAATTGGAAAGGTATCTTCCACCCTCTCCCCTGAGTTTCTCTAGCTGTTGTGCGGGAGGATGATGAACATAACCATTGAGTTCAATCACCTCATTTTGTTAATCCAAACAAAATTTCACTCGAAGAAACCAAACTTTGAAGGTTACATGCAGGCTCCTTGTACGGTTCTAACTAATTTATCTCTTTGTTTCACAGTTTCAAACAAATGGTTCCACGAAAGAGGGAATGAGTTCTTAAGACCTTGTGGGTCAACAGAGGTCGACTGAAATCCAACCTGCTACTAGCTCTTCCTTTTGTCCCTTTCCTTCTTTCTCTTTCAGTTCATTTCTAAGAAATGATCCATTATTAAAACAGAGCTCTAGCGCAGTTAAAAAAGAATGTAACCTCTATAAGTGAAAAATGCAAAAGGCTTTATACACTTGGTGGTACTTGGTAACTATTTTTTCTCCCACCCCTTCCCCAGTTTGACCTTCTCACCATACCCTCCAAATTTCTTTTGTCATAGCAGTGCAAACAGCACTTTTGGTGATTCAGTGCATTTGAGCATCTGGTCTTGTGCCTTTTGTTCCTCAGATGTTTTAGATGTCAAATATTTCATTGAACCAAAGTTTTGTGTACATGTTAAATTTATTGTATTTTTATGGATTGCAAGTTTTAACAAATAAATGCTGCTTCAAAAAAAATAAAGGTCATCTACTGTGTGCGTACGTCTAATGGCTGTATCAAAGCTTATCTGGCGCTTGGCCATTTGCTTCATTTAGAAATGTTTATGATCAGATTTGGATTAGAACCTCAGGGCTCGATCACACAAGGTGCTGAGCACCCACACCTCCCATTGAAACCAAAGTGAACTCAGGATGCTCACACCCCACAAGACGGAGACCAAAGTGTAAATTGGTGTAGCTCTATTGAAATCTTAAAACATGCCTCAAAAGGAAACAGATTCTGCCTTTGAGAGGCAGTGAGGAATGTGAATTGCAGTGGTGCTAGGCTGATTTTATACTAGCTGAAGAATTGACCTAAAATGTTTAGGGGATCTTTAATGTTGCTTTTATTGTGGTCATGGCTCAGAGCACCAGTCATGGAGTAGAACCCAATGGTGCTTGCCTCAAAGATTTTACAATGTTGTAACTTGGCCTGGGTTTTGCCTTTGTCTGAACTGATTTCAGTGAATGCATTGCTTGAGTAAGAATCTCAGGATTTGGGCCAGAGCTTACTCCAGCTAACAGACTTGTCAATTTCATTTTTAAAATAAGAAATACAAAAATATCTACAACACAATAAACTCCTTTAGTTCCATTATCTTTAGGAAACAATTGTATATAGGAAACACAAAATATTTGGAAAATATGTAGGTGGATTTGACAGTCTCTAGTTATGATTTTAAACATTTTCATTGTTTTTGTGTTGAGCCTTTTGAATTTTTGTTAACTTTTCCTTCCCAAAAGTGCATAATTTCTCTGCTTAGTTCACATAGTACTCTGCCTCTTTGTACAGGAGGGCCCTGATTTTAATAAAGCACTTAAGCACATGCTTAACTTGAAGTCAACGGGGCAACTCACAAGCAAAATTTAAGCACATGCATAAGTGCCAAGATAGACTGGAGAATGTGTTTTTGTGCTCAAGTCATTATGTCCTTTGTACCAGACACACAAGGAGCCAGATTATCAACTGTCTTGCATCTTGTGGTCACACACAAGTGTGAAGGAGTGTAAAGTGCTTCCAAATCACAATGGCGTGATAAAGGGCAAGGACTAGAGGATATAACTACACAAAGTGTAAGACAGTAGAGATTGGGGCCTAATATCTGTATTTATTATCCAAGGTGCTTACAATTACTTCAAAAGGTATGAGGTGATTAATTATGGGGAGTTCATAGCACAAAAAGTCTAGCACAATTAAAAAGAAGAAATAGACATGTTTTGAGGAAAAAAATTAAGAAATACAGAATCAGATTGTGGCTGACTCTTGTGCAGATGTGCATGGGGGATTGACTTCAGTGTGAGTTCTTCTGGCCAGTACTGGTATGAGGGTGAATGTTTTTTAGAGCAGTGGTTTTCAACCTTTTTTCATTTATGGACCCCTAAACATTTTTGACTGAAGGTACGGACCCTTTTCGAAATTTTAAACATACTCTGTGGACCCTTAACGGTCTGCAGACCATAGGTTGAAAACTACTGTTTTAGAGTATCAATGATTTCAAGTGAACTCAGAATGAACAGTAAAAACCTATGTTATTGTTTAAAGAATGCATTGGGGTAATGGCAATGACATTCAGAACAGACGAATGAAAGAAAACGTAATTAACTTGTCATATCTAATTGCACCCATAATGTCATCATAAGGTGAACGTTGATTTCTTCATTGCACATTTTATAAAGTAACTTGAATGAACTAATACTTAAAACAATTCTCTGTCAGTATTCTTTGATTGTGATCTTAGGAAAAGAGTAATTTATCGAGTATTAGATTTATGTGGCAGGGATAATGGACATCACAATCCGTCGTATGATGGTACGATAATGTAGCTCTGATTCAGCACATGCCTAAATTTTGGCATGCAAATATTTCCATATAATTCAATGGAATTACTCATATGCTTAAAATCTGGCACATGCTTAGGCCTGATTCTATAAAGTAAATTTTAATTTCATCGTGAGAGGCAAATACACAGTTGAAGAGAAGGCTGGAATGTTAGATAAACGAATGGCTGATTGAATCATTCATTGTGAACAATATTGAGGGGAGGGGTTGTTCATTGAATAATTATTTGTAGGACAAAGATTTATTCACAAACAGCTGCCTTAGGTAACATGAGATCATAAGCACTTTCACAAAACCTATGGTAATACATGCAATCCGTTACACACTCCATTTGAAAATTTCAAAGTATTTCTCAAAGCTGGGTAAATGTTGTCCCAATTTTATAGATGGAGAAACCAAGATGTAGCAAGGCTATGTAATTTGCCCAAGATCACATAGTGAGTCCAGTAGTAGTCAGGAACAGAACTCCAGTTTACCTGATCCCGAGTGCAATCCCCTTTAATCTACAGTTCCCTTTCCACAGTACTCTTAACTATAACTTGATAGTTCCAGAGGGGTAGCTGTGTTAGTCTGTATTCAGAAAAAAAAACGAGAGTTCTGTGGCACTTTAAAGACTAACAAATTTAATTTTTGTAGGCATAAGCTTTCGTGAGACTCAGCTCACTTCGTCAGATGCAGAGGTAGAATGATACAGTAAATAGGAAACATAGATATACAAGTGCATAGAGAACAATGGGGGAGGTGGATGAAAGCCGGTTACTTGAGGGCTAATGACAGTCATTGAGCAGGACATGAGACTGGGTGAGCAAAGCAATTTATCTCTTGTAATGAGAGAGCCATTCCAAATCTCTGTTTAAACCCAGTTTGAATGTCAAGTTTGCAGATCATTTCTAACTCAGCAGTTTCTCTTTGAAGTCTGTTTTTGGAGTTTTTTTGGAGAAGTACGGTGACTTTCAGGCAGTGACAGTGTGCCCTGAGAGATTGAAGTGTTCTCCCACTGGTTTATGGATGTTATTTTTGATGTCTGATTTGGCTCCATTTATCCTTTTGCGTAGTGATAGTCCAGTTTGGCCAATGTACATTACAGAGTGGCATTGCTGGCACATGATGGCATATATAACATTAGTAGATGTACAGGTGAATGAGCCACTTGTGATGTGATTGATGTGGTTAGGACCAGTGATGTTGTCACTAGAGTCGATGTGTGGGCAGAGCTGACAACGGGGTTTGTTACAGGGATAGGTTCCTGGGTTGGACTTTTTGTAGGGTGTATGGTTGCTGGTGAGTATTTGCTTCAGGTTGGGGGGCTGTCTGTAATAAGCTCGGATGGGTCTGTCGCCCACTGCCTGAGCGAGAGACGGATCATCTGCTAAGATAGGTTGTAGATCTTTAATGATGTGTTGGAGAGATTTTAGTTGGGGACTGTAGGTGATGACCAGTGGGGTTCTGTTGTTTTCTTTGTTGGGTCTGTCCTGTAGTAGATGACATCTGGGTACCCATCTGGCTCTGTCAATTTGTTTCTTTACTTCTCTAGGTGGGTATTATAGTTTTAGGAATGTTTCATAGAGATCCTGTAAGTGTTTGTCTCTGTCTGAGGGATTGGAGCAAATCCGGTTGTATCTTAAGGCTTGGCTGTAAACAATGTATTGTGTAATGTGTCCAAGGTGAAAGCTGGAGGCATGAAGATACGTATTGCGGTCAGTTGGTTTTCGGTATAGGGTGGTATTAATGTGACCATCCTTTATTTTTATTGTAGTGTCCAGGAAGTGGGTTTCTTGTGTGGACTGGTCCAGGCTGAGGGGGGGACTATCTCGGGGACTATCTTTCTGTCCCACCAACCCCACACACGATACAATTCTGTGGTGACCTGGAATCCTACTTTCACCGTCTCCGACTCGAGGAATATTTCCACCACACCAATGAACAACACACTAACCCCCAGATCCCTACCTACCAACGCTACAAGACAAAGAATTCTGCATGGACTCCTCCTGATAGCCAAAACAACAGACTAGACTTTTACATAAGTGTTTCTGCTGACGTGCACTGAGATTGTTTCAGCCGTCAGGAGGAGTCCATGCAGAATTCTGCAACAAACCCCGTTGTCAGCTCTGCCCACACATCGACTCTAGTGACAACATCACTGGTCCTAACCACATCAATCACACCATAAGGGGCTCATTCACCTGCACATCCACTAATGTTATATATGCATCATGTGCCAGCAATGTCCCTCTGCCATGTACAGTGGCCAAACTGGACTATCACTATGCAAAAGGATAAATGAACACAAATCAGACATAAAAAATAACAACATCCATAAACCAGTGGGAGAACACTTCAATCTCTCAGGGCACACTGTCACTGCCTGAAAGTCACCGTACTTCTCCAAAAAAACTCCAAAAACAGACTTCAAAGAGAAACTGCTGAGTTAGAAATGATCTGCAAACTTGACATTCAAACTGGGTTTAAACAGAGATTTGGAATGGCTCTCTCATTACAAGAGATAAATTGCTTTGCTCACCCAGTCTCATGTCCTGCTCAATGACTGTCATTAGCCCTCAAGTACCCGGCTTTCATCCACTTCCCCCATTGTTCTCTATGCACTTGTATATCTATGTTTCCTATTTACTGTATCATTCTATCTCTGCATCTGACGAAGTGAGCTGAGTCTCACGAAAGCTTATGCCTACAAAAATTAAATTTGTTAATCTTTAAAGTGCCACAGAACTCTCGTTGTTATAACTAGATAGTTTTTCTGTAATCTTTCACCCTTCTTGCCCACAAGGGTTGCTATGAATTTTTGTGGTTTCTAGCTGTTTGTTCAGAAAACTCCATTGATGAGCTCTAGCTATGTTAGTAAAATCTCTAAGCACAACAAAAACACAAGAAATAATGTATTTTCTTTTATAATAATGTGTGCATCATATGGCAAACCCACAAATATTTGGATGAAATACAGATGGGCCAAAACCACAACCTCAGATTTGAACTCCTTTTGAATTTCAGGGTGTGGGAGAAGAATCTTATCTATTGTAGCTATAGATTTTAGAATGACCATCATCATGGTATGTAGGCACCAACAAACCAGATCAGAATTCTAGTAAAAAATTGCAGGTCACATCATCTCAACCAACTAGTGGGCTGGGACAGACTATCTGGTAATTTGCACACGAAACTGACTTCTATTCACCTACTCCTGTTTTTCCAGGTAAAGGCCTATAGTGCATGACCGATACTCTCACCTAATCTCCAGCCTCCTGCAGAGAAAAAGGTGTGTGTGTGTATGTGAGAGAGTGTTTGAACGCTCAGGGCATGGCTCTTCATTATACTGTATGCAGTATTCTCTTCTGTCTTATCTAATTGATTTGTAAAGTATTGATCTATTAGGTCTGGAGTGTCTGAGCTTTTCTGCAAAACAATGTCTCTCACTCCTGGATGTGCAGTAAACTTAACTCCCAGATGTGTGCACAGCTTGTTAGATTGCATCCACCATTCTGCTCTCTGGTTTTATAGAAAACAGATTACATGGCAGCAAGCCTAAAAATGAACCTAGACATGGTTTTCAGACCTAAAAGAGAGAAGCTTGGGCACATCTTGGAATTACCAATGCCTTCCACAATGCAGGGAGAGGAGAGTTCCTGTCTGTGTTATAGGTATGGTGATTACTTCATGCAATTGTTTTAACTCGGTAAAATTTCTCTTAAACACACTGCTCATACATCTATATATCACAGATAACACATGACAGCAGCTACTTTTTCCTACTAATCTGACTGATTTACATTTTCAATTTACCAGCATTGCAATTGCTGGATGTTAATACATCAGGCTTGAAAAGGGGTTTTTTAGAGTTACGTTTGTCCAGAAATGCAAAGAACATTTGACAAGAAGTTGTTTGTAATATTAAATTAATACATTTGACACTTAACTGCTTTTTAATAGATTGCATTTTCCCTTGAAATTAACTAATTGCACATTTAGATGGAAATGGCAATGTTCTCTATCTTGTCTGTCTTTGTAAAGCACAGTGGAGATTTACAGTGTTCTATAAAATGATTAATGATATAATTTTTCAATAAAATTCATATCACAAACTTGGTGACATTTCGTGGAGAATATTTGGGGTATGATCCACACAGTTCCAATTATTTACTTCACTTCTGCAAGAATATATTTTAATTCTGGAGTGAAACTGAAAAGCATCATGTTTATGCTGGCAAATACCTTTTGACTCTTCACATTACTACTGATAAATTCATAATGAGAACAGTGATGGCAATTCTTATGAAAGTGGCCTTTTAATAAGAAAAACACATTTTAAAATTAATTCCTTGTCCCACTACTCAATTGACAATATCAGAGCCTGCTGATCATCTTTTCAAACATACATAGTTATTTTCAGGGTTCTCAATAACATCACTACTTGTAATGCTCCAGGCAAACACACTCCACCCTAAGAAGATAAAGGAAAAGATTAGTATTAAAAGTCACGTTTGGTGTATTCATGAACCTGAAGAGATTGAAGATTTGGTAGAAGATAATGGGAGGGGGGGAAAAAAACCTTGACTCAAAAACCTAGTAACACAGAACAGAATTCAATGAAATATATGTGCATTTACTTAAATCTCCCCAACTATCTTCTGTGTCAAACAGGTTTTAACTTTAATCGAAAAGCACAGTATTTGATGTTGGGGTTTGTTTTTTGAACACTTAAAGGGGGAAATTAAAGCAATAATTTCAGCTTTAAGCGTAGCAGAAGCTGGGGGACAGGAAGGAGAAAGATGCTTGAACACCAAAAGGCTGGTATTGGAACCCACAGTCAGCAGCATCATTCGACTGAGTTCTGTTACCTTTGTCAGGAAGGAAGTAGTTGAGGCTTTAAAAGACCAAAGTCCTGGCTGTTCAGGGTGTAATTCAGTGTTCCCATGGCACTCTTTGTAACAGCCCTTCACTTTTAGCCAACATTTCCAGCTGTGTACTGGTTCCCATAGGGTTGCCGCCTCCTGCCCAGATGTGGCTGTATTTCAGTGTTGAAGTGTTTCCAAGAGGTAGATTGTGGCTAGTTGTTGCTCAGGTGCCTTCATGCAGAAGCCAGGCACAGTGCAGTCCTGGCACTCTGCTGAGTATAGGGACCACTCTGTCCTTGAAATTCCCAGCTACTAGGCAACTCAAAGGGAGAGACACGGGGGCATGGGTTGTCCCTCTTCCACGCTCAATGTCAAAGCCGGTCAGTCAGCGGGTTCACACTGCAGCCCCCAAGAGAATGCACACACAATGCCACTTTTTGAGTGCCTAGGTGCTCTGGAAGGAGGCACAATCCCTCCTGGAACTCCCCTTGGGGTGGTGTGACTCCACACTGTCCCTGGGTTGGACAAGTGTCTTGTCAGGCACCTTCTGGCCCTATATACATGGAGTTTGTGAAGAGCTTTGTGGAGCTTTGTCAAACGCTTTCAGACTGAACAGGAAATGTTATTACTTCAGTGAGGCAGCTTTGAACAGCCAGCTCCTGTGCATGATAGATGCTGATGCTGTGTGGGCTATCGCTGGAAAGACATCCTCTTATCTGACAGTGTGGAGTCAGAGGAACACCCCCTTCTCCTCCATGCCAGTAATGTAAAGCAAATGTAAAGGTATCTGATGTGCTAAATTCTGGCCTGAATGTAGTGTGTGGGGAAACACTGCATTAATTACTGTGCAACCAATGCTTCCCTCCAGCTGAATTGGGAAATCACTTAAAAATCCAGATTCATCCATGTACTCTAAATGAAATATTTGTACTTTTCTTTTTTTTTTTTTTTTTTTTTTGTTTATTTCACATTTAACATTTTATTTCCTGTTCTGTTACCAGAGAAAAAGATGTGAAAATATGTCTAATCATTGTAGAGGAAAAGAAAAGCATCTAGTACAAAATCAATTGTATGTGGTTACAGAAAGATCTAACCTTGATAGATGGAAAAAAGGCCATGCAAGTAAGTCTAATTATACTCTGTATGTTACCTCACAAATAATTTGTGACGATACTGTGATGGTATCCCGGGTTGGGAAGCATCTCACCACCATCTGCCCTTAGCATGAAGCAATCTTGTCTGTGCCTGCTCTGGATCAGCTCCTGGAAGCCACCAACCTCTAGTAGCACAAGCACTGCCTTCCAGGCTTCCACTGGCCTTGCTCTTTCTGTACAGGTAGTGCTAGGCACACACCAAGTCCTTGAAGCATTGCTTGCAGTGTCCTGCCCTTTATCTACTGAACATTCACAGAATTACCAGGCCTGCTGTTCCCAAAGAAACAGTACACACCAGCTTATAAGATTCAGGTGGGGATCCGCATGTTGCTTAATACCACAGCACTTAAACTTATTCTTGTTTTCACTATAAATATATCTATCATCAAAGAACAAAGAGTCTAGTGATAATGAGTAAGAGTACTGGAAATAAATGGTTACACGTAAAGCAAAATCATAACATGCTTTCTAGAGAGGACATTTAACTAACAAGTTAACTGCCTGTCTCCCAGCAAAGGGCCAGTTCCTGTGCACCCTCTTCATAAGAATAACCCCACTGACTTCCTCAAGTTGAGTGCAGGCCTCTCCACTCACGTGTACAGTAAAAGCATAAGATGGGTCTTGACTTTCTTTTTAGCCTTGTATATATGTGCATAACATTCCACAACTGGATCCGAGTCTCCTCATTCTCGCTGGCTGTCAGTCGGAAACAAAGCTCCACTTCAGTCTCAAGCGTAATGGAAATGTGAAAATCCCAAAGGGGAGGGGATGGCCACAGCCACAATCCTGGGTGCTAATCCTTCAGGATCTACAGGTTCTGTAACATCACCCACAGCAACAGAAGCCGGACTTCTTTTATGCCTAAGTCTTTTTTGTCAGTGGATGACTGTCTTGCAAATGAACATCTCTGAAGTTCAGCCACTGCCAATACAAGGTGCCAGCCTGAGAGAAATGGAGCTAAAGAACATGCAGAAGCGTTTCCAGTTATCTGACTAAGGGGCAAGTTGCTGAGTCATCTGTGGTTTGTCTATTTCCCGCCATACCATTTCTCTCCCTGCCCCCCCCCCCCCCCCAATGAAAGATATATGGAGAAGGGTAAAGAATCTCAAAATGACTCATTACTTTGGAGTAGGAGAAGTGAGAATAGTGGCTCTGATTCAAGCATTAGCCTATTAGGGAGGATAATTAGTGCCAGTGAGCAACTGTGTATGACTTCCCTTCCAAATCTAGCAGCTGCTGGTTAGCCAGCATGTACAGAATCAATGCCTGTGTTCCAGATGGACAACTGTACATGTGGCATTGCTGATCCCTCCATAAGACATGCCACAGCTTCTTAACCTCCGGTGGCTTGACAGTGGAATTCATTAAAAAAATCTTCCAAAGTGCAATTCACATGCAATGTAATATTTTGTCTTGGTTCAATTTTGATTCTCTTCTCTTTCTCCTATTTCTTACATGGATGGGAATTGCAACTTACAACTCAGCCACAAGTACATACGTATGTAAAGCTTTCATCATCTTAATTAAATATAATACCTGGCTTCTAAGGGTGTGTTTACACTGCACGCTCAGCCTGAGCTATGGCTCAGGTTTTCGTAGATTCCAAAGCCATGTAGGACCATTGTGATCATTCAGTCTGAGCTCCTGTATTCCACAGGCCATAGAACTTCTTTGAAATAATTCCTAGAGCAGCATCTCTTTCAGAAAAACATCTAGTCTTGATTTAGAAATTGTCAGTGATGGAGAATCCACCACAACCCCTGATAAATTGTTCCAATGCTTGATTACTCTCACCATTAAAAATGTATGCTTTATTTCCATTCCGAATTTGTTTGGCTTCAACTTCAAGCCATTGAACTATGTTCTACCTTTCTCTGATACACCGAAAAGCCCATTGTTAAATATTTGTTCCCCAAGTAGATAATTATAGACTGTAATCAACTCACCCCTGAACCTTCTCTTTGTTAAGCTAAATAGGTTGAGCTCTTTGAGTCTATCATTATAAGATATTTTTTCTAATCCTTTATTCATTCTTCTGGCTCCTCTCTGAAACCCTCTCCAATTTATCAACATCCTTCTTGAGTTGTGGGCACCAGAACTGGACATAGCGTTCCAACAGTGCCAAATACAGAGGTAAAATAATCTCTCAACTCCTACTAGAGATTCCCTTGTTTGCATCCCACGACTTCATTTGCTCTTTTGGCTACAGTGTCACACTGGAAGCTTATGTTCCACTGATTATCCACTACGACCCCCAAATCTCTGAGTCACTGCTTTCAAGTCTAGAGTCCCCCATCCTGTAAGTATGGCCTACGTTCTTTGTTCCTAGCTGTTTACATTTAGCCATGCTAAAATGCATGTTTGATTGCTAGGTAAACTGGGTGCAATCTGCATCACTCTGAATCAGTGACCTGTTGTCTTCATTATTTATCACTCCCCCAATTTTTGTGTCAGCTGCAAACTTTATCACTGATGATTTCATGTTTTCTTCCAGGTCATTAATAAAAGTGTTAGATAGTATAGAGCCAAGAACTCATCCCTGAGAGACCCCTATGGAAACACTCACTCAATGACAACTCCCCATTTACAATTACATTTGATCCCAAGTCCCACTTCTGTCCACACACACAGCTGTCTGAAATGGCGCAGCAAGCACTCAGGACCCAGGTCCTAGGACCTTGCTAGGGGGGTGGGTCAGCCCAAATCCCACTGTGGCTCAGGTCCAAGCCCTGTCATTTTGCAGTGTGAATGTGGCCCAACCCACAGTCCCAAGTCCAAAGGTCTGCAAAGTGCAGTATGGAAGCATTACCATGGCTATCAAGCCCAGGTCCAACAATTGTAAGCCCAGGTTTACAACGCAGTGTTGGACACTCAAACATGGACTTGAGAAGCCGAGTCCACAAGTCTGAGTACTACAGACCTGGGTTTACAATGCATTGTAGCCTAAGGCCTTGTCTACAGTAGCACTTATGCTGGCAAAACTGTTGTTGCTCAGGGGTGTGATAGCGCTATGGCTGTGGGAGGGCATTTCCTACCAACATAGCTACCGCCGCTCATTCAGGTGGTTTTATTATGTCAGCGGGAGAACTCTGTCCTGCTGACATAACACGACTACACAAGCGCTCTTACAGCGGCACACCTATACCAATAAAGCTGTGTCATTGTTAGTTTTAAGTGCCTCCTGAGCAAGGTTAATTTGTTTTTGCTGTCCTACTTTGCTTCTCCTCTCCACATGTTTATTTTGATAGCGGAAATGACGCTGCGGCTAGATTTATGAACCAAATACTCAGTATCGCAAATAAGATTTGGGAAGGGGAGGAGATCTAGAGGCTCTGATTCTCTTTGCAGTTACACAGGTGTGAATCAGGATAGACAGGGCTGGGCTCACTGGTTGCACTGGTGTCAAACAGGTGCAAGTGAGAGCTGAACTTGGCTCTCTGTTTTTGGCAGGTCAGGCAATGCTGTCACGCAGAACAGATCTAGTGGTTTGGGAGCAGTATGCAGCCTGTTTCTGGGAGGGACAGTCTCTGCACATGTTTGGGGAATGCAAAATTGTCCATGAAGAGTGAGGGTCTAAAATCCCACATCAGCCTGTGTCTGGTTCACATGACACAAGTCAGAATTCCTCCTTCATCCATATTACAGGCTTGGTTTTTGTCGGTGTTGCTTCAAAAAGAAGGCAGAAAAAACATAGGGCTGGAATGGGATGTTGATTTATCCTGACCAGCAGCTCTGAGTTGAACCCGCTCATGTCTCCCTCTCACATGTGCTCTTCTGTTTCTGAACTAGAAGGGAGTGAACTGTTTCCAATCAGCAGACAAAGGGAATGAGGTCATAGACTCTGGCTTATACAGAGCTTCTATCGTTGCCAAAGTAAACCGTGAAAATCTGTTAGTGATACCATCACCACAGCAGGGACCTTGTTTCACTGTCAACCTCATATACTAATTCTGGGGAGACTCCAATGCCCAGGGCCTCCTGTAGGCCTTGGGTCTGCATCCCTTATTCACGTGGCTAGTCCCAGTGAATTCAGTGGCGCTTCTCACTGCGGGCTAGTTTGGCACAGCCCTTACTTACATGGCTATGCAAGGGAGAAGGCCCTCCTTTAGCCTCCTCCTTGGTCCTGCTAAGATTGTAACACAGGCCCTGGGACAGAGAGAGAGGGACAGTAGAACCGACTTGTATGATAGCTTTCACTATGAGCAAGTGGAAGGAGGCAGATAGGGGCACAGCACTGGGCATATGGCCTGGCTGTCCCTCTACTCCACAGCCAGAGTAGCTGGTTGGTGTAAGAGGGTGCGATAAACTGCTCCACACACACATGGAAGACATGTGACTCTACAATTCATTCTCTGCACTGCAGCTGGCATGAAGCAGCTACATGCTGTCCCTCAGTGAGAACCCGGGATCGAGGAGCCTAAACATGACCTCAGCAGCCTAACTTTAGACCCCTGTTTTTTCGAAATCTTGGGCTCTTGATTTGATGATGAGGGTTTCGGTATTAGGTGGTACTTCGAACTAGTCAGAAAATCCATTTTTTTTCCTGTTAAATTTCAACTAGCTCTAATGGTGATTCCTTAATTACCTGGCTCCAACTGCGTCAGCCTTGTTCAGCTGGATTTCCATTATGGATCTGACTGGCAGTTTGAGCTAAGTCACTTGAGAGTAATGCAGCGTCTGAAGCTGCTGTGGGCATCAGGCAGCAATCCCCATTGTCATCCTCTGTGGGCTGCACTCTGTAATTGTAGCCTGAGGTTCTGCTAGAGGCTGGTTATTTTATTCTCTCCAAAGCCGACTTGTGGTGTGATTGGTGGTCAGTAAATGGTGGCAAACAAGAGAATTGCAATGCGGGGGGAAAATTCCTGATGAAAACTCTAAGACTACAGCTACACTGCAAAGCTTACGGTGGTGCAGCTGCACCAGTGCTCTCCCAGCTACTTAATTACTCCATCCCCCTCGAGCAGTGGTAGCTGTGTTGGTGGGAGAAGTTCTCCCACCGCCATAGCACTATCCACACGGGTGCCCAGGTCAGTGTAACTTATGTCACACAGGGGCAGGGCCAGCCTTACCTAAAATGGCACTCTGGGTGAGATTGGAGGTGGAGCAGTGGTGGGGGGAGTGGAGCTTGGCTGGGGGCGGAGCTATGGGCAGAGCAGGGTGGGTGGGGTGGAATGGGGGGTGGGATGGGCCGGAGCTGAAGGCAGAGCTGGGGATGGAGCTGGGGGGAGGGAGGGAAAGCAGAGATGCCAGCAGAGCGGGACATGGGGGTGGACCGGAGCTGGAGGCAGACCTGGGAAAGGAGCTGGGGATGGGGGAGGAGTTGGGCTGAAGGTGGAGTGGGGCATGGGGGGCAGAGCAGAGGTGCAAGCAGCACAAGGGATGGAGGCAGACCAAGGCTGGAGGCGGATGGCTGCTGTGGGATGAACAGGGCTGGGGGGCGGATCCGAGCAGGGGGCTGTTATTGTGACACTCTCTTGATGGCGGGCCCCCCCCACCCATGGTGCACTGGGCAGTCACCCACGTTTATCACACCTAAGGCCAGCCCTGCTCAGGGGGGTGGCTTATTCACACCCTTGAGTGACATAATATATACTGACTTCAACTGTATTGTGTACATAGCCTAAATGAAATCATTCAGTTTAACCCTGTAATCTTCACTCATCCGAGCAACCCTCACACACATGCCAGAGCCAGATTCTCAAAGAGTAGAATCTGAAGTAATTGACGTCAATGGAGTTCTGCCGTTGGGGTTTCCCCTGTTGCCAGGGAAACTTTGTGTGTAGTTTTTGTAAATAAGATTACACCAAGAATATACCTCACCCATAGCATTGATTTCTCCTTCAGATAGAAACAACGCTGCAAGGCCCTGAATCCCGACTAACTGCTGGGGCCAAAGACACAGCAGTATTGTGTACTTTAATTTGTGGGATGGACACCTGTAGATAACTTTTAAATCTGAAGAAAAGAAAAAGTAATAAATTAGTAATACCATTAAAGTCAGCGGGACTGCTCCTGTGAACAGGAGGTCCAGGGTAGAGAAAGTATCTAGCACATTTTATTTGACACTGAGACAATTTTTTGGGGATCAGGTATATTAATAAAATTCAGAATTAATAAGTCTTCCAGTTTTGCATAGTGCAATATCTGGTTAACTCATGTGTAATGAGTAGGTCTGTCATTGGAATAGACTTTAATATATTCAAACAGCATTGTAAAGTAATAGCTATTTGCACCCTGATTAGCTGAGTTTCCCATCCCATCGAGTCATCTCCAAACAAAGTATGTGTGGTGTATCATGTAAATCAAAAAAAGGAGACAAAATATCCCTAATAAAGTACTGCAGATGATGATCGGTTTTTGCTAATTGAGAAGTGCAAGTTGGTAAGACTTGTAATGTTATGTGATCTGGTAGGTACTCACATTTTCAATAAAGTCCTTTCTATCATTGCCTGCTTATAATTGCATTGCTCATAGTGAAAAGCAGCAGCTTTTAGCTCTTCTTAGTAAGAAGCTTTACAGAGAATATATCATTGTGGTTTATCATGTGTGTGTGGTGTTCTGAGTAAATGATAACTTGGATTTTCTAGATAACCCGCATAATTTTACTAACAGGAAATAGGAAATAACAAGTATTAGGTTCTAAAGAGGCAGCTGAGAAACATTTTAAAAGCTCGAGTGAATTTCAACGTTGGGAAAAGCTGCAATATTGAATGGATCCAGAGGCGATTGCTACTGGTGAGCTTTTTCATCCTTTAACCACCAAACTGAGATGGCTCACACTATTGGAGGGTTCTGTGATCTATTGGAAGTTGTAATTTCAATCACTATCAGTTCTGCTTGTGGCCAAAGCAATCTGCACACACTTAATGCAAGCGACATGGACTATCTGACCAGTGCATTGTACTGATCTGTACCTGTGAGAACATGGATGATTACTATGATCCAGGTGCTAAACCAATGCACATGATGGATTTTTTAATCCACTGATCATTAAATATATATATATCATTAATATGTCCCATCAATGCATGGTATGAAATCTGCTGATTCATTAACTATTGACATAATAATACTCAGCATAGAGCTGTAAAAATACATAAGCTTGGCTCTAATTACTACATGATGTCAGTTTGCCAGGTGGATTTGTATTTTGGGTCATTGCATCACTTCAACATATCACGGTAAAAGGGCCAATGCATTGTATCATGTCATTGTGTAGTTTGGCAATGTTTTCATGTTACTCTACACATAAGAAATGTGTCTAAAAACAGTTTGGTAGCTGATGAACAATGAACAAAAGTATTTCTTTAAAGTGTTTTGATTTAGTTTCAGTCTCTGAGGAATTTACTTGTAACCACGTGATAAAATGGCATTAGTTTTTCTTGATATGCCAATTTATAAACATTAACTGCCCATGAGACAATTCATGCTTCTCACAAGCATGCTAAAATTCATAGTATTTGTTCTTGGTGTCTCTGATCCTGCAAAAACTTACACGAGTAGTAACTGTTTGCAAGATTGAGTCCTAAATCCAAAAATTTAGTTTAATTGATGATGTATTGGTATTATGGTCATGTATAGGAACACTAGTCATGGACCAGGGTCCATTGTGCTAGGTGCTGCACAGACACAGAACAAAAAGACAGTCCCTGCCCCAGGGCATTTACAATCTAAGTGTAAGACAAGAGACAGCAGATGGTTATAGACAGACTGGGGAGTACAAGGAAACCAGACAATATCGGCCAGTATGACAAACCATGGTCTCTGCACAGCAGCAGCCTAAACATTGTCAAATGTTTTGAAGGCCTCAAAACACAGAAGTTTGGAGGAGTGTGGGGGGGGCGGGGTTTGAGGAGGGGGGTGTTTACCTGCACTTGCCTGGAAAGGGCTAATGCAGACTGAGAAGGGGACTAATTAACCCAGCTGGCCACAGCTGAGGGGAATCAGGTGACTAAGCAATCCCCTGATTGAAAAGGAAGCCCACCTGAGGAGGAATGAGCAGGACTGGGGTTATTAAGGCAGGAAATTGGGAGCAAAAGGGGCTGCTAGGAAAGTCTGCAGTCACCCCCTGGGAGAAGGGGGGTGTAATTAGGTTGGGAAACCTAAGAGAGGGGGGAAGCTAGCAAGGTAAGGTCTACAAGACAACAGACTTTGACTGCTGGCTAGAGGATTCCTGAACCAGAACCTGCAGTAGAGGTTGGGCCTGGGTTCTCTTGTCAGCCACTGAGGCAGTGAATAGGAAAACTGCCTGAGCCTCTTCATGGGAAGAGACTTTCCAACCCTGAAGGGAGAAATGCAGATAGTGCTGTGGCTGGAGTGCTGAGTCACAAAGAGGCGGTAGCGGCCCGTGGAGCGAGATAGGTGCTGCAGAGAGAGATGGAGTGACTGTGTGTACCCGTGGGAAAGGGTTTTGACCTGATGCACTATTCCCCAGAATGACCAGGAGGAGGTGCCATCCTAATGGTGAGTGGAGCACCCTGTGACCGCAGGGTTTGAAGATGAATATTGAGGTAGTTTTGTGGGGTACCATGGGAGAAAGCACAAAGGTGCTGGTTTGAAATTTGTCTGTTTCCTTTTAAAGTTGCTTTCCCTGTGCTCTGCTGCAGCTCCTTGTATAGCTGATGCTGTGTTTTAAGGCTTATGTCAACAGCCAGGTTTATCCTTTTAATAAACAAAATTAGTAAATAAAGTTCATGTAGCACTTCATAAAGTTCATGAAGAGTTGCTGGCTCAGTTTGTAGGTCTCACTTTTTACTGGCTGACAGCCAAATTATTTTTAACAAGCTCAGTGTTAGGAAATACAAATTCTGTAATATGAGTCCTAAGACCCCTCCCTTTGGCCAGTTTTGTCCCTTTCTTTGAAGTCCTGTCCCCAGGGATGCAGTAAAGAAAGGTTGGAAGATGCATTCTTTGCATGCAAAAAACAACTTAACTTTGGGTAGAAATGTAGAGCCGAACCTGCAAGGGTTGGAACTCTGCCAACCCCCTCTAAAGTCAATGAAAACTGACTGCGCACAGAATTTTTCAGAATCAGGTTCTATCTGGCCGATTGTCATGAATTAGGCCTTGAAATACTAGAAGTCCCTGTACTAGGGACACAACATGGTATAGCTATTTCTAAAATTATGGGATTTCCTTTTCTGGCAATTTCATATAATATTTTCCCTCATTTGGGCCCCACTCCTGTGAACACGTGTGCTTAACTTTAAGCATATAAGCAGCCCATTGATCTTGATGGCACTATTTGCATGAGTAAAGTTAAGCATTTGCAAGGTAAGGGCCTTACTTTGCTCTGAAATATGGGTCAATGCTATAAAATGTCTAGGCTTTGGGCAGTGGTTAACAGGAAATGAGCTTGATGGTTAAGGCCTTTTTTAGAGTGCACCTTGGAAAATACTAGTTCATAGCCATTTATGGCCTGTGTGTCTCTTACTAACAGCCGTCTCAGAGTGTCTCTCTTTCTACACTTACCACCATGCCCTGCCACTGAACGTTCGTTTCTCAGTCTGTGGTTACGCTGAATGTTTTGATGTTGCTCATGAAACTACAGCACTAAGTTCAAAAAGTCAAAGATTATATACAAATTACTAGGCAGTGGAGACTTCTAACATCTCTCTTTTAGCTCCTGGTTCCAGGCATCCAAATCAACATAGGAATTTGGGAGCAGATTTCAAAGAATTAGGAGCCGTTTACTTCTAGGTCACTGGTTTGAAAGCTGGGTCTGGCCCATAGTGACAGACGGTCCAGTATCAACAGATGGCTCTCAGTAGCCCATCTGAAATGAATAGGTTCACCTCAGTGGAATTCACAGATAGCAATGTCACGAAAACCACTATCACAACTGATTGCTGCCTTTTACCCCTCTCGCTGACAGAGAAGCCACAAGAGTGAAAGTCTGAAATACACTTTCACTTTTTTAAGTGGCCCTTCCATGTCACGGTGCAGATACAGCCGCAATATGATATGGGCACGTTTGTGGTGTTTCTGCATTCCTCTACCTGGGTGTCTGGATAAATTGTTGACTAATGTGAATGAGTAGAGTTTGGCCCATACTAATAGCATTCTGCAAAGTAGGTTCAAAGATTGCTATGAGAGGAATAAGCACAGGAAGAAACTGCCCAGCTTTTAGTTTGCTTTTTTTAAGGTGTTGCTAGAGTATCTTGCAACAGGCCAAACTGGTGAGGAACCTGCCTGTATGAAAATAAGCAAGTTGTTATAATGGAAAAAATGACCTACCATACATTGGAAAACTAAAATACTAACATGTAAAGCTGTCTGTCGCTAGAAAGAGATCACTTGGAACAGAGAGGGCTTAGAACATGGCAAAATCACAATTTTTTTCAGATTGTTTAAAAGACAAATGCTTTGACCTACTTTACAGATCTATTTTTGAAGCAAAGATTTGGCTGATGAACTTTGAGGAATTTTTTGCCATATCATAACTTCTTATGGTCACTTCCCTTAGACGTAGCTCAGGTTGTTTCCCCTGTTGCAATTTTGCATTATTACTATACCAGTGCTCACTTTTTAACAGCTATTTATAAATTACTAGGCCATGGCGTAGGAACTTAATTAAATGACAAAACTAAACAACCAGTCCAAAGAGGAGGAGAGAAAATGTATTGCTCAGCATGCGATGGCCACAAAGTATATACAAATATTCAGAGAGTCCCCTTTCAAACATCTGCACGAGCAGATGCATCCCAACGATGGGTACACTGCCAAGGGCTGTACCTGCTTTATGACTAAGTCAAATATTTCATCCTCCACTGGCACCTTTATCAAGCATTAAAGTCACTGAGACAAATTTTCAAAAGTGGCCTTAATTCTGGGAGCCCAACTTGAGACCCCATGGCCCTGATTTTTCAGAGGTGCTGAGCATGACCGCCCGCAGCTCTCTTTGACATCAGTTGGTATTGGAGGTGCTCAGTACCACTGAAAATCAGGGCCAAGGTGTCTCTAGTTGGGCACTCAAAACCAGAAGCTAATGTTGAATCATGGCCCTTCATTTGTTTTAAAGTAATCACCATCATTCCCGGACCAGCAAAGCCAAAAGCAATGAGACTAAAACCACATAGGCAAACATTTGGAATAGTTATGCTGTCTATAATGATAGCTGTCATTGTGCAGTTTCTGATGAAGAGTCTTTATTCAGTCCTAGCTAGTGACATCTGAATGTGGGTAGGTGAAGATGTCACAAAGATGTGCTCAGAGTCAATTTACAGTAGCAGGTAAAAGCCCCCACCCTGGCTGTCCTTGGGAACCTTCATTGCTCCTATGTCACTGTGTGGCTGGCAATTCTCTGTTCCCTTTATGAGAAATTCCTGTGCTTCACTACCAGACCACTAACTATAGTGTCTGCAATAAAAAGAAACTATCTAGAACTGTAAAACAATTCCCATCTCCAAGTTGCTTTCAAAGCTGATTTCAGTGGTCTTGAAGTATTCTAGCAAAGTAGAAAGTACAGTTTTCTGAAGATTGTGAATCATGTGCTGGCAAAGCAGAACATCCTCCACAGAAGACACATCCCAAGCAAAAGTCACTGAAATATGAAATTTTAACTAAAAACATTCGACACAATGGAAAGTGGTTTTTCTGATCTCACGCATCTGGACTATCTGTCAGCCAAAATCTTACATGCATCTGGGATAGTTCAAAAGTGAAATTTTATAATTGAAGGGAACTAATTATTTCCTGGAAACTGACTTCACTCAAAATACAGAATTTATCTTTTGAAGGAAGATGAGCTTAAAGTTACTGAAATATTGATTTATGTCACCAGACTTGTGATTGGTTTTTCTATCTGTTCCAGAATAAAAAAGGCATTTTTATAGGGTGATGGCTATCGGCAACTCTATCATTTTCCCATTGTTTTATATTCACTGACCACTGTTTTATTTTTGGAGATGGTGAAATAAAGGCTGTGAGTTACACAATAGGAAGAATCATTTTAGATATTCTCAGGTGGTAGAACACTAGCAGAAAATATAAAATTATTCAAGATAGTTATCTGCAAACTTTGCCACCTCCCTGTTGACTCATTTTTTCCAGATCATTTATGAATATGTTGAAAAGCACTAGTCCCAGTACAGATTGGGAGGGGAACCCACTATTTACCTCTCTCCACTGTGAAAACTGTTTATTTCTACCCTTTGTTTCCTACCTTTTAGCCAATCCATCCTTCCCTCTTATCCCATGACTGCTTAGTTTGCCTGAGAGCCTTGTGTGAGCAGCCTTGTCAAAGACTTCTGAAAGCCAAGTATACTATATCACCCTTGACCACATGTCTAACATGCCTTCCCACAAAGAATTCTAAGAGATTGGTGAGATACCATTTCTCTTTACAAAGGCCATGTTGACTCTTTTCCACCATGTCTTCTTTCTGTGTGTCTGCTAATTCTGTTTTTTCCTATAGTTTCAACCCATTTGCCTTGTACTGAAATTAGACTTACCAACCTGTAAATACAGGACCACCTCTGGAGGCTCTTTTAAAAATTGACTTTACATTAGCTAGCCTCTAGTCCTATGGTACAGAGTCTGATTTAAGCAATATGGTTACATATCACAGTTAAAACAACGAGAGTTCTGTGGCACTTTAAAGACTAACACATTTAATTTTAGCAGGCATAAGCTTTCGTGAGGCTCAGCTCACTTCGTCAGATGCAGCCTGCTAAAATTAAATGTGTTAGTCTTTAAAGGGCCACAGAACTCTTGTTGTTTTTGCTCTATACAGACTAACACGGCTATCCCTCTGAAAATATCACAATTAGTAGTTCTGCAATTTCATATTTGAGTCCTTTCAGAACTCTTGGGTGAATACCATCTGGTCCTGGTGACTTATTACTGTTTAATTTATCAACTTGTTCCAAAACCTCCTCTACTGACACCTCATTCTGGGACAGTTCCTCAGCTTTGTTATCTAAAAAGAATGGCTCAGATGTGAAAATCTCCCTCACAACCTCTTTAGTGAAGATTGATGCTAAGAATTCATTTAGCTTCTCTGCAATGGCCTTGTCCTCCTTGAGTGCTGGCTTTAGTCCCTTGATCATCCAGTGACCCCCTGACTGTTTGGCAGGCTTCCTGTTTCTGATGTACTTAAAACATTTTGCTGTTAGTTTTTGTGTCTTTTGCTAGTTGCCTCTTGAAATTCTTTCTTGGCCTGCTGACACTTGACTTGCCAGAATTTATGCTCCTTTTCTATTTTCCTCAGTAGAATTTGACTGCCAGTTTTAAAAAGATGTCTTTTTGTCTCTGCCTCTTTTACTCTATTTAGCCATGGTGGCATTTTTGGTCATGCTACTGTATTAATTGTTTAGTATTATTTGAGGGTATACATAGTATTTTTTTAAAGTTTCCATGCAACTCATAGGCATTTCACTCTCGTGACTGTTCCTTTTAATTTCCATTTAACTAGCCGCCTCGGGGTTTTTTTTTGTTTGTTTTGTTTTTTTAAAGTTAAACGCTACTGTGGTGGTTTTCTTCAGTATTTTTGCCCCCTACAAGCATGTTAAATTTAATTACATTATGGTTGATATCACCATCAGCTACAGTCATCTGTTGGACCAGATCCTGTGTGCCCCTTAGAACTAAATCAAGAATTGCCTCTCCCCTTGTGGGTTCCAGGACTAGTTGCTCCAAGAAACAGTCATTAATGGTGTCCAGAAATGTTATCTTTCTGCATCCCGTCCTGAGGTGATATGTACCCATTGAATATGGGGATTGTGAAATCCCCCATTTTTGGGCTTTCTATTCTTAAAGCCTCTCTATTCACTCTAAGCATTTCAGTCACTGTCACCATCCTGGTCAGGTGGTTGATGTATATTCCTACTGTTCTACTCTTTCGTTCAAGCATGGAACTTCTATCCATAGTGATTCTATGGGACAGTTTGATTCATTTAAGATTTTGACTATAGTTGAAATAGTGCCACTCCCCCACCAGGGTGACCTAATATCATTCATTCCTCTATATTTTGTACACTGGTATTACCATGTCCCATTGAGTATCGTCGTTCTGTAACACTTATGCCATTGCATGTTGAGATCTTAAAAATTTCAGTGTCTCCCACTCCAACCAAAGGAAAGAGGGTGGAAAGGTGCCAAATTCCAGCATTCACGGGATGTATTTTGTCAGGAGCCTCACTTCAGAGGTGCTGCTTCCCAGCTCATTCTTCATAGCCCTCACCCCGCATTACCGCCCGGCCTGAGCATGCTACTAGCATTGAGCAGCAACTCCTGACCTCCCAACAGCAGGGGGATGCTGTGCCCAAGCAACAGAGGATGGGGGGGACTCAGAGACACTCCCCTAAGCAAGAAAACAGAGGATGGGAGACACCCACCCACCCACCCATCAAATGAGATGAGGGAGGATAACATGCAGAGTCCAACCCTGGCGTAGACAACAGACCTCAAAAGCAGGAACTGGATCCTCAGCTGGGAGCATAAGTGAAGACATGGACCCTCTCAGACTCCCAAAGGGGGAGCAGGGAGGACAAGGGAACTGGAGACCTGCTGTAGAGACTTTGACTGATGGAAGGAGCAATTCCCAATGGAGTGGGAGAGGGAAATGGGGAGCAAAAGAGATTCCATTGCAAGAAAGAGACGCATCCCACCACATACACAAGGGGAAACGGAGAGAGGGAGACTCCAGTGTGAAGAGAGAGAGCTCTGAGGAGACAGCAGGAAGAGTGGGGATAGGGAGGGTTGTCCTCAGAGGGAAGGAGAGTGCCACTGCCAAAGAGGTGCGTGTACACAGAGCGCTCTCCAAAGGGAGTGGAGAAACCCACCAAATGAGGCAGGGGAGAGGAGAACTAAATGAGACATCAACTCCTAGAGATAGTGAGTGGAGAGCAAAGAGATACGGGAAGAGGGAGTTGGGGTGAACCCCTGAAGGAAGACGGTTCCTAGGGGGAGAGTGAGCTCTCTGGGAGATTCAAGGATGGGGGGGTCTAGTGGAGATAAGAGTATTGGGAAGCGAGGAGTGGTGGCGTGGAGGTAAATGGGGCGGGAGAGGGGAGGAAGAAATGCAGAAAAAATTAATCCACTGAAAAACAACCACTGAACAAAAGTGAGAGTTCAGTACAGGCAGGGCTAGAAAATGAGAAATGTGGAGTGAAAGCTGACCAAGGACAGAAGAGAAGTCAAGGGAGACCGTAAGTTACTATTACTCTTTATTATTTGCATAGCATTAACAGTGTGCCCAGGTGCTTGGCAGACTGGCATCAGTATCAGGTGCTTGTCTTGCAGAGTTTACAATCTGGAGACATGTACGAATGGATGAGGCTGGAGAGCAATGCAAACAAGTGCAATTCAATCGTGAAACGTTGTATGACATTTGGTTTGTATTTTTAATCAAGGCTTTAATTTTTTGTAGAATGTTTCCTGCCAAAAACCTTTCCCAAATGGCGCACACACGCTAGTTCTCTATAGCAGGGACCCTCAGGTGAAATGATTGTGTAGGGGGATTTGAGTGACCTGGTAATGATAAAAGGTAGGTATGGGAGCTCCATAGTCCTGTGTCTGGGAAAAGATACATCCTGCTTTGATTTATGGGATTTTTTGTCTGTCATGTTGCTGGCTTTTTAGATATTGGTTGGATGTTTCTGGGTGCATCTGATGGGAAATCTGGCAATGTGTTAAGGGCCTTGTTGCTCAGTCTGTTAGATTTTAACAATAAAAATGGCAAGATGCAAGCTAGTCAAATACAGAAGTGTCTGAAAGATCCAGGAAGTCGTACCATCATCGTCAGAATTTTTCAGGGGATGATTCCTTTCCCTCCTTATTTCCCCCCCCCCCCCCCCATTGGTTGGCTTGTTACAGGCCTGTGTTTTGGTTCTTAAGTTTGGCTATGATTGATGTATTGGAACAGACTAGCAGTATTTAACTGAAATACCCCCACTTTCTTAGTAGTTGTTAATCCTGGGGGACGAGGTTATATTGGCTCTGCTGATTCAAAGACAGATGGCTAATTACTACACCTGCCTATAGAGGAGGAGAGGATCTAGGTTATGGGCTGACCAGGCCTGGAGGAATAACCTAAAGGAGCAGCTAAGGCTGGTGAGAATGTTTTAGTAGAACTTTACATTGCATTTGAGGGGGGTGTGTGTGTGTGTGTGTGCGCGCGCGCCTGTTTATGGAATACATCTATCGATAGTGCTAGCACTGACCGACACAATTTGCGATGCTGCTGTATGATTTGTACATGAATTTAAAAGATGCGTTTAAGTTAAAATTCAGCCTCCCTGGTCAGTCTGTGAATGTAGATAGGCAGCATACAACAATGCTGTCATGGACCTGATTTTTTTTTTTTTAAATAGACTTACTCATAGCTATTGCTTCTGAAGGTGTAAGTTGGTGTCTACAAATAATTGTGCTCACAGTTTTGTACCCTCCATTAATTGTACAAATTCTGCCATTTAACATATCAGGTACATACTTGTCTGTTGTTATCACACAGGTGTCTAAATGGTATTATTTGCAAAAACAAAAACTTGCTTTTAAAATGAATGCTGTTGGTGCATATGGGGGAAAAGCTAGTGTTGAGGTTTAATGGGTATTTTCTGCAAATAAAGAGGTGTACCCTCTTAATTGGAATGCAGTAAAAAGAAACAGCTGGTATTTAAGATAATTTGGGGAACTGGGGGGGGTCAGGTGATGAACAGTTGGGTACAGTTTCTGGTTTGAATCCAAGCTAGGTTAGTAGGGCCCAGAAGCACTTTTCATTTGAAGTTTTTGGGTGGTGTGTGTGTGGTTTTTGATTTTGTTTTTTTGTTTTTTTTGGGGGGGCAACTATCTCACACTGCCTAGGCAAGTAATGCCAGTTCACCTATTTGGTAGCCTCACTGTTAGGCTAAGTGGTGAATGAGACTTCTTAGACAGTACTCCTTTCCGCTACTAGAGATAGCTATTCCAAGTGGAGGAACACCAGTGAGAGTATCTGGGCGGGAACTACCTTGTAGTGGCCTGTTGCTAACTTCACTCTCCATGGTGACCAACCCTTCCTTTTTCAACAGCACTAGGTTCACTTGCAGATCTAAGAATGTGTTTCACCAAATCTTCCTAGCACAAAAGCTGGGCCACACAGGAAATGATGAGGCAAAATGATGACCACTGTAAACTTTGCTATGTTTTGTCTCTTGCTTCCCTTCTCGACCACAGTCTTATCTGAAACTTGTATCTGAGGGAGGTCTACATAAGTTTGTCGCAACTTTTCCTGTTTCTAGTTAATACACATAGTCAAACTTCACTTTATCTGCTCAATTAAGGAACTCAAATGTCATTTTTAAGACCTCGTTTAGCACAGAGCATGTTGACATGCAAGCATGCTTGGATTTTTTTATTTTGTTTTTTTGTTTTATTGGTTCATTGAGTCAGAAAAGAGACTTAGTTTTCCATAGCACCTCATGGTTGAAAACAAAGCAAAGAGGTAGGTTTTGTTTCTATAGCTAATTAGGGAGCCTGCTAGGTATATTGAAATAACATTATGAAAAATGGAAACAGGTTTGAATTCCATGGTTGCAGTTGGTTTATATTTTTTAAAAACTAGTTTAGAGTGTGCTTTTTGCAAAGGCAATATTGAAGTAAAGCAAGAGTGACCATTATGCAGAAGCTTGTGCAGTTATATGTAAATATGTCCTGGTGAAACTGTGACTATGGGAGACAAACCCCCCTCATCTGTATCTACTGCAGGGCTATAGCCAGACACAGCAGGTGGGAAAAAGCTGAGTGAGCTTCATAAGTAACTGTGCCAATTAACTCAGTAGGAAGGAAAAAATCCCCTGCCCTCTTCTTGGAAATGGGGGTTGGTTGTAAAAATAGGTCAGAGAGACCACAGGAAGATGCTTGTGCAAATAGTTGTGGATATTCGGGGGATTTTTGTTATTTTTTACTCTTACAATTTTGATGTCCATTAAAATAGCACTCTGTATGAGACCCTCATCAAAGAAGTCATTGTTGAGTTTTGTTTTGTATGGAAGAAAATCTGGGCACAAGGACATACTAGAAGCACTTAATTGTGGGTTTGTTTTTTGTTGTTGTGTTTTCTGTGTGAGAGCTTGTCTGGGTTCAAACATACCCTAGAACTTGAGTGGACAGTACTTGTGGAAATTGCTAGTACTAGGATTGGGCTTCAGCTGGAGAGGCTGGATCCAGACCTGACATTTTTCTAGCTTCTAGGGGTGGTTAGACCACTGTATAAGGAGACCACTTCAAAATCTGTATCCAGATTCATACTGCTGGCAAAGTTTGGTATGGAGAACTGGGGTTTGGCGCAAACTTGTATCTAACCCAAATTTAAACTGGGATCCAAAAAATCTTCAAGCCCTTATGAACTAGGATCAGTTTCACTTTTAGAAAGGGTTCCTAGGTACAGTTTGGTTTTTCTAGGCATTGCTGATTTGCTACTAGATTGACTCAGACTTTAAGGCCAGAAAGGACCATCGTGATGATCTAGTCCAACCTCCTGCACATATCCGGCAAAAACCTCGCCCACCTATCCTGTAACAGATCCATAATCTCTGGCTGAATTATTGAAGTCCTCAAATCATTATTTAAAGTCTTCAAGGTACAAAGAATCCACCATTTACACTAATTTAAACCTGCAAGTGACCTGTGCCCCAATCTGCAAGGGAAGGCAAAAAAAAACACACACACAAAAAAAACCCAGGGTCTCTGCCAATCTGACCTGGGGGGAAAATTCCTTCCCAATCCCAAATATTGCAGTCAGCCAGCCAGGAAAGAATTCTCTGTAATAACTCATGATTTATCCCCTCTTGACTTTCTATTTCATTTCAGCTTATTACTTAGCATGTTGGTTTTCATGCTGTCCTTAAAATAAACTTAAAAATGCATTAATTGGGTATAATAGACGCCCTGTTTTTCTTTGTAAGAAAATGAAGTAAAAACTTCAAATAAATGTTTTCCCCTGGATAAGATGTATGATGCGTTGCTTTTAAATGAATTAGTCTTTACCAATGAATAATATCACTATTAGTCTCCTAACCCCAAATTGGAATAAGACCTTGGCAGAGTGTAGCACATGTCTGTGTTTTTCAACAAATGGGCCAGATCTTGGGGGTGGAAGTGGAACAGACTTCCATATCACCAAAAGTGATACTTAAAAACTTAGATGAATAAATATAGTAACCTCAGTTTCTCCAGCGTTTTTTCATACTTCTCTATAGTTATGGGAACAAATAACTCAAATATTGAGATTCTCTAACTGCATGTACTTTTGAGCCAAATTCTGTGGTCCAGACTCTCAAACTCCCAGTGAAGTAAATAAATTCATTAGGAACGTCTTAAATAATCTTAAAAAATTTATCAAGTTAAATACCACCACTGTCTGTCCAAGATTTGGCCTCTTTTTATTCTTTTTAAGGAAGAGAGAACTTCTTTAAAGGTGACCTGTGTAGGAATCTTTTTATTCAAAAAAGGTGCTGTGTCCAGTGTTGGTGCTTTATGATGACATATTCTCTGAAGGCCTGAAAGGTATTGGTGTGCAGCTGACTGGTTGACTTGGTTTTTAATTTTGGTTGGTTTGGGGTTTTTTTAAGGTTTTTTTTAATTTTTAGAAATATCAGAAATGTTAAGTTTGGTTTTCCTTGGTGTTGCTAGAGGACCTCGTAGATATGTCAGATGTGTAGTGTGAGTTCTCACACCCTCCTTAAAGGGATGGGTGGCAAATATTCAACAAAAATTTCCTTTCTTCAAAATGTTTATATACTGGAATTAAATTACTGTTAACAAAAGCAAAACAAAGTAGAATTCTAAGCAGTCTCAGTAAAAATCTTTCACCCTTGACTGATCATCATTTAGCCTGACTTCAGTGATGTCATAAAGAAGCAGCATTTTGTCTCACTTCAGAAAGAAGCAAAAAAGGAAAAGCCCAATTATCAGCTCCTTTGCAAGTCATCTTTAATTATCAACTTTCCTTTCTAGCTACAGATATTCTTATACACCCTGATCCAGCAAAGCGCCTTAAGCATATGAGTAGTCACCTTGACCTCAATAGCATTACTCAAATGCTTAGACCTAAATGGCTTCCTTAAGTGCTTTTCTGGATTGGGGCCATAGGTGATCCCTGGAAATTATTGAACCAGGTGAATATTATGCAAATATCTTGTGCTGGTGGTTCAGATTTTTAAATCAATTCACTTCAACTGTTTGTTCTTCAGTCAGTTCATTAGCGCGCGTGTGTGTGTGTGTGTGTGTGTGTGTGTGTGTGTGTGTGTGTGTGTGTGTGTATATATATATATATATATATATATAGCTTTCTTTATATATATATATGGAAAGCTAATTTACTAGCCAGAATGTTCATGGGAACATCGACTTTCCAGTAAATATTGGAGATTATGTGCTGAAAGTAGATTTTTTTTAATTCATAATTTACACCAGTGTGACTCAGGAGAGAAAATTAACATGTAACTTGTTTCCAGTCACAACTTGCCGTGAAAGATGTGGGAGCTGTCTGTAATATTTTTATGAATATTATGTTTCCATCTGTTGGTGTTTGCGCGCATATACACATATGCATATACACACAAGAAGGGATTGGCATGATCTTCCTTGCCCATCTCCACAAACGCTTGGTGGATAATGCTGGAGCCATCTGCTGTGATGCTCTTACTCAACCCCCCTGCTGAACTAGGGTGACCAGATGTCCTGATTTTATAGGGACAGTCCCAATATTGGGCCTTTCTTATATACGTGCTATTAACCCCCAGAACACCCCCGTCCTGATTCCCCTCCCCCCTCACTTGCTAACTGGTTACCCTATGCTGGATTTGCTAATCAGGTACCTCCAGGAAGGTGATGGCCCTGTGGAGGGGGGAGGAGAGCAAAGCCTACCTCAGGGTAGGTCTACACTTAAAATGCTGCAACTTGGCCACAAACTCAAGCACTTCTGCAACTGTCTGTAGATGAAAGAATTGGTTGATGACGTGGGATACTGATGTAGTGGACAGTGTTAATGGGTGCCATCTCTGCTCATCCTCCTCGTAGAGTCTAAAAGGTTGACATCCCCTCCAATGACTTCTTTCCCTGACAGAATAATAGTGGGGAGAGAGGGGGAAGGAAAATGGGATATGAACCCAGCCCCTAGCATGGGGGAAGAGAGGAAATAGGAACACAGGCAGAACCCTGGTGAAAGAGGGAAATGGGTCTAAGGAGATTCAGTCAGAGCTCTGTGGTGGTGGGAGAAAGATGCCCCTGTAATGGGGAAATTGGAGGTCACATGGCTCCTCTGACTTGGGCGAAGAAGGGAAATAGGGCACACACAACCCCTGGTTGGGGGGAAGATTGGGAGATCCTGGAATAAGATGCACCCTGCTCCTGCCATGGGGGAGATTGGAGGACCCTGGTATGGGGGGCACACAGAACCCCTAGTGGGAGAGAGATTGGAGAGCCCAGGTATGTGGGAATGGGGGGGGGGTGTCACCCAGAGCTGCTGCTCTTGGGCAGGGGAAGTGGAGAATAGGGCCACAGAATCTCTGGGGGGTGAGGGGGAATTGGGGAGATGCAGGGATTCCCTGAAAAGAGGGGGATGGGAGGGTGGGGAAAAGGAGGGATGCAAAGAGTCTTTGGTCTGTGCAAGAAGCTCAGCTGACAAACTATAAAATGTGCGACCTCCTAGTCTATAAACCTTTGGAAATTTAGCCTACTGAATAAGAGCATCACAGTGGGATCATATTACATCTGTGCTTCATAATCTGGATTAGCAGTTGATTTTCAGGTGCAGTTTAAGGTGCTGGTTTTGATCTGTAGAGCCCTAAATGATCCAGGACCTGGCTGCTTCTTTTTTCCCATGTGAAAGTGTGGCAGTTTTCATCAAGGGAAAGCCTCAGATTGAAGCTGTCTTTATTTAGTCTATTGGTAGAGCATTTTCTATGAAAGTCCCTCAATTTCAGAATAAATTCACAAAGTTTCACAGACCTGCGGAGCCACTTCCTTTAACTCAGCTGTTCAGATTTTTTTCTAATTTCATCCCCCCCCCCTTAATTATCTTGCAATGGAGGGTGAGGTGGTTCTCATCTTTTCTGTTCCTTTATTTAAGAATCTAATTTTATTTTTGAAAATATAAAATGTGTAGGATTAGGTGCTCTTGGAAAGTAAATTTTATTTTTATTTCAGTTTGTACAAGTACCCAATGTGGTTGCCTACAGACTGTAGACTGAATTATCCATTATTTTTATTTGTTTCTCTATATGTAGAGAGAACACACAAGTTGTGGATGTGTAGCTGTTATCACTCACACAGCAAATATCTACACTTGCATTGAAAAGTTTGCAGCAAGCATTAAATATCATGGGCCAAATTCTGCCTCTGATGATCTCGTTGACCTTAGCTTATGTCACTGATTTTAGTGGAAGTCAGTTTTTGAAGTAAGAAAGACATTCTCTGTTAAGCCTACTTGTGAGAAACCACCAATTTATAATAGAAATCTGTGTAATGATTCATGTGTAAGACCTAACATGAACCTTTAAAAACAAGGAAAAACAGAATAAAGCTTAACTCATCCATGTTTCATCTGTTTCTTCCAGGTGCCTGAAATTAATGTGTGTTGAAAATGCACATAGACCCCAAATTAGCCAAGCTCAACTTGGGTGGAGTGGAGGTTGAGTGTAGTTTAACTCTGAATTTTTTTTTCCATTGTGGGCTTAAAGAAAGACGCGTGTGCGCAACATCACTGACGTGGAAAATGGTCCGTTCTGACTAAGGTCAATAATGTCACAGCTAGAAAAGGTGCATGTATGCCTATATCATAACATTTGGGAATTTTCAGTTGTTTAATTTTAGTAGGTTAGAAATTTTGCTAGCATAGAGTGAGTGTGTAATAGGAAACCAGAAGCCAATCATTTTCAACCCCACCACAATAGGTAATGGAAATACAGCCATTCTTCATGATTGCCCTGGCTGCTAATTATACAAAATTCAAGCACACTCTGCCAGACTACATATCTTCATTGACAATGTTCTTTTTTTTTTTTTTTTAAACAAACAGGCATTTGTAATTTTCCCATACAAATAATGAATGCTATACTTGTCCAAGTGTTTTTAATATAGAGAGGTTTTGGACAGGTTTTTTTGGTAGGAGCATAAAGTTAGCTTCTTGTGACCTATACAGAGCACTTGAAAGAAAAAATGAAAGCCTTTTCACAACAGCATCCACCACACCACTGGAGTAAAGTAATAACGGATCAACTGAAATCAGCTTAAAAACTTGGCTTAAAATTTCTAAATTCCTCAGAGTAGAGAGCATGCACATATGTAAGTTTCTGCTTGGATAGATACTCTTTAACCTTTCTTCAGCCTAGCTGGTCTTTATATCAATTCCCTTTCAAACCAGAATGATCTTTGTTAGATTTTTAAATGGTCTTCAAACTTTTGATAAAGCAAACTTAGACAGAATACATAGTTAAATATCTGAATTACATCATTTCATACACAAGTACGTATATCAGTCCTATGACTTATTGGCCATATAATTTTTACCATGACTCTTAGTGAGAATTTGCTTTAATTGAATAATTCACACTTCTGTTTGATACTTGCCATGTGCCACACCTGTCAAAATTGTTCAGAATTAATAGGGACAGAACTGACTTAAGGTGAGATGTAACTCAGAGTAGCAATTAAAGTAAGCAGTGTGTGCATCTGGTGCTTGAATCGAGTTTGCACAAACTTGAAGTTAAAGAAATTAAGGATTTCAGATGAGAACCCTTATAGAAATGGAGAGTTGCAGGAGACCTTGGGAAGTCATCAAGTCGAGCCCCCTGTGATGTGGCAGGACCAAGTAAACCTAGACGGTGTCCAACATTGTTTGTCAAACTGGTTTTTAAAAGCTTCCATTGATAGGGACCCCATAATCTCCTTGGAAGCGTATTCCTGAGCTTACCTACCCTTCTAGTTAGAAAGTTTTTCCACTATTTAACCTAAATCTTCTTTGCTGAGGATTAAGCCCATTACAACTTGCCCTGCCTTCTGTGGACAAGGAGAACAGCTGATCACCATTCTCTTTATAACAAGCCAGAATATATTTGAAGACTGTTATCAGGTCCCCCCCCACCACCCAATCTTCTTTTCTCAAGACCAAACATGCTGAAAGGGGCTCCTCCGCTGCAGCCCCTCTGCTTCGGTTCCCCTTCCGCGAACAAAGGACTCAAAGACCCTCTGGCTTGCATTTATTTTTAGTGCTTTTATCGGGTGCACGTGAACTCCCGACTACCTTACTGTGCCTTGCTTAGGCCAACAGTCTCTGGGGCTGTGCGGCGTCCAGGGAGCGCTACAAAGCCTCTTCACTCCTTCCCCATCTCTGCTCCCCTTCTGGGCTGGCATATAAACCCTCCTGGGTTAGCTGAGCAGCTGCTGCCCCTTGTCTAATCAAGCCTGGGCAACTACTTAGCCAGTGTAAGCTGACAGCTGCCTTCCTGCAGGTAATCAGGCAACAGCCCAGCTAACCTGCTCTGCTATTTAGGCTGGAGTGACAGGGGGCTGGCCAGGGGGTCACCCCACAGCACCCTATGACACATGCCCAGTTTTTTTAACTTTTCCTCATAGGTCAGGTTTCCTAAACCTCTTGTCTTTTTTTTTTTTTTTTTTATTGCTCTCCTCTGTACTCTTTCCAATTAGTCCACATCTTTCCTAAATTGTGGTGCCCAGCAATGGACACAGTATTCCAGCTGGGGCCTCACCAGTGCTGAGTCGAGCAGGACAATTACCACCAACGTTATGTCCAATACTCCTGTTAATACACCCCAGCTCCTTGTTAGACTTTTTTGCAGCTTATCACATTGATGACTTGTATTGAATTTGGGCTGCTATAAAGCACAGATCCTTTTCTGCAGTACTACCACCTAGACGGTTATTTCCCATTTTGTAGTTGTGCATTTGATTTTTTTTTCTCTCTACGTGAAGTACTTTTTGCTTGAATTTCATCTCCTTGAATTCAGACTAATTATCTGATTTTGTCAATGTCACTTTGAATTTTACACCTGTCCTCCAAAGTACTCACAACCCCTCCCCGCTTGGTGTTTATCTGCAAATTTTATAATCCTCTATTCCGTAATCCAAGTCCCCTGTTAAACTCCCCTAAGTACGCCCCCCCAAACTGACAGCAAACCTTTGAGAACCACTCTGAGTATGGTCTGTTAATCAGTTGTGCACCCACCTTATAGTAATTTCAGCTAGACCACATTTCCCTACTTTGTTTATAAGAATATCAAGCAGAACAGCGTCAAAAGCCTTACTAAAAATCAAGGTAGATGATGCTTATTTCTTCCCCCTTATCCACTCACTCAGTAATCCTATCAAAAAAGGAAATTAACTTGGTTTGGCATGATTTGTTCTTGACACATCCCTGCTGACTATTCCTTAACTCTATTAACCTCCAGGTGCTTACAAATCAATTTTGTTTAATGAATTGCTCCAGTATCTTTCCAGATAGTGAAATTCAGCTGACTGGTCTCTAATTCCTTGGGTCCACCTTGTTCCCCTTTTTAATTATAGGTACTATGTTTGCCCTTCTCCAGTTTCCTGGGGTTTCTCCAGCCCTCCAGGTGTTCTCAATGATGATTGCTTCAGCTACTACTTTAATCACCCTAGGATGAATTTCATAAGGCTCTGCTGACTTGAAATCATCTAATTTACCTAAATATTTTTTAATCTTTTGTGATTAGTCTTTAACATTTTTCCTGTGCTTGGCAGGCACTCAACCAGAGCACTCTAACAACCCTCTCTAGTTCCCAGTGCAGAGAGACACAATCATCTTCATTCTAACTGGCTTCTTTTTAAACTGAACTATTCAACGAATCATCCTCCTAAGCATCTGAGAGGTTTAAGGCACAGGGCTGAGATCAGATAAAATCACAGGCTGCTAACATGAAATAGTGGGCTGTCAGTGGAAAAAACCACAATGAAAAAATATCAGTTCTAAATGTGGTTTGTTTCCTGGCAGATGTCTTTTTAATGCTTTTTAGAAGGTAAGATGGCTCAAAGTATATGCAGAAATTTAGCTATTGCTGAACTGACCTCAATGTGTTAATAACTGACTGCATTTACAGTATGCACTGTGACTAGTTTAGTTAGAGCACACTAGCCGGTACATTTGTGCATATGTGTAGGCCCCAGTCCTACAATCAGATCCATGTGAGTAGATGAAAAGAGAAATTTGGGGCCTGTTACATTATTTTCTCTGGGGCTGCATCCCCTCCAATTTCACCCCAGTTGCAGGTCTCCCCGAGTTTAGGGTCCTGGTACATCTGCCCTGCAATTAAAACAAAAAAACCCATAACACTGAGTCTCAGAGTCTGGGTCAGCTGAGTCAAGCTCGCAGACAAATTTTCAGCGTAGACGTTCAGGCTCCACCTCCGATTCAGCTGCCCTGGGCCCAGCAACAACCAGGCATTTTGTTGCAGTATAGGTGCACCCTCGATGTCAAATTATGTGGCTGCAGCTGCGCAGAGAAGCCATTTATGTCAGTGCAATTGAGATTATAACAACACTTGCAGTATAAATAATTTTCACAGGCTTGGAACTTTGTTACCATTCTGAGGGCAGATGCTAAAATTCCAGTGAGTCCAGAGCAAATTTTAAAATATAGGCCAGTTTTGTTTAACTGTTATACAAGTGTGCTTCAGAAAGTTGTCATCTTGGCTATTCTATGCAGCTGTTAGCCTGAATAATGAATACTGTTTAAGACAAAATATAGCAGGAAGGAGTCTGAGGTAGACTATTAGATCTTTTGTATCTGTGTGATGAATCTTTGTGTAACACTGGTTGGCTATTTTCCTTTACTGTCACCTTTCAAAGTATCTTTTTTTTTGTCTTGTAAATTCATGGCTGTAATGTGTATACAGTAAGTACAAGAGTGGTGAATTCTGTTTAGAAGTAGCAGTGATTACAGCAGTGAAATGGCTGTTATAGCTGTAACTTACTATTCTGCTAGATAACTGATCTTCTATACAATTCAGCAATATGATTCATGACAATCTGAAATCTTGTCTTAGCCCTTTATGCTGAAAATAACCACAAATTTTCCTTTACCATACATGACTGTCTTCTTCTTTTAGCTTTATTTAAAAACAAATCACATCTTTCTCTGCATTTAGAGATGTTTTCTATATGGGAGAAAAACCCACAATGGGGAATCATTGCTGCTTAAACCCCGCCAAAACCCATCTTTGGAAAAACAGCCATAATCTAGGCTTTGTTGATGGGATGTTTTACTTTCATCCACACACACAGAAAAAAGTAGTATCGATCAATCAGTCTTTGGAACAAACCTCATCGATCCCTGAATAGAGCTGCTGGCATTGTCGACCTATTGAGTTCAATTGCTAACGTAGCCACTGTAGTCAAGGTCCCATCTCAAGATTTATTGAATCAGATTCATGTTAATTTCCAGAAGTGTCAAATATTTTAATTTAAAAGCTGCTGTTAAAAGTAATGGTTGCAATGTAGTGTGGCTTATCACCAACTACCTGCTTAATGGATCAGGCCAAGGCTTGTTCCAGGGTATCATGGCACCATCCTTCATAGTCAGCCCAATCTCCCCTCCCTTTACAACAGAAATAGCCAGCTATCGCCCCTTCTTCCTCCTCCTCCTCTCAGGGTTGTGGCTCTGTGAGGTGCTGAGCCCCCTTCAACTTCCACTGACTTCATCCTTCGTTGGTTTCATGGGTGTTGAAGGTACTTGACACTGACAGCACCAAGCTGCAGGGAAACTAAACCCCGGCAGCTGGAAACTGTAGACTCGAACAACTTTGTCCTGATTCAGTAAAACATTTGAACGGTCCTATTGATTACTTGTATGCTTCAAGTTCAAAATGTACTTAAATGCTTTGCTGAACTCTTTCCATATTTCTTATTTTAGCCACCTTCCTTCCCCCCCCCCCCCCCCCCAATTTTCAGTGTAAACTCATCCACCTACATATGTAGCCAAAAGTTAAATTTTTCTTTCTGTTAATCTGCAAAACATCACAGCTACCATATCTTGGTTTGCATATATATCTTTATTACACACAACTTAGTTTCATTTTCAATATCTATTGTAATTTGCCATCCACACTTAGCCTCAAATCTCTTTTCTTTAACTTTTTAATTGCTACATATGGAATGTCTATTTTCTTGTTTTCCTTTCTGTGCTTAACACTCAGTGAGGACTCCAATTAGAAATAACTTCTTTCCTTCCTCGTTCCCTGCAATTCTTTGACTAAAATGTGATTTTTTTCTTCCAAAGTGATAACTTTCAATAGTTCTTCAGGGCAGCACATTTTCTTGGTCCAGTTTCCTGAGTTTTGTTGCATATCTTATTCTCGTTGAGCCAATACAGAAAATACCTTAAGTTACTTCTAAACGTAGTAAAATCCGTTGTCATATTCTTGCAGAATGAATGATTGCCTGTGGGTATCTGGGGGAGGGGGAAACCACACATTTTGAAAAGAAAATTATAGGAAATTTCCCTCAAAATATTACATATTTTATTTCCCTCATACCAAATGACCAGTATCACGTATGACATCAGGATAACCATCCTCCCTCCCCACCACACCTACAACAAAGAATTAATGTGAGCCCATGTTCTGACATCCTTTACAACATGCACAGTACCCCATCCCCTCTGCAGCTACTGGAGGAGTAATACCTGGCAGATGGGAGTGAGCACAATCAGTTCAAAGTATACATTAACTTACTCACAGACCATGGACCCTTAAAGCCAGTCTGGGAATGCCTGACATTATCCCAGCCACAGAGGACTAGTACAACCTTATCAATGTTGTTTCTGGAAGAGAGCCATAAGTGCAGCAGACAATTTCTGTCTCACAGATCTCCTGTCAGTTGTCTTTTTGTGTTTGCTTATGCATGAAGTCAGTCAGGCCTTAATGCAATAAAACCAGTCAGAAAAAATGTATCTACACTTTTCTATTATCTCAGTATCACTCTTCAAGTGATCAAAATGGTATAAGCTACCTGTTAGGTGAGTACGTGAGTCTTGGTCTGTATCCTCCCTGTTAATTGCATTGCAGTGGTCTTAAGTGCAGATTGCCAATTGAGCCCAAGGATGCAATTTCTTTGTGGTCATTATTTACTAAGGACTACAGTGAAACTATCAAGCTCCTGAAAAGTCTGAGTGAATTAAAGTCACTAGTAGATTGTACAGGCATTAGTCTGTGCACTACAGACAAATCTTTAAATCCTCAAGGACTGGAGCTGGTCAATATAGCAGGGGGAGGGTTTTGCAAAAATAGATTGATTTTTCTATTTTGAATTAAATTTTTCAAATCTGTTTTTATCAGCTCTATTTCTTTGGCATCCTTCACTCTTGGGAGACTATGGGTATGCACTCCATAGAGGCAGAAAATTTGCTGTCAACACGCAAGGTGAATCTAGAGTACCTCTCCAGGGAGCAAACCTGGGCAAATAATATGGAGGTCCTGAGCTGCCTATGTATCAGGGCCCCCTCTTAGCAGCACTGGTGAAGTCCAGAGAAGAGGAAGAATCAATACATCTGGTACCTGATCTGTTGCAGGAGTTGCTGGAGAGATACTAAAACGTTAGTAGCTGACCGCCTTAGGGGCTCCACTCCAGATTTTCTGTCTGAGTTTACTTTCATAGCCTTACATTCTCCTGAATTCACCCATAAGGCAGTGGGACAGCTCTATAGTGGGTTGAAAAGCTGAGAAGCAAATGTTGTGAAAGGACCAGTTTTGACAGGGACCTTCCAAGTCTCTCTCCCCTTCGTGCATAGAGTGGGGACTCAGCTGCCTTCTCCTGGGCCAAATAAAGAGTGCCAAGTGACTAAGGAACTGACTTTGTCAGTTGAGTGATCAATGGAGGAGACCTCTAATAGAGTGGCATGCCCCTTCGTGGCTGGAAGGCTAGCCAACCCTTGTTTACTAAGGGAGATACACCTGAATGAGAGTAGCTGATTCCCTATAAAGAGCAGCAAGTGACTGGACAGTGGGAAGACAGATGCCCAGGACACAGAAACTTGAGGAGCTGTAGCTGGTTTGGCTCCTGTAGAGATGCTGATCTGTGACCGAGCTCTGAAAAAGAGGGATGGAAACCACACAACTAAGGGAAGGGAGACACAACTGGTGTTGGGTCCTGGAGGGCCAGTGTGTACTTGAGGACTGAATAAATTGGAGCCCAGGTGGGAAATGTTTTTAATTTTCTTTGAACTGTGTAGGGTTTAAGGAGCCCTGAAGGGGAGGGGGGGAAGTGGGAGGGAGAAAAGGTAGGGGGCTATAGTGTGACTTCTGGCCATGAGATGATTTATGGGAGGTGGCAACTCCATTCCCCCTCCCCCTTCCCCACACATCCCATTTAAGATGAATATACTGTCCTGGGGACATCCCCTGGTTGCAGAAGCTAGGAAGGAGTTGCTCCAATGGGGCTGCCCTGCCTTGGAGACTGTGAGCAGGGCTTGAGGCCTCCATTTGCCCTAGGCTCTCAATGATTTCCCCCATAGCCCCGAAACGCTGCTCCTGACTTAAATCAATTCACTGACAAAGCCATTGGAGAGAAATGTCTGCTAGAGAACCTTGAAGAGATTTCCTGCCCTTTAGATCTTTTTGTGAATGGACAACTGGGCCATTCATTTTCACTCGCTCCCTGATCAGGCACAACTTTTACTGACTTTCCAGTTAGTCAAGACTTCAGGGTCCCAGTCCCAGTCATTCCATGAGTTGCAGTCAATGGGAACTACAAGAAATAGTGGGTTCCCAGAGCTGGCCCTGATGTGTTTTCAAAAAGGATTAGTGACTTTTTTTGAAAGGTATTGTACTGAATAAACAAAGCAATAAGGGGAGAAAGAGCTGAGTAGATTAATCTCAGGTGTTTCCCCACATACGTATCAAAGAAAAATAAATAGTAAAAAAAAACCCTACGTTTAGAAATGGGCAGCAGTGTCTCAGTTTCTTCATATTGAGTTCAATAGTCCGTACATGAATTTTGCGCAGCTCTTGAATAAATATGTCTGTATATTCATATGAACAACTTGGACTCTGTGATAAATAGGAGAAAAGTTAACCGCAGACGTATCGTATACGTTTATATTATGTTTTACACCAAGCTAGTTTTTTCCTGAAATAAGTCAATCAAATCATATATTAATAATTTGACTATTGAGATTTAACACAAACTTAGCCCCTCCTCCTTCCACCTGGTTGTCCTTCTATAACTTGTTTTGAAAAGTCAGCATTTGTCTGAAACTTTCATATGCACGATAGTTACAAATCACACCTAAATTACTATACCTAAAAACTTAGCAGTGAAAACATTGTCCTTTTTTTTTTTTTTTTTTTTTTTTTTTTTTAGTCTATGTATGTGACAGTGTTTTTGGTCTAGCTGAGCTCCACTGAAGACTTTCAATTGCTTTGAATGGACTCAGGAGAAGATCCTTCTATATAGTCAGTTTTACTGGTTTCCCAGACAGTCACTTTCTCCCTTAATGAAAAGACCTGTACGCACATCAGCTTTGGAACAGAAAACCCATTATAAAAATGTATTAACTTTTTAAAATCAGGGCATACTATTTGTCCCTGAGCAACTGGAATGTTTTGATCGTAGTCAAATTAATAAAATTTAAGATGACAGTATCCCTTTAAAATAAAATATTATTGCATATCTGCAACTGCAGAAAAATGTCATGATATATTGCATTGGTACTTTAGAGAATCTTCAAATGTCATAAATTACTAAGTAAAAACCCCATTCTCCAAGCCATTCTTTAATTGCCTCACTCACAATGCCTATGTACCCTTCTCATGCCTTAACTGTTACCTCAGATGCTGTAACAGTCTCAGTTAAACTGTTATGTCTTTGGGAACCAAGCATTTTCATATGTGTTGCAAACCCAGATACCTTTACCAAAACATAAATGATAGATAAAAAATAATTACAGTAATAAACTATAGCTGCTTACCGTGACATTTATTGGTGTAGTAAAATTTTCCTAAAAATGAAAGAAATCAGTCAGTTTCAAGTTTAAAATGATCACACACAAAAATTGTTTGGGGGGGGGGAACCCGGAAATTTACTTACCTTGAAATTCTGATTAATCTTATTAAGTGAAGAAACAATTTCCTTCACTATTGTAGAGATGATATCATGTTGTGAGTGTGATGTTGTTATCTTCAGAGGAACAAAATAACAGTGTATCCCAAGACTCAGAAATATCAAAAGCATGTATTTGTACATTTTAAATATAGTTTATGTAGACTTGGAATTTTTTATTTGTAATGTACTATAACTGAGTTTGTGTTCACGCTCATCTCTCTTTATATATAGATATTCAGCACGCTTATATGTCAAATCCAGATATGATTGCTATCTTATCTGACTTGCATATCATTGAAATAGGAAATAAACCACAACCTAAGCAGCAGAATTAGCTGCATATCTGATTTTAGACGTGCTTGTTAATATTGTCTGTTTGTATTTTAAATATTTTCATCTAAAATACATATCCATTTCTAATTTTGAATTGGTTTTTTTTTTCTACACAAGCATTAATGATGTACAACTGCATATCCCAGTAAACGTATCCCAATCACATGGGCAAGATCCTCTGCTGGTGTAAATCAGCATAGCTACACTGACTTAAATGGAACTGCACCCATGTATCCCAGCTGAAGATCTGGTCTATAGCATTTAATGTGGTAAAACAGTGATTTGATTTTGCACACAGTTGAATTTTTTGTTATGTAGACAAACCTTACAGAATTGTATTGATTAAATTCTTTGGGGCAAGTAACTTTCTTGTGACAGGTGAGTAAAATCTCATCGTTTTTTCTTTATCATAAATAGTTTGGGGAATAGACTTTTTATCCCTGGCCTAGTAAACTTTATTACAGTCCTGAACATGACTTGAGTTTGTAATTGTGTCTGAGGTCCTATATAAAAATGTGATCCTGCAAACCTGCACGTGATCTCAAAGGGAATAGATGTGAAGAAAGTTGCATTAATGTGTAAGTATTTTCAGGATCAGATCCTAAGGTGCTAACTACAAGTCACCTGGCAATAATTCCTTAAAGGACCAGATTCTTCTCCTATTATGCTAGTCTAGTGAATATTCCAATTGACTCGCATAGGGCTACTCACTAAAGTAGGATCTACTAAAAAATGAGTAGCAAAGAATGTTATCGTTAATCAAAAAGAGCAAAATTTCAAGGAACTTTGCCTCACATGGAAGAATCATGTTTACCTACCAAGGATGCAGCACTTTCTATCCCTCGCATGCCCCCTACCCCACATTCACAGGGAGCTTCAGCTCCCCATTCATTCTGAACAGGGTGCACACTAGAGTGCTTGCTGTTTTAAAAAAAATAAATAAATAAAATAAAAAAAAAAAAGTTTGCCATCCAGTCAGGGAGCAGGAACATTGCCATGTGACTTAAATGTCCCATCCACACCACAATGACCTAGAAAAGTTTGCAAGCAGCAGGAGACTTATTTATATAAATGCCTAGGTCAATACTTGCACATAAGAAATCAATTTGTGGAAGTGGGGATTGTTTCACAATGAATATTTTGAAACAAATACATTTTTCCAGTTTTAATAGTTAGGTACCTCATGGTGGGTGCACGAGGCTTAATTCATTAATGTATGTCAAGTGCTTTGAGATCCCTGGAGGGAAGTAGCAAGATGATATCCATATTCTGAGACTTCAGAGGGCAGCGTCATAGACTTTGCACTGGATGCTTTCTTTAGCAGCATTGCAAGGACTGGAAGTATGCACTACATCATCACTGCGTACAGTATCTGGTGATTCATAAACCTGGATGTGAACTGAACAATGGTTTGGGAGGATCTGTTCAACTACTTTAGACACACTATGACACGAGAAGTGCAGTTTGTTTTTGTGTTTCATAAACACAAGGCAAAAGCCAACATTAGTGTCTTACTGAATCCTTAGTTTGTGTTCTTGTGGTGTAAGATTGGGGATGTTTTGTGTAATAGACGGTTATGACATTTTGAGACCGAGGAAGACTTTTTGGTGTTGACACAGGGAGCTCTGAGAAGACAGGGTGAGAGAAAAAAGATGCAAAATGCTCCAAAGCAGAAAGAGCTAAAGACTGGCATTAGTATTTCAAAAGCAGCTGTTTGCTGGAGTCTCTGTACAACTTCATGCTGTACATGTAAATTCTAACCTTATTAATGAGTTGGTCAGAAAACTTGAATGGAAGATGTGGGGATGGAAGGAACTCTCTCTCATCCCCCTTTCTTTTTTACTAGCTATGCTTAGTGCATCATGCCAGAGTAAATGATATCCGTGGTATTCAGTAGTAAGGGAGTGCCATCTAGAGAGTAGCAAGTGCTAGTTTCACACAGTATTTTGTTTTCCAGTTAAGTAAAAAGATGCAGGCCAAACTTCAGAACACTGCTACATATGTCAACCCGTGTCTAAAAGAAACATGGGATTTACATGCCTTTATTTTAAAGTACCTGGATAAGTAAACTGAAATAACCGGTCAGCAATTTGTTTCTATTGTCCACCCCACTCTATCAGAATAAGAACTTTAAACTAAAGAAGTCAGCATGGTTAAGTCACGTGGGATAACTTCTTGGCTTGATAGGGATAATCAGGGTAGTCACTTTAGTTGTGTGGGGACTGTAAACAAGGTGGGCGAGAGATACAGATATCTCTATAGCTAATTCATTACAATATATTGTTAAAAAGTGCAACGTGTGTAGTACTGCCCTCTTCTGGTTAGAATGAGAGCTGCACAATCATTTTTTAAGCCCATTACTGCTAACCGTTAAACAACAGTCTATTTTCCTGAAGTGGTGGGGGCCTATGTATTTGGAAACCCTAAGTTCTAGCTTTGCTATTGCCTCGGGAGCTCAAGAGGTCATGACAAGCAGCACCATGACTATGATGAAGTCCTAGATAGCTACAGATTTGTGGCAGCAGTTATTCATCACTCTAGTGCATGGGTGCAGGAAACATTTTGGTAAAGTTGTGCTTTCCCAGAGTCCAGAAGGGTACTTGGTGCATTGGAGATAAAAGCAAAGTTCAAATATTAAATGGCAGGGCTGATTCTTGCAGAAAAAGTGATTTTATCTTTTACTGAAACTATGACCTTATAGTGAAAACCCAATAAAAGCCCCTAAAGAGGTGCAGCTGCTGTTCTGGTGGCTGCAGAATATAGTCCAATTATTACCCTCCCCTAGGGGCCTGAGATTGTTAGCAAGCACTGCACTGTGCTTGATACCCAAGTTGCTTATATACAGCATGGCTTGAAGGATCTTTGCTCCAGTCTGTAGCAACTAGTGAGTCAGAGCTGCTGCATGTTGGTAATAGAGAAGTATCACCAAAAACATAACCCGGTTACAACCCAAAAAGCAACATGTCTATTTTGCTGCAGGAAATGTATAGCACTTCATCCCAGACTGGGATTAATTTACCCCTCTGCAGTGACTCCTGAGGAGGGGTGGAGTGAGCATTTTGCATCTGGAGACTGAAGCATTAACAGAAGAAGGTTTGTATAAGTGCAAAAGTACATCTCTCCAGTGGAGATTTTAGCTTTCTAGGGGTTGTTTGTAATTTGGAGGTTAAAAACGGTTAATCTAGCCAATCTGTCCAACGCTTGAAACAAAGTCTACCCAAATGTAGTCCCAAAATAAAGACTACAGTCTCCCAGTCGAGTAACGGGAAAGGAAAATTCTACAAACAGAAAACACACCTTAGTGCCAGCCTTGCTTAGTAACGAATGTCTTAAAACCAACCAACCAACTTCTATAGGACAAGATTCAGTCCTGAGGGTGAAATTCAAGTCCGGCTTGGAGACTCCATGGTATTACTGGAGAACCAATCAGAAGAGGGGCTGGATCCAGTGACCCTAAGAATCCACAAATGATGTTTGAGGCAAAGGGGGTTGCTGCAGCCATAGGCAAAGGGTGATGGAGGAAATACTACAGTTTCACTAACATAAATTCTGATTTGGAGTCAGCATGTGAAGTAAATTTCTGCCAGGATTTGGTATAAATTGAAAAATCCTAACGCTTCCAGGCACTGGTTAGAAAGTAAATCTAACACACTAGATGCAATTATTGAGGCACATATTTTCCTTCTTCAGAAGAGAGATGGCATTACCAGAGTCAGAACACACAACTAGAGGGAAAAGGATAGATGGACCAGTGGTCTCCTGTTGCACTGCAGTGTCTGCAGTATGTATGGTCTTGTAGCTTGAAACTAACTCCTGTGCAGAGGGCCAGCACAAAGGCTAGTGCCCCACGGCAATCCCACCTACGCCCTATTTTGAAGATTTAAGTGGTATGTAGGTCTTGTGGTGGTCTTTTAGTCAGAGGTGAGTTTCACCCATTTTCAGTAACATCAATTTACATTCATTCATTCAATACACTTATTTCTGAACAATCTTCTGAAATTGTCAATCCTTACATCTAGGTGACCCCTCTTAGATCATTCTATTAACTTTGTTTAAAAATGGGAGTGTTCTTAAAATCACCCAACATTTCTTCCAGAAAAAATGGCAATGACAAAATTATATATTTGTGTAAGACTGATTTCATTTTGCATAAATGTCATTTATTTTGTAAGAAAGCTTCACAAACCTTTATCATGAAAAACAGTCTATGCTTCCATACAGATAATTGATGATAAAATGTAAACAAATGTTAAGACATTATTTGAATTTTACTTTTTACTTTTAAAACTCAAGGTGTGACTTCATAAAAACAGAAATATTCTATCTATTTCACATTAACACAATTTTCAAGTAACAGTTGCATATTTAAATGTGATCCCATCTCCCTTAAATAGAAAAAGATTAGATTAATAAGTACCTTATCAAAAATTCATTTTACAGTAGGTATGGGAAGACATGTTTCTGGTTTTACTTCTGCCTTAGCCAGAGTCTGGCATCATCAGAGCTTAATGTACAATGGGTTTGCTGGTCAAGTTCTGCTTTACCGTTAACCGTAAAGAGCATGGAGTGGTTACTTATCTATTCTTTAACTTTTTGTAATTGACAGATTTATTATGGATACAAAGCATCCATAAACCTCAATAATAGGCACAGTTACACATTTCTAAAATAAATAAGGTAGTCAATCATCAGTACTTAGATGAAAATAGTGATTTCCTACTAAAATAAATATATAAATACATTTTGATCATAAAATTAAATATTTTAAATTTTCTTTTATAAATAAATAGAATAAGTTAATGATTCATAAGAATAACAAAACTACTACCCTGCTTCAGAAATTTAGATTTCAAATCAGCTGGATGATCTCTAAACTAGTTTAAAACTTTTCAGCTAGTATTGCATTATTTTTTATATAAATACAAGCTTTCTCTAGTCATAGTTCTGTTTCTCATAGTCATCAAAGAGTAAGAACACAATATGATCAAGTCTTCTGATAGGCTGAAATGTTGGTGTTTCATCTTTTTTCTTTTCAGAATTCTTCCTTTTAATATAAACTTCCAAACTTTTCATTTGTGAACTTCAAAAATTTGCTGAGTTTCTTTGTGAATTCTTCAAAACCAACTTGTCCACCCTCACAATCTGGCTCAGATTCCTTTAAAAATAACATTTGAATTATTTACTCTCAACACAAAAATTGCAAATCCTCTTACTCAACATTATTTGGTCTCTATTATTTACAAAATACTAAAAATATACATTCTACTATACACTTGCATAGGTCAACACACTTATGATCATATAAATCCCAAAGGGGGCAGTAAACAATCAAAGGCTAAACTGTTCTGCTACACCAGTGTAAATCTAGAGTAACTCCACTGATGACTGTAAAGTAACTTGGCTTTCCACTAGCCAGGCTGAAATTGGAGTCTGTCCCAGTGTCTGTCTAGATCTGTTCATTTTACATATTTCTCTACTTCTTGGTTTTAAGACCACAAGAATGTTTGCTTCCTTGAGCAAGACTTTGATTCTAGCCAGCCTTTAGGAAGGTGTGTAGTGTGGGAAGAAAGTATAAGGAGTTGTTTGTCCCCTCCATACACAGCTTATTGTGAACTAAACAGAATTCTAATCCCTTATTTTAGCGGCGTGCAGTGGGGGACTTCCTCTTTTACTCCTTACACTGTAAAGGCCTGAGCAAGAGAAGGAGTCAGCTGAACCCCTCATATGGGTCATAGTCTCTGCTCAACGGGGAGCTCTGGGAGGAATTCTGTCCCTGCAATGTTCCTCCTAAGACAGTGCATCTCCACACTGCACCTTACTATAGACGATGGCTAACTGGCATTATCTGACCTTTTAACAAGTCAAGTATTTTGCAGACGTGACATGAATAAACTAAACCTACAAATTAATGGATTATTCCATCCATTCTGCTTTTAGTGTGCACATGTTTTCACTATAAATTAGATTATTACAAAATATATTCAGGTGTTTCTCTAACTTCAAATAACCAACACACAGTAGCAAAAAAAATAAATAAATAAATAAGCAAACAAAACTTACTTTCAGCTCGGGGATGCACTCTTTTAACTCTGTCTTGATAGTATTCAATTTGAAGAGTAACAGCTTTATATCCCCATTAGTGTTGAGTCGTTTCAGTGATTCAATAAATATACTCAATTTTTTAAGTGTGCATCTCTTTTCCTGGAATAATAAATCATTATTTTCAACATGCTATATCATTTGTCTCCAAAACGTGTCTCTGTAAATCTATCAGTGGCATACGATACGTCACTGGAATTCAGATGCCTGATATGCCTCAATAATTAAGGCCAACATTTTCAAAAGTGGCCTTAATTTTGGGTCCCTTCGTTATTGGGTGCCAAATTTAGAAACCTAATGGTCAGTTTCTCAAAGGTACTGAGCACCCACAGTTCCTAAGGCCTTGAACTGAAATTGTAGGTGCTAAGCACCTCTGACCATCAGGATCTATATGTGTAAAGGTGGGCACCCAAAAATGGAAGCATCCAGAATTAGAGGCCATTTTTTAAAATCTGGGCCTGATTGTCCTCAAGGGGAGATGAAGACAGAATTTGTCCCTGCTATGAATATCTTGGACCATATTGTCTGCTAGCACAACTCCACTGAAGTCAACTCAGACTTATACTCAGTGGAGTAGCTTTGTAGCATGGGAGTTTGTTTTATGTGACGGCTGTGAATTTTTTAATAGAAGAGGAGAGTTTTTTTCAGTGGCATAGAGGGAGTAAGGTGTTCAACTCCTATTGGTTTTCAGTGGGAGTTTGGTACCTCCCTCTTCTGCTTTTGATGATCTCCCCCATAAAATAGAATAATAGTATTGGCCTGGAGCTAGCTCTGTGCAAGCTCCCTCGCTCAGCTCTGCTCCTGCTGTGTCCCTTTGTATCACCTCTGTTGGCTTCACTGGAGTAATTGAGTATCTAAACCTAAACCTGTTTAACAGAGGAGAATTTGGTTCACTGAAATTAATGAGGCGTAAGTCAAAGCAGAAATTGGCCCCTTATGAGTTTTGCACTAGTAACTTTAAAGCTATTCATGCATCTATTCACTTGAGGTGAAATTCATCCCTGCACTAGGCCTGTGCTGCACAAGTCTCACTTATGGCCTAATATGAGGGCTTAAATTGTGCATAGGCCTTGAGTGGGCTCTTTCAAGGGCTGTGAATTTCACCTCTGAAGCCCAGTTATGCCACTTTTTTTTTTTTATGGTACCCTACTCTCATGGAGCCTTATTGAAATTAATAGGAGTACATACAGTAGGGTGACCAGATGTCCCCATTTTATAGGGAGAGTCCCAATATTCAGAACTTTTTTATAGGCTCTTATTACCCCCCACCATCCTGTCCTGTTTTTTCACACTTGCTATCTGGTCCCCCTAACTTACAGAGAGACGTCTTCGCAGAATCAGGGTGTTAGTGTGTAGTTAGTTTTTATGGATTGTGAGTATTCCCATTTAAGTCAAGGGGCCTTTTCACAGTGCATAAAGTTGAGCACTTGGACGAGTCTTTTCACGATAGGGACCTAAGCCTCAGCCTGGGCCACGGTGGCAGGATCAGGCCTTTAAATCATAAAGCATCTTCCTTACCAAAAACATGTTAACTCTAGTTGAAATCAGGCATTTTAACCAAAAATAAATGTCAGTTTCTTACCATTTTGTGTGTTGGCGTTAAAAGATCCTGAACCTGACAAATAAAAATAAAGTTACTTACTGTAAGTGTAAAGTTACAATAGAAAGTTAGACAAATGAAACAGATTTTAAAAAACCCCTAGAACTAAGTTACCTCTGACGACTTAATACTGTCCACTTTACTCAGAGCTTCCTCTATCATCGTTCTTATCTTCTCACGTTCTATTGGTGCTGAGCTGCAATATGATCCAAAACTAAGCAAAACCAAAAACAAGGCCAGCATTGTGAAGATAGAGCTGTACTTCAACTTCTCAAACTGTACATGGTTGTGTTGGTAGTACTCTTATATACACAATGCTAAAGGAAATGATGATTAATATCTAACCACACCTAGAACGGAGGAGTGGGGGAGAAATAACCTGAAGAATGGAATCTCTTAGCTGATTATCTGCCTTTGAATCTATAGTTTTGTTTTGTTTTTTTTAAATGAAGGAATCTTTAGGTTTTAAAGGATAAATATAATTTACCCCTTTTATTATATATCTGTTCCAGAACTCAGCTTTTTTGTTTTTGCTTTTAAATATTGACTGAGGTAGCAGGTAAAGAAAGATACCAAGATCCAAGTACAATATACTATTGGAATCTTTAAACTTCTACCCTAATTAATACTTCTGCAGTATTCCCTGCAGATGTGAAATGCATATGTGAATGTGAAATGCAAATGCATGAGTTTTGCAATATTATTACTCACATGCAACTAGTAATTGTAATTATAATTAAGTCCATCTAGTACTTCCTTTCATGAGGTCACTGCCTGGCACTCATTAGAGGCACAAGTATTGACCAATAATAGTCGCGCTCTCAGCAGAGTACCACCATTAACTTAAGAGCACAGTGTGTGAGGTGCATGGACTCCAGAAAAGACCACCTTTTGCTGAACAGTAGCACAACATCAGCTGGGCTGTGTGGCACACCCATTCAGTTGAGAAGGTGAAACCTGCGTTACATGCACACAGCCATTGCAACTGTTTGAATAATGACTGCAACATCTTGTACTGTCTTGTGACAAACCGTACCTCCGATACCACTCAGAAATGCTAACTGTGGCATGTTCTTTGACCTTTATGGCTGCTGTGGATTTTGTTCATCCACAGGGCCAGGTCATGATAGAATTTGCCTTTTAAAAGGTTCATTTAGTCAATCAGTTTGAAGCAGGTCCCATGTACAGCAGAATTTCCTTTAGACTGGCTATTCTTCACATGCTGTGTTTTAAGAGTGACTTGTGAGCAGAAGTCCCCATGGAAGTCAGAACAGAGCTCCACATACAATCTTTAATTCCTTGTTAGGATACTGAGGGCTAGCTTGTAATGTGACTCTGCGCAGCCTAAAGGGGATGTAAGTTCCTCCTCTCCCGGGGCTACTGTGCAGGGCTTACCTGAATCATGAGCCCAAGTGCAGGAGGAGAGCAGGCTCTGTGTTGTCATTACTCCTTGCAGATTAGTGGATGTGACGTGGCACAAAGCGGAAAGTAAACTACACCCTTTCAGTGCAGTAAATTATCCCCTCACCTGCAAGATGACAAAGCAATACATTTAAAGAAAATTATTTTAACCGCTCTGTGATTATTCTTTGGGAATGTCACTAGTCACATTTTTTTTTTTTCAACATGGAAAAATATTTTTCTAACTCATGAAGTAGTATGAGTTGGCCCACGAGGTTTAATTCTCGCAGGCGGTTGTGCTAGAGCACCCACCTGAAAAACCTAGCTACAGCAAAGAAAGGAGGCTTCCCTACTTATGTGCCAATTCTTCTTCCACCAAACCTGTGAAGGGATGTTCCTGAGTCTAGGCTCAGAGATAAACAGCATGGTCTGTGTGTCTGTGCACATATGCCCTCAAATCTGGCAATGGCACCTGCATATCCCCACCACATTGTTCCTGATCAAGACACGAGTGCTGAGTGAACAATTGACTTTTTGAAGAGGTGGCCAAATGTAAAACTGGGGAGTGGGAAGGAAGGATTATTTTGAGCCAACATTGAATTTTTCCAGTTTTTCTTGCCCAAATGAAGAACAAACAACAACAAAAATTTCATTCAGCTCAAACAAAAGGTTTTCAATGTCATTTCAAATCAACATAATTGAAATATCGTTTTGAATTAACGTTTTGTTTCTAAATGAATCGCTTTGTCTTTTTCATAATTTCCCCCCATTTTTTTATTCGAATGAAACTATATTCACTGAATTCTACCCAAATTTACAAATAGTTTTGGTTGCCCTGGAATGGCAATTTTTGGCAAATTTACTATTTGCATCTCACCCACCTGTACACAGGACTACTGCCACTGAAAGAGACACCAGTGCTAGCTTTCTATTTGGACCTATCTATGTGTAAAGCCAGAATTTGGCCCCGTTTTAGCAGTATTTGTCAGAGGAAATGGTATCCATAGGGTAATCAGGTGTATTTAATATTAAATGCTATTAGGTTTTAGTATTGCAAATAGTTTTAGCAGAAATATGCAGTAGTTTAACACACTGCCAAATTCACCCCTGATGTACACAGGCTCAATTCCTTTTGCAGTTAATGGAAGTCAAAACTTCATACATCAGGATTGCATTTGATCCATTGTGCATTATTGTTTTATGGCTGCTTTGTGAGAAACATTAGCATTTTATATAACTAATATTGTCTTTATAGGGGGAAAGATCTAAAATTTCACATTGAGCATCATTTATTTGAGACAGAGAAGGCATATCAATCAAGAGTAAATGTTTTTTGTATGTTGAGGATACAAACCACAACAGTAAATACACCACCAAACCACATCTCAGATGGTCTCTTTATAAATAGCCATTCATCTTCTGACTTTAACAAGAATCAGGAAATATTGTAGCCTCTTTCTGCAAGTAACAAAATAGCTACTTTTCAGATAAATGTCTTTTTTTTGTGTCTGCATGATAGGTACCTGAAATCCATCTATTATTTCAACCAGTAGAGATTTTGCTTTTTGTAAGCATGCACCTCTTACATTTTCTTCTCCTCTTTTTAACATAAGAACCTAAACATAATATAATATACCAAGCAATCTATCTAGTCAGGTCCATGGGCATCTTTTATGGTTCCAAAATATCTATATGGATCCATAATGACACAGTTTTTCCAGTAATGAATGGACAAAGTGATATCCTACTGCAATTTACCTTTCTTGAAGGTGAAGGTAAAATCAAGATAAATAAAACTGAAAAATGTTTTTATTAATCCTTTTTTAATCTATCACTTAGATTAGAGTATGTACTATCATAGTGTGATTATGTTTAATTTACTTGGAAGAATCTTTTTTTTGCATTTGCCAATGGAATTTTAAGAACTACTGATGATCTCAAATTGATGAGCATGTCCAAAATGTTCTGTCATCTTTGGGCTGGCTAAAGAAGTTCAAATCCTTCCATAGTGGTAAGCATCAAAGTAGTACAGGAGCAGGAGGAGGATGTGGGGGCAGTGGGGAGTTTCACAATTGGAAAAAAAAAGCCAAAATTTAGTATGCAACCTTCTTTGGTTGGTAGTGAATTTCCTTTTACAGCTACTGATGACATACTGGTACATTCTTAGATTGCAACCACTACGGAAAAAGAGAGAGAGATAAGGTCTACCAATCTGATTTTTATGCCTGTGCTAACAGGATAGTCTCTAAAAATAGTGATTCATTTGTGAATAAACATTCAGTAAAGAAACTAATCTGACCACTGTTTCTCATCTCTCGTACTTCGGTCATTATTGACCTTTCTTTCTTTGTGAATGGATATAATTGAACCAGGACAACAAAAGGTGGCAAGATGGAATTTCCCATGTGGCCACTCACTAATGCTTTATAACTGCATTTTTTCAACTCCAACTGAAAGTCGGAGAGGCTTTGGATAAATTATACACATCTGTAGGATGATTTCAGTTGCACGTAGATGCTGTCTGTGCATCATTATCCAAAAGATCTATTTAAGTTTATTTATTTTCTCCTCATTGACTAATGAATGTGGAAAATCTGAGGAGGTGAGAAATTAATTTTACTTCTGAGCCAAAATGGAAATACTTTAATACTAGCTTTATGACGCAAATGCAGTCTAAGAAAGCAACTCTCACCTGGAGTCCCGCCACTTTTAAATGCAATATGAAAAATATTCTAATCACTACCTTTAATTATAAAGCCGAGTACAATTTTAAGGGTCTGATATGGAATAAAAATTAACAACCAAGGAAGAACCTAACCATTGGGAATTAACTGGGGGGGAAAAATGTTATCTCAACTTTGGAGATCGTCTTCCTCAATCATGCATTCAGATGATGGGCTTTATTTCACATGTCCTGGTCTATAGCATTAGATTAGATGTCCTGCGAGAACAACTCAGTAAAATGTTGGTTCTCACTGAGAAATGCTAGGACTATACACACTGGGTGAAATTCAGTGTTGTGCAGAGGGTCCACACAAGACTTTTGCACTGCTCAAACTAGGGCTACAGTTGGTCTTTTTAGTGGTTCACACACCTCCATGTAAGTGTTAGCCTCAGTTTACACAGAGGACAGATATTCTTTATGATGCCCTGCAATGGGGAACTTCTCAATGATTTTTAAAAGCGAACTACTGAATTGTTATAATGCCCAACTTAATCTTAATATTACTACTGTAGGTGCCTACAATATCAGGAGACACCAAAGTCCCACAATCGTTGCAGAGTGGAATATGGTGTCCTTGTAAATAGATATTTACATCACTAAGAATATGTCCATGTAAAGATCTCTACCCAGGTATTATGAATTTTTAAAAATATTTGAGAAATCTGTCACCAATATATGTCTAACTTTCATAAGGTAAAATTCATGCCTGTGTAGAGGGCCAGTGCAAGGTCTACGCAATACTTAAATCTTACCTATAATTTTTTTTTTAAATAAAATTTAAATTGAACCAAATTCATTCCTGTTGTTTAGTGTGTTGAAGTCATCACATCTGTTCTGAAAGTGTAACATTCTTCACCCAGCTCAGAGAGATTCCCTGCCTATTTCATACTCTGGTTCTAATAATTAGTTCAGAGCCAACTATCAGGATAGTATAGCATCTCCTTTGGCAAGAGGACTTTTGGACATGGGTGTCAGGCTAATAATGAACTGACTTTGGGGAAAACTGTGTGAAAGACTTGGGATCTTCACTGTGGAAAGGTCACTGGGCATAAGAGGCTTTTTTATTCTTATTTACTAAAATTCCTCTTCCCATAGTTTGTTTGTATTTATTTGGTTTCTAGTTACTCAAATATAAATATTGAGGTTCTGAGTCACAGAACTATATCCTTCTGGGCAGGCTAGAGAGCATGTAACAAAGAAGCCATACAAAGAAATAAGCAGTTGAAATGGAAATTAACCCACTTTGTACATGCTCCCCTCCTGAACCACCTATTTTTAGGTGTCTATCTCTATTTCCATGCCTCTGCCCAGAGATTCTACCACTCTTTTATGTATGCCATGGGAGGGTTCCCAGAATAGCAAGACCTATAGGTTGGAGTACTCTCATGTTCTGCTGCTTTCCCTCAGCCCAGGAAAAATAAGGGAAGTCAACAGGAATTCCTGCACAGGGATTCGATGAAGATACAGACTGGAATGCTCACCTGACACATGGTAGTTTATGGCACTCCATGCATCATTAACAATGGAGAAACTGGAGGGGATTGGCTGGTTTCTGGCCTTAAATGGTTCCCCCGTTGAACTCTAAAAAAGGCTGTACGTCCTGTCACCAGGAGTTTCAAAGAAAATGTCAACAGCTGGTCCAGTTCATTTCAGCTGACTAAATTTAGTCATGGGTCAGCATACTTTTCTGTTTAGTCTCTATGTACGTCAATGCTTCAATAGGGACTACATCCACGTACGTGAGGGCATACTTGTGCCCCTTGTCTTAACAAACTTCCATCAACTCACTCCAATGTATTTGTACACCATCAAAGGCAACCTTCTCCATCTCCTCAAGAGTCAGCCACCTCTCTGTCTTGTCACACAATCTCATCCCTTTGACTGTCTGGGACAGGGCGGGGGCTTCTCTTATTGGGAACAACCTTACTGTATCTTTTCTCTGCCTTGACTTTCCATCTTATTTCAAATCCCAAAACATAACTTCTTCTGCCCCACTCTGCCTACCATGATTTCTCCCACAGCCATTTCTATTCTAAAGTCACAGGGGATGATGTCTATAGAGCTCGTAAAATACTGGAAAGCAGTGCTCAGAAAAATTGGGCTAGATCCTGAGCTGGTGTAAATTTATATGGCTCCCTCAGCTGCAGTGGAACTAGGCCAATTGACAACAGCTGGAGGTTTGGCCCATTCATTGGAATTCTGAACAGCTGTTCAATTCAAGAAGTTTTGCAACCATTGGTTATTTGGGATTCACAAACATTCATGTGGAGAGGATTTTGTTGGCATGGCTGTTTGGGGAACTGCTGTTCTTCATGGGTGAAATTCACCCCACCCTGATGTCCAGCCCATGGTTTATGCACCACGTACGTCTGCGTAAGCCCTCTTTTGAGGACGTAAGTGGTAGAGAGGCTTTGTGCTGCCTATCTTTACAAGGTAGAATTTCCCTCAGCTGAGTAAATGTGTTCACATGCAAATACCTATATTCATAAATGAAGAGAAGTAGTAGTTGCTATTTCATTATTCTTCTACATTTAAAATGTTTCAGTCATCACTCAGAGAGCTGAAAAAAACCATGTGACTTAGCTGGCCAATCACACATCTTAAACAACCCATAGGCTGAAATTTGCATAAAACTGTTTCCTCAATAATTATGACTGATCAATAGATTTATAAAAGACAATGTCTGATCGCAATTGATGGGCAAACAGAAAAAGGGACTAAATTTGCAACAGACAATTTTAATAGTTATAACCGTTGGCACGAAAGACACTATGACCAGAATTCCTTAAAACGTTTATAGCTAAAAGGGGTTTTGGGGCTCTGGCATTTTCAGCTCAATGTGTTTCTCTCATTCAATCTCCCTAAATGCCTTGGGTGCTCTTTGGGAGAGGCTGTCGCAGCATATCAGTGGCATCTTCCGTTCCTTTGCCCTGAACTCCTGCTTGTCAGAAGCCTACAGGTGGCAGTGGCAATTCTTGCCTGGGAACATGTGTACAGCCCGTATGTAACATTTAAGTTCTGCCCTGATTCGTTACCTTCTCACTGAGCAGCTGAGACACAAACTGCGGACGGACCCAGGCAGCCGGCATCAAGAGCTTGTAAGGGGCATTTTCAGAGTGGCTGCTCCACCCGCTGTGCACTTTGAATGTGCCAATGTAATCCTGGGTAGCCAGAGCTGAGCATCTATTTTACCTACTTTGCACCTCCAAAGAGTTCAACTTGCAAAATCCCTGCATTCAAAATAAAAGCAGTGTGGTGTTATCCAGGAAACAAATATTAGACTCCAAGTTCTTCAATATAATGATGCTATTTGATTGTTTTCACTGGTCTCATCCTTAGACTGTTTCAAAGAAGTGGATGGCTAAACTTTTGGCTGGGGTTATCTAAATTCAGTCAGTTCAGCACAGGAATGGAGGGAAGGGAAGGGAAGAACAGGACTAGGGTGGGTTTGTGCCATCTTTCTGCCTCCTCATTAACAAGGGACCTCGCTCCCAGCATAAGTTAGACTAAATTTTAGTTTGTACTGCCTTCCTTAATGCTTTTTATGTAGCCTGTTGCAAAACTAGCAACTATCTAGATGAGTTGATGTACCCCCTGGAAGACCTCTGTGTACCACCAGAGAACCACTGAGTTTGACTATGTTAGAAGTGCTACTTTATACACACCTGCACCAAACCCCAGTGTCAGTTACAGTATTAAAGAATAACTGGTGCTCAGCAGCACTGTGCCCAAACCCTGTCTCCCTGCTCCTTAGGGATATAGCATAGCCAGCCCTTGGCATCTGGGGAAACCTATATATTAAAGATATTCTCCAGCTGACTTCATGGCCGCTTTTCTCTCATCAGAGCAGCATAAAGGGGCACTTGGCCAACGGAGAATTGGCCTCTTTTATCTGCTGCTGTTGCTTAGCTTTATTGATGACCTCACTAATTGTGTATTTTCCATTATATTTTTGGCGTTTGGGGGCACATGGCTAGCTCAGCCCACCACAGCTTTCTCCAATTTGGGTGATTTTTTTTTTTTTGTCCTTTATATCCTTAGAATTGTAACCTTCAGTCCTTTTTAAAAGGAAGGATCATCGAAGAAGGCAGAGCAAATAAGTCTCTTTTTAATGCACAAAAATGGGCATTAAAAAGACTTATTTGCTCTGCCTTCCTTGGTGATCCTTCCTTTAAAAAAAACAAAAAACAAAACAAAGGGCAGAACACCAAGAAGATGATGGTTAACACAACACTAAAGGGGATTAGTGGTGCAGTGAGCAGGCTTTATGTTTCTAAGCCATTACCGCTTTGGACCCACGACAGTGAGCCTATCAGAGAGGTAATCATAAACAAATAACGGGCCACTTCAGAAGTGTCGCCAGAAATAATTCTAGCAACTGAGTTTCAACTGTTATAGCCTCTTCAGATACAAAAGTTGGAACTATGCTCATTATAAATGTTAGAGATGAGATAAAGAGCTTTACCTGTTGGAAAAAGATGTGAAGAATCTAATATGCTACAGGTGCATAAAAGCTTTAGCAGAGGTTTCGGTGAGAGTTAATGCTTTTGTACATAAAAATAAGTGAAGTAAAAGAAAACTTTATAAAATCTACCTGTATAAGTATACAAAGTATCCCAGAATCTTTGGAAGGGGAGTAATAACTTGAGATCATTTCCGTTCATTAAATTCCCTTACCACAGTTAGCCCCCACCCTTAATTAATCTAAAAATAGTCCATACACTTTTAAAAATCTCCCAAATTATATCATTGTCTGGCTCATCTAAAAGAGTCATAGTGACTCTGTTATTGCCATGGGTCTAGGTATTCTAGCACGACTACAATATGGAGTAGGATGAGTAACACAATTTTAAAACAAAGATTTTTCTCCTCTTATATTAGAAAATCCACTCAAACTTTGCAGTAGTAAATCATTGACTCTGAATCCTTGTCATTAAGCTTCCAGGCTCTCACATGATTCCTAGCAAAATTAAAACTTAATAAAGAGTTTAAGATTGTTTTGTAATATTTTTTGGCAATTATGCCAGATCTTATTAGCATTATTAGGATGCAATGAGCTCTTTTAAATGAAGATGATAGTATAGTTCCTGATGAAGCTATTTTGTATAGTACTACCTGATAAGAATAAATATGTCCTCCTCTTCTACACAGCTGTTTGGCAGGTTTAGTGGTAATCAGATTACTTATGTGTGGCTATCACATTATATGCCAAAATGCAGTTTTAAGTACCTTTTAATCTTGACTTTGAATTCCTAATGCTTTTCTTTTTCTCCCCACTTGTGTGTTTGTCAGGTTTTACTGGACAACTATGTTGAGGCTACTTTTTCATGAGATTTGTATAGCAGTTATCAATATTACAATTACATGATTGTACATTTATTTAAAGGATGAACAAACAAGTAATAGAAAATAAAAACCAAATGAGGTCAACCTTTTGTGATGGAAAAATATAAAACCTTTTAATACCACATCCTTAAGATTCAAAGTAAATTGTGCTTCTTAAAAGTCTGAGGTTTTTAATACTAATTATATTGTAGTAGCACCCAAAGACCCCATTCAGGATCGGAGCCCCATTGTGCATGGTGCTGTACATATACATGAACTGACATAGATTCTTTGAGATGCTGCTGATATTAATCTTGTGAAAGTGCAACTGAACAGACACTCCCCAAATATCAAAGTTTAGTAAACAATGCCTCTCCGTGCTTTTTGTTTGTCTATGGCTCATATGAAAATTCCAAATCAACAAAGTCCAGAGTTGCAGACAGTTTGAACAGTCTCCAAGATCAAATTAATATAAGCAGAATAACTCTGTTCTTTCAAGGCTCACTGCTCTGTCTTCTCAACCACAAAAGCCTTTTGGACTAGCTACTGTGATCTTCCTTTGGAGAGTGCATAGGCCACTTAATATATATTCCTCTCAAATAGCTATTGAAGGACGAGGTCAGCTTTCATCAGCTAAGTCAGTCAGGAAATGCAACTGCTTTTCCTCACCCCAGATAACCTGAACAGGAATTCTGAACCTGTGGAGGACCCTCAAGATCCAAGTAAAAACTATATTAGATCCAGTGTGAGCAGCAGCTGGCTTCTTTGGGCAACCACTGATTGGTTGCCTAAGAAGTCTCTCCATTATTTGTAGGGCTGATGGAGTGTTGAAATCAGGGCAGGCTAGTTCTGGTCTATGAGGTATATCTCACATGCTCCATCACAAGCCACAGTATGTAAGTCATTAAAGTACCTTTTACACCAGACATGCAAGGCATATGTATGCCCAGAATCTCTTTAAATTTGGCATGTTAAAAAAATAACCCTGATATTTTCTTTGCAGAATTTGTAGCCTCTCATTTAGCGGGAAATTTTCTGCCATTATCTCAAGATATTGCTAGATCTGCTATGCCTCCGATCCTTCAGCAGTCTTCCTGGGAGTGTACCATTAGTGACACGCCCTGTGCCTCCACTCTCCCACTGAGAGACCAAGTTTCTTATGCGAGTCTCTTAACACCTGTGTCCTGTGTTTTAAGTCCCAGCCGTGCTGTTTTCACATGTACTGCCCAGGGGTTCAGGTAGGTCCGAGAGATAAATGCCCGTCTACATTCTGAAAAATCCCCTTGGCCAGCAGTTGTGAAAAAGTTAATGGTCCTCTCAGTGATCTCCGTATATCTCCAATGTAATTTTATTCACATATTGATGATTCTTGATAGTTCATTCATACCAAGTAACACATACCTGTGTGACTCCCACCCAGTTCATTCCTCTCTTCCCTGTGGCTGTCTCTGGAAAGATGCTAGCCCCTTGAAACTAAGAAGGTAGCAATACAAAAGTGAGTGGGTAAACTGAGTCACACATCATATTCATAAAAATAATACAGAAATCTCCCATATTCCCCATGCACTGTTTACTTTTCCTTTAAGCAGGGGAAGGAGGGCTTTAAAGGGGTGGTGGGTAGAATTTTTTATTTTTTCTGGAAGTGTTGTAGAATGATTGGAAACTGTGATGAGCATGTTATTAATCACCATGGTTAATATTATAAGAACCTAACTGAGGACTGTGAAAAGCTGGAATCAGGGATTGCTGTGGCTTCTCCAGAAAAGGCTCATCATGGCTTTGGGAGGCTAAAGAGAATTTAAGGGAAGAAAGTCAAGAGAAAGAGCCCTAAATGAGATGAAATGCTGCCAGCACTCTCCCGAGAGTCAATCTAGGAGTAGTGAGGTAAGATAAGAAGTTGCTGGTCACTGAATAAAGATGGCTGCTCTCTGGCTTAGAGAGAGTGAGTGCTTTGTCCTAGTCTAATGAGAATGCTGGTTGAAGTTCTGGAACATGTGGGCCATGTTATGTAGGCAGTACCCTGTGAAGAGAAAAGTATGTCTGGGATGCTTGCCGCTAGGACTCAGTATTTCCCCCAGCCCAAGGAATTGCCAACTTCAGAGCTAGTCCATAGCTGATGAATTGATACTGGAGTCACCAGACACCACATGTGGGAGGTGTAGGGGGGAGCAGGGACACCTGAGAAGTGCCTGTAATTAATATGGTGCTATGTTTCAAAAGCTATTGCAGATAAGTGTCACTGTAACAGTGTCTCCTCCCCTGTTCTCCCCTCCAATATCTGTGTAACGGACTGCTTGGTGCACACCCTGTTACATCTCATGATTAGTGTTCGTGGCATGATGCAATTGTTGTTCCACCAAGACTGCTGTGTGGCCAAGCACTCGGGGAAAATCAGGCCACTTCGGTGCCTAAATATGGATTTAGGAACCTCACTTTGATATCCTGTTTGGCTCCTATTTTACCTTGTATGTTCAAATTTCCCCACTTGTAAGGATCATTGTGTTATTTCTGGGATATATTCTTTGTGACTCTACTGAACACCTTCCCTCCACCCCAAATATTTGACCTGCATAACGATCTCGTTCTTATCTTTCTTTGTGGCGTGATAGCCCATGCTGGGACATGCACATTTTAGGTAGAGCTATAGCTGTCTGCTCAGAAGTCTCAAAAAAAATTCTGACTAGAGAAAGAAAGGGGATTTATTCTTGGAAATTAAAATGTTGAGGAATCACAGTATTAATATGTATTCCGCTGCCCAGCCTGTACATTCTACCACACCACCTTGTTTCTAGCTATTGGGTAGTAATAAGCTAGCATCAGTGCCGACGAAGACTGTGTTTTCTGTATTGTAGCCTATAGGACTAGCCTGCTTGCTTGCATATATCTTTTCTTATAGATTTAAGTATTGTTGTTTTATTATAATAGAGTCATAGATTCATATTAAAGTATTATAGCTGTAATGCAAGGTACCTTACAGGCCACATCCTGTATGAAAGCTAAAGCAGTTAGCATACGTATGTTCAGGACCTTTGGCCCAGATAAGTAATGATGAGTTAAAGGATAAGACATACATGGTTATAACCTTTCCCCTTGATAAGTCAGGAGGCATCAAAACGGGGGGCGGGGAGCTGTCTCAGGTTATGCCCCGAGTAAACTTCCGTGATACACCACAGAACCCACAAAAAGGGCCAGAAATAACAAATGTGAGGTAAATGAACCATCTGGAAAGGTTTGTGGATATGTCATTAATACGCACAAACCTGCCAGCCTATAGAATAAGTGTACCCTAATAATTTGGGGGTGAAGAATCCAAGTTTGGACTTAGAAGGGGAACCCATATTGCTCAGGGTATAAGGAGGGGCAAATCATGTTACTTGGGGCGATCGTCAGCTACTCCTTCTTGAAGCTTCTTTTAGTTGGTGTCTTAAGATTCCTTTGTTTACACTTAGTATTATTTGTAGTGTTAGTCTTAGCCTTATAGCTCTTAGCCCTCAAGCATTGTCTACTCCACCCCTCTACTCAAGAATAGAGGAACTGGACATCTCTCTCAACCAGGTCATCAGGCAAGGGTGTGAGTATATTAATCCAAAGCATACCATAGAAATATATATATATATATATATCACACGAGTCTCTAAAATAAGACTGTAACCCTATCCATTATCCATTTGAATATTCATTTTCTTTTAATCAGTCATTTGTCTGTCATTTTATGTTATCTTAATAAAAGCTTATAAAATTATCCAAATTTGACTATCACAGTGAGCATTCCTGTCGTGCACCCCGTGATCCCTATAAACTCTTCTGGAGTCTGATTCCAGGACAAGAACCTCATTATCTTCTGATCAGATCAATAGGCGAGCCTATAACTCCATTCAAATGACTGAAACACAGAAAATCAGGCGACAGTATTATTATATTAATATCAGGCTTTGCCCAGGAATTATTTCTAGTCACCAGCGCCAGATATATTTGTAAGTGATTTTCTAAGAACTCTTCATGCATTTTGCCTTCAGAAATAATTAATCATGTACAATAAGAAAAGATTACGAGTGGGCTGAGGGATTATGTCCATACATATCTTTATGGCATGAACTGCATTTGAGACATCTTGAGACTGCTAACAGTCCATCATCTATATGATAGACATCAGTGCAGCTAAACTAAACCGATAGGCCAGATTCTCAGCAGGTGTAAATCATCAAAATCTATGGGCCAGATCCATTAGCTAAGGATGATTTGGATGTAGCAAGTGATTTGGGGAATGTAGAAATATTCAGGCATAAAAACAATAATATACAATGGCTACCACCAGAATCAAGATACCTGAACAAATAAATGTAAAACAAAGTTTAACTGTGTGATCACAATTAATCTGAAATGAATGCCAGGAGCATCAGCTATATGATGGACTGTAGTGAGGCAGTACGGCCTCTCTCCGAACCACAGAGGGAAGGACCACAGTCTGTGGCCAGGTGGGCAGAGTCTGGCCAGGCCCATCCCACCCACTGGAAGTTGAGCGGTGGGACAAGAAGTATAAGAAGCAGGGAAGGAAGCAGCTGTGTCTTGCTGGCTGAGGTCTCTGGCTTTGCTATTGAGCCGGGTGCTGCCCTGACTCTGATGGGGATAAAGATAGGAGGAGCTACTACAGCTGCCAGCTACCAAATACCCCTATGAGGCAGAGGACCCCTGAGTGACTGAGACCCTCCCGGGATCATGGAAGGAAGCAGCCCAGGGGAAACAGACTTTAGTCCACTTCTTGCCATGCGCACTTGTGTCAACATGTTTTGGTGGGATCCCTGCTGACCCAGTGACGGACCCCTCTGCCACTGTTAGGGCCCTGGGCTGGGACCTGGTGGAGTAGGGTGGGCCTGGATCCCCCTATCCCCTCCTGCCACTCACCCCAAGGGTGGCCACCTGTCCTGCTACAAGGCCAGAGCCCCTTAGACTGCTGGCCTGCCCTGCGCGAGGACCTGTAGCCATAGACTGCTTGCCTGCTCCGCCCTCCCTGAGTGCTTGAGTTCCCTAACCATTTCTTGCTCTGCCCTCTCAAGGGCCTGAGCTCCTCAGACTGCTTACTAGCTCTGCACAGGCCTGAACTCCTTAGACTTGTTAGCTAATTCCCCTGCAATTAGACTGTAATCCTGGTGATAGAGGGAGATGGTGTGGCCTCCCTCCAGCCTAGAGAGGGAGAGATGTATGACGCCCCACTACATGGAGATTATTTTATTACAATCAGTCTAGCTTTTTAAATTGGGCTTATGGGTGTTTATGTTTTAAGGTCATGCGGGGATGGCGGGGGGAACTGCATTCCCTAAGGATGAAATCATTATCATTCTAAGCCAACATCAAGGAAAAGTTGGTTGCTTCTGCATTTCTATAGGAATATGCCTACCTACATTTAGTAAAGGCAAAGAGAGTGGAAATTTAGACTTAAATAGATGTTTGCATTTTTACAGGACTGCATTTCTCACATACTGAACTTTCTAACCCTGGGAGAAGTAACCTACTCCAATAAAGCTACAGGTGCTTTTTTTGTCCTAGTAACAAAGTGTTTAACCTACATGCTATTTAACATTGTGCAATATTGGGTGTTCTATTCTGTAACTAAAACCGTTCTATTAAATTAGAGAAGCAACCCTGACAGTAACCTATATTCTGTTCATAGGTCTGTTTAAATTCTGCTTTTTTGTTGTCTGGGCAACCAATACCATAACTGAAGACCATTGACTATATTATATTTCATAATTACATACAAAAGCACTATGTTAAAAGAAGATTATTAAGGTTGCAAAGTCAAGCACTCAAAAGGTTGCCTGAGCAACCTTAATTTGCCCCCCTTTTGCATACACATTATGATGCAGTGTTTGTTTGTGATCACATACTATTTTTCCACATTACCTCATTCAGTGCACATGATGGACTTGCTCTTGGGATGAATCATAACTGACTTAATTCTGGCATTTCCTAAGTTTAGAGTGCTTGATTTTGCAACCTTACTAATCTTCTTTTAACATAGATTTGTGTGTGTAATTTCATAAATTTTAAAGAAAAGCAAACTGATAAAATAAATTCCATCATGTGACATCATATTGACACAGTTCAGTGGTGGGACTGAAACTTTTAGATCCACCACACAGATCTCTACCACATGAGCTAACCAAGTAATTTATAGCAATAGTAGGTTCCCATCCATTCTGTGGACCAGCACTGGGGATAGGGAGCGGATGAGAAACACACACTTTCCTAGGGGGTTTCACAGATATTTGCTGACAGCAAAGGAATGGTGAGACTCAGAAATTTCAGGTTCCATTCCAAGATCTGAAGGGGAGTATTCTCTAGTAGTCACAGACCCTTCTGCCTGTTTCCCCCCACCCTCAAGCTCATCCCACTCCCATTCTCCTTGGCTGCTCAGTCTCTATCTCCACTTCTCAGGCTTCTCATCCCAGTCCCAGTCTCATTGCCCAGTCAGTCCTAGTCTCCCCCTTGGGCCTTTCTGTCTGAGTGCCAGTTTCTCCTCTTGATCCCACTCTCAATTCCAGGCTCCTTGCCCAATCAGACCCAATTCCCATGCCCCAAATCCTGGTTCTGCTCTCCTTAATCCACCAGTCCCAGTGCTCTCTCCAGCTCCGTGTCCAATGCGTCTTCTCCCCTCTCCTGCTACCACCACTGGCTTCTAGTTCCAGCTTCCCTCCTTGGAAAGCCAAGTTATATTAGAAATCTAGCAGGAAAACAAAATAACTAATTTACACAGAATGGAATCTTCAACAGAGGGCAGTAGATTCCCCCTCCCAGCTCCCTGGGTTTATGTACACTGGGGGGATTCTCCCATCCTACCCTCTCTCACTTTCAGCATTTTGTTTTTTCTCTCAAATACATTGAATCTCTAATCCAAAGTGAAATTCCTTTTTGTTGTTAATTTCTCACTTTATTCACTGTCTATGAAAAACAGAAATGACCACAGAGTTCTACAGCATGCACCTATCTTGCAAAAATATTGAGTTACACTTGCAAAATCGTCTTCATAGTCACTTAGAACTTACTGATCAGCTAGTTATTTGGGGTCGTGTTGTCCTTCTCAGTGTTCAGTCCCGGGCTTTCCCCCTGCCAGACCAGGAAATGTGTTCCTTAGACCCCGTATCCCCCCAGAAATTTCTTGTCCTGTCAATCTTCCTCCCTCACATTAACCTCCCTTTCCTTCTCTGAACTAGCAGATCAGTGGACTAGACGACAATTTGTTCTGTCAGGCTTTTCTAGGCATCCAGGGAAATCATTTTGCTTTGGGCAACTGCATAAACTCTGTCACAGATTTGGGAGCAGAATTGAAAATGTGCAACTTGTGTAATTCATGTGAACAGGCACTTTTGCACCACAGTTTTGCTTCATAATTGGTGAAAGACACAAGGGCATGTAGCACACGAGTGAAAACTGAAAAAACAAGAGGCTGTTTGATGATAACATGAACGACTCACTTCTCTCTTCCCCCCCCTCCCTGTTTAGAACATGGGACACTTCAATCCCATTTTATGTTCTAAAATGTAACAATACTCTGCAGTTGCTGAAGGCCCTTGTAAATGGCCTTTGGTCGTTTCTATAGTTGCAGCAATGAGGTTCTCTCAGGCAGAAGGTTTGTTTCTGACAACAATGCCTGAATGTCAGGTGATATTAACGTTGGGAGTCAGGTTAATGAGCGCTAAATCTTTTTGAAGGAAAATGAATTAACCACCAAAGCACTTTGAGTGCCAGACACTATGGAAGCTTCAAAAGAATTTTAGTCAAAAGCCCGTTAGAAGTTGTCAAGGTGTGAGTCGGATTTTAGTGTAATGGCACCTCCTGGAATTGTCCATGTTGTTTTTGGAAGAAAAGGGACCATTTATTTTTCACCCATTTTCAGACACCTAGGACCAGGTGCGATGATTTCTCACTGTACTCATTAGATTAAGCTTTCCAAAAAATAGCAAAGATAGCCAGGCTCAGTCCAGTGTTCAGCTATTTGCATGCATCCTGATCTCTGAGATTGAAAACCATACTAAAGTACAGTACAGAGGGTAAGACTTGCAAAAGCAAAACAGATCAGGCTCAGTGTCTTTGACAGATATAAAAAGGGAGATTTCTTATGGCTGCGGCGTATTTTGGCCAAAATTTTCCTACGTGGGTTGCTAAATGTATCTGGCCACCTAATGAATTTTTATATTTTGGAACCGAACATTACTGGGTAATTAAATATGGATTTGGGAGCCTGCCTTAAAGTACCCAAGTTGAAAAACGTTGATCTCTGTTCTTTATATTCACGTACCTCCTCCTGCTTAGTGTAGTTAGGAAGTTAGTGTGTATGTTTCTGTTCTTGAAGCAAATCCATCAGTTATGGTGATATGAAAATCATGTATAATGAAGGAACCACTTGCCAGGATGTGAAGAACCTCTCCTCCCATTAGATAGTATCAGATGACATCCTGCAAATTTAAATAAGTAGATCAAAAAAGTCTTTAAAATAACTAAGACAAACAAAATTATTAAGCAATTAAAGCAACTTACTAAGCAATACTCCCAGTTTTAAACTAAGGTAATGTGGTCTAGTGGATAGGGCACTGGAGTGTGAGGCAGAAGCTCTGGTTCCTATCCCCATTTCTTCTGGTTTTTTTGTGTGACCTTGAGGATGTCACTTAGGCATTCTATGTCTATGTTTTATCCATAAAGGGGATGATGATAATGCTTATCCACCTTTGTAAAGTGCTTTGAGGCATACACGGCTATGTATTATTGTTAATTACTGATTCAAAAGCCAGAAATTGGTCTAAAGACAGAGCAATAGCTTCCCTAACCATGATTAAATATAAAAGTGAATTCAGGTCTCTAGAGCGCTCTGCATCTTTATGATGCCGTCCAAATTTTAATAGCTATTTAAAAACTAAAAAGCCTGGCTGGGTTTTATGTTTCAGCTTTTAGAACCAAGCACAATAGGTCAGCTGCCTGCTAAGGCTTCTCCTGTGGCCAGCTGTGAATAATAATTACTAAAATAACAATTTGCATGTATAAGATGCTCAGTCTTCTGGGTACTGAGATCCATAAGAATTTTTTTTTCCAAAAATGGTAATGAGCCAATAAGCAAACAAATACACAAATCATGCTAAAGAGCTACTCCACATTGGCCAGGTGTCCATGCCAGTCTCCACCATCACTGCTGACAAAATGCTCACTCCCTGCCACCATGCACACCATGGTTCAGGCTCAGTGGGACAGCATATTAAGTTTTAAATAGCAAGCAAAGGGTGCCTGAGTTACTAGTGACTGAAAGTGTTAGAGGTAACATGGCCTCTCCTGCTCCTCTATGGTCCTTATTAGCAGCTTAAACTGCTCTTCTCTTGTGGAGGGAGAAGGAGGGGAAGGCTTCTTCCTTAGTTCTGCGGTCTTGAGGTATGTTGGGTGGATAACAGGCAGCTGATGTAGCTGTCAGCAAAGAGCATCTAAAATACTCATTATTTATGTTGAAGGGCAGCCATCCTCTATCTACTTATTGCCATGCCTTGTTTTCCAGCTACCAATGCTTATATACATATCATCAGTTTCCAGTTCACAGGGCCTGATTCTCATGGGAGACTTCAATCACCCTGATATCTGCTGGAAGAGCAATACAGCAGAGCACAAACAATCCAGGAAGTTTTTGGAGAGTGTCGCTGACAATTTCCTGGTGCAAGTTCTGGAGCAACCAACTAGGGGCCGTGCTTCTCTTGACCTGCTGCTCACAAACAGGGAAGATTTGGTAGGAGAAGTAGAAGTGGGTGGCAACCTAGGCAGCAGTGACCATGAGATGGTCGAGTTCAGGATCCTGATGAAAGGAAGAAAGGGGAACAGCAGGATACGGACCATGGACTTCAGAAAAGCGGACTTTGATTCCCTCAGGGAACTGATGGGCAGGATTCCCTGGGAGGCTAATATGAGGGGGAAAGGAACCCAAGAGAGCTGGCTGTATTTTAAGGAGACCTTATTGAGGGCACAAGAGCAAACCATCCCGATGTGCAGAAAGAATAGCAAATATGGTAGGCGTCCAGCTTGGCTTAACAAAGAAGTCTTTGGCGAACTTAAACACAAAAAAGAAGCTTACAAGAAGTGGAAGCTTGGTCAGATGACTAGGGAGGATTATAAAAATACTGCTCGAATGTGCAGGAATGAAATCAGGAAGGCCAAAGCACAATTGGAGTTGCAGCTAGCAAGGGACGTGAAGGGGAACAAAAAGGGTTTCTACAGGCATGTTGCCAACAAGAGGAAGATTCGGGAAAGTGTAGGCCCCTTAAAGAAAGAGGGAGGCGACCTAGTGACGGAGGATGTGGAGAAAGCTGAGGTACTCAATGCCTTTTTTGCCTCTGTCTTCACAGACAAGATCAGCTCTCAGACTGCTGTACTGGGTGGCACAGAATGGGAAGGAGGCAAACATCCCGCAGTGCTGAAGGAACAGGTTCAAGACTATTTAGAAGGATTGGACATTCACAAGTCCATGGGGCCGGATGCAATGCACCCGAGGGTGCTGAGGGAGTTGGCTGAGGTGATTTCAGAGCCATTGGCTATTATCTTTGAAAGCTCGTGGCAACAGGGGGAGGTCCCTGAGGACTGGAAAAAAGCAAATATAGTGCCCATCTTCAAAAAAGGGAGGAAAGAGGATCCGGGGAACTACAGACCGGTCAGCCTCACCTCAATCCCTGGAAAGATCATGGAGCAGGTCCTTAAGGAATCCATTTTAAGGCACTTGGAAGAGAGGAAGGTGATCAGGAACAGTCAACACGGATTCACCAAGGGAAAGTCATGCCTGACCAACCTGATTGCTTTCTATGATGAGGTGACTGGCTCTGTGGATGTGGGGAAGGCGGTGGATGTGATATACCTTGACTTTAGCAAAGCTTTTGATACGGTTTCTCACAGTATTCTTATCAGCAAGTTAAAGAAGTATGGGTTGGATGAATGGACTATAAAATGGATAGTGAACTGGCTAGAGCATAGGGCTCAACGAGTAGTGATCAATGGCTCCATGTCTAGCTGGCAACCGGTCACAAGCGGAGTTCCCCAGGGGTCGGTCCTGGGGCCGGTTTTGTTCAACATCTTTATTAATGATCTGGAGGATGGGGTAGATTGCACCCTCAGCAAGTTTGCGGACGACACTAAGCTGGGGGGAGTGGTAGATACCCTGCAAGGTAGGGATAGGATACAGAGTGACCTAAACAAACTGGAGGATTGGGCCAAAAGAAATCTAATGAGGTTCAACAAAGAAAAGTGCAGAGTCCTCCACTTAGGAAGAAAGAATCCCATGCACAGCTATAGACTGGGGACCGACGAGCTGGGCAGCAGCTCTGCAGAAAAGGACCTGGGGGTAACAGTGGATAAAAAGCTGGATATGAGTCAGCAGTGTGCCCTGGTTGTCAAGAAGGCCAATGGCATATTGGGCTGCATTAGGAGGGGCATTGCTAGCAGGTCACGGGAAGTGATTATTCCCCTCTATTCAGCATTGGTGAGGCCACATTTAGAATATTGTGTCCAGTTTTGGGCCCCCCAATACAAAAAGGATGTGGACAAGTTGGAGAGAGTCCAGCGGAGGGCAACAAAAATGATTAGGGGGCTGGAGCACAGGACTTATGAGGAGAGGCTGAGGGAACTGGGCTTGTTTAGTCTGCAAAAGAGAAGAGTGAGGGGGATTTGATAGCGGCCTTTAACTACCTGAAAGGGGGTTCTAGGGAGGATGGGGCTAGGCTGTTCTCGGTGGTGGCAGATGACAGAACAAGGAGCAACGGTCTCAAGTTGCAGGGAGGGAGGTCTAGGTTGGACATTAGGAAAAAGTTTTTTACTAGGAGGGTGGTGAAGCACTGGAATGGGTTACCTAGGGAGGTGGTGGAATCTCCATCCTTAGAGGTTTTTAAGCTGCGGCTTGACAAAGCCCTGGTTGGGATGATATAGCAGAGGTTAGTCCTGCTTTGAGCAGGGGGTTGGACTAGATGACCTCCTGAGGTCCCTTCCAACTCTAATATTCTATGATTCTATGATTCTATCATGCTGTTGTTAAAATGAACATTATGTTTCAAGATGCACTGAATACATTTTATTGTAACAATAGGTGCTCAGCTCAAGAAAATTATTTGAGTGCTGATTATGTGTCTGATTATCAAAGTCTAGGAGTTCCATATCAGGGAAAACCCCCAAAGTTACTCATCTAAAACAATATGAAGACAGGAATACATCCTAAAGTTCCCACTCATTGAGGGAAGATGTCATACTTTAAATGCTTTTTAAAAAATTTCCTGTGGTTATAATACCCTCATGGAAGCATGAAAATACATGTCATATTTCTTTCCTACTGATTTAATCCATATTTCTTTAATCAATATCAAATTCCTCTCCCCGCACCCAAGTACAAGCCAGCCTCATTCCATGTTATTAATTTGTCCTTTTGGGTATAAGCATCATCAATGAGGTCAGCATGAATCCATATAGTTCGGTGCAACAATTCTAGTTATCTGTTTTAGAGTCAGCAGAACAGTTTACATTGGTTTCATTTTCAGCCTTCCACTCACCGTCTCCTTTTCAGCATCCGCAATTCTACTGCCATGATTAATGGCTATTACCTGTCCACGTATCTGATTTTTGGATGCAGTGCTGTTATTTTAGATAGCTGAGGCCATTGTTTTCAGCAGTGATCCCTAATCTTGTGTGTCTAAATTTTTGGGTGCCTAATTCGGAACCATTTATGCCTCTGAGAATCAGTTGGGTGCCCTGACATTGAAGCACCTGTTCAGCAAATGGTTCTGCAAGTTTGGCTGCACATAATCTGAATGGCTCTCACAAATAATTGTGGGCATTTGCACTCACAAATTTGCATGCAACAAACAAAAAGCTAGGTTTAAAAAAATTTGACCCATAAAGCACAAAATGTTGTTTTTATGGAGGCTGTACAGATTCTATTTTTTAAATTATTTTGATCTCAGAGTAGTGGCTAACATGTGGTCTATAAAGTGCATTAATTCCCTATCAGACTAGGATTTAATAGTTGGTTATACTTTCACAAGGTCTATTTGACAGCATCTTTATCTGTTGCCATCACAATGATTGAATGATACCATTTACTTTCCTTCTTGTTACATTTCTAAAGAACCTAGCTAAGCAGAAATTCTCCTAACATTATTAAAAGACTATATCTAACATCTGTTTCGCATCTTTTTGGTTTGTTATATATATAGCCCTCTCTAGCAGCTGTTCCAAATAAGGTTAATGAGTCTGATTGTAGTGAGGCAGTGTGATCTCCTTCTGAGGGAGAGGGACCGCTCTCTGTGCCAGGGTGGGTAGAGCCAGGCCAAGCCCACCCCTCAAACTGGAAGTGGAGAGTCAGGACAGGAAGTATAAAAGGCAGGGCCTACTCCAGCTTAGTTCTTGATGATTTCATCCCAACTAGTAGACAAAACTAATAGACTTATGATTCTGTAGCTGAGACACGACCCACTACTGTTCCAGATCAGATGGAGACCCATGTTTGAGACCAGTGCTGCTTAATACTGCTATAATAAAAAAACACAGGACTATCATTCCTATCTTTTGACAAGACCTCCACAAGTTACCTGCTTTGAACCTGGCTTTGATCAGCTTGCAATGTATTAAGCATAATGAACAACACAGAAGGATGCTGATAGAGAGGCTTCAATAGCTCATTATATGTTCCTGAGATGACCATATACATGTGTTCTTGTTCAAAAGATGTTCCATGTCAGGGAACTAAGTGTATTCTCTGCTGAACAATGGGTTTATGAGTGTAACAGAAATTAATGTCAAATTGGAGCCACGCCTTTTCATTTTGCAGTTCCTAGAGGCCTAATACAAAGACCTTTAAAGTCTATAGACTCCTGTTGCCTTCACTGGTTCTGGATCAAGCTCCAAAAGCGTTATTTCAGTGCCAGCTTCTAACAACAGATGGCACTTTCCTCAAGTTTATAGAACCAGAATGAAAAAAGGATTCATGAAGAACAAAACAAATGTAATAGATCGTTCCCGGATCATCATTATGCTGCATCCATATGACTCTGATGAGGTTGCTTGACTGATAGAGTGGCAGAACTGCAACATAATGGAATCATGACATGCAGATACGCTTGGAGAGTAGCAATGGTTTGTTTTTATATACAAAATCTACACAGTCTAGGAGAGCTCCATTTTCTTTCTGCTCCCCTTCCCCAATATTTAAAATAACACAATCAACAATTACACTAAATTGCTAAAAATCCACTATAAAGAGCTCTTACGATCATAATTCAGTCCCACCCCACACATAATTCTATTATAATGCAGTTAACAAATCAACACTTCCCACAACCCAGATTTATCCTGTCCCCTCCTCATCTGCTGATGAAGAAGGGAGACCAAGACTTGATTAGTTGTGTCATTGGTCAGCACCATTTAGTTCTCACTTCAATCATTGACATACCCAGGAACATATCACAGCACATAATTATCTTCCTTACACACAAGTAACTTCTTTTAATATGAATGCAAGTTAACACATATGCATCATAGGGGAACTATACCCCCAACAGTTACACTTGTCTACAAAATAAAATATTTTAGGAGCTTACTCTAATTTTCTAAGGGTACTTTACTCATCAGTGTTTATCTTATTATCAAATTAAATCCAAATAAAAGGGCATTCTGCTCAAAGAATGCTCCATATCATTTTTTTTTTTTTGAGCTGGCATTTTAACAAAGCTAGCAATCTTTTAAGTATTGGACAGTCTTTGTGCCCCGTATTACATCAATTAGAGGCAGGCACACATTTCAATTGAATTTTAATTCAATTCAATCTATTCAGAATAAAGTAAGGTATAAATAAGACCTTCCATTCATTTTCTTGTCCCAGAAAAGGAGGTAGTTAAGAAGAATACCACATAAGAAAAACTCTAACCAAAGAAATGTGTTTAAAAATACCCAGTATTTAATTTAAAAAAAAAAGAAAACGGTCACAAATGGATCAAGAAACTAATTCTGACTAGATGATATTCCTGCAAATATCCTGAAAGGGAATGAAATCTCATGTATACAAGCCCATAAAATAAATGTCTTTAATACAATAAACATGATGACTATATACCACATTGATGTCTCTATCTATTTTTGGTTCTGTTTGGTGGTAACTCAAGTACTTTGGGATTAATCAGAGAAAAGAAATAGAAAGAAGGAGAGGGAGAAATGGATAGGTAGACTTTGGGATGCCTAGGGAGAGAGCTGGTTTACATGCTTGTTGTTAGGTGAAATTTGTAGGCTATTATAAACTTAGACCCTCCCACGTGTAGTGGAATTAATCCAGAATATTGTGTCCATGAGTGTTCTTGGATATTTCTAGCCTGCATTCATTCATTTAGGGCCCGATCTCAGAGCTCAATGAAGTAAAGGGAAAGATTCCCATTGACCTCAATGAGCATTGGATCAGGCACTTAAAGGAGGATCATGATCTTTCCCTGGTATAAAAGAGACTTTTAAAGATGATCATTGCTGATCTTTTAAGATATACTGAAACAAGGATGTGTTTATCGAGTCCCAGAAGGCATGGGATGACTATTGAACTTCACCATTGTACCAAAGCTTTGTGCTTTACCAATTCATGTGCTTGGGTAAAAGAGAGAAACAAAATAAGAGGGAAGATAAAATCAGATTTAATAATACTACTATCTGTTAAGTAACTTTTTTATTAAGAGACAGTTTTTATTCCAGACAACATACAATCTAAATAGGCCATACAGACAAATGATGGGAGAACAGAAATATTAATGCCCTCATTTTATAGATGGGGAATTGAGGTACAAAGATTAAGTAACTTGTCCAAGGTTACTCAGAAAGTCTATGGCAAAGCCAGGAACTGAATTTATATTTCTTGGATCCCAGTACAGTACCTTAACCACAAGACTATCTTTCCCCTCTAATTCAAAAGAAAAGATGGTTTTCTTCAACCATCCTACAATGTTCTCTTTTCTTAAGCCCTTCCAGAGTGTGTTTCTGTGTGAATCTGTATCACACCAGCAGAAATTGCTGAGTATATATTGTCTTAATGCTATACGTATCCCTGAAAGAGAAAATTCCCCAGGCAATTAATCCCTGTTGGTCTTCATTCACCTATCCTGTTGAATAGCTTTTTCTCACCAGGTACAATATTTTAATTTCCTGTAGAGTATCCAGATCTGCGTTACCTAATTAAGCCGTAGTAGTTATTAATGGTTGAACTATAAACCTGTAGATCACTGAGGTGTTAAAAAATCTAAGGTTAAGTGGATTACCTTATGCATCAGTTTTAAATTCATAATGCTAGGATGGTTCTAGTTAAGATGCAGTGTCTCTTACTCAGTGTTGTTAACATAAATACCCCCACCACAAACTGGCAGTCTTAATTCACAAAGAGACAAGTCCATTTGAACAGGTCACTCGCAGTGATAAGTCAGTTTCTTACATGTAACAGCCCATATATTAAAATATGGCCTGTTTTACATGGGCAGCCTAGATACATGCATAAAAATACCTAGTACCTACCAAACCTTGTTCTGAAATGAATAAAGATGCATGAGTTAGTAACTTCTTAAAACTGACTGGTTAATATCAGAGATGCTGATGGCCAGTGACACTTTCAGAAGTGCCTAAGTCTCTTTGACTTCCCCATTGACTTATCTGGTTGGTATAAAGACTTGTGCTCCTAAGGCACTTTTGAATATCCCACCCAGAACTCTTATGATAGCATTGTCTATCTGTGTCACAGTCAAGCTGGAAGGGCATATCCAGTGGAGTCCCGCAGGGTTCAGTTCTGAGTCCAGTTTTGTTCAATATCTTTATCAGTGATTAAGATCAGTGGTTCTCAACTTTTCCACGCTACTGTACCCTTTTCAGGAGTCTGATTTTTCTTGTGTACCTCAAGTTTTACCTCACTTAAAAACTACTTGCTTTATAAAATCAGATATAAAAATACAAAAGTGTCAAGCACAGTATTACTGAAGAATTGCTTACTTTCTAACTTCTACCATATAATCATAAAATAAATGTATTGGAATATAAATATGGTACTTATATTTCAGTGTATAGTATGTAGAGCAGTATAAACAAGTTATTGTCTGTATGACATTTTAGTTTGTACTGACTTCACTAGTGCTTTTTATGTAGCCTGTTGTAAAACTAGGCAACTAACTATATGAGTTGATGTACCCCCTGGAAGACCTCTGTGTACCCCCAGGTTACACGTACCCCTGGCTGAGATCCACTGATTTAGATAATGGCATAGAGAGTACACTTATAACGTTTGCGGATGGTACCAAGGCTGGGAGGGATTGCAAGTGCTTTGGAGGATAGAATTAAAATTCAAAATGATCTGGAGAAATGGTTTGAAGTAAAAAGGATGAAATTCAGTAAGGACAAATGCAAAGTACTCCACTTAGGAAGGAACAATCAGTTGCACACATACAAAATGGGAAATGACTGCCTAGGTAGGAGTACTGTGGAAAGGGATCTGGGGGTCATAGTGGATGACAAGCTAAATATGAGTCAACAGTGTAACACTGTTGCAAAACAAGCAAACATCATCCTGGGATGTATTAGCACAATGGTACCCAAATTGTAGGGCACGTCCCTCTAGGGAGGTGCAGAGGAACATTTTGGGGGGGCACAGCGGGGTCCTTGCCAGACCCCACCTGGGGTGGGGAGGGAGCGCCACCTAGCCCCACCCTACTCCCATGCCCGCCCCTGGTCTGCAGTCCCCAGTCTAGGCTCCTGGGGGCAGGAGCGGGGAGGGATATGGACCATGTAAGAGGATGCACAGACCAAAAAAGTTTTGGGATCACTCTATTAGCGGGAGTGTTGTAAGCAAGACACAAGAAGTAATTCTTTTGCTTTACTCCGTGCTGATTAGGCCTCTGCTGGAGTACTGTGTCCAGTTTTGGGCGCCACATTTCAGGAAAGATGTGGACAAATTGGAGAAAGTCCAGAGAAGAGCAACAAAAATGATTAAAGGTTTAGAAAACATAACCTATAAGGGAAGATTAAAAAACTGGATTTGTTAAGTCTGGAGAAGAGAAGACTGTTGAAGGACATAACAGTTTTCAAGTACATAAAAGGTTGTTACAAGGAGGAGGGAGAAAAATTGTTCTCCTTCACCGCTGAGGATAGGACAAGAAGCAATGGGCTTAAATAGTAGCAAGGACGCTTTAGGTTGGACATTAGGAAAAACTTCCAAATTGTCAGGGTAGTTAAGTACCAGAACAAATTGTCTAGGGAGTTGTTGAATCTCTGTCATTGGAGGTTTTTAAGAGCGGATTAGACAAACACCTGTCAGGGATGGTCTAGATAATACTTAGTCCTGCTTTGAATGCAGGGGAATGAACTAGATGACCTCTCAAGGTCCCTTCCAGTCCTATGAGTCTATGATTATCCAAATCCAAACAGCAGAGCTTCTGCCTAATTAAAAGGCAGCGCAAAGAATATTATAATTTTTTGGTATATAATAATATATAAGGGAGCTGTTCCTTTTCTCACTCACCCTAGATTTACACTGGTATAATTTTACTCATTTCAATAGTTACTCCCAATTGACACCAATGAAGCGAGATCAGAATCAGACCCAAAATGTTGACATAGCTCTTTTGGAATCAAAATCTAAGTATGCCTTCTAAGCCATAAAAGATTAAACTGACTGGCTTCTGTTTGCCTTACGATGATTGCAGTGTGCAAGCATGAAAAGTTACTCAATTAAACAGCTGTTCTGTCCTACTCTGCTCTGACGTCTTGATTTGCTTCAAAACAGCTTTAATAGAGCTACTTATTTTCTAATGTCTTAGTACAGTTTGAGGAGAGCGTGGCCAGGATTCAGTTGGTCTCAGGAGGATACAGTAAAAACCCCTGAAAGTTTTCTTGCCTTGTCTTCAAACCAAAAACCAGCTGGAGTCCTGAATGGTTTAACAGCAGCAGCCGGGAAAACTGACATTAATCAGCCCTGTCCTCACATGACCCTGCAATATCAAGGTTGAAAGAGTTCACTGTGGAGATTGCAAATGACATGAAAACAAAACCAAAATGATAAAAACTGCTCCTATATCATTCCCACTCTCAGTTTTGTTGGCATTTCTCTTGCCTTAAATGCGACAATATTAATACCATTATTTCAGTAGCACCGAGAAGCCCAACCAGCTTGGGACCTCATTGTGTCAGATACTGAACAGGCATATAATAAAACAGTCCCTACCTCCAAAAAGTTAAGATCAAAGGCTGCAATCCATCAGTTGAACACATGCGTAACCTGAAGCATATGAGTAGTCGCACTGACATCTATAACCACACGCTTGTTTTGGGGTTCATGAGACAAGACATACAAGGTGGATGAAATAAACAAGAAGTGTATGCAGAATGGAGGACAAAATAACAATAACAAAAGCATGTTTTAGCATGGACTAGCTAGCACATGGTAATGTTCTTCACCCTACAATCTGCATTACAAAGGGTGATTCCTTAGGGTCTGGCTCGGCATGCTGATCAGTGGGAGCTGAGTTGCTCATTACCTTGCAGACCAGGACCCTTATTCAGTAGGCATATGCACACTACTGATAAATGAGGATGTGTCTAATTTGTTCTGCTCTTACTCCCACCACAGGTCTGAACTGAGCTGTGCAACTATCCAGTTAAAATCACACACATGTATTTTCCATCTTAACCTGTGGGTTCCATTTCTAGGGAAACTTGCCAGGTGGACAATCTGGGCTGCAAACACCCTAAAAGAGGAAGCAAATGGAAGCTGCAGAAAGTAGGAAAGTGGGAAGGCATGATCTCAAGAACGCAAGCTGCCCAATTCCATTCTGATGTGAGTGGCTGCAAGTTAATCAGCATAAGTCAAGTTTTACATTTGCTTACAATAAGGTTGACCTTGGCCCTTCATATCCAGGTAGGCAGGACATGATAGGGATGTTTTGGAGGGATGGTAGCAAACGGTATGCCCACTGAACTTTTCAGCAGCAATTTGACAGACACTCCAGAATAGACTGGACTTAACAAATGCTCTTTCCTCAGGGATTTCAGCTATATTGGATTTGCCAAATGGCACTGATATTCATACTAGACATCAGTTAAATGTTTGATTTGTCCATCGTTAGCAGATACATGACTCTAGTTCCCAGTCAGAAGCCAATGTGCTGATGTATTTACTGTGTCCATTGGGAAATATGCCATGAAGTCCCATACCTCTTTTCTACAGGTGGAAAAAGTGGCTAGGAATAAACAATGCAGAAGAAGCTGTAGCAGAAATAGGGGTCCATCTCCTTTTCAAGCACTTTCATAATGAATGTCACCAAAGACTTCCCTTCTCGCACCCCAGCTCCTCCTGCACCAGAAAGGATTTGTGGATGTGACAAAGTAATTTAGATTTCAAGGTAAAGTCCTGACCCCATCAACTCAGATAGACCTCCTTTAGGCTGATTCACAGACCGGAATTTGAATCTTTGTTCTTGAATTAAGTGATGAGAGATGCAATAGTGATGCTGAATGCACATTGTAAGTGTGTGTGGTGCAGCATAAAAGAATCCAGGCACTTTCAATGCATTTGTAGCAGGGAATTATTAACAGGTACTTCAGAGGAAGCAAATACTACTACTATTGTAATACTTGCCAATTAACATAATTTCACCCCAAAGACTGGGCCATATTCTAGTACCAACTAAATCAATGGCAAAACTTCCAGTGACTTTAATGGGGGCAAAGATTTGGCTTGTTATTTTTTTAAAATTACTTATGAACAAAAAAACACTACTGAGCAATATTAAAAAAAAAATCTTATGCTGCCAAGATGGTTCTCTCTCCCAACAGCAGCATCTGCTCCAAACCATGCTATGAAATTCATAAGAACATAAGAATGGCCATACTGGGTCTGACCAATGGTCCATCTAGCCCAGTGTTCTGTCTTTCGACAGTGGCCAATGCCAGGTGCATCACAGGGAATGAAGAGAACAGGTAATCATCAAGTGATCCATCCCATCGGCCGTTCCCAGCCTCTGGCAAACAGCAATCCCTGTCTGTCCTGGCTAATAGCCAATGATAGACCTATCCTTCATGAATTGATCTAGTTCTTTTTCTGAACACCTTTATAGTCTTGGCCTTCACAACATCCTCTGGCAAGGTTGACTGTGCATTGTGTGAAGAAATACTTCCTTTTTTTTGTTTTAAACCTGCTGTTTATTACTTTCATTTGGTGACCCCTAGTTCATTGAGAGAAACACTTCCTCGTTTACTTTCTCCACACCAGTCATGATTTTATAGACCTCTATGATATCCCCCATTAGTCGTCTCTTTTCCAAACTGAAAAGTCCCAGTCTTATTAATCTATCCTCATATGCATATGTTCTATGTTCCAGTCATTTTTGTTGCCCTTTTCTGTACCTTTTTTAATTCGGATATATCTTTTTTGAAATGGGGCGACCAGATCTGCATGCGGTATTCAAGATGTGAGCGTACCATGGATTTATAAAGAGGAAATTCCAATATCAATCTCCCTAATGTTCAGGGGGAGGAAGAAAAGTTTATCATACACATTTCATGCAGCAAGAAATGGCTAAATCCTGCCTTTCAAATGGGTTGGAAGTTTGATGTGAATAGTTTGCAGAGCTACAGTCTATACAGAAGTTCCTGTCTCTCAGGATTCTCTGAGCTATAGGGTTTTCTGCATTGTAGGGCTCTCTTATCTCTTTGGGGGATTTCTGTACTAATTAAGGGGTCTGTCTCCCAGGATTCTCTCAGGGAAGATCGTCTTTGACTTATTTTGTATCCTATAATACTAGATGAAAAATGAGATGATGAACCAGACTCTTCGTGCTTGGCTGCCACAAGCAGAGGAACCACCTCCTTGAAGCACAAAGGTAACTGCATGAAGGTTCATTTTCATTCCCCTGCACCGTGAACTAATAATTTGGGAAGAACGAAATAGTACATGAAGCAACTGTTTTTCCTTGAGCCTCTGTCCTTGGTACTGGAGGACACGATGGTGAGTACAATTCAGTCTTGGTTTGGTCTGCAGTATATTTATCCAAGCAATAAATCTCATCTACATACACTATCCCTACACAGGTTTTGAGATATGGCCAGAAGAAGAGCAAAGGTAGTGGTAAGAAATGGAAGAATGAAGTAGGCTATGAGAAGAAATGGATCCCTTTCTTTCCTTTTTCTTATTTTTATGATATTGCCCCCCTCCTGTAGGGGGATGATCTCATTAGACCTCTGCTTTTGGTTTAAAAGAAGCCACTTCTAATAATTTCCTGCCACCCTACGTTAGAGACTCGAGAAGTCAAGCAAGAAATTGCAAACATTGCTACTTTTCTGTCCAGTGAATAAGGGAAGGCTGGTTTAGTGCTGACATCCCAAGACAGGTCAGGAGATCTAGGTCCTTTTCACAACTCTACCATTGAGCTCCTGAGTGATCTTGAGCAGGTTACTTCATCTCAGGTTTCCACATCTGTATCTGAGGATAATGTTGTTTACCTACCTCACTCTAATTTTGGGAGGCTTTATTTTTTATTGTCTGTGAAGCACTTTGAGATCATCAGACAGAAGGCACCATAGTAGTGCAAAGCATTTACCATGAGCATGTGTGTTTCTAGTGGGGTCCCATAAGGATCAATTGTTGGCCCTATGCTATTTAATGTTTTTTATCAATGACCTGGAAGAAAATACCAAATCATCAGTGATAAATTTTGCAGATGATGCAAAGATTGAGGGAGTGGTAAATAATGAAGAAGACAGGTCAGTGGTACAGAGTGATCTGGTTCACTTGGTAAGCGGGGGACAAGCAAATTATGTCCTTTAATATGTAAAGTTACACATCTTGGAACAAAGAATGTATGCCATACTTACAGAATGGGGCATTCTATCCTTGGAAGCAGTGACTCAGAAGAAGATTTGAGGGTAATGATTGATAATCAGTCGAAAACATGAGTTCCCAATGTGATGCTCTGGCCAAAAGGACTAATGCTATCCTTGGATATATGAACAGGGGAATCTTGAGTAGGAGTAGAAAGATTCTATTACCTCTGCATTTAGCACTGGTATGACCACTCCTGTAATATTGTGTCCAGTTTTGGTGTTCACAATTCAAGAAGGACATTGATAAATTGGAGAGAGTTCAGAGAAGAGCCACGAGAATTATTTATGGATTTGAAGGATTAAAGGACTGGAAAACATGCTTTATAGCAATATACTCAAGGAGCTCAATCAGTTTAACTTCACTAGAAATGCTTAAGGGATGACTTGATCATAGTTTATATACCTATATGGGGGGTGAGGGGGGAAATTGATAATGGGCTCTTCAGTCAAGCAGGCAAAAGTATAACAAGATCAAATGATGAGAAATTGAAGTTAAACTCAGAACGAAAGTAAGGCACAACTTTTTAACAGCGAGGGTAGTTAACTACTGGAAAAATTTACCAAGGGTAGTGATGCATTCTCCATTATTACACATTTTTAAATCAAGATTATATGTTTTTCTAAATGATATTCTCTAGTTCAAACAGACATTATTTTGGGGGAAGTTCTATGCCCTTTGTTATGTAGGAGGTCAGACTAGATTATCACAGTGGTCCCCTCTGGCCTTAGAGTCTATGAATCCTCACAGCTGGTGTAAGGTAAGAATTTGAAATGTTCAGCTCAGCTGATATGAGAGGGGAAGAGAACTGTGGTGCCCAATGGAAGGTAAATTATACCTCCACCAGTACATCACAGAGGCCAACTGAATATGCATTAATTTTAATCAGGTGTAGTTCTACAAATCTCACTTTAATAAAGCTCTCAAAATATTCCAGTAAAACCTTTTCTCGGGTGTATTTTTGCAAGTCTCCCATAAACTTGCCATAGACAAGTTTAGAAGGTAGAAAACAGCACATTGTGTCTAAAGCTGCAGTTGCTCTTTTTAATGCGTCTCTGAAATAAAATATCAGATAAATGAGATTTCTCTACCATCTGGATCATCCTAGCAAATGGAGATTCTACCCAAATACGGATGCTGCATGATCACAGCTCTCTGTGAGTCTTACCAATTAAGTAGCCCTCAGTTAAACTGAGGTTTCCCATCTTAATCATTGTTCACTTGAAAAGGGCCTGTTTTTTCTCCTGACTTGATGGCTTACCAAAATCTTACCCATGGTTCAAATATTGCATATTGGGTGACTTCCCTGGACTTCTGATTCAGAATGTTGACATTGATTTAAGTTTCAGGATGCAGCCTGCTAGCTGTGTACTAAAGTAGATAGTAATGGGAACTATAGTTTAGGCTCAGCAGTTCACCTCCAAAAGAAAGGCAGAGGGAGACTGTGTAGGAATCAGGTTAATTTAGTAATGGGTACATTTTTCAAAAGAGCCTTCTGGAGGTAGGCACCCAGCTCCCATCAAGGCCATTATTTGGTGAGACTAAGTGATAACTAAGTGGAGGGCTATTTTAATGCATTTGGTGCCTCATGTTTGGTCTGGCAGTCCTGGTAGTTTAACATAATAGAATATTCTGTGTGCTGTGTAATATTGCCCGTCACCTATAGGACTCAAATGATGAGATGTCACATAGTATTAGAATATTATGGGTGGAAGTTTACATCAACTGCACAGAAAAGTGACAGGTGGAAATAGCTGGAAAGTTGGGTGAAAGACGAGGCTGGTACAGACATAGTCTGCCCTAATTGGCATGTGGCTGTTGGTCAGACTGGAGGAGGAGCGAGGGAAGGAGTAGCACATTAGACCCCCATGTGCACAGTTTAGCAGATCAGATTCCCCCTGGTCTTGTAGTGGTGCTCAGGGGAGAGGCAAACACAGTAATTCTTTGAGAGGCAGAGAGGGGAGAATCCCATGTACAACACACCCAGGGGGCAGAGAGCTGGGCTGAACTCCAAGCTGGGGAGTTTTTTCTCTTTACAGTCAATAGGATGGAAAGTTGCTTTTTTCATGAGACAATCTGAAAATCATGTGGCATGTTACACACTTCAGTGGATTGTTAAAGGGGGGAGGGAGATTCAGAGACCAGTGATTTAGATTGACAGGAAATTGGAGTGGTTTAGAAATTCTAGTGATGAGCACAATTCAAAAACAGATACAGCTTTCCAGGTAATTATAATTGATACTGAGCAGGTTGCATTTGTTCCAGAGGCGAGTGATGGATCTGACTGTTAGTGAAGTGACAGATTTAAATATTTTTATAATGCAACAGAAGAAAAAGGGTGAGGTTGTGAGATCTTGGTAGGCATGCAAGTGGCAGACAACACTGACTTTGAAATGTAGGAAAATGCTGAGTCACTTAGTGTGGAGCCATGAGCTGTCACAGAAAATATTTTCCAACCTGTGGGTCAGGGTGATGAAGCCTTTACAGAGATAATTGGGAAGAGTTAGTGCCATTTTGTGGAAATGTGTCACATTCAACCAATATGTGGTTAAAAACAAAAACTGAGAGAGTGTGTTGATTTTCCGATTCAGAATGACTGTTTCATTTTCTAATGTTACAGTAGAAAATATAAAAAATTTCAAAAGTCGGAATTGGAACAAAACATTTCTATGTTGTAAAATGAAACGTTTCAATTAACCCGAAACAAATTTTTTTAACCGAATTTCGGTTCACGGGAAATTTCTAAATTGTTTTTTCATTTTAGGAATGAAAGAAATTTCAAAATTGTGAAACTTGCCCCAAAATGAAAAATCTGGTTCCCACACAGCTCTACTCCAGATCTCCTGATGGCTGAGATGCTTCCCAGCAGCTGGGTACCCACTCCCTGCACTGGGTCTGGAGAGCGGAGAGCTGTTTGCACGCCAGCACGGTGGAGTAACTGTGCTGGCAGGCTATGCCGGCTTCATCTGAGCACCCCATCTCTCAGTTCTGAAATCCCAATAACCATGCTATACTAGCACTATTTTAGAAGCGTAAGAATTACCTAAGGAGAATCAGTTTCTCTTGATGGGAAGCTCCTATCACTTTTATTCCTTCCATCTTACAGAAAAACACGGGCCTTTGTCCGCATTGGGAATTCTGCACCAGTTACAGCCATTGGTGCAGCTGCACTGGTGCTAGAGAGGCAAAGCTGTCACAAGACATGATTTGCACCAGTGCAGCTTATCTCAGTTTCAAGGAGTGATAAAATGCACTGGTACAAATCACGGTGTATAGCAGGTTAGCCTGTCTGCTATACAGGTTTGCACTAATGGAGCTACATCAAAGGCTGAAGTCCCCTGTCTAACCTTATTTTATTGTCACTGCTACCAATTCCTCCACTTTAACTGGCAAAGGAACATCACATGTGACTTCACCACTGACTTCATCCCTAGAGTGGTCTGTGCCTCTGCCCTTTCTGCAAAGCCCTTCTCATACCCAGCAGCTGAGAGATTAATTTTCTGAGACCAGCCTGTTCAGGAAAGGATGGAATAACTAATACCCCAGACCTGCTTTCTCCAAGTATTAATTCGCCACAGACCATGAAAATCAATTTGGCTCTCTGCTCTCCTGGGGCGTAGTCCTTCGCCGTATGTGAAGACATGAACATTTCCAGAGGAGCTGAGCACCTACAGCTCCTATTGACTTCAGGTGGAGTTTAAGTGCTCAGCAGCTCTGAAAATTAGGGCCTCTAGGAGCATTCTGGTGCATTGCTGCAGCCAGGGCATCAGAGCTGGGCAATCTCTTTGGACACAGCGCCTTAAGATGCCAGAAACCACCAAATAAAGTTTCTCCTCTTTCCCCTCCCCCTTGCTGCCTGTTCTGCTGGATTTCCAGGAGGGGGAGGGAATCGCTGGCGTACACATCAGTGAGCCCTCTCCAAGTGGGATGGATTGACCCCTTTAAGAAGAAGCTACAGCTCCCAGAGGACGGAGGATTGCTAAAAATACCACCCTATGCTGTGGGAGTAATTGAGGAGCATGCCGTGCCTTGGAGCAGGCAGAATGGTCCGGTCCCTGCTGCTGCTGCTGCTGCTGCTTCAGTTACTGCAGTGAGTGTGCTCATGCTGCAGTCCCCCCTCAGCCTGCATTCAGTCTCCTCAGGCCGCCCATGCAGCAGCCGGATCCAGCAGGCATGCTCACCTTCTTCCTAGTGTCTGGTGGCTCCATCTGGCTGCTTATGGGTAAGTGCTTCTCTAGCTCTCGCCATTCCCCCTTCATGTTGCTTTTCCATCCCTTTCTGTGCATTTACTGCTATTGCCCCACGTTCTGGATTTTTCATCCTCTGCTTTTTAATGTAGTCAGAATTAGGCTGCATGAATGTTACATCAGCAGAGGGGATGCTGCTCCGGTCCAGCAGGAGAGAAATGACAGCTCAGGACCTTTACAAATTAGGCCTTTTATGAAATGACCTCTGTGCATTTGTCTTTACTCTGTTTCAGCTACTCAGCACATTTCATTTCTCCTCTCTACCTTTCCCCCTCCCCCAGCAGTACAGTAAGCTTATTTCAGATGCCTTTAAAGAAAAAAGAGGCAGAAACTTGCAGTTAAAAGCTGAGATGGTTTAAAGCCATAGATTAATATTTAATATTATGCTGCATACGCATAATCGGAAAACAGTGCAGTGAAATATTAATGCAGCTTGATAAAAAGTAATTATAGCTATGTGCTCAACTGAAAAGATTACATAAAATTCCTCTCCAGTGATCTCGCTGATTTATTCAGCTAGGTCCATCCTTTGTAATTTTGTTCAGATAGGGCTGTTTCTCCTTATCATTGGTAATAGGGGTGTGTACATATCTATACATGTATCTGTCTAGAGAGAATATATGGCATATTGCTTTTTTTGCATGCAATGATGACTTAAAGCGTGTCTGATCAGGCAGAAAGAATTACTGCATTCTTATAATAGATGCTTTTCTCTTTGGTACTTAAAGGCTCAGTTTTAAATGGTTTAATCTGCTGCATTGATTCAACACTGAGTACTCCAAATGTGGGGGTGGAGGAAGGAGACTTGTCTAAGGAAAAGTAACGTTTAATATTTCTGCTTTATCATTTTCTTACTAATATATTTTTCTCTAGGCAAACACAGTCATTAGGAAGAAATGCAAAGAGGGAATGGTTTTAAAATGTAGCCTGTCTCTGCAGCATTGGTTTAAATTTTCAAGCCAAAAGTACCAGAAATGGCAGTGTGTAGTAGTAGTTGATAGTGCTCATATTTTACTCTGCTTCTGTGGTTTTCTTTTATGAAAGGGAATGTTTTAATGCTGAAACAGGTGAGTGCCTAATATCATTAGCCTAAATTTTGCCCTCACACATATGCTGGCTACTTCTGTTTAAATTAGTGAGTTTCCATCTGCTTATAGGAGGAGCCTTAACCTGCTCCCATTGAAGTCAATGGCAGAACTGGCCCAGTGGAAATTGCATTTGTATATCCAGAGGCAGAATTTGGCACAGTGGCTTCAGGTAAATATATAATACCATGCTAGGGCTGCATTTGTCTCGTAGGCCCAAGGACTTCCCTTAGTTAAACAGTACAACCCCAATGAATTCAGGAGTGTCGCTGAGAACAGAGTTTAGCATATGCTATGCAAGCGTCTCCACCCATCTGCTGCATCATCTCATGTACTGATCAGAGACTGGTGGTTGTGCTCCAGTGATGTGGCTATCATTTTGCTCAGTCAGACTCGTGTCCAAACACATTTCACATGTGATCCGTTAGCTTTGAGCCTGTGTCTGTAGAGGCAAAAGACTGCTGCATGAACTCACTGTGCCTTGTAATCCCCTGCCTATTTTACTTGATCATGTGGAGGTTGATTTTTATCTAACATTTTTGACCTAAGCTGAATAGGGTGCCTTTGACAGGATGAGGCAGTTCTGTTGCCCCATCACTGATACCACTACAGAAAAGGAGAAGTGGGATTCACTCGTAATCACTAGTAAGGTCATTTGTTGAAAACATATGTAACTACAAATGAAATAATAGGTATAAATGTCTGAACTGCATCACCTTGGTAGCTTAGCACTGGCGCAGCTGCACCATTGCTTGCTGTTCTGTAATTCTGTACTCATTTTTCTAGCGTGGATCCACTCTCTAAGACACCACTTTCAGAAAAAGGCAGGATTAACGGCTGTGCTGATTTACCTAAAGATGCATATTACCATCCACTGCAGGCCAAAGCAAATGCTCAAATTTATTTCACTTAAGACTTCCATTCCAATCATAAGAATTGTCATCACTGGTTAGGCTTTTTGGGCTATAATGTTAAACCTACAGGAACAATGGTATGAATGAAGCAAAGATAAAGCTGTTTTAATACTGGAGAAAGTGGTCCAAGAAAAAAAGCAATATTATTTTTACAAATGGTTTCCTGTAATTAGGACAAGCTTTCTGTTGTCTTAATGGCTATTCTAATCATAGTACTCCCACTTTAAGAGAAATATTGTAAATAGAATTACCGTATTTGACAATTCCCCATATCACTCCAAAATAAAACACATGGGTTCATCTGAAGAAGTTTTCACTTTTAAAAACAGGGTCAGTAGTTAAGGATATATCCTGCCAACATCTTATTCCCACATTCAGCTATAGTGGGGCTTCTGTTGATTGTTGTACACAAGGCATATGGTTCTGAAAAACCTATCCCCCCTTTTAAATGGTCTCTGTTTATCCATGTTATTCCTGCAGATGTGTCCATGTTTCAGATATGGTCTCAATTAATAACTCAACTGCTGAGAACATCGTTGCCTTCCCTTTAGCATATACTGATATAACTTCCCCCCCCTTAAAGACTGATTTCTCACACGCCCTATAATAGCCCACCAAGGAAAGAGGTGTGTACATAAAATCAAACTACCAGCGCCTGTGCCGCTTGTGACCAGTTGGAGATCTGGTATCTGCTATTTAGTGTTGAGCAATGGCTAGTTTGGGGCCTGATCCGGCAAGCCCTTACTCATGGCCTCGTTGGAGTCAGTTTTATATGTTCACGATCATAGATGTATTACATATTTCTTTCAGGTTCACTGTATTCTGACTGGTGGATGCTAAAACTTCATGACAGTTCCCACTAGGGGGAGATGCATTCTGTAAGGCAGAATGGTGGAAGCCCAGAAACCTCTTTTTTTTTTTTTGTCAGCCATGTTTATTCAACCAGCTCTTGTCTATTTCTCCACAGAACAGCATCAAATATTACAGGTCTGGGGTCCTACCTTGCATTTTAAACTGACAATATGGACCCCACACCTGTGCAGGTGTCCATGCTGGTGGATTGCATGACAAGATCTTAATACAGGCGTTTCTCAACCAAAGCGATTAACGAAAGTTGTTTTGTCTATCTCTCTCTCCATCCCTAGCAAGATCATCCTGAGCTTCTGCCAGGCATAACTATCAACTCCTGATAGTCCTCTCCCATAGGCAGGGCAGCGTCTCTGATTTGTTTTTGTGTTTAAAAGGCTCATTTAAGGTGGATAACTCAGAATTCTAGTGTATTTTTCCCTAAAAAAGAAAATGTCAGAATGAGTTAATAAAAAAGACTTTCATAGATAAGTGAACTGTAGTAACTGTGTGTATGTGTTGGGGGGCATTAAGATTACAAGGCCTGTATTGTGCTTTTTTCAGCCCATTGGGTTGATGTCATTTACAATTAGGCATCAAGAAAGTGCTGTAGAAGACAAAAATTAAGGGCAGTACCTGACCCTGAGGAGTTCACTGTCAGAAAGGCAAATAGAAATGCTGACTCTTCAGTAACATCAAAATCTTAAGTCACGTTTGAGTAGTGAAGGCATTTGCCTAATGTGGGTTACTGTCCATGGGCGTCATGAAATAAATGTTGAGTGGTGGCACTGGGCCACTCCATGCCAGGGGACAGCCTAGAAGAAGTCATGAAGATGGGAGTCAGAGAAGGAAACCAAAGGGATTGCAAGCCTGGCATCAGGGATAGAGAGAAGGGGACAAGGGACTCATAAGAATTAGGATGGTTTTTGTAGGCCCAGCTCGGTTATGTAGGGCCTTGAAAGCGAGGATAAGAAAGTCGTGACTTGGTCAAGATGCTAATTTTATCGGCAGTGTTTTGAATGGCACTATGAGATTTGGGGAGACCAGATAAGAGGAAAATAAATCAGTGAGAATAGCCAGGGCACGGACAAATGTTTTTAGCTGTTGAGTTGATGGTGGAGGGGCTATCCTGCCCGAATCCCTTGGTGGTCAATCGTTCCCCATAATTGGGCCACAATTCGCTTTACAAAATTGTAGCACATGTACTCCCTCCACACTGGCCCTGCTTTACTGGCCATTGCAGAACGGGGATAAGTCCATGTCCTTACCCATCTTTGAAGGGTTTAGCACTACAGTATTATATTCTCTGCCCCTTGGAGTCACTGAGCAAAAGGAGTGGATTATGGGCTAGCCCCCGTGCAGGGCACAAGATAGGATGAATTCTTCCTGTGGCTTGTCCTTCTCTCCCAAGAACAGCCACAACATGTCCTCAAATCTTGTTCAGTCCTTGTCTGCAGAGGAGTCAGAAGGTTAATTCTAAGGCTGCAATTAAGCTCTACAGCACAGTCTGGAAATCGTCCTCCTTACCTGAATGCAGCAGCACATGGGGATGAGCTGTGATGACTCCTTAAAGCTTAGACCCCTGGATAAGAAATATTTTCCAGTGTACTTTTGAGATTGAAGCTTGGTGGCCACCTGAGGTTGCTCAGACTAAATGATGAAATGAAACAGTGAAATGTCACTTCTGTTCAGCTAGTTAAAAAAAAAAGGCTTATGCTGCTTGTTAGAGAAAACTTGTCATTTGAGTTGGGGATGGTTCCTCACCAGTCTGCCTTATAGGCTGTTGTGGAGCTCGGGCCTTCCATCTCCTGGGGCTAGATTCACAAAGGGATTTGGCCATTGCCACGATCAGCTTTGCTGCCCCTAACTTTAGGCACCTCACAAATCAATCACTGGGATTCACAAAGCCTGAGCTAGGTGCCGAAGAAAGGGATTCACAAAAGCCAGCCTGTTGGCTGCTCCCCACTGAAGATAGCCAACGGAGATGCCAAGGAGTGGGGGGGAGGGTCCTAAGTCCTGCCTTTCTGAGGGAGTTTTGGTGCCTAAATCCAAGATGGAGGGTAGTGCCTGCCTCTACTCGGGATTCTCAGCTGTGTGTGTGTGTGTATCACTTTTAGCCCAGGTGTTAGGACACTTATCTGGCCTGTGGGAGACCCCAGTTCAAGTCCCCCTCTCTGCCAGATGCTAAGGGATATGAACAGCACTCTGCTATTTCTCAGGTGAGTGCCTAAACCACCAAGCTAATGGAGGAACAGCTTCAACAGGAGAGATTGAGGGAGCCCCGCATCAGAATATCCCATAACCCTGTTCAAATCCCTTCTCCCTCTCAGGCAGAGCAGGCACTTGGACTGGGGATCTCCCACATCCCCAGTGAGTACTCTAACCATTGGGCTAAAAGTTACAAGGGAGTCCTTCCCCTCCCCCGATGAGTTATTTTGTTTGGAGATAGACATACTCTGAGCTCGCTTCCTGGATCAGGCCCTGCAGGTGAGTTAGGCAAAGGAAGGCCCATCTTTCCCCAGTTCGTGAACCATACTGTGGCTTAGGTATCCAGACAGCGACTTAGCTACTAGAGGCAGCATGGTGAGTGATATAGCAGCAGCAAATCCTAGAGATGTGATTACAAATAGCTGGGGGCAAGTGGTTGTGGCACTGTAGGACCAGACCGGACCAAACCAGGGATGCAGCAGAGGCAACAGCAGCAGGCAGCGGTGAGCAGATGCATTAGCGAGCAGCGGAAGAGATGGCGATGACAGTGTTGAAAAAGCAACAGAGCCAATGGGAGCATAGCAGTGGTGGAAGCAGCACTCGCTCCCCTCCCTACCCCTGGAGTGAACCTATCTGAACATCCCTCTGGTCTCTAAGCCTTCACTGACCTTGAACAACAAACCGTAAGTGGACTGCAGCAGCGGGAAAGGAGAGTGGCATGTTAAAGGGATGGTCGTCCATTGGACTGTCACACCACAAGGCAGGAAACTGAGGGAGAGGGCACTGCCCACGATACTGTGGGGTGGGTGTTTACTTATTGTTTGCATACTTCTGAGTCACTGCTGCTGTGATTTCCCAACTTAATGCTGAGTATCTCCCTTCTTAACACAAGTTTTCTTCTGTTTTACACAGACTCAGGGCTTGCGAGAGGGGAAGTATTTCCTGCTACAGGGGGTGGTTATTTTTCCTGATTTCTGGGTGGGAGCTTGAGCCGGTTTTGTTTTGTAATTTTAAGAGGCCCCCTGGATATTGAAGCTGGCCCTTGATATTGCCTATGTCACCGGGAAGAAGGATTATATTTTGTGGGGCTCATCCGGGATTCTGGGTCAGCACCCTCCCAAGCACATCTTGAGTAAACCATTAATTTGGGAAAGTGGTATTTTGGGGAAATTCCAATTTTATATAAAGGCGATATACATGTTGGAGGAGTGGTGCGAAGAGATGCATATTGACCCTAAGAAATGCTTTCTAGTAACGGGGACAGCTCAAGCATTTGATGAGGGCTCAACTGAACCTACTTTACAGGCAGCCTCAGAATGCTTGAGCCAGTGCAGAGTGCATGGCTGCATGTTTGAGAAAGGACGGTGCCTCTGTGGCAATGGAACCCTCACAAGTTCCAAGTGAGATAAGCAGAGGAGGATGGCCTGTGGAAACCGGTAGCCTCTGGAAACCAGCCCTCACCGCCTCCTGCATCTGATGATAAAAAATGTTGGCTTTCTTAGGGAAGGACCCTGGCTGATATGCCAGGTTTGTTGGGCCTTCACCCAGCAGCACCGATCTGGAGGACTGCAGCCTCACCTGATGTGTTGGTCTTCGCTCTGGGGCAAGCAATAGAAAATGTTGCACAGCCCCATCCCAATGTTGTCAAGGCCCTGTTGCAAGTTAAGGTTATTCTCTGGGGGTGCGGTCGCAATACCGGGGGAAGAGGGGTTGGAACCCCGGTTGGAACCCGCCACTGAAATGCTGCAGAAGCAGCCAGTCCCAGACGCAGAAGAGTGAAGGTGTCTAGCAGAGAGTTTCATGAACCCAGCACTAGACGTAATTCACCCCTTGAAGCTCAGTAATCCCAAGGTCAGTGCTGCCTATAGCCCCTCAATTCCATAACCTGATCCTGCTATTCAGCCTTTGGTTCAGAGAATGACAGAGAAGTCCCCTGAGTCACTCCCAGCTGATAAAAGAGGTCAGAGAGGAGGAGGAGGAAAGGCAGGCAGTCAGTGTGATTTGGGAAGCCCAACCATCTGAGTCAGCCAGTGAAGCACCCCTGGGACCACCCCAGGCATTGATGCTGAGCACCAGAGAGGAACTTGCCTAACAGGTATGGACCCTGATGAATCAGGTAGCTAAACTACAGAGTACCATCAACCCAGCTAAGACTTCAGGGTACAAGGAGCCTCCAGCTGCATTGATCTGGAAGACCATATTTAGAGCCACCATGCTGCCAGAGAGAAAGAGGAGAGGATGATTCTTCTGCTGGAGATATGGCCAGGAGGGGCACTGCTGTGAAGTGTCAGAACCAAGAGAATCCTACCTTAGTGTACACTTGGTGAGAATCAGGACATGGCCATGGAGCTTGGAAAGGGAACCACCCAGGCCTTCTGGACTTGAAGGCTCCTGCAAAAATGATTACTCAGCCAGAATCCCACCAGGTCTGACAGATGCCTGAGCCGAGCTCACTGTGAGGATTGAAGGGACATCAATGCTTGACACCGGATCCCAAGCGACTATTCTATTTTATTCCTTCTACCAACAGATGCTTAGGCACTTGCCTATACAGCCACTGACTGGACTTGGGCTTTGTGGCATAACATACCCCTTATCAAGGGTTTGTCGTAGGACATCTGGAGTCTCCGGTGGAGGTTGTCGGGGTAAGAGGCAACATTGACACCACCTCACTAATATGCCTCAACCCTGAAGAAGTCTCTGATGCATCTATGCCACCTCCAGTCTCTTCAAAGTACCTGCAACAGATGTGGGCAGGGGACCAGTACCTAAACACATGTTGTGTTGCAGCCTATAGAAAAATGGAGACCCCCTGAAAAGGAGATGCCTCAATGCTCTCACTGGTAACTGAGGTATGTGGACATGACCCCCTTACTGGTGCCTGCAAGGACCGAGAAAAAAGTGCTTGCAATGGTTATCTGCCTAAAAGGCAGCCAAGGGACATGAGCAGTGGTAGGCCCCATCTGAAGGAGGGGGGCTAGAAGGAATGCTGATCCCCAGTGGAGTCAGAATCTTATCTGCCAAAGCCCAGGAAAAGGTCACTATACTGATTGCTAATGAAACATGCTGTGACGTTGTGAAACGAGGGCAGAAGGCAGCAGACCTCTTTGAGCTAGAAACTATCTTGAAACCCCAGTGTGAAGCCCAGGCACCCCTACACGCCCTGCAAGTTTCGATTTCAGGGATTCACCAGTATCTGGGGAGTGGAATGAGAGGAAGAAACATTGTGAAAGATCCACGGTGTTCTTACTGCGTATGTGGGATGTGCCGATTTCTCGACTGATCTGACAGATGTTTGAATGTTTTCCCCTCTCCTACTGATATTACAGATCTATTCAAGTAATGAAAAGAGGGGAAGAGATTAGGAGACAGATGGTAAACTGAATTAACTGAATACCACTGAAAGCGCAAAGCTGACTTGAGTTCATGCCAGGAACGCAGAACTGCAACAGTAAAAGTATTATCATTGATGATTATTCCTCCACTTCCAAACCCTGCAGAGCACCGCAAACTTAAACCATTCCTCATAGTACCAAGCATCTGTACGATGCCACTGAGAGAGCCTTTGCAGCAAACGGCATCATTTCTCCCCTTTCTCCGTGCTTTGCTGAAACCAACACCTGGGAGACTTGCAGCTGAGTAGAGCTGAGCCCAAGCTAGGGTCACCAGATGTCCCGATTTCTATAGGGACAGTCCCGATATTCAGGGCATTGTCTTATATAAGCGCCTATTATCCCCTGCCCCAGTCCTGATTTTTCACGCTTGCTCTCTGGTCACCCTAGCCCAAGCAGGACTTCGGGGATGCTGGTAGGTAGAGGGGAGCACTTGGAAGAATTTGCTTTCTTTATAGCATGCCCCACCATCAAGGGCATCTGTTAAATGTTAAGTCAGTCTGCACTGGCAGCAGAAAAGTTCCCCCTCCCATCTGTGACTGGCCAGGAGATTGCTCTCCATCCTATCAGACACAGCCATGGCAAGCCATGCAGACCAGTAGGCTTGATCATTGCAATTGGGCCCTATCCGGGCACCTGCTGCAGCTTCTCTGAGCCTGTCCCTTGGTGCAGTGCAACCCAAAGCTAGCTTAGCTGGCCACCTGAGGATTCCCCCAGCATAGGTATAGGGTGGCACTGTACCCCTCCTGTCCGCCCAACCCCGGTGTAGGGAGTGTGACTGGCAGAGAGGGCGTGTCCAAAGTACCTCTACTTTCTGATAATGCCCAGCTTCCAGAATGGTCCGAGTTAGAGCAGCCTTGAGCAGCCCTATTTTAACTTACACAAGAGGCTGAACTGACCCCCATCTAGCCCAGGTATGCAGGGTTCAAGCAGAGTTCTGCCAGCCCCAAGGAGCTAGCCTGTTATACTTAGGACTGAAGCCACAAAACCCTACAAAAGCTCCACCAGGTGGAAAATGCAGCAGCTCATCTGCTTAGCAGCACAGGGTGAGCCAACGTCTCATCCTACTGCTCTGCTCTCTCTAAATCCCCATTGCATACAGAGTCCAGTTCAGGATTTCTGTCCTGATATTCAGAGTTCTCTGTGGGTTCAGCCCTGAGGTGACCTCTCCCTCTGCAGCCATACCTGCATACCATGCCTGTGTTCCACTGGAACTGTGACACTAGAACAATAGGGGGAGAGCTGAATGCAGCATGCAGAACTGTCGCACAGCTGGACCTAGGCTGTGGAACTCCTTCCTGAAAGACAAGAATCACTATGGACTTCACCACATTCATAACTCAGTCTACAACTCCTCTCTTAAACTTAGCTTCCTTCAGTACTCTCTGCACACAGACACTCAGCTCACATACATACTCATTCACACACACACACACAAACAAGCAAACAGACAAAAAAATCACGCTCTTTCTCCTGCAGGCTAGGATGGAAAGAGAAGAGACAGAGGGTATTGTTGGTTTTATTTTTAAGTGCTTTGCGGTTGACCAGCTGTTATGGTGATGGGATCTATACAGGAAGGTCAATAGATCCTTCCATTACTACTATGCCAGTTCTCATGCAATTGTGATAGTAGTTTGTACTATGTCACAGCAGCAGGAGCAGATTGGAATCTGCAATGCTGTCAGATGCTGTGGAGATTGTGTGCCAAAAAGAAAGAACAGCTAAAAAAGATATTCCATGTAGTGTTACTAGAACTGCTGAGAGAGTTGTTTAAGGCTGTATATCTTCTCTGGTAAGTGAGGATATCAAGTGATCGGAAACAATTCTTTCTTCTCTCGTGGCCCTGTCAACAGGAGGCTTCTTGCAAGTTTACGAACATCACAAAGAGGCTGGCACAGATATTTTCATGCACTTGAGCTCTGGTCTGCCATTTGAGCTCCTGATCAAATGAAGAGTAGTAAATCCCACTAGGCACCTAAATACCTTTAATAATATGGCTAGATATTCTGGAATGGTCTACAATAGAAAAAAAAGCAAAATATTTAAACATCTTTCATCTATTATTATTTATTGTTTCCTCATAAAGAAGGAAATAAGCCCAATTTTCCTTTGCATGTCAGCTTAAAAATTCTTCCTCTCCTACAGGATGGAAGTATCACTTTTGCAAGAACCCATTATTGTTCAGTGGGATTCACCGTGCAGCAGGGGAAATCTCCAGTCGGGGCGTGGTGATTTTAAGGTTCTAGGAGTGGATGTGATTGCATTGCAAGGAAAATTAAGGTTCTCAGGATTTCCACTTGCTTGCCTATCTGTTTCTCGTCGGATAGACACAGTGTTTCACAAATGTCATGTGTGAACTGTGACACAAATTCCACGTCCAAAAATATTATATTTCAAAAGTAGTGTGGGTTCTTTCAAAAGAAGTAACTGGGTCAAATCCTGGTCCACAGAAGTCCATGAGAGTTTTGCCACTGACTTTATGGGGACCAGGATTTTATTCAGTGACTTTTCTTGATATCTTAAATCTACTGGTTAGTTCCTATGAGAAACAATGAGCTCTAGTCGTTTGTGGAAGAAGCAGAGGGGGGAAAAAGCAGCAGTTCTGTGGGGAACTGGGTGACTCAGAGGATCCATAATTGCAGGCAGAACCGTGAATTGTGGGTTCCCATTTGAGAGCTTTAAACAGTGGCCAGTGTGAAATGAGGTGACAATCTTAGTCCAGTTCCCAATGGGGAGGCACCCACCACAACCACTATCACAATTGCCTTTGGTGCTCTAGGTGGCAGTCTGAGCAAAGGCAAGAAGGACTGTGGGTCCTGGAGTCTGAACAACCCTCCTCATCCAGATGAGTTACTTCTTCAGAACATGTTTGTACTACATTGACTGAACAGGACTGTGCACAGGACTGTGCTTTGATAAATCAAGGACTTCAGTCTTTTAGAGCTGCTAGGCCAACAGCAATCCTCAGGCTGTCTTCACTTTATGGGCCAGACCGTTGGGGCCAGGCAAGCTATGCTTGGCAATTGGCTCAAGGAAGAGAGATCAAGGTGGTGATACTGCCTTTCCCTCCCATACCAATCCTGGAGCCAGCTGAGGACCACACAAGTCCTTCCTGCAACTTATAGTAGCCTCAGGGCTGCTCTGCTGTGTGCTGGCTGGTAAGGATCCCTTGTGGGAGTCTCTGGCAAGGGTAAAGAAATAACCACTCAGTTGCAGCAGACAGTAGAAATGCTGAAAAGACTTTCTGATCTGAGGCAAGATTTCTAAAGTAGAACAGGATCTGGCAGGAGAGCTCAGTGCACTCTAGCCCACAGTACCGAACTATTGCAAATCTTTCAAGGCAATGACATGAGTTAGAATAGTAAAAGAGAGACCCTTTGGGCTAATATTTTAAGTCTACAGTGTTATTTCATTTAGATTTTTACTGGTGCCATCTGAGATTCTTGACTCTTAAGTTGTTTGCTGAATGAGGGACTAGTTACCATCTGGGTTTGCTTTGAGAATTTATAATTACACTAAATATTCATTTTTTCTTCCTCCAGTTCTGGCTAAGTGTATTGCTATTCATTTATTATCATTTGGAGTTATTGTTTATTATATTTTTGTTTATTTAGGCCCAGTCTTGCAAGTGACTCCACGTGGGCAGGATTAGAGCCATGTTTATTTTGACTTCTGAAACAACAAGCCATTTGTTCTATGCTGCCAGCAATTACTTAAAATCCCCTACAAAATTATGCAGTACAATAAAATACCCCCAAATTAAGATAACCCAGAAACAGCAAAATCCAGCTGTAATCCAATAATTAAATAGACTCGTCAGTACCCAGTCTGCCTCCTTGTTCCAGGTTTTTAATGTCTTCTAGTTGCTTCCAATACTTATGTCCTATGCCAGTGACTCTCATCCTTTCCAGACTATTGTATCCCTTTCAGGAGTCTGATTTGTCTTGCGTATCCCCAAGTTTCACCTCACTTAAAAACTACTTGCTTACAAAATCAGAAATAAAAACACAGGAGTCGCAGCACATTACTACTGAAAAACTGCTTACTTTTTCATTTTTACCATATAACTATAAAACAAATGGATTGGAATATAAACATGGTACTTAGGTTCAGTGTATAGTGTATAGAGCAGTATAAACAAGTCATTGTATGAAATTTTAGTTTGTGCTGACTTTGCTAGTGCCGTTTTAGGTACCCTGGCAAAAATCTAGTTGAGTTGATGTACCCCTGGAAGACTGCTGCATACCCTCAGGTTACCAGTACCCCTGGTTGAGAGCCACTATCTTACTATACACTATACACCAGTGGTTCCCAACCCGTGGCCTGTGGGTCAGAAGAGGCCCACAGTTTTTCAAAGTGGCCCGCCAAGTCCCTCACACTGTCTGCAGCAGGGAGCTGCTGCCTGAGGACCCAGGCGGAGCACGGTGCCACGGGGCTACAAGATCGGTGCAGGCTCCCTGCTGCAGCCCAGGGGATGGGAGATCAGCACTGCCCTCCCCCTGGCTGTAGCAGGGAGCACGGCAACGCGCTCTGCCTGGGACCCTAGGTGTTGGGGTCCCTGCTGAAATCAGAGGGAGGGGAGATCAGCGCTCCCCTCCCCTGGTTCCAGCAGAGAGCAAAGCACTCTGCCCTGGTCCCTAGGTGTTGCCTGGGTCCCTGCTGAAATCAGAGGGAGGGGAGCACTGATCACCCATCCCTCTGGCTGCAGAAGGGAGCCACTGCCTAGGGACCCAGCTGGAGCGCATGGGGCTACAGGACGCGTGCGTTTTCTCTGCTGCTGCTGGAGGTACTGGAGATCAGTGAGGAGGCAGTCTCCTCGTTGTACTCCTTCCATCTGGCTGCAGTGGCGGAGGAGAGGGGCTGCTGACAGAGACTGGTGGCTCTTCAGGGTTGTAAAAATGATATCTGTGGCCCTCGAGCCAAAAAGATGAGGAACCACTGCTATGCACAATGTATTAAGAAACTCAGAATTAATATAACTGATTTTGCAGCGAGAGGGCAGTCTTTCTAAGTTTGGACTGGTTTTCTTAAGTCCTCCTGACAGACCACATCAGCAAAGTCTGAATGAGACTATTCATTGCCTCAATTCTTCCTCCTGAGATGGGATTTTTCTAAAGTACCTAGGAGCAGGTGTATGTACATACAAACTGGTACTGAAATAACTAAATCAATTTGAATTCACACCTTTTGTCTCTTCAGTGCAAGTCAGTGTCTGGACACTCATTTCAGAATAAAAGTATCCTATTTTGATAGAGTATAAATCAATTGCTTATCAATATAAACTATTTTGAAATAAGTGTCCACAATTAAACAGACTTGCACTGAAATAATATAACTGTTTTAGTTATTTCAGTGCGAGTTTGTGTGGAGAGCAACCCTGAGGAGGGAAAGACTCATTGAAAGCCAATGGGATTTAAGCTGTCATTGGCACTCTTAAAAATCCCATCTTTAATTAGTAATTAATCTATTATATTTTGGGGGGGTTTTCAGAGTAATTTCCATGAATCTGATTTAATTTTTACCTATTGGTTTTATCCTTGACTTTTCCATATCGGTTTTCAGCGTGAACTAGCTTTCCCCTTCCTTTTAGAAGACAGCAGCTATGCAACTTGTCAGCTATATGACACATTTGTCCCTTTAGTAAATGGTTGGAGTTTAGTAATTGGCCTTCCTAGTTTGCTCTAACAAAACAGCAGATTGAGAATGGCCTGGAGTAGACTTGCAGTTAAACACCCTCCCACCCCCCTAAAAAAAAAAAAAAAAAAAGCCATCCACATCCAGACTGAGTGAACGAAAATAACCTTCCAACTGTACTTCGTGTAATGCTTGAGTCCTAATTTTATTTTGTCTGAAAGGATTTTTTTGTTGTATATTGAGAACAGCCTTATTCTGACTGGACTTTCCAGTCAGCTATCTGAATGATGATGATGATGTTTTTTAAAAAAAAAAAAAGAAAGAAAAAAATCTTTTCAGTTGACAGGCTGGTGAGGGTGGTGTGATACTGTGACCTGCCAACAACAATTCAGTCTTGTGTTTCATTTAAGAAAGGCTATTTGCATATTCTCTGTTCACTTTATTTGCTCAAACATGTTTGAAAAGGCAAAGTTCTCAGCCATTGAGATTGAAGAATAAGCTGTCTGAGCACTTAGCTCTGTACTTTAACACTCTGAAAACTTTACTTACTTTGCCAAGAAGAGATTTGAGCAAGCGAAACACCTTAGAGACTATAAAAAATATCTACAGAGTAGATTTTAGAGGCTGCCTTTTGCAACAGGAAAAGGGGAGATCTTTTATGTGAGATACAGCCTAGTTATAGGGACCTTTCTGAATAGAAGCATAATGGAAGAATCATATAAGCTGCAAAATGAAGTTCTGTAGAAACTAAAAATGTACATGTGTGTGTGCGCTCACATATAGGTTATGGGGAGAATTTATCAAATCTAATATGAATAGAAAAGTTTTCATGATTGTTTTGAAATATCAATTAAAACATGAGAGACAAAGTGAGTCAGATAATATCTTTTATTGGACCAAATTCTTTTACTAGCAGAGGTTGGTTCAATAAAAGATATTAACTCACCCACCTCACCTCCTTTGTAAAGCATTTTGAAGCTCTATTGATGAAAGGTGCTATAAGATTTAGATGTTATCATGAGTGAGTGCTTCCCATATCAGCTACTAAGCTGAGAAAACATCCTTGTAGTTTTAGTGTCCCATGCTCTCATGTATTTATAGGACAAGGAAATCTGGAGGGGGGTTGAGTGATAGTCTGCAGATCTGACATTAGTATCCATACATTATTAAGTTAACACTGCATTCATAATGCATATTTCCTTCCTGCCATTTTTCATAAACGGTCAAAAATATATGCAGTGTAATCAATACAAATATAAAATAATAATCAATAAGAGTAAAACAGACAGACTGCCTTATAATTAATTACACTAGTAAGGGAAATATTAAGATTTAATGCTTACACATTGTGTGACTTCCATTGGTTTAATAAATGGATGTTTTCCATATTTATCATTTCTAATAGTGACATGTTTTTCCATAGGCCTATGATTTATAAAGCCACTTATTAATAGGCATGTTGCTTTGAGGTTTCTTTTAAATAATTATAGCCACTCTGCTAGATTGAAAAACAGTGTTGTAAAAAGGAGTATGAGCAAACATTATCTAGATCTTCATAACCTAAAAGTGCTAATCCTGATGTTTAGATTAATCCAGATGTAGATTAGATGGGATTGTAGGATAGGGAAATAGGGTGACCAGATGTCCCGATTTTATAGGTACAGTCCTGATATACGGGGCTTTCTCTTATATAGTCGCCTATTATCCCCTACCCCCATCCCGATTTTTCACAGTTGCTATCTGGTTACCCTATAAGGGCCCAATCCAGTGCACACAAAGTCATTAGGAGTCTTTTTGTTGACTATGATGAGCATAAGATCAGTCCCCTGGAGTCTAGTATCACTTTGTTGTTGGGGCAAGACCATTGCACAAGTGGTACTAGGCAACGTGCTTAGGCCTCAATGAGTATTCACAATATTTGTATTAGAGTAGAAGTCAGTTGGAACCAGATTTTTAAAGGTATTTAGGAGCAGTCAATGGGATTTAGATTCCTAAATGCCTAAATCCCTTCTGAAAATGAGATTTAGGCTCCTAGATCATTTAAGTGTTGCAATGCTGAGTGCCATAATGCCTAAATATCTTTAAAGATCTGGGCCTTAGAGCCTGAGTCTGAGGTGCTGAGCATCTGCAACTCCCACTGACTTCAACTGGAGTTTTGAGTGCTCAGCACCTCTGAAAATCAGGCCCTTGACCTCTCCATGCCTCAGTTTCACATTCTGTAAAATAGGAATAACGAAGTTGTGAGGTTTAGTTCATTTATATTATTGATACTTGAAATGCCCTTTGCGGTCTGAAGCTAAGTGCTCTTAGAGAAAAGTATTATTTATTTATTATTATTTAATATTTATTATTTATTTATTACTTGCAGTGCTTTCTGGGTTTGTCCATAGGTAGCCTAAAATTTTTTTCTGTATCTGCGTGTAACCATCTTTCTGGGTTTAGAATGTTGGCAAGTCTGCAGCTACTGTAACAAAGAGTGAGAGGGGCTAGTGGCATTCACTAGATCATTGATCCAAGAAAGGAACTTGGCTCCCTCTAAAACTACTATAACTATTAGTCCACTCTGCAGATTGTTTGGCAGGGAGTGACATGGGCACCATTCAAATTGCATACTGGTTATGTCCTCTCTACAATGCAGTCTGTCTCCATCTGCCTTGGTAGTAGGAAACCCAAACCCGTTTTTCTTCCTTGGCACCATGTTGCCTTTTTTCTGCTGCTGGTTCACCAAGTCAGTTCTTACAGTGTATGTACTGTCAAGCATGTGCAACAGAACATCTGTTTTGCTTAGTCGCTTTGTGTTTGGGCAGCGTTGTATTTGGTGGAGAAGGATGGCATTATGGATAAGGCAGCGGCTGAGGATTCAAGAGGGCTGAATTCAATTCCCGGTTTTGCTTGAGACTTCCTGTGTGACCTCAGTGAAATGACTTACCCTTTCTGTACCTGGATTACCATTTGTGAAATGAGGATGATAATCCTTTTCTCCCATCCTTTGTCTGTCATGCCTGTTAAGGCCAGGTCTGCACTAGCAACTTTTGCTGGCATAGCAATGTTGGTTAACGGTGTGATTTTTGCAGGGCTGGGGGCACAGTATTTTTATGGTGGTAAAAGCCCTAGTGTAGATTCAGCCGTACTGCCATTAAAGTGATTATGCGGATATAGTTTATTTTGCTCAGGTAACAAGTATAAGCTATTCTGGCAAAAACACTTTTTGCTGGTATAAGCTACATCTGTACTAGGTGGATTTGCTGATATAGCTACACTCTACCTCAGTTTCCCCTCTCAGGAGCCCAGTAGCTTCACTCAAGGCCCTCCTGGCTCAATAATACCCTCTGTGGGGCTGGTTTATTATAAAACCTCATGCAAAATAGTCCATAACAAAAGTCCCAAATAAATAAAAGGTACTTCTGGTTTTGGGGACTCCTCTGAAGTCTGTTGTCAGTCCCATTCCCGGTACTGCCTTTCAGACTTTGTGTCTCTGTGGCAGGAGCTCCAGCCCTCCTCCTGGAGCTGGATAATTCAGGCACTTATTATCCCTCTCTTTAAAGCAGCAGTCGCCAGCTCTGCTCCTGGAGCTGTGTTGTGAGTTAGCCTGCTGTAAGGCCTTTGCCAGTTTGTCCCTCACCTGCCCTCACTTATTCCTTAGGTTCAGAGGGCTAGCAACTTTCTCCTACTGGTATCTACAGGGCTAGGTGAGGGAGGAGGCAGCCTTTATGCCCATCTCCCTTCCCCCAGCTCATCCTTAGTTGGTTGGGGAGAGGGAAACTGCCCCTCCCTCTCTGCAAGGTTCCTAGCCTTGAGCCCATTAGGAAATAGTAATTGGATTTCCTCCTGGACACTAATTACTCCTGGGACCACTTCCTCTCTCCCAAGCCCTTGTATATTCAGATACTTAAAGGGCTGTGCCATGTGAGGGGGTGGGCTGACCACTAGGCACTTCTGCCCTTCTAAAGGGCAGACCCCTTTGCCACAAAGTGGCATGGAACTTACAATAAATTCTAAAGCACTTTCATGCTCTGATAAGGCCATACCAAGTCCTGCAAGCTGCAGGTGAGCCAAATAGGAGTACTTTCTTCCAGGGGAGATTGACAGAGGAGCCCCTGTAAATAAATATATACACCCATAAAGCCCTGCTGAAAAAGATGGCGACCATGTAATATTAGAAAGCACATTTCTTTTTAAACAGACAAGTTTTCAAATGAATATTTGTACCTCTCCTTTGAGCTACAGCCCCCACTTGTTGCCTTTGCCTGTGGCTCTGACTATGAAGATTTGGCTACCCAAGCCAAACCGTCAGTCAGAAAAAAAACAACAGTCTCACTGTTGGAGTGTCCTTTGTTCCAGTTGGGTTTGACCCTGAGGCCACCTGATAAATATAGTTTTAAACTATCTTTAAGAGCACCTGCCATTTTGTAACCAATTAGAAATAAGGGGTCAGATCCTTAGCTTATGTAAATTGATGTGACTTCAGTAAAGTCAATAGAGTGATGCGGATGTACGTCACCAGAGGATCTGGCCCAAAGTTCCTTGAAAATAAAGTGTTGTGCAGTATCAGTATTTGATCCAAATTAGTAGCCTTTGATGAGGTAGCCTCAGAAATTTGCCTGCATTTGTTGCCATTATATCTCTACCACTCTGCCGCCATAAATAGATAATGTTACTGTAGAATTCTTCAGAGAAGTAACAATTAATTGCAAAAGCTTTTGTAAAGGTTTTATTGGTTACTGATGTGTCTTTGACAAAAAGCTGTGCTAGCTAAAACAATGATTATCTGCAGCTCTTTGAACATAACTATGTTGGCAGTAGTCTGTGTACGTAGACTTGTTCTTGAAGCATTTTATTAAGATGTTTGAATAAGATTTTAGTTGGTGTTCATTCTATTCAAAGTGCAGCAATTTTTTTTCAATTTACCAAAAATCCATTGATTTACTTGGTGTCAGAAATTTCAGCTTGTCTTCATTTTCTGGCCATTACTTAGCAAGAGAGGACCCTCCCTTCAGTCTTCTAAAAACTGATTTGCAGGAAAGCTGTTACAGTTTTACAGCAAAAAATCTTTGTCCTCATTTCATGTGGCTAGGAGTTATAAAGACTTCAAAATCTACTTCACATACATTTGTGTCGCAATCATTTAGCATTTAATAATTAGTGTTGCATGTTGTCTAGACTTAAGCATGCTATAGGTCACTGAAAACTATTCTGAAATAAGGCAATCTGCTGTCATGAACTAAAATATTTGGTACATCAAGGGTTACATTCTGAGTATTTGTGTGGTCTCTAATGCAGACTAAGCTGATATTAGCCAAGCTTAACTACTTTCCACAGTTTACAGATGGGGAGCATGGGACATTCTGGAGTTAGCGGCAGTTCATTGACAAGCATTTCTGCCTAAACTCCTGATATATTTACTCTCGACAATGAGTTAATTGGATCAAAGGCAAAATATATGTTCTTTCACCTCAGAACCGTAAGTTTGTTGCAATTATTTATCTTGGACTTGCACAGAAGTAGGACTTCATTGCAGAATCTGTTGATTACTTCAGTACTCAAGTGTTGTAATTTTTGCCCCACCACAGAACAGAGCAAGTACTCTTGCATTGGCTATAGGTCTCTTTTATAAATAGGAGGGAAGCTTTAGCTAATTAACATCTGTGAAATCTCACAAGCAGTAGGTTCTCTCAGTTGCTCTGAAAAGGTAAGGCATATATTTTACAACCTTCTAGGCACATCCCAATTGAGGAGAGGCAGGGCATAAGCTGAGCAAGAAGAAGGAGTGCAGAATATTGATGGAAGCTTATATATAAAGTAACTTGAGAAATTTCTTCAGTGTGAAAAAGAATTTTTTAATTTTTACTGGGGAGGAGGAACCCTTTTTTAACTTTCATAAGGATGAAATATTAGCCATGTGAATTGTTTATGGCTCGTGAAGTGATTCTTGTTTTTTCAGATGTCTTCTAACAATCTTAAAGGGGGGGAAGGGGTCTAGTACTTGCTGTGATGAAGGATCAAATTACTGAAGGCAGTAGCTCCACAGGTGGCTGACAATGTGAAAATGGCAGTGCAAAGGATTGAGAAGCTCAGCTGCAAACACAAAGAGAGTTTTATTAAGTTTAAAGCATTAGCTCTTCATGTAAGAATTGGCCAGCTGTGATGCTAAAATACTTCTGCATAAAATGGTTAAGGTTATTGCCAAAACTCTAGACTGAGTATATAGAACATCCCAGCAAGGCTTTTGAATAAGCGGTGTTGGGTCTAGATATATAAAAGTTAGTGTAAGCAGGCTGTGCAGAATTCTTCTGAAACTACTTTTCTGAGAAATGTTTTAAGCGTTTGTCAGGCTGAGATGATAGAAGCCTGCTGCTGTAGTTAGGGTTTTCTTCTGCTTTTCCAAGATATTTGATCAGTGCACACTTCATAATGCTAATCATGTCACTTTGAGACAAAACCCAGCCCTCGATGATCGAACTTTATTTTCTGTGGGCCAGATCCTGAGGTCCTCACTAAAGTCACATAGAAATCAGCTGGAGTTTTCCCTGGTAATGACTGTGTAAAAAAATAAACAAGGATCTCAAGATTTGGACCTATATTTCTGTAGAATCTTGCGTTGTTTTTAACCATTCTTACTTGGCATTAAACATGAGGTTTTTTTGATAGTACCAGTTCTCCAGAGACTGGCTAACTATTTAATTTGCACTTTATTAGATGTCCAGTTTAGCTTAAAAATCAGCTTCTTGTCTACGGGAAAGCGTGTGTGTGTGTGTACGCTCCTCAACCTTCTCTTCCCCCAAGAAGTCCTAGGATATCCTCCCTTCTTACTTGAGATGCCTGTGGGGTATGAGTGGGGGTAACTGCTGAGGGGATGACCGAGCACAGCAGGCCAGCTAAGGGAAGAAAAGTTCACTGGCTTCCCAGCTGTGCGGCTGAAGATGTTCACAAGCAGAGGATGATGGGCACAAGCACATGGGATATCAAATCCCAAACTCTCATTGACTGTGTTCGATTTGACTATCTCCTGTCACTGTGGAGACTTAAATATGCTGAACTTGGATGTCCAAGTGGGCCTGGGGAGTTTGATTTCCTTCTCACCCCTCCAAAACAAACTACAGGATTTAGTTTGAAAATTAAATGCTGTAGGTTTCACACAGACCTAACACATACATACACATTCTTGTTTGTTTATTGCCTGTCACTATGTAGTGTGGTTGTATATGGGTATTTGGTTTGATTAGGCATAGGCACTGAGCTAAGCATGCATTTTAGAAATATTATCCCCCATACTGAATGTAGGATGCAATTCATTTCTTATCTGTTCCCCTATATTAGTGTACATGGCTTTGTAAGTCATTGTATCTCTAGTGAAAGTGGTAAAAGACAGCTAGTAAAATTAGTGGCTGAGAACTTTGGCAGCCTTACAGAAAGTATCCTTTGAAGAAGAACTAAAACGTAAATCTTTGCCTCCAGGGCAGGAAAGGCCAGCAGACATGCCAGCATGGCTGGCTACAGTTCCTGATGTGTGCTGTTGTCAAATTACAGAGTCCTTTTCCTGGAAGCATAACGTTTCTATTCTTAGCTGGTTTCATCAGCAATTATCACATGATGACGAGTCTCTCAGTATACAGTGATCACAGCTGAAATGTTCCTACTGCTCTACAGCAGCGTCATGCAGAAATGGAAAGGTACATTGGTTCCTACTCTTGATGAATTATGCAAAGAGCTTGAGGCATCATTGGGCCTTGAACAGTGTCCATCTGGTGCACTTAATGAATGTTATGCCACTTGACCACCCTTCTTTTGAAGACACATGAGAAGATGTCTTTAAATATCTATTTGAATTTTAAACATCTACGCTAAGTTTTCAGGATAACTTATAAACAATGAAAGGAAAAACAACATGCTGCAAGTGCAGCTAAATATTGGGTTTATTTGTATTGTTGGAGGTTGTACCATTTAATATATATGGCAGAAGCATCTTTTTATTACATACATTGGAAAGTTTAAAAAAGGGAAGGGAAAGCTAAATAGTGATTATGAAAAGGATGTTGTTTTCTGAGAACTCGGCAAATTCTTGGGAAGAGGAAGGGCCCTATGTATTTGTGAAGATTTGAAATGATAGAGGATGCTGTCAAGTCTGACCGAGCCAGAATATCCCAGCAAGGCTGCTTAGATATGCAGGACTGCTAAGCAATGACTGCTTAGATATGCAGGACCTCCTCTGAAAAGCTTCTATATGAACTGAACAGAATAGCTGGTTACTCACTTATTTTCTATTCCAGCGAGAATGCTAGTCTCTAACGCAGCAAGTGTTGCTAGTCTATTTATTATTGGTTGTGTGTGCAAGAAAATGAATAAAATTACATGCTTTAAAAATAAAGTGACATTCTTGTGCATAAGAAAAGCTATTTGAGATCATTTAGAGGTTTCTAGCATTTACTAGTCGTCACGTTTTATTAACTTTGAAGTCAACAGGAGTTGAGGGCAGTGAGAGATTTAGTCCAATTTCTGTATGGTGAACAAAGTTGATATTTGGTATTATGGAAGGACTTTCTGCAATCTAGAGTGGGTTAATGCTAGAGAGTGCTGCTGGTCACACTGCCTATCACCTATCTCTAGTAGAAAGAAGAAGCATTCTAGAAGTCCGTTTGTTCCATATATTATCTTTCCTCTTTACTGAAAGAGTCAGCAGCTCAGCTTTAGGAAACCTATACTCCCATTTACACCACTGATAGTTTATCTTGGTGCAAGGGCTTAGACTTTATTTATGACACTTATATTGTGAATTTAGCCCCATGTACATTGCATGTATAACAAAATAAAGGATCTGGTTAAAACACAGATGCCCCCACACGCCGGGCATGGTTATAACTCAGTTAAAACGTAAGGGTCCTCTCATTTTATTATTTCTGTAGTGTAGATAGGATCCTTAGGAAAGGCACTAGAACTTTATGGCCACTTGATTGCAAATTGATGCCTAATTACAGAACGTTTGTTGTATTGAAGGATACAGTAGAATTAGTGGAATGGATTCAGTAGAATGGCTGAGTCATTACACAAAGTTTTACTTTCTTTAAAAAAACCCTTAATTTACTATGTTGTTTTATTGTTAAAAATATATTTTGTGGCTATCGGATTTAGTAATTACAGCAACAAGCTATCCCCATGTTAAAGCATTTGACATGTCAGTCACGGAGAACCTTTTAATATATTCTTGTGTTAGCACACTTCTGTTTTCAATATGTTAATAATTCCAGGATATTAAAAGATGTACATTGACCTTAAGAAAATGTATGCTTAATGCTAACAAGTAGAGGTGTCTAGCTCATAGATCAGAAAGGAAGATCGGAGCCTCCATCCTTAGCTCATGCAATTGCAGATGAAGATCCAGTATATCAAGAGTTATGGTTAGCACCTGCAAATCCCAAAGGCCCTGACTGTCAGACATGCTCAGCACACATACAGCCCAGGAGCTGCAGGTGCTCGGAACATTTGAAAAATAAGGCCCTAAGGCCCATATCCTCAAAGGTAGTTAGGCCCCTAACTCACATTACAGACATTAGGGATCAGGTGTCTGTCTACCTTTTGAGGATCTGGACCCAAGTCATTTTTAAAACTCCAAGGAGGCAACACTAGAGTAAGATTTAACTGAATAAGGGCTTCCTCCAAACATCAGCATAGTCATTGGGTTATAAACCCAGTGTTTCAAGCTAATAAAAAGAATTGTGAAGCAAAAGCGAAGTGGGAAAATATCGTACAAACTTGGCACCATTCTTTTCCTCCTTTGGCTTTGCTAGATCAGTTCTAGGTGTATGCTATCGAGCGTTCTGTTTTAATATGATAGAGGGCATGTACATTTGAGTTCGCCTGGGTTGCTGTGTCACTCAGCAGCACTCAGAGCTGCTTTATGTGGGCCTAAATATAAACCTGTATCTCAAGCAATACAATTGGAAAACATGATACAAAAAGTTTAAAATAAATAAAAAACCCTTCCCTCCTTCCCCTCCAACCCCAGAAACTGGAGCCACAAATGGAGCCCCCAAGAACTTTTACAGAAGACCTGGCAAACTAAACAATGATTTGAGTCTTTAGTGGGTAAAGCCTTGTTTTAGCTTTTGCTTCCATACTCATCAATACCTGCCTAAATTTATGTGCCTAACACATGAGGTACAGCTATGTAAAATACATGCATTGAACTTCAAGCCTACTTGAACTGAGCCTTGAATTCACCACTTGATGCATCTGCACACCTCAGCCTGGTTCTCATAGTTGGGCCAGCATGTGCTGAAGGTATTTACACAGCTGAGCCAACAATGAAACTTCCTCCCTCACTGCTTTCCCAAACGGCCAGTCCTTCCTCCCCAGACAAGCTCAAGGAATCCAGTGAACATGTTTAACACAACAAGATGGCAGAGGTGGCGTGTTTTGAAGAGGGGTGAGTGGTGGGTTTGGAAGGGACTGGGTTGCGGGATACCCCAGGAAGAAAACTGAAAATGAACCTTCAAGCAACCTGCAGCGATCAGGTCACTTCCAACCCTTGCGATTCAAATTGCAGATTGTAGTTAGCAGACTCCTTTATAAAGTGAATGTTGTAAGGTTTGGACAGTCTTAATATGAAAGAAGAGACAGAGTAACAGATGAGGGCTTGTATAGAGAAGGGACAATACTGTCAAACTGTAGGTACTGCTGAGTTATTATAGCTAAAAAAAATCCTTTTATTTGCAACATCATCATCAGAAATGAGTAATAATAGTATATTAAAAATTTGCCCAAGCAGCAGAGTTCGGATCTGGATCTGAACTTCATCAAAGTGTGTGGATCCTGAGGTGTGGCCCAGGCCACATCTAATAATACAGTAACATAGCTCTGCTTTATGTCTTCAAAGCACTGGGCGGGTATCGGCTAAGGCGTACAATCCCATTTCTTGAAGACAGTGCAAAACCAGACAACTGCAATCTCTAGCTGATACATAGCCTTCAGATACATTACTAGGGAAGCTTAAACGTCAATCATTTTACAGGCAAAAGTCAAACTCTACCTCACAACAAGCCATCAAGCTATGTGTACACAGCCACCAGCATCTTACTGTGCCTGTAAACCTAGCTGTCATAGGTGTGTGCGAACCTTTTCCCTCTCGATTTACTGCTTCTCTTTATACTCTGTCCCAGGTAACTCTCTGTATGGAAGTACTCAAGCTATTTACAGAGTGCCTGTCACAAGGCGTCTAAGAATCATACAGTAAAAGCCACAGCTGAAAACTTCATTACTCAAAACATCCAAATCCTAAGAAGGATTGAAAGGAAAAGGAGGGAGGCAGGCTTATGAAAATACATGGGATATACAGCACCCATGGCACTTGTTGGCACCCATGCGGAATATAGATCTGAGATGATTCACCCTGTAGTGGACTACGGGCCTGACTTTTCTACTGCCTTACACCTGCACAGAGTAAGAAATCAGAATGATAGCATTTTTCATCCGCTTTGCACAGGTGTAAGGGAGCACACAAGGGGTAAGAAAGCAACAAATCCAGCCTGAGACATTTAAGGCCCTGTCAGTAAAACTTTGACGTGCTGTACAACCTCATTCACACTGATACCCGTGATAACAAGTGTTTAATGGGCTTGTCTGCTGTTAAATGAGGATATCTTGACCCCTCCTTCAAAGAGACCAGGAATCAGCGATGCATTTGTGAGACAGCCCAGCACTGACCAGCAGAGTTTCTCCCACAAGTATAATTCTTAAAATACTTGAAATACACTTACTTCCCCTTCATTATCCAGGTCAAAGGCAGGTCTTCAGTAGTTTTAACTGATCATACAAATCACATTTTCCTTCTGAAATGAGTCACCAACTTCTCAGTGCTTTTGCTAGTTGCTTTCCTCTTCGGTGATGAGACAGGTATTTTTAGGTTAGTGCACGTCTGTAGGCCACTTATTGATTGCGTTCAGGGAGTGGGGGAGAAAAAGAGGACGTGGGTTTTGAAATGAATAACTGAATATATAAAATGTAATGAGCCAGCTCCTTAGCTGGGGTAAATTGGCATTGCTCTGAGGTCAGTAAAGATGCCCCGATTTACACAACTAAGGATCTATATCACTGTTCTCCCTGAAATGTTACAAGTGTCAAAACAGTAAGATTTCTAAACAGCCATTGAATGGCTTTTTTAATCATGTAACATGGCAAATAATTGATACACTCTATTTGGTTTTTAGGTATGATTGGAAAACACGGTAAAGGGGGTATGGTGAGATCCTCATGCTCTTTTTAGTACAGTTGGGACTTCTACGACGTTCAGACCCTGTGTTCCTTGTGTTTTTTTATTTTAGAGAGAGAGACATGCAAAAATCTTTCCATTTTATAAATGCACTCTCAGTACAGCAGGGTGGAGGCCTATTCCTTGTGAGTTGCTTAGAGATTCACATCTTTGGTGTATGTATTTCCTTTGGCATTGCCCATCTTTCAGATGCGGGGGGAGGGTGGAGGAGCGGGCTGCTCTTATGAACCATTAATTGGACTCTGTCAGACCTGCCACCTGTGGCAAATGATAGGTCAGAAGAAAATAACCCCACCTTCTTAGCAAAATGTTGAAGCAGAGAGCAGCACAGTTGCTGATGAGTCAAAAAGCCGTTTGTATTAACAGGCCGGCAATTTTAGTGTGGTTTATAATTGTTTGCAAGTGTTGTACTGTGCACTGTTGGCCTGATTTTTCAAAGGTGCAGAGCACCTCTAGCCTCTGTTAACTGCAATATGATCGGTAGTGGTCAGCGGCTCTGAATATCAAGGCCACGTCTTTTGGCTCTGAGGCTGGGAAAATGGAGTGCTGTATAAATTAAATTAATTAATGCTTCATTAGAATAACAATGTCTCCAGAGAGCACTGATCAGGATAAGGACACCTATCTTCTCTGTGAAGAACTGCCATGGACAGAAATAGTATCCGTCAGTAATTGTGTACGTGTGGAAAATGCATCCATATAATCTTCCAGATTCATTCTTGCATTCCTCTTCACTACAAGACAGTTTTTCCTCTATTTGGGGCCAAATCACCCATCCAAACCATCCCATTTACAGCAGTTGGCCAAATTTATTGATACCAGGGATAAATTTGGCCCAGTGGAACAAATCACGTGATCTGTTTTCCTCCTCCCTCCCGAAGATATCTAATGGGCATGAGAAAACATTGAAGGCTTACTCAGCAGGAACATTATGTGCCTCATTCGTCTTTAGCAGATCTCCTGCTCAAAGGGGTTTGAACTCGATGTAAACTGGATTCCACTGAAGTTAGTTCCTCGAAGATCACCTGTGATTGTGGCAGAACAATGCTACGGATGCAATGCAGAATGCTGAGAATTGTGGTAGTACGGAGAACAGTGACTGGCTGCTTCGCTCGAGTTCTGGTTTTACTTCCTGAGCTCCAAACATTCAATGCAAGGTTCACTGAATTGAGATCCAGCTCTGCAGGCACAAAAGAGATTCATGCTAAAGAGGCTTATGTACTGTTAAAAGCTAGTTCTTCAATAGCCTTCTAGGACTGTAGCTAGCTTAGCAGATTCAGCTGGTCTAATTCCTAAAGGGAAAAAGGGTGGATATTTTTGTTTTGTTTTCAGTACGAATAACTAAAAATAAAAAACTTAAATGGTTTTATGCCCTGCTTCTCATTCATAGGATTTTTCTATATTCCTTGTCTGCTGCTGATTGATATTTCAAAGCCATTGCGGCTGCTGCGTCCATCCCCATTACTGTTCACTATGACTGTTCCCCCCCCCCCCCCCCCCCCACTGGTTTCTGTGTGAATCTGCAAGACCATGTGGTTCTAAATTCTCCCTTGCTCACATGTGGCAGCCTCTTACATTGTTTAAATCTTCGCTTCCTGTATAATAATCAAAACAAACAACTTCAATTCTGAGCTTCATTTTAATTTTTAACCCCCTTTACTGTCTCCTAGAAATATCCTAGCTCCAGACTCAAGCAGCATTAGTTTTCTGTCTTTTATGTCCTTTAAGAACTATATTAGATTCTGATCTTGCAAAGATTTATGCATGCACTTAACTTTATGTACTGTGAACACTCCTATTGCAGTCAATGGGACTCTTCACTATGCATAAAATTAAGCATGTGTGAATCCTTTGGAGGACTGAGGCCCTAATTGTTATCCTCTGAAGCTGAGCGATTAACATAAATTCCCAAAAGCATATTAAAGTATGGCGGAGCCTAGAAAAGCAGAAAGCAATTGCATGGAGTAAGAGGGACAAACTATTAATCAATCAAGATGCAATTTACTAGTTACACAAATATGATGCCTAAAGTGAAGGTTAGTCAGATAACAACATGGTTGTGTAGGTGGGTTCTAGCTGAGTATTTGCATGCAAAAGGGACCTTTTCCCCCCCACACCACATGAGGTATTTTAATCACCCTCTTCCTACAGGGGAAATTAATGTTGCCAGCAGTGGTTGAATATAATAGATTTGCATACACTAAATGACTACATGGAGAATCATATGCCATTTGATATTTGGCATTGAGCAGGAAACCAAATGATGCATCCCTTAGCGGCTACTTTGCTTGCTGTTGTCTTACCAAATAAAAGAGCAAAGCTGGGATTGTCAAAAGAGCCTTGAGGATTTAAGTGTCTAAATTCCATTGAAATTTATGTCCACATACAAGTGTAAAAGGATTTAGGGCTCAGATCCTCACAGGAACAACAAATGGAGTCACAAAAACTGAGTTAAGTTCCCTATACAATGCATGAGGAAAGATAGGTCTAAGAATGGGATCCACAAAAGCCAGCATGCTAGACAGGGAGCTACCTAACCTATCCAATGAGAGATGCTGACAAAAGAGGTGTGTCCTAAGCCTTGCACCTCACAAAGTTAGGAGCCTACCCCAGGCTGCAGGGAGACACCTACCTGCACTTGTGATCAACAGGTGGAAACTCCCCTCCTTGAGTCCAGTGGCTTAGGCACCTAAGGCATTTCTTGCAATAAACATCATGCCCTCCTCCTTTTAGCCTAGTGGCTAAAGCACTCCACTGGGTCACACAAGCCCCAGGTTCACCCTTCTCTCCTAGGTACCGAGGAAGATTTAAACAGGGCTCTCCCACGTCACAGGAGAGTGCTCTGACCACTGGGCTAGGGGATATTTTGATCTGAGAGCTCCCTCAGTCTCTCGTGTTGAAATTGTTCAACTTTGGATAAATACTTTGAGTCATTGGGCGAGAGAAAATGTAAGAATTATTTTATAGCCTAGTGATTAGGGCACCTACCCTAATGAGAGATGATAGAGTCAGATCCCCCTGCTCCCATGTCAGTTAAGACATGGTGCTTTTCTTACACTTCACAGTACTTGCTGGTTTTGTTATTTATTGTCTTGTCGCAGGTAATTCTTTTCAATATCTTCAGTCTCCTAGGAGTTTTGCTACTGCATATTACAATCAACATCTAAGTGTAGGCCTAGATTTCCTCTTCAGTATTAATGGCATTACAAATGGTTCTGCATCTTCTGGAAGGAATTGCCGTGTCATTTCTTTAACAGCTAGGGTTTTACATAAATCAAAACAAAGGATGGGGTTGCATCAGTTTCCAATTAGTTGAAAATAAAAATGAGGCGTTTCAAATGCCCTGCCTCCCCCCTCCACCATTTATTTCATATTCATTTTAACTAGAGGTGAGCCAAAGAGGCCTTGTTCAGATTATGATTACTCTAGGGTTCAAGTATTGCATGTGAGGCCAAATCAGAGCTAGATCCAGCTTTGATGACTCTGAAATCTCACAAGCTGTTGGCCCAAGTCGTGGGCATGCCAGGACATCAGCTGTTCTCAAAGTTTTTGCCAGCTCGGGCTAAAGTTGTATGAAAATGATTGACTGTTCTAGTAAGACTTGAACTGCATCCAGCCCAGAATTGCAAAACTCTTCTAGTTGGGATGTGAACCAACTAAAGCCACAACAACAGCTTCTGAACTGAGGATGGACGTTTAGTTCTCCCCAGCTGAAATGTGTTCCAGGTTCACAGTCAAAATTCTATTTTGGTCTAGCTCTAATTTTTAATTACAGCAATTACTATGAATTCATAGCCTGTAGTCTCTTAAGGTCCAGGTTCCTTCATCTGAATTATTGCAAGTCAACAGTAGCTAAATAGCATTTAATGACACCAGTTGTTTCTAGAATTGCTTTCCAACTGAGTGCTTTCACAAGGCTTGTATAATTATGTTGTGCTGGCTACAGACAAAATTTACAAATGTTTACTGTCAGTATCATTATACAGTAACTTTCTGCTGTTATGAGTCTCAGAGAAATGGATATCAATTGTAATCTATGGTAATGACTCTTCAAATATCTTGTGCATACTTGTAATAGAATTTTTATACAATAGAGCAACAGTGGAAATACACTCCATTTTTTTATAGAAATGCTTTCAGAACTATGCCATTTTAAGGACACAGTGGTATCTGACACTGTTACTTCCCCGGTGTGGTCTCTATTAATTGCTGTTCCTGTGAGCAATGCGGATTTAATACCAAATGACTAGCCTGCTAAGTCCCTGGAAAATATTAACAAGTCAAATATTGCAAGAGACTTAACTTGGTCAGACTCTAAAAGCAACTTCCTCCCATTTGTTTTCTCATCATATGACACCAAAGTAATGATCTTGTCCCCAGCCTCATCCACAATTGAATGCCTACTGTAATTTATAGTAATGTGCATGCCTCCTTTTAAAGAGGCATATAAATAACAATTCAACTACAACAAAGCTGATGACACAAAATTCCCTGGTTCTTCATCGAGTGGTGTCTCTGTGGGTGCTCCACTTCAGGTGTCTGGCACGTCCTCGCGTCCAGATTGGAGATTTTCGTCCGCAGTTCCTGCTCAAGTTGCACATGCGCGGCCTTACTCGCGGTGCCGTTGGTGCCATGAGCCGTGCGCGTGCAACCCGAATCCCTCCGTTCCTTCTCAGCCACCTACGGTCCAAGACAGAGCCGCAACAGTTCCCTTCATTTGACTCATTCTGACAGAAAAGTTTAATTAGTAATTAATATAAGTTAGTTAGTTTAGTTGGTTAGTCAGTGACTACTTCCTTCCCTTATTTACTTACCCAAAAATATATTTTAATATTTATATTTATATAACAATGAGATATATATAAAACAATGAGAGTCCTGTAGCACCTTAAAGATTAACAAATTTCTGATGAAGTGGGTTTCAGCCCATGAAAGCTTATGCCTGCAGAAATTAGTTAGTCTTTATGGTGCTATAGGACTCTCGTTGTTTTTGCTGTATACAGACTAACACAGCTACCCCACTGGAGTATATATATTTCTTTTCTTAAACTCTTTCCCCCTCTCCTTTAGAGTAGGCTTTGGTTACCCAGTCACCATGCCCCGTTCCCCAGGTTTCAAAAGCTGTACCTTGTGCAGGGATGCCATGCTGGCGTCTGATGGCCATGCCCAATGTATACGATGCCTCGGTGAGGGACATCTTACGCAGAAGTGTCTCCACTGCACGAACCTCAAGGCAAGGGCAAGAAAGATAGAATTCAGGTTGAAGTTAATACTAATGGAAAACTCCCTGAGACCTGCCTCAGACCCAGGACATGAACCTTCACCATCGCCATCTGATGGACAGGGTAGGAAGAGGGCTTCAACGCCATCGAGAAGACCGCCAAAAAAGAGGCCAGCACTGACCAAAATAACGGTTGCCCAGACCCCTTCAGTGTTTGCATCCTCTACGGCACCGAAGGAATGTCCCAGTAAGGGCACAGAGTCGAGAGTCAAAATACCAAAGATCTCCTCCAATCGGGCACGGACAAAATCTCTGCCAGCACTGGCAGCCATGGTGCCAAAAACAACGTCTACAGCGAAAACGACACCAACCATACCTTCGACACTGATTCGCATAACAGTGCGGACAGCGGCACTGACACCGGCACTGGACACAGCTATGGCACCAAGGCAGACAACCTGGCACGCAATGGCCCTGAACAGTCCATCGGCACCACTGCACGTGTCGGCACTGACAGACTCCTCGGCACCAAGTAGAGTGCCAGGGAGGAAACATGCATCCAACACAAAGCACCAGGAACAAGAGCATTCTCTGCTATATGGCATGGACACGTTACCACCAAGGTCCCCAGTGCTATCATCCAGCAGAGAGGATGACAATATTGAGAAGGAGTCTTTTCCCCTCAACACTTCTCGCCTCACAGACCCACACCTTTTCCCCCTGGTCTTAGAGGATACAGAGGTTACCCAGGGCAATCATGATTTACACCTCCATGGTTCGTCCCACCCATGGCGTACCCCATGCAGTGGCGCAACTGGGAACCATGGCCTCACTATACCAGGGATTACAGCAGACCCTCACCTTCCCATAGGGACAGAGACCTGCCCCACAGCAATCAGCGCTCTCGGCCCTAAACCCTCCATCACAAGCCACCAAACAGGCCGATGAGGCATTGGAATCACAAACATCACCAACACCTTGTTACTCGTCCTCTTCACCACATGATACCATAATGCCACCCCCGCCTATTAGTGCGGATGATTTCAGGCAGTTTCAGGAGCTATTCAAAAGAGTGGCCCAAGGCTTGGAGATACCCCTGGAAGAGGTGTTGGAAAAGCATCATAAGCTCTTAAAGATCTTACATACCACTGCACCACGGAAAATAGCTCTACCAATGGATGACGCCTTAATGGAGCCGGCAGATACAACGTGGCTAACTCCAGCCACCACTGCACCCACGTGCAAAAGAGCCGATAAAAAATATTATGTACACTGAAGGGGAGTCGAATTTCTTTTCACCCACCCCTCTCCCAACTCCCTCGTTGTGGAAGCAGCACAACAAAGGGGCAAGCAAACCCATCAGAAATCCACACCCCAAGACAGGAATTGGAAGAGGGTCGAACTTTTTGGATGAAAAATCTACTTCACCACCACTCTACAATTACGCGTTGCCAGCTACACCGCACTACTCTCCAACTATGACCATGACGCATATTCAAAATTAATGGACTTTATTGACGTCATCCCACAAGAGAGAAGAACAATTTCAATAATTTCAGTCGCTCGTTACAGAGGGGCAACTTATATCCAGAACAGCCCTGCAGGCCGCTCTTGACACCACAGATACAGCGGCCAGAACCACGGCCACGGCAATTGTCATGCGGAGAGCTTTGTGGCTTCATCCAGCAGCCCTACCCAGGGATCTCCAAAGAAAATAGATGAAGTCCTCCATACAATGAAGGACTCTCGAGCAACGTTGCAGACCCTCGGTATATACATGCCTGTAACGAGAAGGAGACAGAACAGGTATCAGCCTTATCAAAGAAGATACCCCCATTACCCATACCAACAGAAGCAATACAACACAAATCGAAGACAAAGACCTCAGAGAAGATGGCAGATTAGCTAGCAACAACAGCAATCAACATCTTAACTTCCTCCATCCAAACAACAATTTTGAAAGTTTGGTCGAGGGCCTGAATGGTCTCTCTCAAATTCCAGCACAAAAATTACCCATCATGATATTCCACCACCATTTCTGCACATACCAAACTATCTGGGTGTCCGTAACATTGGACAAATGGGTACTAGAGATCATACGCTCGGGATATTCCATCTGTTTCACCCGCATACCAACAACCCAACCCCCTTCCCCATCCCTCTTCAGGGACCCAACTCACAAGCAACTTCTTCAACAAGAAGTAGATCATCTAGTATCCCTTAGTGCAATAGAACAGGTACTGCAACACTTTATAGGAAGGAGCTTTTATTCCCAGTACTTTTTAACGCAGAAGAAAAATGGTGGATGGAGACCCATATTAGACCTCAGAAGGCTCAACAAGTTTTTGAGAGTGCAAAGATTCAAAATGGTCACACTGTCGACCATCATACCAGCATTTGAACAAGGAGTCTGGTTTTCAGCCCTCAACCTGCAAGACGCCTACTTTCATATGACCATAAACCCAGCTCATGGACTATTTCTCAGGTTCATCCTGGGAGACAGAGACTACCAGTACAAAGTACCCCCTTTGGCCTTTCAACAGCGCCAAGGGTATTCTCAAAGATGCTAGTTGTGGTGACCACTTACCTCCACAGGAAGGAAATAATTATATTTCCATACCTGGACGACTGTCTATTAAAAGCAAGCACTCAAATGGAGGTGTTGATGGCCACTCAGCGGACAACATCATTATTCCAAGCACTGGGACTCATGATAAACCACCAGAAATCTACATTGGTCCTTTTACAACAGCTAGATTTCATAGGAACGCACCTAGATTCATTCTCAGCAAAGGCATCTCTCCCAGAAAAGAGATTTGATACCATCAGGAACCTAGTTTTCACTGTAAGGAACAATCCAACACTCACGGCCCACACGTCTTCAATTCCTTGGCCACATGGTGGCCACGGCATATGTAGTAAAGCACATGTATTTGCACATGTGCTGTCTACAAGCATGGCTAGCTACCGTGTACAAACCTCGCAGGCATTTCCTACTAAGAGTGTTGACAATGCCGAATCATGTCAAGGACTCACTAATATGGTGGACTCACCCCTGCAACATGCCGACCGGAATCCCATTCCACCAAGAAATGCCCTCAACTATACTCACGACGGACACATCCCTTATCAGATGGGGAGCACATCTATTACACCACACTATAGGGCAGATGGTCTTGACTGGAAATGTCCCTACACATAAACCTGTTAGAACTTTGGGCGGTACGCAACGCATGCTCACACATTCTCCCTCTTATAAGGAACAAAACAATAAAAATCATGATGGACAACATCGCATGCATGTACTATATAAATCGCCAAGGGGGAGCCCGTTCACACTAACTATGCACAGAGGCGATGAAGCAATGGACATGGTGCATCCATCATGGCATCAGTATCTCAGCCTCATATCTCCCTGGGTGCCAGAATATAACAGCAGATGCTCTCAGCAGAAGATTCACACAAAAACACGAATGGGAACTAAATGACACAGTCCTGCACAACATTTTCCGAAAGTGGGGCCATCCAACCACCGACCTATTTGCAACCCCATAGAACTGAAAATGCCCACAATTCTGTTCCAGAGGGGGTTCGGGTGCTGGATCAGAAGGCAATGCCTTCCTAACCAGTTGGAACAGAGATCTACTTTGTGCCTTTCCCCCTATATCAATGATCCTAAAAGTCCTATACAAAATACGCTCGGACAAAGTGACTGTAATCCTCATAGCTCCGGCATGGCAGAGACAAGTATGGTTTCCTTACCTTCTCCAGATGTCGATACATGCACCTGTAGTCTTTCCAATGTGCAGGGACATACTACATTAGGACAACGGCCAAACTCTGCATCCCCACTTGGACAAACTCCACCTCATGGCATGGCTCCTACATGGTTTCAAGGGGAAGAGTTAGAATGTTCAACACAGGTCAAAAGAGTGTTATTAAACAGCAGAAAATTAACAACTTGCAAAACTTACCTCCAAAAATGGACTAGATTCAATGAGTGGTGTAAAAACAGACCTATATTACCTGTATAGGCTTCAATCCTACATGTACTGGAGTACATGCTCAATCTCAAACATTCAGGCTTGTCACTTAGCTCTCTCAAGGTCCACTTGGCCTCTATAGCTGCCTTCCATCTGAAAATAGGAGACAAGATGATCTTTACTCACCCGCTAGTCAAACGTTTCCTTAATGGCATACAAAACACATACCTGGAAATTTTTCAGGCCCACTACCCCGTGGAACCTGAACTTAGTACTACACTCTCTACTCATACATCCTTTTGAATCATTAGCAACATGTTTCTCGTGTACATGTCCATGAAAGTAGCTTTTCTTGTGGCTATAACATCTGCACAACAAATCACACTATTTCCCCATCCAAAATTTCTGCCAAAGGTCAACTCAATGTTCCACATTAATCAACAAATTCATCTACCTACATTCCATCAAAAACCTCATGAGAACGCACTGAGTGCTTCGTTACACACATTAGATGTCAGACGAGCATTAGCGTTTTACCTGGACAAGACAAAATCCTTCAGACAGACATCAAGATTCTTTGTGTCCATTGCGGAACACAGAGACTCTCTAAGTGGATAAAAGACTGCATCTACTTACGTTACACCCTTAAAAATCAAGGGATTAGAGCACACTTCACCAGAGGAATGGCAGCATCCACAGTCTTCCTTAAAAATGTCCTAATAGCAGACATATGCAGAGCAGCCACATGGGCCTCGGTGCACATCTTTACTAAACACTATGCCCTTGACCAAGCCTCCAGGTCAGATGCAGCTGTCGGTCTAAATGTTCCATCATCCGTAGACCATACCAACTCTGAAGTTCCCTCTGCCAAATGAGGGATACTGCTCCATACTCACCTGAAGTGGAGCACCCCCAGGTACACACATCTGGAAGAACCTCAGTTACTGCATAGGTGAGTTACCTTCTCTTATGCCCCGTGTGTGTGTGTGTGTGTGTGTGTGTGTGTGTGTGTGCTTTGAATCAGATGATTAGTGATTAGCACAGTGCTTTGTCACAAGGGAGCAGTGGTTTCGAGAGGAGTCTCATGACTCTTGCATCTAGGGGGAACTGGAAGTATGAAGGAGTTGATCCAATTGGTGTCTCAGAGAGGTGGAGCTTGCATTGTGCTTTTGAATCCTGGCAGCTGGTTTGGAATGACTTTACTGCCTTGAAGGAGGTTGCCTCCCATTGCAGTGCTGCACTCTCAGCTGCTGCTCCTGTAAGGGAAGAAAAGGACTGGACAGTCCTGAGAGAATCTTAAAATCCCCACATGGACCAAGTAAGTAACTAAACTTTGATTCAGTGTTTGGGCAGAGGAAGCCCCCTTTTATCATATGCTCAAACAAGGGAAACTGTGCACTTGAATGCCTCAGACACTGCTTTGCAAAAAACCAGAAACCTCATTGGAGGTAAGAAATCTAGCAAACTGTTAGTATAAGATAGTAAAGAAAAAGTCTTTTCTCTTTTTTGCAATACATAAACTTTTGACCAGAAAAACCTGTGTTAATTCCTAGGAGGTGATGTGGAATTTTTCCAGGAAGCACAGTATTGTGCTTATTGTTCACATTCAGCATAGGGAGACCCCAAATGCCGGTGCCAGGGAGTTAAAACCAATAACCAAATAACTAAACATCTTCCTCTTGCCTGTCAAATGTTATATAATCTAATGGAAATCATTTGAATTTCAATGATGTACAATATATTTGATTTGAAATATTTGTCCTGCAGGAAAAATAGATACAGTCTAATGTACTCAGGTAAAAGATAAGATCTTTGAGCATTGCAATAGGTATTAATTGAACTAACTAGTAACTTTAATTTGCAGTAATTTAAGTATAAAGAAATATACATGCAGGAAGACTTTTCTTCTGTGAGGTGGGGGGGAGAGGAGAGAGCTGAAATTATCACAAATTCTGCTCATTGATAAACTGGTGCCATTCTGTTGAGGTCAGTAGAGTTGCAACAATGTAACCATAAACCCAATCAATATTTTGGGGGCTGAGGAAGTTGGGGCAATGAATATTTAGCAAAGGGGTGTTAAAATGCAGCTTTAAGATGTAAAAAACCTATAGCGTATAATAATTTTTCATTGAGTGACGTACCTCTACATCTGGCCCTTTAGACTGAGATGTTTCTGGTCCCATAAGCTTTGTTTCCCCATCTCTGTCAATTCAAATACGAATGAACAAACAGTATTGTTATCAAGGACCCTCTTTATGGAGAAGTTCCAGAGGGATAGCCGTGTTAGTCTGTATACAGCAAAAACAATGAGAGTTCTGTAGCACTTTAATTTCTGCAGGTTTGTTAGTCTTTACATTTGTTAATCTTTAAAGTGCTACAGAACTCTCGTTTTTTTTTATGGAGAAGGAGTATGTTGCTTCTGCAGCAAAGACTGTATGACAAGGGGAATTTGCCTTATTATGGTCGAGAAGAATGTAATGCTAGAGAATCTGGGCAAGTGTTGGGAATCTTTATTATAGAGTGTAGCCTCAGGGGCATTCTATCCAAATAAGAGCTTAATTACATTTGCTAGTTCATAGCTATAACTAATAGCCTTTAGTGCACATCAGAAAAGTGTGTGTGTGATTTCAGATACTCTTTTGTACTTAGATATGGGTATAAGAATAATAAGTTTTTATTAGCTGCTAGGATGCATGTAAATATTAGTATCCCGAACAGTATTTATACTATGGGACCTCCAGGCTTCAGAACAGAGATTGGGTCTATGAAATAATTTATAGGAATATTGTCAACCAGTAACCAAATTGGACATTTAGTAAAATTTAAATTACATCATAGACACACCAGGGGACTGATTGATTCTGCTCTTACACTGGTATTATATCCATTAATTCCATTGACTTCACTGGAGTTACAGTTTAGATCAGTATAAGATCAGTCAGTCTCCTTGAATCACATACTGGATATTAAATATAAACTAATAGTGCAGTTTTATAGTCTACAGTTTGATTAATGATGTATGTAAACTAGAGGGCAGTTCCTCTGGTCTGGCCAATATATGCTCAATGCAAGACTGGAAATAGCTTCACATTATCTTTGTAGCTCCCAGATGTTGGGGGCCAATATATACTGGTCCAGAACCCCAGTGTAAACTAAAGGAGTGTATGGGATGCTCTAAATTATGCCAGCTACCTACAGCAACCGAGAGGAGATTCCGAGTGCTGGAGATCAGTGGGGTGTAGCATGATGCTATCCAGTTGCAGTATAATTTTATATTTCCAGTCCGGCATAAATGATTTTAAAAAATCCCCTCAAATGAACATACTTGTAGCTTACTTTAAATTAAGCATTATAGTGATCTCCCAACTGATGGCACTGTCGAGTGTTAAGCTATTGTCCTGCTCAGTGTGCAAATCCATGTTCAGAAAAAGCCTTTTTACAGACTGTATCTGTGACACTGGCAAGGAGAAAAATAAATTATATATTATAAAATGTAAAGCATATTTGAGTGATTGTCAGAATAATGTTGATTCGTTGATATAGTTTTGCTTTCATGTGGTGCTTTTTAAAGATATGCTTACTGGAATATTTTAGCCATAATTGAGCTATTCGAGATTGTAATGATTTAGAGGATTAAGCTGAGGTGTTCTTACTACGAGTGAAAATAGTGAATATTTTCAAAATTACATGAATGGATTATCACCCATTATAAGAACTTTAAAAGGGATTATTTCCTCCGCCCTTTCAATGGCTTTTTCATGTATTGAGTTCAAGTACTAAACATTTGGCATTTTAGAGTAATCAAAGTGAGTATTAGTTATTATTAATGCCTGGCCAGCAATTCAAGCCACGGAGCCATCTATAGCTGGAGAGTACACTAGTGCAGAAGGCATTTTCACCGTAAATCACCACATGCTCCAGAGACTTGAGACATTATACTCAGTTTTGGCCACCCCAGGACATCTGATCTATGTTTATTCCCTCCTGATAGTTAAGTAGCCTTTTCTCTTTTCTCTAATCCATTTCCCTTCTCTTCTCACTTCTTACACATATTTTTACTCTTTTTTTCCCTCTCCCAACCTTCCTTTCTTCCGTCTCATCTCTCCATAAGAATAATTTAGAAATCTAGTGAAAACTTTGAAGTTTCAACTTATTTTATGTTCAAGTTAGTCAGTTTTCATATGCTGGTATATTAGTAGTGTCTTGCATACCTGAATAGTGGAGGAGTGGTAGACAGAGTTCACCAGCACTTCTGAATGCCAGTAAGGTATATATTGCAGTAGGCACAAACCAGAAAACTGTTCCATTTACTATAGGTGTCAGTGGTCATGTGACAGGAATTTGTTCCATGAAAGTGTGCCAGCTGCTGGCAATGGAAGCAGGGGACAAAGCTGAATCACTAGAGGAGTGATTTTAACAGCATCAATTTGCTCTTGCTGTGAGGGCAAGTTAACTTGTTGAAAGAGCATGGTGCCTTTCACACGGGACAAGAACACACGAGGGATTCAAGTTCTATTTATCCTGGCTGCATAAGGAAGAGTGGAAGATAATCCACACAGGATAGATCACCCATACACACATACAGTCAGGCCGTTACAATATTCTTCTTGCTGTGGTCAGCCCACATACACAGAGGTGTATTGGCTGATACCAACTATCTCTTAGTGTCTTTCCCACATGTCCAGATGGTAATGCTGTCTCCAGCCATACTCAGTTGAGTTATTTTGACATTGTAAGTGTGGGCTATGTTCCAAAAGCAGGGCTGCTTACCTGAAGGTAGTTAAGGACAGACTCATTGCCAAGCCATTTTTGGATGCAATATCAAGATTAACCTTTGCAAGAGCCAATCTAGATAAGCTCTGCAGCACAAAAATACTGAAATCATATGTGATCAGAAATAGGGGTTAGCCTAGAAACTATAGATTCTGAATAAGAGAAATGAGAAACTGAGAGCGTCTTTATCCTTATTACTGAGGATGGGAAGGAAACGTGATTTCAAATTACACATCTAAAATCTCCACTCAAATCATGGTTTTTAAACCATGAAAACATATAAGTATAATCAGGAAAATATTATGTAATACTCCCCCTAAAATCTTTTTTACTGCATCTGCTGCTACAAGTTAGTGCATTCAAGACTTCCAGCAATCCTGCCATTGCATTTGTTCAGTGGGTTGAGTTGATTAATGTATTGGAACATACAGTGTACAGGTCTATTTTCCCATTTGTTCATGTTATTTCCATCAATGTAGCATCCTCCAAGATGCTTTGCAGTGTGTTTTAGACAGAGTTACTACTAGTAATAACTTGAAAATCTTTACAAACTTCACAAAGATAGGAATCACTAAACTTGCCCCTGAAATATAGTCCTTTCTGAGGAGGATTACAGGAACTGTTTAACAGCACTTGTTAGCACGATGCAACTGTTTGTCAAAAGGTGAAGGGAGGCTGCCTGTCTTCCTTTGAAACCTACTTTTGAATTTAATATAATCTAATGTTGCTTTTGCTGGAGTATCTAAGCACTTATTTTAGCTATATGAAACTACAGAGGGAACTTTCAGATTGGCAGAAAGTAATTGCCCAAGTGGGAATTTAGCCAGGCCACTGAGGTTAAAGGTCATGGGACATGTCTAATGACAACCAGTAATCAAGAATCATAAATGTACCTTATACTTTAAATTGATCTTAATATTCTGATTTTTCCTGGAATATTCCTGGAATAGCAGATGGAATGAGCCCAATTTAAAATAATTTCCCCTAGGAGTCATGTGGAAACTTTAGCTATTGCTGTGTATTTTATAATCTATCATTCCTCAGCAGACGCTGCTAGAGGAGGCTCCACCTTTTGCTTCCAAGTCAAGATTTACCCTTATTGTTGGAAGTCTACCCTAAAATACCCAAAACAAGGTCCAGTGCCCCAGTACACCCTGCTCTTGGTTGGTGAGGATCCCAATGCTGAAGTTCAACCTGATCACTAATTTCCTTAATGTCCCTCAGATTAATGGTTCCTGACATTAGGCACAAGCAGGTTTTGCCTGGCAAACATTAAAAGCAATTTCTGCAGCTGAGAAAGCTTAACCTCCCCAGCTGCATATGTTGCACAGCTCTCCTTTATTTCCCCACCCCTTTAATCCTTTTTCTAGTTTATTGTTCAGTGCTTACCTGCATAGGTAGTTACAGCACTGCTCACAAACTTATTGGGAGAGTTGTTTGAAAATTGCAGGGATAACATACAGTTAAATCAGAAAGCAAATAAAATTCTCCTCTCAGTTACACTGGCACCAATTCGCAAACTTGGCCAAATAACCTTATTAGGGCTGATGGCTCTTCTGTAAGCTTCAGACAGTTTAAGTAACACAGATGTGCAACGTTACCTCTGCTCCTTAAAGCAATCACCTCCCCTGCCTTTGTGGTCTGTTAGTGAAAACCTGCCGATTTACACATTGATTTTAAAATCATGGCCAATGTGGAGTTGAAGAAATGCTGCTGCGAGATAACACAAGCAACCCTTTAGGGTGTCACCTCAGCCTATTGCTCCCCACTGTGTTAACTCTGATTAAGCATGTGCTGTGGTTTTGTAACATGGATCTCAATTGCCAGAATAATGGAATTAGACACTACATTAAATAATCAGATCTCTGTAAAAGTGCTCAGAGGCCAGGGATAAATTCCTAGATAGGCAGATATTTCCAACAGAAATACGGGTGAATGTTTAATTATAGTGGTAGAACTTAAAAGTCCCAATCTGGGCTCTGAAAGTCACTTGTTTTTTGTATTGTTCATGCAGGATGATTTTTTTTATTTTTTATTAAATACACGCAGGGACTATTGACAAACTTACAGACCTCTTATCTATGGGAGGAACTCTCCCTAAAAATCTGTACACTCACTCTATTGTCCTCCTTCATGTCAGCTCTGCTCTGATGCTTATAAAACACTAGACAATAGCTGGGCTTTGGGCTGATAAGACTGCTTATTTCACCAAATATAATTTGTTTCATTGTCATTCTGTCTTCCCTACCCTCATCCTGCTTGATTTGTTTTCTCTCCTTGTATGCTAAGGCTGCAGGCTCTTTCTTTGGGCCAGGGTCTAGCTTTTTATTACATGTGTCGCTTTCAGTGCACATACTATTTAAAATTGCTTACTGAAAGCTGCTAAGTGTGTTCTCTAGAGCGTATTCAGCATGAAGTAACAGAAAACTTCAGTACATCATGTGCAATGCCTCCCAGGAAGAAACACATGGTTTTTTGTTAATTTCAGTGCAGACATTGTTTGTTAAATACTCCCCTCTCCCCCAGGAATAGAATCCTTTCTAATAATCACCCACAGCTTCAGAAACTGAAAAGGAGGTAGGGGGCATAAGACAAAAGGATGCTCAGCTTCCTTTACCATAAAAGATTTGCCTCTAAAAGCCAACCGCTGGTGCAGCCTTAAATTGTGCTCTGGCAATTTAAAGGGACGCCATTAACCATTTAGATCTTCTCACTCCCAACTAATTTACCTGGGATATTTTCCCCTCATAGTTTCAAAGCTAAGAATTCCCTTGTGAGCTTGCTTACCTCCGTCAATATCAGACAGTTATTTAAAACACAGGCTGTGACTTCTTGTACCTTCAACACACAAACAAATCTCCCTCGCACATAGCAGTTTCACACCAGCACAGCTCCATCAACTTGGATGGAGTTACTCCTGCTTGTCACCATGCGGGAGAGGAATCAGGCCCGGATTGTTTGGTGCAAGCAAGCATTGAGTATGGGATGGGGATATTTCCTTTTGTACTGAGGATCATACCTTTGTACACAAAAGAAAAAAGCAAGGAGATTCATCGATGCTAATGTGCAACAGAACCCCGGGGCCTGATCCTTAGCTGGTATTAGTAGGCATCACGCCATTGAAGTCAATGAAAATACATGGACTTACACCCACTGAAGATCTATCCCTCCAGCTGCTGGTAGAGAGGGCCCTGACCAGAGCTGAATGGTTAGAGTGCTTCAGCAGTACAGGACAGGAAGCAGGACATAGGATGTCCTCACCCCCTGTGTCACAGATGGCACAGCTCCTTGTGGATTCTCTGCAGCTGGGGAATTTGGGGGGCTGAGGCCAGAGCCAATACTTGTGGGTTCCACAAAATAAATTCCTGGGAGTGGAGTAAGAGCAGCAGCCATGGGGGCTATTCCAGCTTTGAGACAGCAGTAGCAGCCATGCAGCAGCTCTTCCCCATTCATTACCTGTTGTACCTGCTTTCATGCTGTCTCTACACACTATCCTGTCACTCTGTACCACTTGACATCTGCAAGAGAAGTTGATCCCAATTCAGGTACTTGTCTCTGTTTTGTTTCTGAATGAGCCCCACTGCACTGATCCACTGAGGAAAGAGATTATATGCCAGGGCAAGCCTCCTCTTTATACTGCCAACAAAAAACCATCTCCTGAGTTCTAAAGGGAGTGATCTGGGGGCTACTAGGTGTGTCTTCCTGTTTCTGTGACATGTCACAAGACTTGTTAACTCTTCTGTCTCCTCATATGTGCACTGCCCTCTTCACAGAAGGGAGAAGATAAGTTGAGGGTCTTTTTTCCCTTCTCTTTCCTTTTGATTTTAGTGCAGAAGAAAAATACCAGTTTTAAAAAACTCCACTGCTAGAGTTCGTAGAGGCCATGTACAACATGGGGCAACTGCCAAGGTAGATTAATGCCTACCAACCTTGACAGTGTCCCTTTGAGTAGCTGAGGCCCTACACCTAAAAGGATTTTTTTCTTTCATTCTTTCTTGTCTCCTCTCCCCATCATACTCAAGGGAGAAGATTCAGCTCTTCTGGTAGCAGAGAATTGCAGAGTTATGTGGGATGCCTCAGTTCAGGATTGGCTTCATAAAATCAGATGCCCTGGGCCAATGAGTGAGCATTTGCTTTAGAGGAGGTTCTTCCTCTGCAGTTGAAGACTCCTAATCCCTCTGCACCAGATTCATGCTTGCACTGGTGCCAGCACAGGACACAGCAGAGGTATCTTTGCCTTCCCTGTCCAGGGATTGCACAGATGGTGAGACCTTTGGGGCAGGCTAGGACAGTCCTCAGAGCTTCCCTAAGTTTGAACCTCTGCTTCACTGACCCTTATGGAGTCAGCTGGGGTTCAGAATTGCCAGGTTGTAACAATGCCCCAGGCCTCCTTCCATGCATCCCTCCCTTCACTGGCCCACTTCTGTTGCTCACAGAATACTCTTTGCACCTGGGAGCACTGCATAAATAGAGCAGAGAAGGCAGTGTGAGCACAGCACATGCTCACTGGGGCTCCCTGTACTGGGAGTATTTCCCAGGGAGTTTTAGGCCTGCTGTATAACCCCTTTGAGGCAAAGAGTCATAGCACAGTGATGAAATGATGCCCTTCTGGCCTTCTACTCTCCGTGGGGTAAATCAGGAGTAACTTCATTGAAATCAATAGTGTAAAACTGGGGTAAGTGAGGGAAATCTGATCCAGTCTTCTTTCCTAGGCAGCAGTACGTTCCCTGGACAGCTAAAACCTAGAACACTTGCATACTGTGTGAAGTTTTGGTTGCCACACCTCGAAAAAGATATATTGGAAAAAGTAGCGATAAGGGCAACAAAAATGATTAAGGTTATGGAACAGCTTCCATATGAGGAGCGGTTAAAAAGACTGGGGCTATTCAGCTTAGAAAAGAGATGATTAAGAGGAGATATGATAGAGATCTATAAAATCCTGCATGGTGTGGAGAAAGAGAATAGGGAAGTGTTCTTTACCCCTTCACATAACACGAGAACCAGGAGTCACCAATGAAATTAATAGGCAGCAGGGCTTAAAACAAACATAAGGAAGGACTTCTTCACTCACCGCACAGTCAACCTATGCAACTCCTGGTCAGGGGATGTTGTTAACGCCAACACTATAATGGGGTTCAAAAAAGAATTAGATCAGCTCATGGAGGATGGGTCCATCAACGGCTGTTAGCCAAGATGGTCAGGGACGCAAACCCCAGGCTCTGGGTCCCCAAACCTCTGACTGCCAGAAGCTGGTACCGAACAACGGGATAGATCACTCGATAAATTGCCCTGTTCTGTTCTTTCCCTGTGAAGCATCTGGGACCAGCCACTGTTGGAAGACAGGATACTGGGCTTGATGGACCGTTGGTCTGACCCATTATGGCCGTTCTTATGTTCACATTCCTCACCTTCAGGCTTGATTATTGCAACTCATTACACAAAGAACTGATTCCAAGGCACTTGGGAAAGCTCCAGGTGGCACAATGCACACTAGCCCAATGGCTGAGCACGATGGGTTGCATCATCACATCACCTTGGTGCTCTGTTCTTTATACTTGTTCCCCAGTGCATGCAGAATCCAGTTCTAGGTCTCATCTGATATTCAAAACTCACTATGAGATCGGCCCTAGCTTCTTGAGAAATCAGAACTGCAGCCTGGACTTCCCATGACAGGAGCTATCTTCCACCCAACCAATGAAACTGTTGACCAATCAGGGGAAAGCTGAAGAACACAGGGGCTAGAACTTTCACAGGAGTGGGACCTAGACTGTGGAACTCTCCCCCACAAGAGATTAGAATGCACCACATCAAAACGAAATGCAAAACTTATCTATTCCACTTGGCTTCCTTTCAGTTTGTTCTTCAGATACATACAAAACCAACACACCAACTAATCGGGTTATTTTTCCTACAGGCAGGGAAAGAAGGAATGGAGAGAGTGCTAATTTTATTTCTATTTTACTTAAGAAGTGCTCAAACAGCCCAGTAATCAGGGGCCCACAGAAGTAGGTACATAGATAGCTAGAAACAACTTCAGTTAGAGATGAGAGAAAAATTACAGGCATCCTGAAAGATGTTGGCTCCCAAAGTAAGAGAGAGAGCTGCAACTTTAAATAGCTGTAGCTGAATTCTTATAGTAATTTAAAATAAACCTCTGCTTCTCTGTGACGACTGTGAAGTGTGGAATATTGAATGACCCTCCTGCTGACGGAAGCAGCACATGCTTTTAGCAGAGTGCACTCTGCCGGTTCAGGTTATCATGTGATCATCACAGTGCCAAGCATATCTGAAATAAGAAAATTGTCCACCTTAAAAGCATCTCTTCTAGTAGTCAGCTGTCTGTCATGCCTCAGTCTCTCTGCCTTTGTAAGGAAGGATCTGGTTTCTAGGAGAGCCAGGGGGCTTTCAATATCTGTTTCAGACATAGAACATTTGGACATATGGAGGTTTTTCAGCCGCTGTGATGCTAATTTACTCTTTTCACTCTGTGCCATTCTTCTGTAGCTGGGATTTTTTGTAAACAGCTCTGTTTCTGGGTCACCGTCACAGTGTTTATAAAAGGTAAAGAGAAAACTGCCTTTCCTTGCCTTCGTTCCCTTAGGAGTCTGGCAGATGTTTTGTCCTGTGTCTACTTTGTCTGTTAATCCTCTCATATCAATTCATGATTTTCCTTTGGACCCTGCAGAATTTGCCCTTTCAATCTTTGAAAAGATGCAAGCACAGGAAATCCTGAGGAGCTTACGGCTGCCTGAGTTTGACGACTTCAGCCAGTTTTTCCGCAGCTTGCCAGCCACCACCTTCATTGGCATTGGTGCCTTTGCAGCTGTGATTGCATACTGGTTTGCTAGCCGGCCAAAGGCTCTGAAGCCACCATGTGACCTCTTAATGCAGTCAGAAGAAGTTGAGGTAAGATTAGCAGTATTTGTCCTTCGAAGAAAAAAAATTCACCTATATGAATGCAGAGGTTTGGCTAGGCTAGCTATATTCTGTGGGCTGAATCTCCACTGCTGGGTCCTTGTGTTAGTAATTCACACCCATGTGGAGTGGTTGTAGAGTGTTACTAAATCAGAAGGTACCGTTTAACACCCACTTTGCATAGGTTATTTGTTATGGTTAATAACAATGGCTAATAATAAATAATACTAATGGCTAATTATTTGTTGTGGGTTCTGTAGTGTTCCATCTTGGACAGTGGTTTACACAGTCTGTTATACCAGGGATTAATTTGATCCATTTTGCTCCTTCCTTTTAAACTCCTGGAAAACTATAACATCCAAATCATGAATTTAATCCCTACTTAATACCTCCAATTTTAGCCTTGGTTGACCATGAAGCTCTGAAAAATTACATAGAAGCCACTAAAACACCCAGGTTTACTGTTCCCACAGATAGTAACTATAATCTCTGATACCACTGGATGCATGTGCTAACTCTGGAATGGTGGCTGCTGTATGCTTAATTATACTGCAAAAAAATTATGCCTTAATCCAGACCTGAAGCAGAGTATTTATTCATCTTGATGCTTTTAAGGAACCTTGAGATTTAAAGAAACTGTCCCATGTTAAAGAGCAAGAACTTCCAAGAAAAGCATCTCAAGTTGAATTCATATTCAGAACTGAGACATATGGTAAAAATCTAAAGGTTATCATTATTCTGAAATCGACAAAGCAAACTAATAATATTCCAGTGAGTTCCCCATCTAAAACATCAGCTACCCTGTATTTTTATTTTATATGTACTCACTGATGGAAGGAGAGAGAAACTGGTGGTTGTAAGGATTACTCCAGGGCTTTCCACATTAGAAGTCACCAGATGAGAGGAACAACCTCAGTGAGGACGCTATGTGTGTTGAGCTGATTTGCGTCACCTGAGTCCTTGAGGGCATTACTAGAAATCTGAGTCATGTGGAAGCTTCATCACTGATGCAGCAACATCTTTGCTCTGTCAAAGGTCATTGTTAGGCAACAGCACTGGAAAGCTAGGAAGACCAGAGAGGCAAGGTGGAGCACAAAAAAAATCCAGAGAAACCAAAGCTTTTGCTGAACATACTGGGAAGTGCATTATTTAATGGGAAGACCGTTTTATCTTCCCAAGAGTTTGGCCTGCCTGTGGACTTGAGCTGGTATTTGTTTGTTTAGCTGAATCAGAAAGGTCAGTAGACTTCCCTAAAGTAACGGAAGCATGAGCCAAACTAAAGCCTGGCTCCTATTCACATTCTGGCCACTGGTAAAACTTCCACTGATTCCAGTAGAACCCAAATCCACAAGCTGCGCTGTATCTTTGTCAGTGCCTCTCTGAAGGAGGCAATGAAGTAGATCCACATAGTAGCAAATCTACTATCCCCAATGCTGTGCTCTAACTACCTCTTTCAGCATGTAAACTCCATGCAGGCAACTCCCATGGAGCCAGACAAGTGGTTCTCAACCTATTTACCATTGTGGGCTGCATATGCAGTTCTCTATGTAACATGTGGGCCACATCTGCACGATATATATACTGCCTGTACGGCCCTGAGGATGTCACGTGGGCCCGAGCTATGTGCTGATTGGGCCACAGGTTGAGATCACTGACTCACAGTACGCAATTGGAAGAACACTATCTGCATGGGTTCCCCAAATCCTACTCCTCACCCTGCTGCATCTACTGATCTCTGTACCCACCAAGGCTGTGCTCAGCATTTGCCCCTTGATGCAATATTGTGTTCTCTTTTACAAAGGGTGCAATATTGCACTTATAGAGGAGAGATCACCCCTCTCTTGAACAGCAAACTTCAGTGCCACTGTTTTTTCACCTTTGAAACTGCAGACGAGAGCTACTGCATTAAACTCCACTTTTTACAGTATTATCAATATCCCTCAGGGTCTCCAGTTAAGAATTCTTTGCTACAAGCAGGTGTTCTTTTTTCATTAGTAGTGGAATGAGTTTTCAGAAATATTTTCCCTATGCCATCTACAGATGTATAACAATCTTCTTCAGAAGTCTTTGGGAAACATAAATTACCTCCAAGAGAATCATGCGATGTCACATATTTCTCTGTGGGAGTTGTCCCAATACTGCTCTGAAAGCAGTTTTCACAAAGGAGGTCAGACTACATGATCAGGTGATCTCTTCTGGCCTTAGATTATGACTCTATGATACAAGAATTCTAAAGTTCGTTACACAAATTCTTCTGGGTCTTTAAACTCCTCTGAGTGGTATCATAGTGGTATCAATGATTCTATTATGGGTGTTAATTTTTACTGCACTATTTAAAACAAACAAGCAAACAAAGCAGAAGTGGCCAGTGCTAGCATACTGAGATACCTTTTTCCTGTATGAGGGTGGAATTTGAATGGGACTGTTTCTTTGAATTTTTAGATCAAATTCAGCTTTGGGGTAACAGGTGCACTTCCATGTGGAGTCAGTGGGAGCTATGTCCTCTTATGCCAGGGCTGAATTTGATAGATAGGTCCAGACTTCGGTCCTGGTCCTGCAGACACCTACACATGTACTTAACATTACTATCATGAGTAGGCCCACTGACTTCAATGGCTCTGCTCATGGTAGTAAAGTTAAGCACATTTATAAATGTTTGCAGGATCAAGACCTTTACATACAATTATTAGAGTTGGTCAAAACTTTTTTTTTAAATGAAAAACAGATTTTTTGACCAAAACAAAAATTTTTATGGAAAAAAATGAATAAAAATGTTCTGGCTTGTTTTGTTTTTGTTTCTGTTGTTTTGTTTTGTTTTGTTTTTTTAAACAGTTGGATTTTGCAACCTGAGCATTTTTACTGTAAACTAAAAAATATTTGGCTTTTGGTTTTTAATTGAAAAACTAAAGTTTTTGAGGGAAATTTCCTGAAAAATACAAAATTATCAAAATTTCCTACAAAAATAATTGGCCTGTTTCAACCAGCACTAAGAACAGTTGCCTAGTTCTAGTATGTTTTTTTAAAAGATACCTATTCCAGAAAGACTGAACTATTTTCTGTCCCATTGTTATCAATGCTGTTTTGAAGTCCAAGATCTGGTACAAGAATAAAAAGATGTTTTGCCTTCTGCAAGCTTCATCAATACTAGAATAGGTATTAGTATAGAATAGATAAATAGAACTTCTCAAAACTTGTGTTTAGCTTTATTGATTTTTGTCTGAGTTATTATTTTATACTTCTCTGTGTTCACTAGGTATGGCAATGCTCCTTGTGGGACTTGGTATTGAATTAAACGATATCTAGTGGCTGGAAGCTGAACCTAGAATAATTCAGACTGGAAATATAGTGCAAAATGTTAACAGTGAGGGTAATTAACCACCAAAACAATTTACCTAGGGACTTCATCATTTGTAGTCATTTAGCAAGAGATCCTATTGTATCTTAAAGCTGTTTATCTTAAAGTGTTTAATTTTATAAAGCCCTCATGACTTTGTTTTACCTTCTTATTTTTACAGAAACAGAACAGCAGGGTTTCTGTGGTGGGTTAAAGAAAATCACAGCAAACCTGCCGGTCTGACTTTTATACAGTTTTAGCCAAAAGCAAATATTTATGAGAAGCCTAACACAAGAATATAATTCAATACGTTTTCCCACAAAAAATATTAGAGCACCTGTAATGCTCAGGCTGATGCATTACACTGGTTATAATATAAGTTTATGGCATATTCATGATTCAATTCTATCACACTCTAGGTTTATGACACCAACTTACCTGATCCTGTATTTTATGCGCAGGCTGTCATGGCCTAAGTAGTGCACTATGGGACCAGGTCCCAAAGAAGGTTGTGTTGGGTTGTTGATTTTTGTTTTGTTTTGGATTTTTTTGTCTCTTTCAAAAGGTTCTCATCCGATCACTATATTTGTTTGGTTCCCATAGGGCTGGGAAGGAGCACGACGGTCTGTGATAGGTGACAGCACGCAATTATTAACTCACTACTATGACGACGCAAGGACAATGTATGAAGTATTTCGAAGGGGATTTAACATATCTGGTAAGAGATGATGATATGTAAAGATCATTGTATTGACTAAACCCCAGGTGGGCTACAATGCTGCTATCTCAGCACTGGTCAGAGGGTAGAACTGAGTCTGTTGTCTTTGGAGAAAACAGCTGTGGAGTATTGGGGACCCAGTCCTGCTCCCAGTCAAATCAATGAGAGCTTTGCCCTTGACCAAGATTGGGCCTTGCTGGCTAGGGAAAATGTGGGCCTGTCAGAGTTTTGAGTGCAGAAGGTGAGCAAGACCAAGGCATAGTCAGATTCTTAACTGCAGAAACCAGCATTCAGCCATGGTAGAACTTCACAGGTTACAACAGGCACGGAAGCCATGGCATTTTTACTGCAGTGGGGAGTGTGGCTGCATCTCCAAAAGTGCCAAAATGGCTTAGGCCACTAAATCCCACTGGCTTTCATAAACACTGAAATCACTTTGGCACTTTAGAAGATGTTATCCTATGGCCATAATTTTTAATCTTGGACACACAAATTCATATTTAAGCACCTTAATAAATAGTTTGGTTTCCAGAGCTGCTGAGCACCTGCAGTTCCCCTGGTAATGACTGCAGAGTTCCACATGCAGAGGGCTTGCAAAATTAGACCCTGCTTGGGTAAATGGCAGACGTTTTGTAAGGTCCCGTCTTCTCAGTTTAGCAAGTAAACTAAACCCCTTCCTCTGCTGAACTTTCTGAGTTCACCTACAGCTGGCACACTTAACTGTAAAAAGTGCTGCTTTAATTGTGTAGGGATAAAACCGTGGATACAGGGAACAGAAAGTGGAAACAATACATTTATCTTGCAGAAATTAAACTAAAGGGAGCAAGCAAAAAATCTCCCTCTGTCCTAGTTGACACTAATTTTGTAGTTTGAAATGTCCTCAAGAAAGCATCATGTTAGTGCTAATAAAAATTACAGTTGCTACAAAACCTGCCAACTGTTGGTTTAGATGGATAGAATTATTAAGCATTTTTTGTCTGCATTTATTTATTTGAACTGAGATTTTGGTATGGCAGGACTGGTCCAGTGGATAGGGCACTAGGGAGCCAGGAGCAGGGGAGAGTCTAAGGAGCTCCAAGATGATGACTCTTAAGGCGTGCCTTTGTCAGCCTCCTAAGCACCAGCTTTTCCTTTTGTGCTCTTGCAAGGTTCTGATAGGAGCAGGGGGGGAAGGAAAGAACCTGAAAAAATGTTGACCTTTATTAATGAGGACTCTGCAAACACAGGTCCTGACAATATGGGTTTTGAGTTAGAGAGGTCTTGAACTGGAAGCTGTGAATTCGAGTCCTAATGCCAGCTCTAATGCCAGCTCTAACATGGACCATTTCTCAGTTTCCCCACCTTTATAATATCTAAATTGTAAATATCCTGGTCTTGAACTCTGTCAAGGTGTCTGACACTGTTTTGTCCTTTTTACTGCACCTGAAGTTTAAGGCAAAAATCTTAAAAATGTAAATACAGAAATAATTTTGGAAGTGGTACGCTGAAGGGACGAGAAACAAACAGGTGTGTGTGAGAGGGATGTGAAGAGGATGGAATGTATGGACTAAGTGAAAGGAATACATGCGCTACTGTCAAGAAAAAGGTTTCTAGCTTTTGTGGTTGTAGGGGGAAAAGCCTTCCAAACTTGAACCAAGTGCAAATCAGCCTGAGTCTGTAGACAGCCTGAAACAATAGCTTTGGAAGGTGTGTGATCTCCCCTTACCTTTATGAGATGTTAACTTTGAAACCTAATTATGATGGTTTAAATGGCAACATGGTTAACTTCTCATTTAGCAGGAACATCCAGCAAATGAGTCCCACAGTCCTCAATTGCCTCCCAGAACTTCCCTCATGCCTAAAGCTCCCACTTTGTCCTTCCCAGCTGCCAGAAACCCTAGCTTCGGCAACTTTTACAAGGCAGTTAAGGGTTTTCAATACAAAATTTTGCAGTAAATTACAAATTAAATGTAGGAGTAGGGCACAATTAATTATATTCAGTATAAAACTAAATGGTACCTGGAATACTGTATCAGTTCTACATTAAATGCAGTAAAAACCTTCATATTTAACATGTATTTGAAGCTTTCTGAGTTTCCTGTCTGCTACCCTGTCACATAATAATAATAATAATAATAATTCATTTATTTTATGTTTCTGTAGTCCCTAGGAGCCCTGGTTATGGACCCAGACCCCCATTGTGCTAGGTGCTGTACAAACACAGAGCAAAAAGACCTGCCCCAAAGAGCTTACAATCTGAGTATCTAGGCTCCTTGCCACAGAATTTAGGTCAAGCCTGCTGCAGAATTCATGGGGCCCTTGCTGTGATCCTGTTTGGATTTGAACAAAACACATGAGCTTTATTCTCAAATGGTTGGTGTTTTAATGCTACCAGAACCCTCAACAGAATAATAACTGCTGCATATGATGCAGTTTGTTACTCTGGTGATGAGGGGGTATATAAGAGGTGGGTTATGTGTGGTGAGGTACAGGAAGAAAGGCAATTTAACATTCCAAGTATTGCTCTCCTCTTTTTCACAGCAAGACACTTGTATGTCCCCCACTCCTTCTCCAGAGAAATGCATTTTTTATTAGGAATAGTTTTGACTTCCTAGGGCTTCAATTAAGGGGCAGCCAGACCTGTGGGAGGTGACAATTAGAACGAAAGCAATTATCAGACAATGACGTTCATGCTGTTTTAGGGAAAAGCTGGATTAATAGTGCACTGGGCCTGCTCAGTGTCACCACCACCTCTGCGATGTTGAGTGAAGGCTCAGAATGGTCCAGAATCCAGTGCCCCATTATACAGGGCTGTCTTCCTTTTAATTTGATAGAACGTGGTGTGAGCTCTGCCTCAGAGAAACATGGCTTGACCTTGATGATAACCATGGATGATGTATTTTTAGAGGGACCTTGTACTGCTGAGGTGCTCGGGGTGCTGTGCAGTCATTAGCACTTGGCTCTAAGGCCCCCATAACTTTCGTAATCTGTTTATTTTATTTAGAGAATGGCCCCTGTCTAGGATTCAGAAAGCCCAAGCAGCCTTACCAGTGGTTGTCGTATAAAGAGGTGAGGTTACCATGAATCTTTCTTTCACCAAGAATTCTTATTCTTTCTGTCTAGATGAAGCAGTTTTAAAAGAATCCTTCTAACAGTTCACGTGCTAAACTGGGGGCTGATAATGTGCCATTTTACCACTTTCAGTTACCGGCTAGTTTTCATTTGAGCCAGGATCCTCTCAGACTCTGCACGCCTTCTGGCAGCTGCTATTAGCACTTTTCACTTCCATTGAGCTGTCTCAGGGATTGACTAGTAGTAGTATTGATTTACAGATCATCTTTCACAAGCCAAAGCTTTGGAGAATTACAAACCCTAGGTTGAATCCTGATCACTTCATTCACGGAAGTAGTTCCATTGACTTGAGTGGGCATACTCATGTGTAAAGTGTACGGATGTGATCAAATGTGATTACTTTGCCTCTCTCACCACTGAAATGCAGTGACTTCTGGGTGGAGCAGCCATGTAATAGCATGCAAAGTATTATACACACTGAAATAAATAAGCTATTGATTAGCTCTAAGACCAGAAATAAAGAGCACCAGAACCATTTCAAGTGATGAGGGAGTTTTAAGTAAGCAGAATTAATTTCTCAAGTTGGAATTTAACCAGGGCATTAGGGTGAATGCCAAACAGTGTCATGAGTTCTTTAATGGCTAGAAACAACCAGCGTCTGTTTTATGTGTTATCAAACAAACTGAGATTAGAGCCCATCATTACAGATTAGGTTTCATTTGTGTCTGCTGCTGGGCTTACATTCCTCTCTCTCATCCACTTTTCTCCCACTTCTAGGTCTCTGAAAGAGCAGAGGCTTTAGGATCAGGGTTACTCCAACAGGGATGTAAACCATCAACAAGTCAGTTTATTGGGGTCTTTGCACAAAACCGTCCAGAGGTGAGATGTTCATGTAACCTCATGCAGTATTAACAATATTTTTGAGTTATGATCTCACCTTTAAAATTTAATCTCATTATTAAGTATTTAAATGACTCCTCCCCTCCCCTTTTCTCTTTTTAACATCTCCTTCCAGTGGATCATTTCTGAGCTGGCTTGCTATACCTATTCCATGGTGGTGGTCCCCCTGTATGACACATTAGGCCATGGAGCCATTCGTTTCATTATCAACACAGGTAAAAACAGTCATTCATAAATATCATTGAGTATAAGGTTCTCAAAAAGTCATTTTGTTTTGCAGAATGACTGATTTCTCTTCTGCTTTCCTAAAGGCAGATGCATTGGCTCAGTGAATTGTTTTGGTTGGAAGTAACCTAAAATGGATTATATAGTATATCTCTGTGTATCATGGCAGGAAATTATCCCTGATGGATACACTTTGTACCTATCTAGCATGCATTGCCTTGCAGTTTATTCTATTGGTGAACTGAGTGGAGTGTTAATTTTTTCCCAATATGTAATACATTTTCCCTGTAACAACTTTAGCCCATTACTGTTTATTTTGTTCTAAAGACAAGTGCTAATATTTGATCCTATCATTTAATAACCTTGCTTTATGCATGCATTTTACTTTAAACATTATGGATCTTGAGCCTTAACTTTTCACCTGTCTTATCGGGATTTCCTGCCTGGCAAGGTAAATTCCATTATGTAATACATAAAAAATCCCATTAAAAAATTAGACTCGCTACCTACACATAGAATTTTAAGGTTCTAGGGTCCCAGTTCTGCAAAGCACTTAAGCACATGCTTAACTTTAAGCAGAGGAGCCAATGAGACAACTCACATGCTTAAAGTTAAGCACCAGTTTCAAACTGTGCAAGATCAGGGCTTAGGACTTTAAGAGCAAAATCAAAAGACTTTCTCTTGTGTCCAGAAGCCCAACACCAGGCTGCACCCTCGTTTTGCAGGGTTTGGTCTGAGCTGTACTAATGCAAAAGCAGGGAAAAATTTTTAGCGGCATCTCACTTGATATCCCCGATGAAAAATGAGAATCCTGAACACACACTGCTTTCTCATGAGGGAGGTTTCTTTGATCTAAAAATCGTTTTCCTCAAGACCTCTGGAGACATGTTTAATTTATATTTTTATTTAAAGAATGGGCCAGATCCTCAGCTAGTGCAAGCTGTCAATTTACAATGAACAATTGACACAAGATGAGGACATGTTTATTCCTTTTTTAAAATATTCTTTCTCTTTTTATGCCCTTTCTTTCCACTTCATCTTACATGTTGCACAGATGGCCAACTCCTACTGAGGTCAGTGAGAGGTTTTTTTCTTGACTTCAGTGGGACCAGGGTTTAGCCAGGATGCATTTCAACTTGGCTCAAGGAGAGCTTTGCTGTGACTTCTGTAACTGCAGGATAGCTCTTGATCATAACAGCAACAAGCCACTGACAAGATCATTCCAGCGAGAAGAACTATCTCAGTGCTATTCAGCTGTTCTTTTTATCATTTCGGCTTAGAGTTTTTAACAAGCACTTCATACCATTTTTTCTGCAGTTACAGTAATGTTAATTGAATCCTAAAATAATTGTAGCAGTCCATCTAACCCTCTTTGTGCTGCAAACAAATATTCAATTTCAAATACAGTAGTGTGTTCTATTCAGTGTTGATTTACAGTAACTAGGCTTAAATGCTAAAATGTACTTGTTTCCTAAGAGAAAATATATATTCTATTCCAAGATCTCATGGTATAAATATAAAATGACTGTCAAAGACTGATTTAGTAATAACTGTGAAGCAGTAGCCAGTGTTAAATTTAAGCAAAAAAATTGTTTTGTTTTTAGCTGATATTTCCACAGTAATTTGTGACAAACCAGAAAAAGCCAGAGTCCTCCTGGATCATGTGGAGAAAAGAGAAACCCCAGGCTTAAAGTCTATTATTCTGATGGACCCGTTTGAGAAGGATCTAAAGGAAAGAGGAAAGAGATGTGGTGTTCACGTCCAATCCATGCAGGAAATAGAGGTGAAGTTCCTATCCCTTGTGTTAATGTTAAACTTAACAATAATCAACTCAAATACTACTTGATGAAATCCAGGAGGTGGCTGTTCAGTTAAAACAAGAAGCTGCTGCTCATGGATAAAGTTACGTTATTATTAATGGGCACATTGATCAGCTTTTTTTTTCTCCTTTCTCTTGGATTCTTCTGTTTTATGAATTTTTTCCAAAGGTTTTACTGCGAATACACCTTATTCTAAACCAGATCCTGTAGAGATGTCAGGGCAGGATTTTCCTGCTCTTTTTTCTCTTCCTTTCTGTCTCCAGTTTCTTCAGTCACTTGCAATTTATTAACGAGCATGTTAACCTGCATGGGTTAGTTAGAATGGAAATGATTTTGTTAATATAATTCTTTCAGGAGTGTGGCCGTGAGAGCCGACATGTCCCTGTGGTGAGTCCAGTCATTCTTTTCTCCAACCTTTCACTGCATGTAGTTACTCTAAACAAACGTCACAAATGAAATCGAGAGGATAATTTGCTACACTGAGCAGAAGGCCTGCACTGTGTGTGTGTGTGTGTGTGTGTGTGTGTGTGTGTGTGTGTGTGTGTGTGTGTGTGTGTGTGTGTGTGTGTGTGTGTGTGTGTGTGTGTGTGTGTGTGTGTGTGTGTGTGTGTGTGTGTGTGTGTAGTGTCTGGTATTAGTTCATTAGTGCAGTGTCTGGTATACGCCTTAGTAGAAGGTGACTGACAAAGAAGGATCCTAAAGGTGCTCCATTATCGTCCACCAACGGTCTGAGTAGTGGATCTTATTTGCTGAGATGTACATTATTTGCTTCTTAAATTATATCCTCTGAATGCTTAAATGGAACTTCAGGCATAAACCCAAGGAAGCAATGATAGAGGATGGAGAAGAGCTTTATGAATGCAAAGTGTGAGAATAAGTAGGGCAAATTAAATTCATCGTCTTTAAAACATGGGCCTGATATGCGGGTACAGATGAGGGTTCTGGTCATAGCCAGCAAGTGGACCAAGCGATGATTAGGACTAGGGCTGCAACATGGCTCTGAGGAGAGTTTGGACTGGGCATGATGGGAAGTGGGGAGGGGTCCTGGAGTGGGGGCAGGGTATGATAATAGTAACAGCCAGCAGGGAGGCATGGGCTATGGCTGAAGCTGCCAGGGGTCTTGGGCTACAGATAGGCAGCACAGCCTAACTATCAAAGCACAGTCCTGCCCAGGACACTTATTATGTACTCGACCTGCTATCCAATGCTGCTGCCCTTGCTACCATGGCCACGTTGATATTTTTCATGAGCTACCTTGATCAAAGCTTTCTCAGGTATTCCTACATGTGCTGCAGTTCCAATTCCTGATTGCTTTGTAGACAGACCCGTATTGTTTGAGTCTGAGGGCAGGCCCTAGCTACTATTGGGAATCACCAATGATAACAACCCTAAGTTAGCAGTAGTGTTGGGGGGTCAGTAGGAGGGCCAGGACTAGGGATAGGTTGCAGCTGGTAGTTTGGCCTGAGCTATGTGTAGAGTTGGAGCCAGCTGGTAGACCTGGGCTAGGGTTATGGCTTTGCTCTTTAGGCAGGCGTTGGCTAGTGTAGATTTGAGTGGGATTTTGTTTGGGGCTAGTTGTCTGGCAGGTTGAATATTATGGTTGGGTCTCTTTGCTTTTCCTACACCAGGGCTAGTGATGGTGTGCGATAATGGCTTCTGACCAGAGTTAGGCTTGCGGCTGGTTGACGTTCTGTTTTGAGAGGTTGGGCCTTTGGGATATCCTGGCTTTGGGTGGTTATTGGTGCTGAGATTGAAGCATTTGGTGCTGGGGTAGCTGCCTGGTCCTGACTATTATAGGGGTTGAGATGTGTTGACCAGCAAAGTCTACATTTTGCTCAGAGTCTTGTTTGCTGGCTTTAGTTAGGTAGGAAGCATGCCAGTTGTCCAGTCTAGAATAGGTTTAGCACTGGGGCTAGACGGGTGCCTTAGGCTAAGGTTGTGGCTGGAAATGAATATTCTTGGTTCATTTGAAAAGCATTTTCTCTTTGAAAAAACCTTTGTGAGGAAAAAATTTCATGCAGCTCTAAAGTAGACTTCACTGAGTTTGGATCAGGCCCTAAGTGCCTTTCACTAGAGAAGAGACTTTTCATGAGGTGTGCACAATGCAATGCAACAGTTCCCTGTTAGCACTGACCCTTTCATTCTTCCACCTTTTTAGAGCAGGACTTGGATCTGTCCAAATGGATTTAGCAGTGTTTATCTAATCAATTATAAATCAAAGAATAGAATTCAGCTGGGGGTAGCATTAGTTTAGTGGTGGACATTAAGGGTCCATACCTTCAATCCTTACTCAGGCAAAACTCCCAGTAGTTTTACTTGTGTGTCCACAACAGGATTGTGCCCTAAAATCACAAACTCAGCCTTTTTGGTTTACCTTTGGGCATGTCTAATCTTGCTATTATAAAAGACAAGTGACTATTATCTGTGAATTGCCTCCTCTCTATTTCAGTGAGGAAACGTGTTATATATTTGAGGATAAGGGATAACTTTCATTCTTTTGTAAGAGTGGCCCATTACAACACAGCCTGTGGTCAAAAACCAGAGCCCTTTATTAGTTGTGTCCCCTAATCTTTTTATCTTCCTGTTTCTCTCTCTTCCTACCTTATGTTCACATACGATTCCTGCACTCTCAGTCCTGCAAATCAGACTAAGAACTATTACTCTGATGTAATATCTAATAGCAGAACTTCCCTTTATGCGCCTCCTTTCCAAGACAACCTTTCCACAAGGAAAGCCTGTCCTGACTGCACTGAAAATCCCTATTTCCCTGACACTACCATTTAAAGTGCTCCGCCTACTGTCACTAGTCATGCTGAAAATCAAAGGGCTTTGTTTGGACTACAGCTGTTTCATTCATGTTGGATTTTTTTCTCATAGAGTAAAAATGGCACAGGTCCTGCAAACACTTACTCCTGTACCTTTATTTTGGAGCTCTACTCTATTGAAGTTGATACACTGTAGGACTGGACCCTAAAATAGCAGTTGCAGAATTACAGAAGAATAGGATTCATGTACTGATGCAAGTCATCTTCATGGTCTTGGTGACGCTGTGTCTAATTTTACACTCCATATCACGTCAACGCACAGTAAACGTTCCTTAGGAAATGAAACAGTAACCAGAAATGACAATTCACAATGGGTGGTCACGGCACAGTCATGAATTATGTTCAGCTCAAGTGGAAGATGACGTGTGTCATCCATGCAGAGCCAGCTATGTGTAGCACAATTCAATTCTAATACTAAGTCAAATTGATTTACATGATAATTAGCAAAGTTTACCCAATATGCTCTCAGTGGATCGCCCTCCACCTGCCACCTCTGGAGATTTGTTGGGGTTTCTATAACTGAAAAATGCACTGTAGAAGCACCTGTAGGGAGCATTTTGAAAGCTGATGACTTAGATGTGGTTTTACTAAGAATGGCTGTGCTGCTGGTGGGTGCATACGCTGCCAAATATTCAAAGAGGTCTGTAATTCTGCATCTGTCACTTTTTGGTGACCCAACTTGACACACGTTGGACTTTGTCAAAGCTGCTGAGCACTCACTGATCCTATTGACTTCAATTGCAGATAGCTGCACAAAGTAGTAAAAGTTAGGCCCGAGGTGTGTCTAACTGGGCTTCTAAAAACTAAGACATCCAAACATTTGAACATATTAGCTACATTGTGCAGATTAAGACTGGATGCATTGTAGACAGAAACCTGCCTATACATTCCAAAAATGTCCCTAATTTTAGAATAAAAGAGCATTCAGCCAGAAATTAGAATATTTGTCATTGCTATTCTTAATAAAAAGTTTGTCATCCAGTTAAGGAGTAAAAAAATGCTATGTGATTTAGGGACATGACACGACTAACAAACAACTCATCATCTATATATAATTCATCCTAAATATTGGATATGTATGAATAACAAATACAGATAAAGATAATCAGGATCTGTTAGCAAATGATTTCCTAACCCCTAAAGGGGTCAAATGCGTAAACATTATTTTTAATAAGTAGTTCAAACAGCTCTTATGCAGAAGCTTGAGGGCTGTGGTTTTCTTTCAGTAGGGAATATAGCACATTATAACTAGGCAAGGATCTTGGATGATGGACAAAAGCATACTCCTTGAACACACTGCAGTAAAACCTAGGGGAAAAGAAAGAATCTAGACCAAATGGACAAATGTAATAGAGGAAGAATTACATGATGTGTTTTTTGCAAACACCAGGAAGAAACTCTAAATGACACGGTTGAGATACGATTGGTTCAATTAAGAAGTGAGCAAAAAGGGTAATGATGCTAACCTGTGGCCCTATAATTTTTCTATTTTCTTTGTGTATTTCTAGCCTCCTCAACCAGAAGATCTGTCGATTGTCTGTTTTACTAGTGGCACTACAGGTAACAGAACAGTCATTTTAACCTTTAACGCATTACATTAGACGACCAAAATCACTGAATAACAAACAGCTCACCATGTATAAACACAATCTGTAACCGCCATACATATATATAAGAATGATGTTTGTTTTATGTATATTAAACTCATAGACTTTAAGGTCAGAAGGGGCTCTCATGATCATATAGTCTGATCTCCTGCACACTACAAGCCATAGACCCTCATCCACCCACTCCTGTAATAGACTCATAACTTCTGGCTGAGTTGCTGAAGTCCTCAAATCATGCTTTAAAGACTTCAAGTTACAGAAAATCCACCATTTACACTAGTTTAAACCCGCAAGTGACCCATGCTCCATGCAGCAGAGGAACTTAAACAAAAAGCTCTAGGGTTTCTGCCAATCTAACTCAGGGGGAAAAATATATTGTGTGTGTGTGTGTGTGTGTGTGTGTGTAAATATATATAAAGTTATAATAATTAAATTAAAAACTTGGACCACACTGGTATAAAAATACAAATAATATTTTTACTGTAACTCCTTAAACAATATATGTTGGCAATATGATTTTGCAAGTGTATGGAAAATGTTCTGTTCGTGTATCTCTGGGCACTGCACTTTTTCTCATGCTACTTACTGTGTATCTGTATATTTGGGTGTTTTTTATTTCTTTCTGCAGAAGTTTTTTTTTAAAAAAAGGTAAACATAACTGACACTATTCCCAGTGTCCACCATGCCATAAAAGCGTAACACTTCATAATAGAAAGACAAAAATACAAACCTAGAGCCAGTCCTCTTCTAAGAACGCAGTCTGATCTTCAAGCACCAATCTGAATTCATATCACAGCATGCGGCAGTTACTTGTGAATCAGGAACACATTCCAGAAATGCATCTTATTCCTGAAATACTGGTTGAAATACTACCACTCTTTTGTCCACATCTGCCTGTTCTTGGGGTTGTCTGTCACACTGTCTAGTGTCCTCAAAATGGCTTCCTTTGTGTAAGCCAAGCAAGAGTCATCAACTGAAACAGAATGGCCTTGTGCCGAGTTACCTTCAGAGAACAGAATTGTCTGTTGCTTGATAAACTTAGAAAGCAGGCTGCACAGGAGATGGATTGTTATCTGCCATCTACTGGGAAGGACTTGTATTACAGAATAGGTAAGTGTGCTTGTGTATCAATTCCAAGTACAGTATTTCATGCTTCAAGTCTATTAAAAGCATGTTTTCCTCTGCATCATATGTATTTTACAATGGGAAGTTATACCTGAGGTTCTGCATGGCATAGAACTCAAATCAGTGTATGAAAGGAGGTTTTGTTGTTCAATTCAGAACTGTACAACAGCTGTCCTTTGTAAAGTAAAGAGTGACCATGGTACAGAATAAATGCCTCATTGTGGTGGGTACATTCTAAATATTGGACACAGCAAAGTCAGTATGACTACCTGGTATTTGCCTTTAGTGTAATGGCATCCACTGTACATAAGAAAGAGTCCCAGAGGCTAACCTGACAGACTAGTGGTAAAACAACACCCTGCAATGGTAGGGAATCAGATTGTGACCCTTTGCTGTGTTCTGGGCAGAGAATGTTGCAGACACAGCATGCTCAGCCAGAACAGGGGAAGCACTTCATTTCTCAGCAATGAGCCCTTGGGCAACTCAATTTCTGCATGACATTCTGTGTGTGGAGCTGTGTCCAGAACTCCTTGGCCAGATACTAAACAGGTCCTCTAGGAGCTGGGACAGCAACTGAAGGAGGAACTGTAAGATGCGCCATGCTGAGAGGCTCTCAAAGGATTCTTGTAGGGGAAGAATTAGTCCACAAATTGACTGCACTTTTGGTTTGTTTGGAGTTTTAGAATGTAAAGAAAATCTAAGGACAGTGTTTCCTTTCAAGTCACGTTTCGTTTTTCTTTATTACTTTCAGCATGTTTGGTTTTTCTAAATAGTGCTTTATTCTGGACAAAGAAAATGTATGGAAATCACACACAGGCTTGGGCTAGAGGCAGGCCTTGGACTATGCTTAGGAGCAGGCCTGAAAAGCCACAGCTAGGAGGGGACGTGCACAGCCCATGCACAGCTCCCAGCTAAGCCCAAGATTTCAAACGCTACAGGTCTTCTCTTCCAGGGGCATGGTTCAAGTGTTTTAGTACCTACCATCTCCTCATCTATGTATCCTCCTCTGCTGAATTAGTCTAGTTTCTTTGCATGGTTAATCTACATGAGAGCTGTTGTGGAGATTGTAGTGACACTCCTGGACTGTTGCAGCTTTAAGAAGCACTAGTCTATGGGGTGGGAAAGTGCCTGGCCTGGATTGGGCCCCATATTCATTTATTTTTAATTTCAGGCTTAGAATTATTTTGAAATGGAACCAGCATCAGTATGTTAAAGCTTTGCAGCTCTCTGTTATGACTTGAATTCTACAATGAAAATTTGGGTTAATAACCTGCAAATGTATATTTATTTTTGGCTGGTTACTAATAAACTCAGGAGTGGATTTTAATATTTTTACATGATTCATAAGATCAGACAAACAAAATGCCTTCAGAGGGAAGAGAGAAGTTGACTCTGAGTTGTTTGTACTCAAATCAGAAAGGGGCTCACCTTCATTTTTTTTAAACTGAATATCAGCGACTCCTAAATGAGCATGAGGCAATGGTTGTTGCTAAGAGTGGTAATGTACATGAAACAATAGTTGAACAATGACAGCTCTGAAAAAAACACCCTTCAGTTTTTCAAGTACAGACCAGTGACTAATCTTCCAAGGAAACCTATTTCCAGCACAGCCAATTGGATGTTGATGAAGGCTTTTCATGGTTCAGCAGAAAGCATCTGTGAATTATTGGTGTAAAACTGGTGTAAGCAACCATTTACAGGCTCAGCAATGACACTGGATGACATTCATTCCGTGCTGGAAGGAACATTTAAACAGAAGCATTCAGTGACATTGAAAAGATTCCTTTCTCACAGATGAGAAGTGTCAGACAAGCTCATGAAGTGACACATGAAGACTGTCATTTCTGGTTATTGATTAACTGACTGGAATCACTGGAATCAGCATTGCTGACACTCTTCTATTGTGTATCTGTGTCAACATGTTGTGCTAACTCAAGGATATTTTGTGCTGTTATCTCTGTGAAGCAAATTCAAGTAGAGGATACTTTAATGATTTAGAAAGGGGAGAAAAAGCTATATCACTAATACATATTTGTTCCATCTAGGATGGTCTCTGGGAAAGAACTTGTAGCAAAGTGAACTCTGTTCTGCTAGACTCTCTGTCAAATAGTCTTATCTATTAAAAAAGGATAAAATATGCTGTGATCACCATCACGGCACATATAGCTAGATCAACATCAACTTTGCAGCACTGTTTGTTCTAGAATTTTTCTTGATGAAACGTCTGGTGATGAAGGTTATGAAAACTGGTGTTCTGCTCTGATATTTTGAGTCACAAATACTCAGGGATACTAAACTCAGCTGTTGTTCACATAGAAAAAGGGGGAAGGAGGAAGGGATATATTTTCAGCATTTCCTAATTGCAATCAAATGGTGATGATGATGGTTTGAGCAACCCTGACAGATGTTCTGGATCACCTGAATATTCAGTGAAAATCTTCAGAGACCGAATAAATGAATGGAAGTGCTGAAAGAAACTAAGAATCCATCTCATTTCCCAGGATGTCTGAAGATTTCTGTCTGGGTAGTGGAAGAAAAACACTTAATTGATATTGTTGAGGTGTGTAATCTAGCACACATTTTAATAAGATAATCAAACAAAGGAATGATATCCAATCATTGTTTTGAGAGGGGGTGGGGGGAAACAGGCAGGTTTGTCTTGCTGGTCTGAATGAAAAATGGATGAGTGGACTGGTGCATTTACAAGTTTCTCCTGAAGTCAACTCTGTGAAGTACAGCTACCCTCTGAGTTGCACAGGCTGATTTTTTGAGAACTTTTTGGCAAGACACGCAATATGAGATGAGCAGTTTCTGGGTCTCCTATGCACATCTATTTCTTAATTTGGTTCACAGAATTCTCTTTCTGTCTGGATTCCCAGGCCTGTGAGGCTGGTTTTTTTTCAGCTATGAATATATTAGTGCTTTATAAGAAAATCTGCTTTATCAACCAAGCATCTGACAGTCTTCCTGTACCATGTATCACTAAAATGGTTGCTGGTGGCAGAACGGTTAGCTGTCTCCCTGACTGTGGGCTATGAATCAGGATGGCATGCATGTTGTTACACCAAAATAGCGCAACATTTTAGAAATCTTTCTGTGTAATATACTAATTTGCCAGGGTTTTAAAGATGGGATTATTCACAAGTACTTGGAACGTTGGTTATAGATATCTACAAAAATACTGTATATGTTACAAAGGTCCAGTTCATTCCAATAAATCTGTGCAGTGGCAAGTGTCTCTGTTCAGAGTTCACTTCATTATTTTCAATATTAGGTGAATTTGGTGTTCATGCAGGGAAGGGAGAACTGAGGGAACACACACTGTGTGGCTCTGCTAATTGACATCAGCACCTCTGCTATTTCTGGGCAGTAACTGCTGATAGTGCTGAGCTGAGCAGGGTTTTTATGATCTGGACAAATATCCACAGAGGGACTAGAATGGTACAAGCAAAGTTTGTGAACTAAACAGGAATTGAACCCTAGTCCCTAAAAGAGAGCCTGATATATTAACCCCATAAAGCAACGTGACCTCCTCCCAAATTCCAGGGGCATGATTATTTTGTCCCAGGGGCAAATTCTGTCTGGATGTACAGTTTGGGCAGGCCCATTAATGTCAGTGGTTTTCCACAGGGCACGATTTGATTCATTATGTACCTGTTCTATAACAGAGCTCCATTTACTTTACATTGAAGAATGAAGGCTTCCTTGAGGGCCAGTTCCACCCAGCCAGTCCCAGGAACTACAGTACAGTCACTCAGTCTGATTAACAATAATCTATTTCCCATTTTTTGGGAAAATATAGGGCTCATTTCTGCCTCTTGTACTCACACTGAGTAGCACTTTCCTCTGTGACTAGTCCATTTTAAGAGTGATGGGGAGGGTTAGTGCTGAGGCAAAAAAAAAAAAAATGTTACATCCTAGTCACCAGCACTGCAAGCCAGGAGTCCCTCTACTGCTCCTGACCATGGTGCTGACAATGGATAGACGCTAGGTGTTCTCTATTATTCAGATGCTCAGAAGTATTTTAATGCGCAATGCTAACTGTGTTCTGTTTGCCCAGGGATAAAAGTACTGCAGTTTTGTCAAAGACCCTGTGGCCATGTGTGTCACTGTAATCTCCACACTTCAGAGAATTGAGAGATGTGAACACCAGAAACATTATTCAGGTGGTTATGAAGTAGCCTTAATTCAGAATAGGAAACTGTGATAGTAAGCTCAGTGATCTGCAAAAGAAACCTTCAGGTTAGGTACAATAGTTCTAGAGATCATTCTTAGCCAAAATCTAGGTGCCTGGTCTATTTGTGTCAAATGGTATCTTGAGTAGTTGCAAACACAAGACTAGATCCTGATACTCTTACTCACAGAGCACCTTATTCCAAGGTGTCTCACTGATTTCAATTTCAATTTGCAGTGGAAGCTATTGTTCAACATAAAGGTATCACAAACTGGCCCATAGAAGAAAACCTTCAATTAAAATATCTATGTTCATTTTACAGTAACACTTTAGAAAAAGCTGCCTATCGTTCCTAAATCCTCTGATTCACTGGCTGATTCACAGTATCTGACCCAGAGGACTGGCAATAAAGTCATGCTGTTGGTCTTCTGTGTGTTTCTATTGAAACAATTCAAATGTCTTTGCATGTTTTACTGCATGGAAACACTCGTTTGTGAAAACTGCTATTTTAGAATTCAGGAAGGGATGCTGGAAAAAATTTTAACATTTCCAGGTCTTAGAAACCTTTGAAAATTTACTCCAGTGACTTTTATTAAAGCTGTGCTCTTTCTTTTTTCTTTTCTTTTCAGGGAATCCCAAAGGTGCTATGCTGACTCACAGAAACGTGGTTGCTGATTTTTCAGGCTTTTTGAAAGTGACAGAGGTGAATACTCAGATCTAGAGCATTACCGCATACTGTGAATTTGTCATTTTGAATTTTTGGGTTATTTTGAATCTATCCAAGATGTGGAAATACCCCCAAGGAGATAACAAGTGAAATCTCAGTCCTGGGGCCCAAGCCATTGAAATGGGAGCCAGGCTAAACCCTTAGTGGTGGGTGACAGTACATACATTTGGGGCCTGCTCCTGCAAGATGATCAGTGCTTTTCGGGAGCAGCCTCAACTCTCATGGTCAGTGAATTGATCTGGCAGTACTGGGCCCCTGGTGAAGTCCAAAGAACCCCAGTAAAATTGTGGCTGGTGCTTAAAGCTTAAAAAATGACTGCAAGCTTCCCAGTGATGCCCATTCCATAAAGCAACCCTCAGAGAAAATTAATTTCTCACGTATTCATTATTTCTTTGATAGCCTTTATTCTATACAGAATGTATATAAAGTATATGATAACCGATGCAACATATTCTTAATATTACAAAAATAGTCCATTTTAATTATATTAAAAACATAATTCGTTCCATCCTGTGTTTTGAACATGTGATGTTGTGTGACATAAATTTTTAAAAATAGAAAACTGGCCAGTTTTTATACGCGCAGGATATTTAATACAATGTACAATTATGCATTTGGAAATTATATTTCCTGTATGGGATGCAGCACAAAATACTCCTATTAATAGACTGCTAATACTTAAATGATGGAGAGAATCTACTGGTACACAGTAAAAACACTATTGGTTGAACCAATATAGCAAAAGAAACAATGTACTGATAACACAGCCACCTTACACAATTAACCTGATTTTCATTCCCAGCCAATGCTGTAAATATTCCTGTTTTAGGGCTTGACCCTGTAAAAATTCCTAGGTTTAAGTCCCAATCCTGCAAATACTCATGCAGGTGATGAGAGTATCCCACTGAACTCATTGGCTTAAGTGTCTGCAGCATTGGGGCCTCTTTAATTATTGTCATGAAGTGTCAATGGGACAGTTCACTGTCATAAACACTAAGAGCTTGATCCTGCAAGGTGCTGAGTATCTTCAACTTCAAGGGAGTTGAGGCTACTCAGTATTTTGCATAATCAAGCCCCAAATCCATTGCAGGAAACAGGATTATTTTCATTGATTTCAAAGGGTATTGGATCAAGACCTAAACCTACCATTAAGCGGTTGAAGGTTAAGGCAGTTAGCAACATGAATACTACTGGAAACAGCATACATAATAGCACCATCGATCTACGGTAATCCATATATTTTGGAACATTAAGGAAATTTAACTGAAGTATGAAACATTCAAAGAGAAAGAAAGGAATAAAATATCATAAATTTGCTGTGTGCAAAATGCATGCACACAGGAAATTCTGTGCCAGAGTTGCTTTGGCCAGTGAATTTTTTTAATGGAACATTTTAAAAAAGCAACTAAAACTTTTTTCCAAAAAAATTATTTTTCAAATTCAAAAGAAAGGCACTTTCACAGCCGCCAGGTGTTTTACCCTGGAACAAGATCAAACATATTTGCCAAATATAAAATAAAATGCTGTCATTGTTGGTTTCGAGGGAGGAGAGGGGAAACAGCTTTTCGTTTTTTTGAAAAAAACTAAAATGTTGCATCGAAGGCACACAAATATTTCCTTTTTAGCAAAACTGGAAAAATACGACTTTTCTCCAGATACATAGCTGTATCTATGGATAAGGAGGTCAGTTTGAAGAGAAACTTCCAGGTAGACTGGCAGATCTCAGTACCTTAGTCTTCTGTACGCAAGAGAATATTCTGATTGCCATATAAAAGTACAGGTGAAATCAGATGCTGCAAATGCCAAATTCTTATCACATCTGACCTCCACAGGTGACAGAAAAACATGCCCAGAAGAGAGTCAACCTCAGCATTCCTTTCTGTGGTGGGAAAAACTCAGGTGCTTCTACTGCACTCCATTATTTTGCATCTTGGGTTGACAGTTACAGCAAAGTAATGGGAGTGCAAAGTGGATGTGAAATGATACTATTCTGTTTGGGTAGGGTTTTACATCTCCTGTGCACTAGTGTACAAGGGTCAGTGTAATGGATAATCAAGCCATCAGTTTCTGTAATCGTAATATGGCAATCCGTACCTTGAGACACTGCTTTAGGTAAAGAAGCTACTTTTTTTTTTTTAAGATTTCCTTCCGGTGTATAGACTATATGAGACTAAGGGCCTGTGTTAAATTCCAACCCAATAAGACAAAATAAGAAAACTCAGCAAACCAAACTCTTTTTTTCTTCTTTTTATAATTTTATTCAGCCTCTTTCTTCCCCCACATCTGTCTGTGGGGCACCAATAATGTAGATGCTTAAAACTGGGAGAAACACTAACCAAAAATAATCAATGTCTGCAGCTCAATAATCCAACATATTATTCTGACTAAAATCAATAATTAACCTCCGCAAAAAATCCTGCATTTTTCAATCTAATGCTCTGAATCTGCAATTGGGTCTGCGCAGGGGGCCCATTGACTTCAGTGGGGCTCCACATGGCCAAGAGGGGTTTGTCTGTTTGAATTCAGTTGCAAGGACTAGGGCTGTAATTAGGAGGCAAGACCCCCTCTCTGTGGAGGATTAAATTTTTCATACCAGTTTTCTGCTTAATAAACCCAATCTTCAACCCTAGACACCAAAGCTAGAAGCCAGACTGCCAGCTGTGTTAAGGTCACTCCATGCTAGCAGAGAGGCACCAAGCAACATTAAAAGCTGCCCTAATGAAACACCGAGGTGGAGGAATGCTGGGCTAATGTAAAGCTGGAGTGGCCAGCTTTAGGCAATCCCTCTCCTAACCCCTGGTTCAGGGGCATGTCAGGGTCAGCTGGGTGAAGGAGCCAAAAAAGTAGGGAGACAGAACAGAATGTACTCCACCATCAGCCAGCAGAGCAGCCCTGGGGCACCATCCGAACTTACTCTGCGTGCCATTTTGGCCTGTGGCCAGTCACAGTATTGATGGAGCTCCTCTCTACCTCAGCTGCATTGAGGCTGAGTGGAAGTGTGAATGTGTACTCAGTGCAGCTGAGCACTGTGCCCATAATAGTCAAATCCTGAATCTGGGCCCTTGAAATGCCCAGACACCCATTTTGAGGTAATTTGAGTGTGAAAATCTTTATTTGGGCACCTCACTTGAAAAGCCAGCCTCTGTATGAAAATTGAGTTTCTCAGTGTCAGCATCTGTTTACAGTAGGAGTTGCAGAGTTTCCTGATAAATCCTCTCTTGCAGTGGAGAGAATTCTCCATTGCTTTCTGTGTACATCCTTGCACTCTATACTACTCCTGCTAACTTAGCTTCATTGATGTTGTGGCCTAACACTTCGCTTCGTATGCTGCTCTGCCTTTCTCTCTTTCTTGGTAATCTTTACCCTTTTGCTCCTCTGGTGCCATTTTTCTTTTTATTGTTTTATGACTTTCTTGTTGTCTTCCTGTCAGTGTTTCTTTCCTTTCTGTCTCCCATGCCCTTCACCTGCAGAAAGTGATCTTTCCGAGACAGGACGATGTGCTCATCTCCTTCCTGCCTCTGGCTCACATGTTTGAAAGAGTTATACAGGTAAGAAACCTGTCTGAACTGACTAGGCCTTGTGGGGCTCCTTGTGTTTTTTTCCAGAGTCAGTGGTCTCCTACTTGTGAGGATGTACACATTTCCTATTTGCCTTTAGCACACATGTTTGAGAGAATGGTACAGGTAAGGTCATAGTGTCAGTGGAAGTCCTCTGTTTCCACACTAAAAATAAAATAAAATAAATAAAATTGTAAATATAGCAAAATACTCCGCAATATACTATAGAGCTGAAACAGATTGTAATGTTGTGGTTGCAGCTTCAGGGTGCAGATTCTGATTTCAGGTGTAAATCTGGGGCAACTCCAGTGGAATTTCTGGAGCATAACTGAGATCAGAAAATAGCACATGTACAGAAATAATTATCTGCATAATTTTGGGGGGGCAGCTTTTCAAAGTACTATAGGACCAGTAATCATGCTGGTAAAAATAATATTGCATGTATTCTTTATCAGCTACAATCTTTCTATGGTGTAAATAAATCAGATTTGTTTAAACTGAAAAGAAGGGGGGGGGGAATCTCACAGTGGTGACACATGCAATCTTCCTGCCACATCAGTGTATAAGAGGCAGTAACTGGAAGCCATCATCTCTTGGAAATAATGACAAGTAGAAGTACTGACTCATGCCAGCCCATACAAGTGGACTTCGCATTCTTTCCAAATAAGGAGATGATAAATTATGTTATAACTCCTGTGTTTTGCAGGAGGTCAGATTAGATGATCATAGTGGTCCCTGTTGGCCTGAAAATCTATGAACGAGAGATTGCCCAGACCTGTGAAGTTGGGATCTGGATTCTGTTGTGACTCTATTTTGTCTCAAAATTTGATGGGGGCTCAGATTCTGTGGTCAGATTTGGGCTGATGCTATGTTTTTTGGATCAGAATCTGAACCCAAACTTTCCCAAAGCTTTTTGTGGGGTTTTAAATTTGGGATTCTGGTTTGGGCCTAATTCTAACAACTGCTATATCAGACTTAAATTACTTTCCATCATGTTAAGAAACCTGACCCTTAGAAATATGTGCTTCACAGAGGATTTGAGGAAGAAGGATTCAGTGTATTTTTAAACATAAATCTCATTTTCAGGTTCATCCCGATGACTATGCAATGGTCTTCTCTTCTGAGACAAACCACCCTAGCCAGCAGCTGTTGTCAAAAACATAGTTTGATACAGACTCAGTTGATGAAAATTATTTAATCCATGTTAGGAACACTTGAAACCAATTGAGTTCACAGGATGCTGTTGTATTAAAGAGGGATGTGTCTGCTTGCTAATCATTCTGTAATTAAAAGTACGTAACACTGGCATTTCCATTGCAAAACCTCCTAACAAGATAGATTTTCAAACAGGTCCAAAAATCATCTTTAAAATAATCATAACTTTTGGAATAGGAAATGAAATAAAGATTTCACTGGCTTCAGGCATTTTTATACGCTCCTAAAACTTACATATAAAACTATGCAGGCTCCTGGGATTACTTTTTAAACCTCAGTATATCAACTACTTAATTTTTTTAAGTGCTCTGAGCGCATATGCAGTGACTTTTTTTCCCCAGATGGATCTTAATTATTTAGCCAGGTACCGGCTCCACACGTGCAGTACAGCATGTGGATTTGACAGCATAATATTTCTTAAACCCACAAGCTTCCATTGATTAAATTTCTAGGTTTAGGTCAGTACATTGAGAGTAAACATTAACAATGTTGTTGTAGCCATGCTGGACTCAGGATATTAGAGAGATGAGGTGGCTTATTCAGAGCTTTTTGAAAGCTCAAAAGCTTGTCTCTCACACCAAAAGAAGTTGGTCCAATAAAAGATATTTGTTTCACCTCCTTTGTCTCTCCATGTACTGACAAAGGAATGGAGCCGTTCAGCTTGATAGTATCATTGAAGGGTTGCCACAGAAAGATCTTACACTTCTTAGGGAAATTCTCTTTGTTTTAGCTGTTCATGGAGAAAAAGAAACTGCCAAACTGACTTTAAATTTCTCATTTAAATTCTGAAAAGCAAAGAAGGGTGATATTCTGAAAAGTAACTGCAAAAATGTCATCATGAGGTTTCAAATCACATTTGCACTGTTTACAGGAAGAACACTATTGGGTAAAATCCTGGCCCCACTGAAGTCAGTGGGAGTTTTGAAATTTACTTCAGTGAGGCCAGGATTTCACCCATTATTCCTACCAGTCAACACTGTAAACTCAGGAATCTAATAGACAAAGGACTAGATCCTCAGCTGGTATAAACTGAAGTGGTTTCATTGACTTCCACTGAGCTATGCCAGTATACATCATCTGATAATCTGGCCCAAAATGTGTCCTTTCTGGCTGGTGCATCATCACCAGTGATACAGACTTTGCAATCAGAACTCAGGTGACAGTTCTGTTGATGATGAGTGATCCAGAATAGATTCTGAATACCTTTCCTAGAACTGCATTGCCCTGCAGTGCCAACAAGAGTAAAAAGTAATAATAAAAAATGTTTTAGTGAGTAAAGTAAACAGCTATGTCTGAATATAGTATACAGAGGGAACAGAGTGGCTCATCAAAAGGAGCTATTTTTATATACGTAGTCCCAGAACTGCAGTTTAATCTGCCTAAGGGCCGTTCATATGCAGCGTGTATTTTACAGAACATGGTGTGATCTCTGATGCTATTTAGATCTGATTCAAAATGCCATTATTTTAAAAATCTAAATGTGTAGGTCTATAGTGCCTGATTCCCAATTTTCCAATATAATGTGCACTATTGTCACTGTTGTTTGTAATTAAAACTGTTGAATCATTAACATATGAAAAATCAGCTACTGCCCAATATCTTTATTTTCACAATGTTTCTTAATATACATTTCTCTGTTGACAGCAGGTTCTCATGCTTTGAGCATTTATGAGTCAACCTGGACCTGAATGGTGAAGTTCAGATCTAGACTCTGATCTGAATTTATACTTCTTTCCCTTTAGAGTCCCTCCCCCCACCGCCCCTTAAGGTTCAGTAGTGTTTGATTACAATGTTGCAGTTCAAGCTTTTCTCTAATTAGTTATTTTTCCCCACACTACATCTCTTAAACAGTATCTCCATACTTCAGACTGCCATAGTGCAGAGCTTGAAAGGAACCATCTTGATTTAATAGGCAAATAATTCATAGTTTAAATGTTGTCATATTTATCCAATGGACAAAAGCAGTTCCTATGAACCGGTGCAGCCACTTTGTACCACTCTGGGGTGTTTCTCCTGTGGCCAGTGGCACTGACAGTCTAGAGAAATGTTTATTGGGTTTCCCTACCAACCTCCCAGTTGCTGGTATAAGGACAATTGCCAGAGCAAACAGAGAAAGGCCAGGGCTATATCTGACTGATTCCTGTGAGGCCACTGGCAACTGACATAACTGACTTCTGGCTGCTTTAGCTTATGCAGGGGACACCCCTGGCTCAGGATTGGGGGAATATGGTCTGTGATCATCCATCTCCAAAAATCTAGCTAATTTGTTTTAGGGCTTTTTAAAATCTATTGTTTCTAAATGCTACGATGAAAAAGGAAATTAAAGTACAAATACTACCTACATATAACACTGACTCTTATATGTGGTGTAGCTGCATGAATCCCATTAACTCAGTAGAAGGTATATGGCTACACCCTCGTGGCTTTGGAAATGTAAGGTTTAAGTGGGGGAGGATTTTCACAGGCACATAACAGAATTGGGTGGCGAACTCCCAGTGACTTCCAATGGGGGTTGCATGCCTATTCCTAACTTTCCTTTGTGTCTTAAAAATTTCCCCTCCATACCAACAAAAATCCAGCAATTGCAGAGATAAATAAAAGTGGTTGCTCACTGATACCTAAATACTGCGGGGCTCTGATACTAGATATTACATTCTTTGCAGTGCCTAAAATGTACAGAGGGAGTTAAGGATTAACTCTCCAAACCTGATTCTGAATATCCTTTATTGCTTGCCAGTTATTTCATTTTAAATATACTTTAATATTTTTCAGAAAGGAATGGCTTCTTTTCACCAAAATTAGAGTGTGCAAATAACTGTGTATGTGGTATTGACACAGACTGGGAGCTCTGATTATTTTCCCCTCTTTGCTCACTACCTGAAATTCCATCTTCCTCCCCTTCCCCAGCCAAGGCCCTCATGGCTCGACATTACACCCAGACCAGGTATTCTTTGTAGGCCAGAAGGCTCAAAACTGGCTTCATGCTTGCTTCCCGGGGCTGAGTAGATACCTTCATAATGTTCCCAGCCTCAGCGCCAATGGAGTGCATGTCCCTGTGCTGGGAACCACACTTGGATCTCCCACCTTGCAGATCTCCCATTTGTCATTATGTTAACAACCGGTTCAACCTCTCCTCAAAGGAAATGCATCTTGGGTTATAGGATGTTCTAACAGCTGCATGAAGATAGTCTCAGAAGACATAAAAAGACATAAAAAAAACCTCTGTTAACCACAAAAGGGCTAGCATAGAGATTTCATGAGAAGTTATACATGAATAACTAAATGTTTTCCTAGTCCCCAGAATCAAAAGTGAGTCTAAAGAAAATGGTGTCCAACAGAACACGGAATCACAGGCTGGTCACCAACACATTCCCCGCATCCTTGCCAGAATCCAGTGTAACACCACAGCCATACAAAAAGGCTGTCTCTTAAGTATGCTCCACTGCAAGACAGTTTCCCCCCCAGTCTGATACAGTAGTCCTGGAGTGACCATGTAAGAGAACTGTGCAATGGGATTAAACAACAACCTAGATTAAACAATAGATTTAATTGCGGATTCAGAAAAGTTGTATAACGAGTCAAAATGGTAAAAACAAAAACAAAAACAGCAGAAATTAGGAATTTAGGGTGGGAATTTCAAAAGCACCTGGCTTATGAGCACAAGCCCCACTGACTTCAGTGGGTCTTGTGTTCTAGATTACGGTGGTGCTTTTAAAAATCGCACCTTTCAGCTTGGATTCCTTTTTCTCCCACAAATTGTACTAAATTGTTTTCCAAATATGAATGCTAAGTAAAGACTCTATGATCAAGGTCCATACAAATCAGTGTTTCTACCCACTTTACTGTTTGGTTTAGGTGTTTTAAAAAAAAACCCATTAGCCACAATGGTAAATAAAATTTCAGGAATGCTTCTTTAAAACCGGGATGGGGGTGCTTTGCTATAGTGATTAAATGCAAGGAAATAACAAGTATTCTGTTTTTCCTCCCCATACCAGTCTGTCGTATATTGCCATGGGGGGCGAATTGGATTCTTTCAAGGAGATATCCGTCTCTTATCAGATGATATGAAAGCACTGCGTCCAACCATTTTCCCTGTTGTACCGCGATTATTAAATAGAATGTATGATAAGGTAAGTTTCATTTTATTCTGTTTATAGTAATAAAGTCAATAATTGTCTAGTAGTTAACTTAGAGACTCGCCTTAGGTTTGGCTTTTTCCTTAGCTCTCATATACTTTTTGCCTCACTGTAAACACATTAGGCCAGATCCTCTGCTGGTGTAAATCCATATAGCCTCTCTGATATGGAGTTATGGCAATGGAGTTATGTCAGGTTATACCAATTGAGGACCTGGCCCATTGTGTGTTAAGGTGAAATTCTGTGCATGTAGGTCCTGCTCCTGTTCCCACTCTCACTGCAGTCAATGGTGACATTCCCAGTGATGTCATTGGTACAGGATCTGGACCCCAGAGAAGCATGTGCTAATGCTTTCTTTGTCTTTGAGCCAGTGCTGGAGCTTGGTCCTCACTCACATGGCAGAGATAGGAAAGATATGATGAGTTGCCTTAAAAGGGCTTAAGTACTGCAAGCTTAAGTACTGCAAGCTGACTTTTGTGGCTAAAAATCCTTCATTCTAGGAGAAGGTCATGTCAGAACTCCCTGGAAGATATTTAAGAGGATAGCAGATTTAGTAGCCAAGTTCAGTATGTGTAACCAACTTAGAATATTTATCCCAAAAATAAGAGATGGGTCTAAGGCACAAACTACTGATCTAAACTTTCTGCAAGTTCAGGTCTGTTTGGATCTGCAGTTCTGGTTCTTCATTATATAGATGAGTAGAAGGGGGTAATAATACAGAGGTCCGGTTTGGGTTGCTCTCTGATAAAACATAGATAAAGATGGCCATCATCACCTCAACAAATACCAATGATATTTATGGTAGCTGCCAGATATTCTTATTCAAGTTGCTCAGCCCTAGAACTTTATCATCGTTTCCCCTAATGGTGCATATAATAGAAAACATACAGAAACATTGATCATGTTGATCTAGTCAATGCCTCTATTCTCTTGACTTCTCTCCTCTTTTATCTAAGGGAAAAGTAAGTATATTTCAGAATAGATTGCAGTTAAACGTAATTTTACACCTAGAACCATAGTGCAGTTGTCTTAATTATACTGCTTGCATAACAGTAACTTCATTGGCCAGTGGTAAATCTGAATCTGTGACCTTTATTATAAGGATATTAATATGTAATGTTTTCTTTCATAGCTGTGTAATCTTTCATGCCATCCTGCATTCTCTTAGATCTTTAGCCAAGCAGATACTGCATTGAAACGTTGGCTTCTGGAATTTGCTGCAAAGCGTAAAAAGGCTGAAGTTCAAAGTGGAATCATTAGAAATGACAGTGTGTGGGATAAACTATTTTTTAATAAAATCCAGGTAAGAACTTGGAAAAAGTGGCTGTATAGTTGTTGTTCAAGAAATAGATGGAATGAAAAACTGCAATTTTCTGCTAGAAATTTAAAATCAGTGGAGTCAGCTTGGCTGATTTGGAAATAGTGGAGCTGAAAAAAGGAACCTAGAGAGGAGAGAGCACCAATTTTAATTCTTTTTTAACAGAAGCATTTGTTTTATCTGCTTATTTTTTGCTATTGACTTTGGGTACTTGGGTGCAATCCACTGTCAGCACAAGGTATAGGCATCACTTAAGTATAGCTTAAGCGCTGTTTTATGGACTTAAGGGCTGCATAACATGAAATCAAAGATGATGAAGGGGCAGCAGAATACTCTGCTGTTTCATGTAAAATCTCAGGAGCAATTTCTATGTATTATTAGGCATCAGGCATAAAGGGCCAATCTCTCTGCTCCACAGGAGTTAGGCCAGCAGAGAATTTCACCCCGAATGTTTAGCTTTATATTCAAATTCAATATGTACTTAATATACCTAAATGTCCCAGGTGGGCCACTATAAAACAGTGAATCAAAATATTGGGCATAAAGGTAGAATAGCACAAAAAATAGTAGCTGAACTCACACACAAATGGGTTTAACAAATGTATGTTCTTTGAGGCTTCCTGACTCCTTAATCATCCAGCCTCTCTCAGGGTTACAGGGTCCTGCCCATATGAATTAGGTCTATTAATCAGATAGAATTGTGTTTTTTCCATTAAACCCTAGCAGCAAGTACAATATGTATTTGTGGCAATAATCTTCTGGCTCCACTGTTTTTTTTATTTCAGCTCGGCTGGTGGGGAGCCAAAAGATAGAGAGGGTGGGGGAGTATTTTTGCTGAAAACATTTAGGCCTGTTCCAAAGTCCATTGAAAGATTCCCATTGATTTTGGTGGGTTTTGGATTAGGGCCTTAGTCGGTACATATCCCAAAGCTTTGTTTCCCATAGGAAAAAGAATATGAGGCTATAAAGCATGTGCATTTAACATGCAATTGAACAAAGGGGAAAGGAAAACAAAATATCTGAGGGCCTCTTGGGAGCAATCTGAATGGTCCTGCTATTTGCCACAGGGTCCCTCAATAAAACATTCTTAGATCATTTAAATCACTGATTTGCAGTATCACTCCAGGAAGATCTGGTTAGTTAATTTTATTAACCGGATGACTTATCCAGTGACATGTCACTTGATATTTAACTAGTGAAACTGATTGCTTCTTTCATCTGTGAACTGCTCACTCCCAGTCTGCAAAGATAAAGAGTTCAAATGATGCAGACTAGGCACGTGTCCTTATAGATGTAAGGCAGATCAGGCTGTGTACTGAGTCAGGATCTGGCAAGAATGGCAGTGCCCTTCTAAACTAAAAGTCTAGAAATTACAATAAATTCTTTGTCTTCCTTTTTTTTTGACTTTCGACTTTTAGCATAGCTGAAAGGTGACAAAGGGATTGATGTGATACTTGAAGGGTATCAACATTAAAAAAGGGGCAGAATTGTTTGCGGTTGTTCAGGGAGGAATTACGAAAGCAATGAAATAAAATAAGCAAGAAAAGACTGGAAACAGGACATTAGAGTGATTTTTGTGCTAACCATAAAGTCATCTGGAGCCATACAGGGATCCATGCAGGCAGACCCCCTGCATCTGTGCCAGGCAGTACTGACTTCAAAGGGGCATTGTTTGGGCAGAAGAGTCTGACCATGCAGAGTCAGTTGCAGGACTGGAAGCTGAGACTATGGAATAGTCTTAAGAAAAACTATGGAATCCCTATTATTTATCTGAACAGGGGCGAGCCAAAGCGCATCAACTTTTCATTCTGTGTTTGTACAGCATCTATACAATGAGTTCCTGGTGCATGATGTGGCTCCCAGGCACAATGATGATGGAAGAAGGCTATTTATTTTGGGGTAGTTCAGTTTTATGTAGTTAGTGCTTTTTCTTTCAAGATTTGACTGAATGTTTGTGCTCATATGAAAAGGCTAAGAGTTTTGTTTTCTCTTATTATCTAACAGGCAAGCCTTGGTGGGTGTGTTAGGATGATTGTAACAGGAGCCGCCCCTGCTTCTCCAACTGTTCTGGGGTTCCTTCGGGCAGCACTTGGATGTCAGGTACACTACACCTACACAATTATTCAGATGCATTGTTGTACTAGCTATTCTAGTTGTTAAGGAATCAAAGGAAACCTATATTTAAAATAACATTTACCAGCATAAACAACAATAGAAATGTTTTCTGAGGGTCAAAGATAAAAATAATAAGAATGGACTCAAACTACAAGGGTCAGACATGGCTCCAAATTCTCCCAAAGTTTAGAGGAGTTTGGATCCAGGACTTTCAATGCTTTATAGAGATAGGCAGCCAGCGGCAAAGTCAGATCTGGATCTGGATGCAAATTCAGGAATATTTCGATCTATGGTTTGGGCCCATCTCTGGGGAGGAGGGAGGGAAAAGATCAGTGAAGATAAGATGATACAACTTCTCCATTTTGAAAAGTCACATTGATTAAGAACTAGCATAATACCTGGACATAGAGAGGCACTGTCGCGATGCCTATTCCCTCATGCCCTGAAGGGACCTATCTAGTCTCCTCGGTGCTGGCCACACTAATTACTGTAGAATCCAGGGAGTCTGAGGAAACATAGCTTGCGCTCTCCCAGAATTCTGCTCAGGTGCTTGGCAAAGCTAGTCACCTCTAGAAGTCCGTGGCAGACAAGCCCCACGCTTCTCAGAGGCCTGAAGCTTTCCAGCATAAAGTTTCCAAAAAGCCCCTCTTCAAAAACGTATTTCATATTAGTGCAAAGAATCTGGTTTCTCTCACAGAGGTACATACTACTTTATTCAAGCAACTGCTATTAGTACAATGGTCCTCTCTTCCCACTATTTTCAGATCCTTACAGTGATGTTCATTCAGAATAATATATAACAATAGTTTTATATACAATGAGGACCAGAACAACTTTCAAATGTCAATCTGCACATTGCATGAAGTGTAGTTGTAGCTGGGTTGGTCCCAGGATATTAGAGAGACAGGGTGGGCGAGGTAATGTCTAGATATTATCTTACCCGCCCTGTCCCTCTCACCTGCACAGTGTGCATTATGGCTTAAATTACAGCATTGTGCAACAAGAAGGAAACGTCCAGTAGTTTTAACTGCACGGTGCTCAAATCATATGTACGTGTTAATCTATTAGCAGGTTCAAAGGTATATATCTCTTTGTCAGGTTTATGAAGGTTACGGTCAAACAGAATGCACAGCAGGATGTACCTTTACTACTCCAGGTGACTGGACTTCAGGTAAAAATTATAGTCTCTCCAAAAAGGACAGAACTATTACTGTATTTAGACTACCTTGGGCTGTAATACCTACAGGATACTATGCAACACTTTATCATTGTGCTGAATGATTTGGGTGAATTCAGTATTTATGAAAGTGAGACACTAATGGCATGAGCCAAGGAAAGGTAGAATTTGATCAGATGCTATGCAAGCTTCCCCACAGAGATCTGGAACTATGCCTTGGTCCTGATTTGCAAAATCCCCTGTCCTTTACACTTCTGGCCTGCCTTGAGCAGAGGCTACTAGTGCAGTTGAATTGTGTTTGTCAGATGTACCACTAGAAGTTTAGGCCAACAAATTCACATTCACCTGTGACAAAATCGGGCTTGAGCACAGATCCAGTGCCAGATTAGGTAGTCTAGAATCCTTAAACCAGGCTATCACATTTTCAAACCTTTGGGACCTTATTATGTTAATATACTCAGATGAAAACTTCAATCAGCACCCAGCAATGCAGTGTTAATTATCAATATCTATAGAAAGGCATTGAAACAAGTATGATCAAATTCATTCAAATGAATACTTGTACAAAAATTGGATACAGATTATTAATGGCACTGATACATAAAAAACTTCCTGTTTCAACACTAATTTTCTGTGATTGGAGTGGAGCACAGAACATTGTTTCCAATACAGATTGCTGTGTATCAGCTTGTTTTTCTGTAAAGCAGAAAAGGCCAATTACCTATTATGCGATGTACAGACACAATACATTTTTAGTCACACTTTTTCATTATGTTTGTCTCACATTGTCTTCCTTTTGGCACTTCATTCGTAGCCAGCTTGTAATTACTGAACACACATTCACAAATATATATCTGTGAGGACTGAATCCTCCCTTTCTTAAATCTGTTCATCCTCTGGAGTGAAGCTGACTTAAACCTGGGCCGATTTGTGAAGGATTCCCCTAGTGTGGATAAAATCCCTGGGTGGCAGAGAACCAGTGTACCTTGCCTTTCCTTGGGGTGGGCCTGGACACCCTTGTGCTCCTGTGATCTCTGTCTGTCAGAATATTCCATCAGGCTCATTGACAGCTATCATAATTTAGAATAGCTTAAGCAGTTTATAGTTTACTTTGGAGAAATTGGAAAAAGGCTGAATTTAAAGCCATTGTAACTCAGTCTTTGACTTTTCTAGATGATACACAAAACAGAACTTTGGGCTCTGTTGCTAACAAGTTCCTCTGAGTTAGGTCTTTAAAAAAAGAGATTATTCAATTTCCTGTTGATCAGAGGAAGTTGGTAAGGCAAAAGGGTCCTGTATTGTTACACTGTTAAAAATAGGAATCATATCCAGACAGGTTAAAGGATTCTGCACAGAGATACATGTGTGTCAAGAACACTGAGCTTCAGGGAGTTCAATTAGAAATTTGTGTCTCTAAATAACCTACTGAAAACCAGGTATAGAAAAAAATGACAAATGACTTTTTAAAATTTTGATTTGCAGGTCACGTAGGAGCCCCTCTGCCCTGCAATTTAATCAGATTGATGGATGTGGAGGAGATGAATTATTTTGCTTCTAAAGGAGAAGGAGAGGTATTATCTCAAACATTATATACAGCCTCTTGCTAGTTAACTCTTAGAGACAGGCTATCATTAGAAAAACCTGTGAGCTATTTGTTACTTCTTGTATCTAAGAATTGTTTTTAAAAGCACCTTGTCATAGATGTATTCTATACTCCAGTTGAAAATGAAAGAAAAAAGAGAAAGAGAGGTCAGCCAGCAGTAGAGCATCATAGTGTTAATCAGCAATACAAGGTATTTCACAGAACCTCCAGCAAGGGCTGCAGCTAATTACTTTTGAAGGAGCTGAAGGTTCCACAGAGCCAGAACCTTACACTCTCACAGTATCCCAGAGGAGCATAAGGGTTCACCTAAGTGGGCCCCTTCCCAAGATTAGGCCCTGGGGTTATAAGGATCAAATCATCCAATCCTCATGCATCCCTAGTACAGTGAAAACTCTCATTGAAATAAACAATGAAGTCAATAGGCCTTTCCTCCGAGTAAGAGTTGCATTAGGATTGTAAGACTTGGTTCTACACGTTTAAGGCCACAATTCAGCAAAGCATTTAAACTCAAGCTTAACTTTAAGCATGCATTTAAATCCCATTAAAGTTAAGCATACGCTTCAGTAGTTTGCTGAAATGGGATGGTTTGTTGAATCAGGGGCTAGGTCTTGGTCGGTACCAATTGCCATTCTGTCCTACTGAGGGCTTTCAGTAGCTTGCAAGAGGCATTAAGACTTTGCGGGATCAAGCTCAGTTATTTTTATACTGCACTGGAATTAATGTATTTACTTTTTAAAATAACATTTTTCTCTTTTCCATTTATATTTTCAAGTTGAATGAAAGGCCGTTGATTCACAGAATAAAATTAAAACTGACGATTATATTTAAATGTTCCCTTTAATGTCAATGGTTGTCAGCCCATTTCGTAACCTAAAATATAGCCCAGGCTACATTAAAGGAAAAATAACACGAAATTACATTTTATCGAAGAGCGTTCTGCATTTCCACTTTTCCTTCTCCAACAAAATCCCAGAACACTGTAATTTACTGGCTAGTGCTTAATACCATAGAATGTCAACATGCTCAGTGTTTGTACCGATGGCTCTGAGCCTAAATGGGGTTTGGTAGCATGGATCCTTGCACCCACGGATTTTTAGCAGGACTCTTTACAGGCACATGTATTTGTGCTAGTGGATCCCAATGCAGGATGGAGGCCTAAATTAGTGGTTGGAGTCTCACAAAGGACCTAACCTCTAATATTTTTAAAGCTAATGAGGACTCTTTTTAGTTAATGAGGATTCCTTAGGCTCTAGAGGTAGAGGTTCATGTTTTAGGACAGGTCCTGAGTTCTGTCCCCAATACCCCATATGCACAGTTTAGCTCATGAACCTGGTGGATAAAATCCTATCCCCATTGAAGTCAGTAGCAACACTCCCATTGACTTCAGTGGGGACAGGACATCATCCAGCAATGAGTTAGGTTTTAGCTAGAGGTCAGTGAAATATTCATAACAACATTCAAAATGTTCAAAATCAGAGTGTGTTCCTACTTCCCTGTAAATTCAAAAAATGGCTCAATTTTTAGTGCAAAATACCTGCACTTAAAACGAGTTCATTTTTATTGAAAATGATCACTTTTTTTTAGCAAATTGTTTTTGTGAAAATATATGGAAGGTTGTGATATCATATGCATTAGTACTCAGTTTTACTGTTCTCATGGAATATTGTTAAAAGACAATCTTAGGGCTGAGAAAAAACAAACTAGGAAAATCCAGAAAATTTCACACACAAATTGATCACAGTTTTGCAGTCTTGTTTTTCTACTTTACACCTACATTAATTTTTTTAAAAGGTTGGTAGCATAATTTGAAATATTTTATTTTGTTGGATCACTCATGTGGGGAAAAACCAACTTATTAACATTTTGGTATGATTCTATAACAATAGCCTGAGACTTTGTCAGCAACCATGACTTTTTTGCAGATATGTGTGAAAGGACCCAATGTTTTCAAAGGTTATCTAAAAGATGCAGAGAAAACAGCTGAAGCGCTGGATAAAGAAGGCTGGCTTCATACCGGAGACATTGGGAAATGGTTACCTGTATGTACTGATCAGATTCTCAGTTCTTGTGTAAATTGTATATTCCTATAAGTTCTAAGGTACTACACATACACTTTCAAGCAAATTTGTATCTGAGTGTTTTTTCTGGAATAACCCTATGTCAGCCACCAGGAGATGGCATCTCCTCAGAGTCAAGTTCACGTATCTGGGTCCCAGTAACATGTCAGCTACATGCCACAGCAGCCCAGGTTTTAAGATGTCCCATTGCTTCATGTGAAGTATCAGCCAGATTTGCTTCTTCCCAGAGACTATTTTATATCCAAAGCCAATCATTCCACCTTTAATTAATCTTTTGAAGGGATGACACTGGGGAGTAAGAAATCAGTTCAACTACTACTGAAATCCAGCCACTTCTAAGATGGACTGTTGAAATCAACTCATTTGTTTAAAGAACAAATGGCTTGATTTTTCAGATGCACTTAATGCCCTCAAATACCATTCAAGTCAATTAATCCAGCAGCACTTTTGAAAATAAGGCTAATACTTCCTGCAACTTTTTTCATATTTAAACTCTAATAATATTTTATAAAGAATTTGTCTAAACAGCAACAGCTGCATTAAAAATAATTTAAAAAAATTATCAGGTGAAAAAAATATCCTACCTGGAACAAGAGGTGTGAGGACAAATTCAAAACAAAAGTGGGAAACCAACCTCCAAATACCGAAGCATTTTTATTATCTTTTGAGTTTTTTAAATGCTATTATTCTGGACCCTCTTTTACATATACACATGCATGTACACAGAACACTTTTTCAGACTGAAAAGAGAGGGGAGAAAAGCCTTTTAAAAAAAATCCTTACTTTAATCTGTCTTTCAGAGGAAAGACAATGTGCACAAAAACTTGTTTTCAATGTATAGATCGGCATTTTGCAGAAATGTCACAAAAAGCAAAATTTCTGGGTAGCTTGATGGCATGGGACAAAATGACAAATATGGTCATGAACTATTTTTTGGCATTTTTAAACAGTTCTTCTGACAACCAGAATAGCGCTTTCCTTTTCCATGTGTGTTGACGGTTGAATTTATAATGGGAGATTGGACAAACCCCTAAAGAGACTCCATCATGACTGACCACCTGAAAATGCAACCTGTGTTTAAGAGACTAAGCTTATCAAAAATATCCTCCTGATCCTGAAAATCTCTCTTTTCCAAATGAGGACTGCAAGACTGATTCAATTCAATCTTTTTGCTGGGCAGTTCACCACCAATAAATCCGTAGCAGGGCTGAATTCCTGTGTGCAGATGCTCTTGCTCTGCTTTTTGCTCTGCCTAGATGGTCCACTCTTGCTGATAGGCAGGGGATTGTGCACCTCCTCCCAGTTTTATTGTTAGCTCTTGAATTAAATGCAGAGACAAGTGCAAAAAATATATTGTTTACTGGGCCTGTGTATTCAAATAACAATTTTGGTAACTATCATCTCTCTTTCCCAACAGACTGGGACACTTAAAATTATTGATCGGAAAAAACATATATTTAAACTTGCTCAGGGAGAATATATTGCACCTGAAAAGATTGAGAATATCTACATCCGCAGTGAGCCTATTGCCCAGATATATGTGCATGGAGACAGTTTACAGGTAAAATGAAACACTTCAAAATAATTTTAGAGCCGGACCCTCTGCTGGGCAGATGCTGCGTCTGGCACAAGTGCTCAGTAAAGGTGGCTTCATGCCGCTTTTTCACCCTCACCCCCTCCTCCCCAATTCTGGGATTGGCTGCAAGCTGGTTAGGCCCCCAAACACGGAGTGACTATAAACAGCTTGTGGAATGGGCGACAGTCTAGATTCTAGCCTCTACAGCTACCTCGTTATCCTCCTTCAAATCCATCATTAAAAAATTCTCCTGTGCCATGATGCCTACAAAAAACTTGACAAAGGTTAGGCTGCTACTGTGCTGAGACCACTGGCATCAACTTTTAGAAACAAACAGCAGAGCACATGCTAGAGCTGCACTTTAATTCACAGTATGTGGAGGGCAAGTGCAGGACCTTCCATCACTTAAGTCCTGCACAGGACTTGCACAAGAGGTCTGTCTGCCAAGTGCTTACACAGGTAGGTAGAACTATTCTCTGTATTAAAACAGAATAGGGACATGTTTTCAGAAATGGCTTCTGAAATTCTGCCCACAAAATTCTGTTCACTAAAGTTTCATGTGTGAAAAATCTGCATTTGCAGACAGTGGAGATAGCGACATGTGTAAGTATCCAGTTTACATATGCAAAGGTTTGTGTTCTATATACCAACAGGTACAATTTCAGCTCTTAAGGCAAACACATATTTCTCCTTGACATCAATATGATTTTCCTGGATGGTCAGAGATCCATGAATGGACCAACTTCCATTCTCACTTATACCAGCATAAAACCAAAACAACTTTGTTAGCTTCAGTACATAGTAGAAATCAAATTGCAGAATCTGAGCCAATGCATTATATTTTTCTGGCAAATATATTAACCATCACTTTAGGGCTCTTTTATCTGAGAAGAAATGTTCATCACAAATACTTCATGATGAAATTTTAGCCAAATACAATGCTGTATTGAAATGATTAAAGATGGCAAACTAAGAGATTATTTATATACTGGAATATTATGCTTTAAATACTGTTCTTTCCTCAGCTGATATATATTTCTTTCTGATACAGGCCTTCTTGGTGGGAATTGTTGTACCTGATTCTGAAGTCATGCCAGGCTGGGCAAAGAAAAGAGGGTTTGAGGGAACATATGCTGAGCTCTGTAAAAATACGGTGTGTCCTTATAGATATATGTGTGTGCATTTAGCTAACAGTGATCTGTAATATCATACAGCTCTGGGAAATGATAGCACTGAAATAATTTATGCTCACATAAAAGAGAATAGGCAAACCAAGTCCCTAAACTCCCTAAACTTGTTACTCGGTAGCACCACTAATATGCAGGGCACTTTCCAAATATGTAAGAAGACAAGGTCTTCAGTAATCTTACGCCTGCATATTCCACATGTCGTCCCTCCAGCACTGAGCATTGCCTGCTATCATAGACAGGATACCAGACTAGATGGATCATTTGTCTGTGCCATTATGACCATTCTTCTGAATGTTCCTGTGAATAAATATCATTAAACTTATGCACTCTCTTTTTAGACTCAAATGAAAAGTAAAATTTTCTCTCCTATCATTAACTCAGCTAAAAATGAATAGTAGTTATTAAAATGAATAGTAGTTATAAATAATGGCGTGATGCAAGGTTTAAATGAGAATGTTCTACCTTGGTGGCTAAAGTTAGGCACTTATATTCATATTTAGGCACCTTAATAAGCGAAGTGATTTTCAGAACTACTGAGCACCTACTATTGTCATGGAACATGAATGATTTAAGCACCAGTCCTGCACACATATTTAACTTTAAACGAATGAGTATCACTGAAGTTAATAGGACTATTAGGTCACTTAAGTATGTGTCTAAGAGTTTGAAGGATCAAGGCTTTAAAAGTCTGTTCTCAGCCACCAAGGTTTGAAAATGTTAGCCTTACATTTTCTACTGCATACAAATATTATTAATCATTTATAAAGCATTTGTACATATTTTCTATTTATAAAATTACTTCTTTTAAAGCAACATTTGCTAATTGATGTATGAACTGCCAGAATCAACAGTATATTTGTGCCTTGATCGGTAAACTATATCTTCCTGCTGAATAATATCATTGGATGTAAAGTTGTCTCTTGAAGGGTAATGGAGAATTGTGTGTTCTAACCCAGGAACTGACACAAGCAATAATGGAGGATATGGTACGGCTAGGGAAGGAAAGTGGACTTCATTCTTTTGAACAGGTAAAACTAAACAATGATAATATTATTCTCTATGGTCAGATAACTCACCCCATTATGATAAATAGGCAGTTGTTAGTATGCATCATATAAAGCCTAAATGTCTGATTATGTTGTATCTGTAAGTAATTATAGTTTGCATTTGTGCATTTCTTGAACTCTTTGGCCCCTTAAGAATGCATGAGTACCATCCCAAAGGTCCACAGTAATAAAAGCTGCCTTATTATTATTTTAATGGTTACATGCAGGAATTTTGTGAAAGCAGCACTATACCACTGACAAATTATTTTTCTCACTTTTGAATAAATAAGGACTACAGTCTTGATCCTGCTTTCCCCACACAGCAGGACTTGGAGTAGATTCAGTGGCAGTTGTGGGTGGATAGGGGAGACAAGAGCAGGTCCTGTGTAATTCTTGATGTAATCACCAGAGGCCAAGACCAGTATTTTTAGGAGCCTGATCCTATTCCCATTGAAAGCAACGTTGCAAAGCAGCATCAGGTCCGTAATTACCATTCATGTAACTGACCTAGAAAATACAGCTGCTCTGTTTATTCTGAGTGCATGCCCTAATCCTTTTCTGATGCTTGCCTAAATATTGTCTGTAACTGAACGACAAACGTTCAAGCAGGAAAATTCTAAAAATTGACACAATATTTCACAGTTAGCAATAATATCAATCAAAACACATAAAAAGGCTGACATCAAATATTTCTGTAAAAGTTAATGTTTTATTGCAAATCTGCTATTAAAATGCAAATATAAAAATTAATATCTAAGATATTAATTATTTAAGCATCACTAGTAAACTTCATTTGTCTGTTTTTGCTTGAGAAGTTCCATGAAAAATCCACTGTATTAAAGAATTTGCAGAAGCTCCTGAAAACTTAACTCTCCTTGTCTCCATTGTTCTAACAGTTTCATAACTGATAAATGACATTTCCCATGGAGTGTGGATTATAATACATTAAATAGGCTGTCTGGTAATTACCCTGGGTAGTTGCTGCCCTGAACTTCACAATATGAATACCCTTAATTCACCAATTTTACTGACATTATGCATTAAAGAAACTATGAGGCTATGAAAAGAACTCTGCAGCAATGCCAAAAATCTAGGGAGAAACAATATGAAAAGGAAATTCTTGAATATATTGTAGTTTGAAAACAAGGGCCTTATGTATGTGATTGTTATGGGCCAGATTATCTGACCAATAGGAACCATACAGAAGGGTCCATGTGCATGAATCCATCTTCCCCATAGGTAGAACTGGGTGAAATTTTTCAGACAAATTGCTTTTTTTTTTTTAAATAAACTATTTCAGTCGATGCAAAACTATTCACCAAATTGACACTTCTGCCTGTTGTAGAGAAGGGATTTAAATTTGCGTCTCCCTCATCGCAGAAGAGTGCAGTAATCATTGTGCAATGGGATATTCTGGGGCAGGTGTTTAGCTTTCTTTTTTAAGCTGTTCCACTGAGTATAAATTAGATTGACATGAACTTGGGTCTCCCACCTCCCAGGTGAGTGTCTTAATCACTAGACTACAAAGTCATTCTCACTCTATCTCTGGTCTAATGACTATTTAAATAGGTATTAACTAAAACAAACCCAAAAGCTTTTAAACAAGTTAATTAAAAATCCTTTCCTTTCACAATTGCTCCACTTGATTCTTGTGATGTCCCCATTGTACAAGTTCTCCAATAACCTTAGAGCACTTCTGAGCAGAAAAGACCTTCATTTCTGATACATAAAAATCTTTTGGAGAGTAGTAAATCCAGGCCAATATATTTTGGATGTTGTTTGTCATAGGGATATTATTTTTAAAGAAGACAGTCCCAAGTGGCAAGTGAATTTACCAGAAACTTTCTTTTGGTGTGGGACTATATCTTGTGCTGTATTGTAGAACCCTTTGCCATCCAATGTAATTTTCCTCTAACTATTTTCTTGACTCTAGGCAGGATAGTGCTAATTTGAAGGGTCTTGTAATTTTAAACCAGACTCTTTCATAATCTTTTAACCAGCTATAACATTAATCCATAAAGTTTACCATTTTAAGAATTTTAAAAATAACTGCTGTACCACTTTGTTTTATGTAAACATTTTGTATATAATTATATATAGTCCAAGACTTTCAAAAGGTGCCACAGTTACTGGGTGCTCAACTAGGAGACACTTTAGAGGATGGGTGTTTCAAAATCATGCCTTCCTTAGTGCGTCTCAGGTTAAGCACCCAAAAATTACAAGACTCAAAATCAGTAGTCATTTTAAAAGTCACTTGGCTACAGTATATAATGATATTATTTGTGGTCCCTATATTTTGCCCCTGGAATAAAATGCACACAAGGGAAAGTAAGCTACAGAATTTCATGGAATAAAAAGGTCATTCTTAAACCACATTTCATAAAACTCCTAGTCTGTCAAAATGTAAAGTGGGCTGGTGAGAGGCAAAAGAAAAGCACCACTTAGTACCACTTAATAGTGGATGATGTTAGTTTAGTCTTGCTATAAATATATTCATTTTCTATTTCAGGTCAAAGCCATTTACATCCACTCTGATATGTTCTCAATACAAAATGGCTTGTTGACACCAACACTAAAGGCTAAGAGACGAGAGCTGAGAGATTACTTCAAAAAAGAAATAGAAGAGCTTTATTCAAGTGTCTCCATCTGAAGCAGCAGGAAAATTCTAAATACTGGACTTTGTAGCAATATTAAAGTAAATACTCAAAAGTACAGAACCAGAAAGACACAGTTGAAATGAATAAGCATAGGATCTTATGTCTGAACCTTTTGTTGTTCCAAGACCTCACCACTGATCTAACAGTAATTTTCCTTTTTCATCAGATCTAGTACCATATATCTTTCTACTGTATGCACCCAGTAGCAGACTACTGAAAACTACACTATGTATCTATATAAAGATATATAAATTCCAGCACATCTTAAAGTGTATCATGGAAGGTTACATTATTATTAATGCCCACAAACATTACTGATCACACATCAGGAAAAGGCTATGTGATATATCTGTTGATATGATTGTATATAATGTCATAGATTAATGACTAAAATCCTGGACAATTCCATAATGTGGTCTACCTCAAACATTCTAAGGCTGACAGTGAAAATCACAACTAAGTCTATTTTCCCTAGCCTAGAACTTCAAGCTAGATATTTGGTTGTGTTGTTGGGTGGGTTTTTTTTTAAGTGACTACTTTTATACTCTGCAGGACATAAATTCCATTGACTTTATGTAATCATCAATGACATGACTAACAGAGAAGAAGGAATAAATCTCCTGATTTTATTTGTATGTAATATGGCCACCAGCAGATTAGGCCTAATGGAAGAAAACAAATTCGTACCACTTTGTAATTGCAAAAATATTTTAGGAAGTTATAGAATTCCCTGTGTTTCTCTTTCAGCGCGTCTGAACTCAGTTTATAGCATGTCAAATGGATCAGGCACAGGATGTTCTTGGGTTCACAAATGTTCAAACTGGGAAGGCTGTGGAAGCATTGCTGGAGAAGGATCAGCTTTCTGTGGGAGCTACAAAATAAAAAGCTTCACAAGAGGAGGCTAACTAATATAAATGAGCCCTCACCACCCTGTATGCCCCTGGTTCTTAATTTATTACTTCACATGCTGCTGGCACTGTGCAATCCAGCCAGATTAACTTGCTTGCACAACTGCAGGTAAAGGAATGGAGCTTTGGCCCAGTGTATGAACTATATTTGTTCAGTAAAACAAATTGACTTTGTAGAAATGGTGGCCTCATATCCCCATTGCGTAGTGCAGTGGTGGAGGCCTCCCTTGTGTTGCTGGAGGATAGTAAAAGTGTTACTCCTGTGCGCCAATGTTTCTGAGGGAGAAGCTGCCTTGACTGTTTTCCTTCTCATTACCATTGTGAGATGTCATGGTGGGGGTGAGAGAGGCACAGATTTCTTTTTTTCCCTTCTCTCTCTGATGGGTCTTCAAAATTGAGCTTTCAGCTAGGGAAGATTGATTTTTGTGCTACAACCACTTTAAAATTTTTCTTTGACTGAATCAAGATCTATCCAGGGAAGATCCTACCCTGGATTTGGACTTTTGCAGAGCTTGGGTCCCTCTCATACAATTCCATGAGCCCAATTACCATAAAGCAATTGGTCTGGATGAAGCCTTAGATGTCATCTTGGCAAAGGGGAAGCCACTAGAAAGGGAATATGTCCCTAGTGGAATAGGATCAGACTCTGGAACTACATGCTCAAACAGCATGGTGTTAAAAGTTGCAGATGGGAGCCTGAGGAAATTCCATGAGCCAACAGCCCTGGTGGCTTCTTCCAACTGAACAGGGCCATAAATTATTTTTGAAATAACCACTGTTAGTTACACCAATCTGTACGCTAGCATGGGTCTGTTAGATGACCTGGTTTGCTAGAGCAGTGAATGAAAACTTATTTTTCTGTCTGAGACTGGAATCCATCATAGGTTTTCATACTAAAAAGTTTAAACTAAACTATTAATCTAAACTGTCATATACTGTCCCTCTGAAATTCCATTGCATGCTTTAAAAGAAATGAAATAAATTGAACTAATGAGCTAGTTGTATGCACAGTCTGTTTTATTAAAGTCATTTCAGAACAAACAGCTAAAATTACACAGGAGACTGCATCTGTTACATAATCTAACTTGTACAGAACATATTTATTTGCTTTATTAAATGTGGAGGTGTTTGTCTGCATTGTATCGGCCTGATTCTTCAGTGCCCTGCATCTTGTGTAGTCATTTCCATCAGCGCAGAAAGGGTGTGAAACACTACCATTGTGATTTGGTGGTATTTTACACTCCTTTTACACTGATGTAAATGACTATCCACAGTGCAGGCAACAGAGAATCAAGCGCTATACTTTTTCTTTACCTTTAAGCAAATATGCTCTATTTGTAGGAACCAGTAATTAGTTCCTTAATTAAAAAGATGTGTAAAAGAAACAATTTTCCACTGACCTTTCTTTACAGCATGAATTTCATTTACTTGCCTTTTCCTCTAAAATGATTTCAGTCCACCTGCTCTGTCTAGACAAGTGATCTCTAATTATGTGTAAATATTGAGGCCCCTAATTTGAATTAAGGTATGACTCTCACACTTGTTTAATTTTAATACTAGAGGGGGTGGGAGTAGGAAGAAGAAAATATGTACACGACCACACCAAAGTGATGTGAAATTTGGAAAGAATTGGCTCAAATGAACATTTTCTACACCCATGTCCCAAAATTGTGTCAATTTTTAAAAATTGGGGAAAACCCTGGGTACAGGAACTAAAGCTGCCCCCCAGTTATTTATATTGTGTAATTAGAACTTCCTCTGCAGATAAATCTTGGCCTCATTAACCTCAGAAATATTGTAAGAGATTAAAACCACAAATGAATATGTGCCTGAATATGTTATTTAATGTGATAAGCACTAACATACTTTCCTTAAATATCAGGCACACTTGTTTTCCTTTTGCATGTTTTGTTTTTTTCCTTGAGTGAAAATATTTGTTGTGGCCATTCCAAGGAAAATTCCAGTGTTCATTATGTTTGAGTTCCCCTATGACCTCTTTAGAGTATCTCAGGGTATTAATTAATTACATGGTGTGTTATGTATCTTTTGTCTTATTTGATAATTCCCTTTCAAAACTCAAGTGCCATCAAATAAATGATAGTATGTGCTGCTCTTCTCCAAAAGCATTTCCATTCTGGGTGATTTAAAAATAAGTATTTTCACCTTATCACTTGAAGATACAGGGGCTGTTTATGATACAAACCAGAGAGAAGGAAAAGTAGTAACTCCTGTGAAGTCAATAGAGTTACACCAGTGTGAAATCAAGGTGAAATCAGAATAAGGCCCATTGTCCAGTCTCCAAAGGATGGCATTGCTTTGAGCACACTAGCATGTTTGAGGTAGTTCTACAATCATTTTCCTGTAATATTATGTAATATGTACACTTTATAATACAATGTGCTCTTCCTCTCTCTATAGTCAAAAAAGTTTCCTTGAGCCTCATACAATGCCCACTGAAAAGATTGCCTCCTGTGCTCATATGAAAAAACCATGATTCAAACATACCTTCAAACCAAATCTCTTTGAGAGAATGATGAATAGTTACACATTGCTGATGTTCTTCACTCAGTATATTGCACAGCCAACATATCTACCCTGCCCCACAAACCATCAAAGAAACAAGAAGATATGTGAGTAGAACTCATACAAAATCAGCCTGGGGTCCTAACCCTAGAAAACTGGCAATACTTATAATTAAGTAATGCTGTACTGAAAGGCAAATGTTCAGGGTAAAATATTTGATACTATATTGTACATAAGAGGTGATAATTCCTTTGCTGCTAAAGTATGCTTTTATAGTACATTATGCAACTGCTAATTGCTACTATCTCAGCAATAGTAAGGTCTAGTGTCATTATTGCCTGGGGTATGATTTTGCAGCATATAACAGAAAATAATTTGTCTTTAATAATTCTTCTAGAATAAAACAAATTAACTCAATTTCTTTTCCATGTGTGAAAAGCACAAAATTGTGATCTATATGTAAATAAACTACTATACGATGAATGTAAACTCAGAAAGAATATACTATTTTTGCATGACAACACACCACTTAAAGATGTGGTGATCTCACAGAAAACTTTGAAAAACATTTTGAAAGGCAATTCTATCCATCTAAATTCTGCATTTCTCTTTGTTCTCCTTGCTGTTGTTGTTATAAAGGAACAGATATATGAAAACGGGATCTTTGTTTCTTTTTAGAGTTCTCCTGTTCCTCCTTTCCTAGGGTTCTATTCCTGCAAGAAGTTGAATATCTACTGTCAGTTGCTAAGCTGTCTTGTTCCTGTTTGGAAATTGAGAGCATTCAGCATTGGATAAGGTACTAAAGAATTAAAGCAGCATCAGGCCCATGTTCCTCAATTTAAAAATTATTACTGGCGTAAATGGGCACAACTCCACTGACTCCAGTAAAATTATGCATTACACCGGCAGTAATTTGTCTCATGGGACTGTCTATAAATCACATGCTTAATTGCTATAATTATGATGCCACAGATCGTTATATCTTAAAATGAGGAATTCACGAGAGACGACTCATTTTTAAGGAATAAGATCCCAGATAAAATTCTGGCCCCACTGAAATCATTGGAAATTTTACCACTGACTTCAGTGAAGCCAGGATTTCATTCCTGTCTTTAAGCAAAAGCCTTTAATGTTCAACAGTGAGGCGAGAACACCAGAAAATAACTGTACGTCAGTGGAATTGTTCCTAAATAGAATGTTTTCTATGAGACATCAGAGCCTCTTTAACCCCTTCACTTTAGTATACCCTTTTGTTATGCATTTTAAAAACATAACTGCAACCAATACACAAATGAATCAGGCATTTTCCTAAGTGTTGCTTTTTCGATTTTCAACTGAAGTGAAGGGATTAAAATATGACTTATAAATATGTGTAAAAAGGCATCTTAACTATAATGAAAGATTTTTCAGTTTTGGTATATTAGCATGTATATCAAAAATATAAAAGGCATCTATGTAAACTTTTGTAAAGAATTAAATAACTGTCACATTTCTCAAAATTGCTCATAAATTATTCTTGTGCATTGACTTACAATAAAATCTTTTATAAAATCTTATTCCAACACTAGTCATTCAGAATGTGTGCCTATACTAAACACACAGTAAAAAAAAAAACCAGTGACCAAAGGAACGTTGGAACCCGAGATAAATGTTAGCAATCTTCAATGAAGTGGTTGTTTCAAATTCTCTGAATATGGCCATACAGCAGCCTTTCTGTAATGGTTTCAGCTCACTGTTGTTTTAAAACAAACAATAATAAAATAACCAAATGTGTAAGCTTGTTTAATAAAACTGACAATTGGGAATGCATAGTATTTTTTCAGAATTTGTGCTTAAAACAATAAAGTTTAAGATTATTCAGTCTCTTATTCCAATTTCTGTGTGCATTTACATTCTCTTAATCTTACAGCTTCCAAGAATTCAAAAAATTGTTTAAATGGTTAGTAAAATGAAAGTTATCTGCTCTGTAGCTAAATATAATCAGAGTGCTCTGTTAAACTAACACATTTTGATCTGAAATGTAAATTAACACATAAAAACTTGGATTCAAGTAGCACTCAACTGACTCATAAGGATTCCAAGCAATGAAATTATAAATCTAAGCCTATATGAATCAAGAACAGTGAAGTGGAACAGAGATGCTGTCCAGAATGTTCTCTTAGAAAGGATACCTGCTGGACAAGGCAGGATTCCTCATTGCATGCTAAGGGGATGTACATGCTTTGTTGTTCCTCTGGGCAAAAGAGCACTGTGGTCCTGGCTACCACTTGTATCTGCCATGAAGGTTGTTAGCTAGCTTAGAGTAGAGTTCCTATACCTCCTAGCCTTTCAATCAGGCTGGATCCCCTTCCAAAATCCCAGCACTTTCCTTAATACTGTAGGAATCTTTGCTCTGCTTCTCTCAAGTGGGGGGAAAAGACTGCTGATGCCTTCTGAAGTTCATGGAGGACAGGTCCATCAATGGCTATTTGTCAAGATGGTCAGGGATGCAACCCCATGATCCAGGTGTCCCTCCAACTGCGAGAAGCTGGGACTGGATGACAGGGGATGGATCACTTGAAATCGCCCTGTTCTGTTCATTCCCTCTGAAGCCTCTGGCATTGGCCACTGTTAGAAGACAAGATACTGGCTATGTGGACCATTGATCTTGACCCACTATGGCTGTTTTTATGTTCTCTTCTCTCTCTCACACACACACGCACGCACCAGAAGAGCACAGGACAAGGTATTGCCATAAGGGTGAACTGAAATTTGATATAAAAAACTATTTAAGATCCCAATTATTAAAGGAACATGTTAATTTAAATTAAATGTTTTTAAGCAAATTACAGTATTTGAAAATTAGTGTCTTTCATCTATGTGACCCAAGAATTTTGGGCTTGCTGTGTTACACCTGCTGACATCATGTACACCTAGAACTTTTGTTATTCGTGATTCAGAAGAGATGCAGAAACCTGAGGGACTACATTCAGGCTGTGGCAAACAAAAAGCTTCTCAATTCACCTTTAAAATAATTCTATGTATGCAGTCATACCGTGAAGAATGTGCAGCTATGGTCTCTCTCAGTAAATAGACTCTTGGGTAGCCTAATTAAAAGCAATACTTTGCACATATTTAGCCACCACTTCACCAGCTCTGGTGCATCTGATCTGGATAAGGGTGATAACTTCTCCAAAGTGCCTGACAGATACTGACAGAATAGAGGAGAACAACAAAAATGCTTAAGGGAACAGGAACAAATAACTTAAGATAGAAGCTTCTCCTGCATAGTTCTGTCTAGGGACTAGAAGAGGCCTTGGAACTTCTCAAATAAGTGTATGTGTGTTTGTGGGAAGAAGGTGCTCACAAGCAAATATGAGGCAACATCCCATCATATGCACTTCAAATAGGGTCCCAAACAATCTAGGTCCAGCCCTGCTGGATGTCAATGATCCTGTTGTAGAGCAAATAACAAGCTAGTCCAATTTTGCTTGAGTCAGAACAATAATCCCTTGTTTTCAATGAACAAATCAAGAATTTACAGGCCTCTATGAAAAAAACAAGGACTTTGCCAGAGTATGTGTCATCCAGTCCATATGTTCTCTCATTTTACAACATGTGAATCAACTACAGATTCTTCAGTGTTTTACACACACACAAAACCAACATGTACTTTCAGTCAGTATTACATGTATTTTAATTAAGGAACATACCCAAGACGATTGGCATTAATTATGCTACCAACCTTTCATTCTTTACTGATTGCACTCCCTACTAACCTTTCCAAGATTTTGCCCGAGATCTATATCTGGATAATCAACCTATATTTACCTCAGTCATCCAGTTTGCCCTTTTTAAAATACATGCACAACATTTGGCAAGACATTTAAATATAGGCACAGCATAGCCCTGGATTCCAGAAGCCCACTGAGGTACTATTTGGACCTGATTAGCTATCCCACTGCACCAGGTTTACAATAAACCAGTAGCGTTTACATCATTTTACACTTCTACAAGGGCAATATGGCCTAGCAGATAAAGCACTGAACTGGTATCCAGGAGCCCTGATTTCTATTCCTGGCACTGCCATTGGCCTGCTGGGTGACCTTGGGCATCATCTTTCTGTGCCTCAGTTTCCTAATCTGTAAAATAGGGATAATTATACTGACCTCCTCTGTAAAGTCCTTGGCGAGCTGCTGATGAAATAGCTATCTAAGACCTACGTATTATTATTATTATAACTTCATTAGTGTAAAACTCAAATAACAAGTAAGCCGGCAACAATCAATCCCCTTATAGTCAGTGGTGCAGTATACAGAAAACAAAAACATAACATGACCCCCATGGTTAGTTATTTAACACACGTATGCATCTATCACTACATCAAAAAGTAAACGTACTGAGCATCAAAATACAATGGCAGTACAAAGTCCGATGGGGACTCTGTTGTCATTCACAAATGGTGCAAAACTGTCTAATTATTGTTGCTTCACATGGTGAATTGGATACCCAAGGTCGCCTCTTCTGGACTGAACCAATTAGGAAGGGGCAGAGTAGAGAATTAGAGCTGAAAGGCCCTCTCTCAAGCCACTGCTGCTGCCCATATACCATTACATTTTTATTACCATTGTCCAATTATACTAGAAAAGTAGAATTCTAGGCAACGATGACAACACGAGCGCTTCCTGAGTGACCAGAAAGCACCACTTCAGAGAAGAATTGTTGGTGTTTTTGAGGGGGGAAAAAAAAAAACCCCAATCATGATTTTGTGGAGGCACAGCAGATCTTTGGGTCACACAGAATAACAGAATAACAGTCCAATTTATGGGTTGCGATTACAGTCTGTACTCCTACAAGAAGGGATTGGCTAATTTTGAAGATAACATAATAAATACCAGTTTATTTTGGCACAGCTCAACTGCCAATCTGCAACTGCATTAAAATGATCAAAAGACGTTGAACACTCAGTTAACAGTGCCACCTTCTGCCCAAAACCAAAACAACACAAAGGTGCCAAAGTATTGTAGAGCACTGTACTGCCAGCTAAGTCTTGCAATCAATTACTTGGCTCTAGTGTTTTTCATGGCCTACTCACACTGCAATAGGTATTAAATTAATGTAGACATACTCACCACTACTGAAAATTAATGAGGCAGGTGGAAATGGGGCTGTTGGGAGGAGTGAGGGGCTGGTTGGGTCTAGGAGAGGGGAGTTGTTAGAGGGCTGGATCTGGGAGGAGGTTCTTATGGGGCTGGGTGGGAGTTGGATTTAAGGGGAGTTCTTAGGTGAGGGCTGCATCTAGGTGAGGTGGGTTGTTAGGGCATTGGGTGGGGGGATCTAGCAGAGGTGGGCTGTGATGGGTGGTTGTGGGGGCTGGATCTAGCAGAGATGGACTGTTAAGGGAGTGGATGAGGGGCTGGATTTAAGGGGGGTTGTTAGGGAGTAGGAGGCTGGATCTAGGAGAGGTGGATTGTTAAGATTTGGGTGACAGCTGGATGGTGAAGAGGTGGGTTGTTAGGGGTTGGGGGATGGACACAGGAGATGTGGGATGTTGGGGGGGCTAGATCTAGGAGAGGTGGGTTGTTAGGGGGCAGAGGGCTAGATATGGGGTTGTTGGGGGCTGGATTTAGGAGAGGTGTGTTAGGGGATTGTTGGGGTGGGGGGGCTGGATCGAGGCGATGGTGAGTTGAGAGGTTGTGGGTGGGGCTGGATCTTATAAAGTCTTGTTAGGGGTGCGGGGGCGGATCTAGGGTAGCGGGGGGGGGGACGACACGGGCGGGCGCCATCAACTACCAGGTGGCTGCTTGCTTGCTAGTTGCTAAAGCGCTCGGCTCAGGCGTGGCTCAGCAGGCACCGGGGACCCAAGCTCGGCAAGTGGGCGGAGCCCTGCCCGCCGGTCGGCAGGGCGGGCACTGGACGTAGCGTGACGCGGATTGGTAGCTGGGTGGAGAAGGGGCGGAACCGTGGGCGGGCCTGAGGGGGGGGGGTCTCGTTCGCTTATTGGGCGGCAGCGGCTGCTTATAAAGGAGTTTTTCTGAGGGTCTTTCTGTAACTGCCGCCGGGGCCAGCCTGGGCGGTTCCCCCGGGGGCGGGCGGGGCTGGGGCAGAGGGCGATCGCTGGGGTGGGAGGTGTGTCCCGTCTCCTGCCCCTGGGCAGGGCGATGGCGGGGGCTGCTCTCCTCTGGGGAGGGGCTGTCTGAGTAGAGGAGTGGGGGTGGGAGGGAGAGAGAAGTGGGGTGCCCCTGGGGTGAGTTAGGGCCAGGGATATGGGCTGGGGAAGGTGTGGGGGGTGCCCGTCCCTGGAATGGGTTAGGGGGACGGCCTGAGGGGGAAGTAGGAGTGCCCCTGGGGTGGGTGGGATGCCTATGCCACTGGGGAGGTTAAGGGGGATGGCCCTGCCCCCCAGGGTGGGTTGGGCAGATGACAAAGATCCTGCTGACTTCTTGTTGTCTCCCCTGCTATCCCCCCCATACCCAATTGCAGGCACTGCTGGGAGGAGAAAAACTACACAATGGAGTGGTTGAAACTGCGCACCTATGCCCAACGCAGACGGAGACAGAAGAATGTGTACTGCTCCTCCCCAGTACCAGGGGTGGTAGGATCCGTTCCCCGGGGCAGCAGCAAAGCCAGGACCCTCCAGCCCTGCCAACGCCTCTTCGCCCCACCCTTCTGGGAGTCCCAGGCCCAAAGTAGTAACTGTCACTCCGCCTCATCCCTTCCCCGACTTTCCTTTAATATTCATGGACACACTGGCTGCGTAACTCCCACTAAAATGTATGGGGCGCAAAAATAGAACCAGTGTGGGTAGGCGTATCAAAATGCTGAGGATAAGCCTGCTGCAAGATGTTTAAGTGCCAGATCCTGGTAGTGGGAAATGTGGGTGGGGTGATGAGTTGTCTCTGTCCTCCCTAGTGCCACAGCGAGGGCCCCTTTGTGGTGTTCCTGTGATGTAACTTGTGGAGGACGCTACCTTTCATGCTTCCCTCAGTAATTAGGGAGATGTTCCACTCTCTAGACCCAATTTGAATGTATGTGCATTTTGGAGTTCCTGTTTAAATATAAACCATTTACTTCCAGAATGAAGGATGGCTAAACCAAGACAGTGAATATTCTTACTGTCCTGGAACCTTAACATCCCCCTTTGCCCTATAAGGGATTTCTTGTTCTTCAGGGTACATGCCATTAGGTAACATTAAGAGCCAATAGAAGAGTCCCCCTTCTGCTTGACAGGTGAGATTTTAAGGCATGTTTCTCATCTCTCAATTCTGGTTCTTGGTTCCACATTGGGTCCAACAGTTTTAGGATTTGATGGTTAGAGAGGTGCATGGAGTGGCCTGGCTGTCCTGTCCTTGGTTTTTCATGTAACCTTATGACTCAATTGCTACAATGAAAAGGAAAAATGTAGGCCTTGGGTCCTGTCAAATATAGATGCACATTGAAGTATTGTGCTCACCAAAAAAATCAGTAAGTGATATGTTGAATAAGAATAGCTCCTCCTTATCTTCCCCTAAGACAGTCCAAATGTTAAATTGCTGTTTTGATGCAGACAGAGGTTGGTTTTATTTCGAATTTAAAATGGAAAACCCACTTGCTGGTCATGTGCTCCTGATGTATGTAACATGAAAAGTCAGTAGGTTGTAAAGAGGAAAGGGTGCCTTTGTGCTTTGAGTATTCCAAGCAGTCCCAGCCAGGGGCTGCTGCAGAGTGCTATGTAGTGGTTGGTCTGGCCTCCTTTCGCCTTGTGAATAGGAGGAAATGTGCATGGAGCTGAAGCTTCAGAACCCTCTTTAAAATAATGACTTTGTTAAGAAATGTCCTTTCCTATTTCTCAAAATAACATCTTACCATATTAATACTGAAATTTTAAATGTATAATTTTTCAGGATTTTGCCTTTTTTATAATTCTCTCATCTTGGACAATAAAAATCACAACGTAAAACTACTTTGGTGATAAAACTGACTAACTTAGCTCATGCAAATACTGCTGCAATGTTTGGGATGCAAGCACTGAAGAGGTGTTGATTTTTCTGTTTTCAGTATCAGGGCCTTTGGGATGAATGTAACACTATCATTGGTAACCACTCCATGTTAAGACTTAAGACTTCTGATTTATAAAGTCAGAGTTTATAATGGGTTAGTTATTAAAATCTAGTTGGACTCTAAACTGTTGCAAATCCCATAGGAAAAGTCACTTTCAAGAATGATGATTGTTTTCCTGTGACTGGGTCACACATAGTGAGACTTGTCATACTCTGAACAGCCTGTCGTATTTCTTTAAGCCAAATGGTGTGATTTGTCTCACTATATCAGTATGTGAGCAAACAAAGTACCTGAGAAGAAATAATAAGGCAGGTTCCTCATTCAGACTTTGATCCCAATACTGCAAACATACTAAAAAGTTTGATGTCTAGCTCCAAATAAGATTTTGAACTTGTCATCTGTCTTCTATGAATCTGCCCATAATAGATTAATCTTATAGTTATGCTAATAGCAATCTTGGTTCCAAATTTAAATATTCACTTTTCCGTAGGTGTGAAGGGAAACCCCAATGTGAAAGCCTTATCAAAAATCAAAGAAAACTCTGAAGTGACCCAAATGAGCAGTTCATCTCATCACAGGTCTGTGCTAAGACATATTCAAATTACTATCAATTACATTACTTAATTTCAGAGCTGCTTGTGCTAAATTCATAACTGCCTGACAAATGTTGGAGATATGCCTGCCACGTTCTTCAATAGCTATTACCTTGTGAACTATTTGACCACCATCTAAAATGGATGGCTGGGTTTTTTTTAAGGACTCTCATAGAACAAGCTCTAATTTAACGTTTACATTTTACCTCATTCTATGGTTTTTAAACTTAATGTGTGTAATGCTAGTTCAAGCTTAGTTTTGCTGTGTTTCTCCAAATATAGTGATCCATTAAATGACAAGAAAATTACAGCCATGGAAGAAAATGAAGACATCCAGGAAAAAAGCACAACACTGTTGAAGGTGTGAACATTCATTTCTACTTCACCACCTTCTACTAACCTTAGCTTTTATTGACTGGTACTATTTGATGGAGGGTAAGATGGGAGGAAGTTGGGGGGAGGAGTACTTGTCTTCCATGGGCTTAATTTTCCCTTTTTTTATGCAAGCCTTGCTACCAGCAAAGTCAATGGAAGTCTCATGCATTTGTCTAGGGATGAACTTGGCCCTATGGCTTTATGGCTTTTGTTGCACTGTGGATGGCAGAACAAAAGCTGGTCCATGTGCAGAGATACTAATTAGTATTTGTTGAGTATGGAATGATTAATGAGGCAAGTCTTTAGAGGTAGTTGGCCTGGTAGATCTAGGATCACAGGACTGATATTCAAAAAACCTGGTACTAACTACCGGCTCAGTCTCTTGCTGCTATATGATCTTGGGAAAGTCACTTCATGGCTCTGTGCCTCAGTTTCCCTATCTGCAAAACTGGGATAATACTTCTCTCAAAGCACTTCAGAAAGGCATTAACAAATCAAAATCACTATGTAATAGCTAGGTAATACTGTCATTGCAGCAAAAAACTCACTTCATTTCTACAAAATCTTTTTTAGACCAAACACATCCTATGCACTAAGTACTGTAAAATTTATGTTTTGATGTTCCTTATTTACCCTTCATCAATTACTTCCATAATAGGCCCAGATCATGCAAATGATTAGCTTTATGGATGCGAGTAGTCCCTTCAAGTCTGAGACTACGTACATGTATAAAACTTGTGTGTTTACGGCATCAGGATACAAGTTTGTGCAAATCCGTATTTGTAAGCAATGGTACTGCAGACTCAGATTTCTAAAAGCCAGCTAGAAGATGGTTTTTTTAGTTTGTTCTCTTACTTCATATATTTGCGCTAGCCTTGCACTTCTTGCTTATGTAGAACTTTCCTTGATTGCAGCATACTTCAATGGAAGTTTTACCCAAGCAAAAAATGTAGGATAAATCTAACTGTTACTAACGGTAGATTCCAGAATAATAAGTAAGATGGCAATTTTGCTAATGATGAATGAAAAATAGTAGAATATAACTATTGGCTATGTAGTGCTGGCAGTCTTGGCAGGTTCACTTTTCAGCAAATCTAAGTGACAAATTTACTGCAAGAGTCCTGCTTGAAGCTTTTCTTTGGAATCTTTATGACAAGAATAAATTTGATTACATCTCTTGATCTAGCTGTTACTATTTTCATCTACATCTTCCCTTGTTAATTTTAGGAATCTTTGCCTACCCACTCTGAAAGTAAAGAAAGTTTGAGAAACAGTGAGACTACCTCAGGTGAATATATTTTATTGTTTTAATGTATAAAATACATACAATCATAAAAATTAGCCCTATTACTTGGCCTCTCACTGTAGTTATGGCTGTAGAGTGGCTGTAGTTATCTGAGATTTAGGTGGAAGAGCGGTCTGCCCTCATCTGTTTTGTCTAACTTTTCCCTAATCCTTCAGTTCAGTTATTCCTCTGGTGTGGTCAAGGGTCCCAGACAACAGTATGATAGAAATGTAACACTTGAACTTAAATAATGCCTTTCAGTGAGTCTGAGTGAAGATCAACTGAATATAACAGGATGTTCTAAGCAGGTAACTATTATGTCGCACCCAAGGAATGGAGTCTCTTGTGTATCTAGCTTACTCCTAGGAGTTAAAAATTCTATAGAGGTTTTCAGGTAGATAATAACATATGTTTAAGCTCTGTGCCAGTCTCCAAAATGTGTCCTTGGGAGGATTACTTAGCTACTCTGTTAAATCTGTGTTCTTGGCTATAAGAACAGTTTTGAGTGTGAGCTTATGTAAGAGTCCCCTTCTAATGTGGAAGTTGACCCTAACCTACAGGCTCCCTCTGGAGAAGGAGGGTGAATGACTTGATCAATAACTACATATATGCATACATCATGCATGCATACTTCAAGAGTTTCTCCAAATACCAACAGACCTTACCGTTCTTATGACAAGCTGCTAGGCATACCAAATGGCCACACTTCTAATAGATGTTAACATTCAAAACAAATCTGTCTTCATATCGCAGGCCAAATCTTGTCACGTTTTTTAAAAATACTTTCTTTAAAGAATAAAGATTGTTTCTAGGCTTACAACATAAGCTGGGTTTCATTTTGAACATTTGTGTTAAAATGTTGGTTTTTAAAACTGCTCATAATAATTGAAGGTATTTAGCTCATTGCAGGATCAGAACTTACACACTTCCCTGATGGTCCACTGATAAGGAAGGCATTATGATTTGCATAAGACAATATTTCAGCCATTTTTCCCTCTCTTAAATTACAGGAATGACTCTGCCAACAGGTGTCTCTACCTTTCTATTGGACTGTTTGGACATGGATTCCAGTACAGAATCTATGGATAGCATAAATAGTTGCCCATCACCTGAAATATTCAGGGATGAAGACAGTTTAGGTAACAAATTAATTTTCAAATTCTGACTGATGTAGAGAGATTAAAATATTCATGTATAATTAATTATGTTTATGTATATTTCACTCATTGGATCAGATCTCTGGATTGAGCTGAGCTGTGCTCACTGCAGGACCTAAAAGGGCTTGATCCTCAATCTAGGGCTTGTTGGTCCCTAATTTGAAGTAGTTTAAAGGCTGGCAGAAGTGGTTCCTTGGAGACTTTAGCACTAGCTGGAGCTAGCTAAGCACAGCATGCTCTGGCCATATCCTTATCCACTCACAAAATGTGTCGGATACAATGGGCCTGAGCAGTGCACAGCAATTAGAATAGGGTCAAAATCTAGCCTAGTGACATCATCAAATTTCTTTTAAAGTTTATACAGCTTGACCAAGGACTAAAGCAGGTAAAGTTAGAATTTTAAAAAAATCAAAAGGAAAGATATTTTGAACTTAATCACATACAGTACAATACAAAAACATTTAACATATATAAGTTTCTTTTCTATTTATTTGTACAACTTTAAGGATGTCCACTCTGACAGGTGTCTGCATTGGGTAGCAAAATGAAGACAATGAACATTTAAACATAGAGAACAATGTAAATGCGGAAAGATCCCCCTCGTTCTGGTGCATCCAGTTCGCTACATCCTAGACACTCCATGTTGCCTTGATTTCCAAAAAGTCTGTTGGACTTTTCACCATAATTGGTATTCCCTATCCGGTTAAACACTCGAGTTCTGCCTTCTCAGGGACCTTAGCTTTAAATCTTCAGAAGTCTGACCTTTGTTTTGTGTGCACAAATCCATGTTGTTCAAGTGCTATTTGCCAGAATAGGTCTCCAGTTTGTGCCTTTTGACAGAGGCCTAATGTTTTAAGTGCTTTGAGATCCCTGGCTGAAAATTGTATTTGCTGTACGGACTGATCTACTATATTGCATCAGAGACATTTCAGCTCTGATTAGAAACCAAGAAATGTTTTTTTGTTTAGTTTGTTTTTTTGGCTTCTGCAAAATATGTAGGGAAACGGGAGCCTGCTGTGAGGTCCCCTACCTACCTGAGTGCATTTCACCCTAAATGAGGGACTTATCTTCCAAACATCACAGATCTACATTATAGGCTAAATTTTGTAACTGAATTAACTACAGTACAGAGTGAAAGGCAACTTCCAAGTGTAACTTCTGTGTTCAGACAGAAATAATTCCAATCCTGAGGAGTGTCTCAAATATAAGAATTCTACTCTCCTGGACACCAGCAAAGCAGTGACCATAGATAAGATGCCACAGCTTTCAAATCTTTCAGAGATATTAGGTAACTCTTTTTTATAATAAATGATTTCAAATGCTTATTTTGCTTAATTTAAAACCAGATATGGAGTTCACTATAATGCAAAGACCTGTAAGTCCCTATGCTTTAGTTAATTCACTGTGTACCTCATAGCACCTCAAGATAATGTTCATGTTTATAATACTCTATATAAATATTAATATGCAGTAGGATATCCTCTACCTTTCATAGCTATTTTTTAATTTAAACTTTCTTGTCTTTTAGAGCCCATATCTGAGGGTTATCAAGACCAATACATTGGGAGGTAATCTGTAAAGCAGAGAATTTGACTTAATTTATTAATAATAAACCTACAAAACATGTATGCCTCTTCATTTTGTCCAGTACATGCAAATTAATGCCCTGATTTGCAAATAGTTGTGACCCTGCTTAATTTCACTCTCATGAGTAGCCCCACTGGCTTAAGTGGGACTGATCAGTTAAGATAAGTGGATGAATGTTTGCAGAGCTGAGGCAAATGTCTGCTAAAACAAGCTACCTTCTTGGATTTTAATTGGCTCTACTACACACCACTTAAATATTTCTCTGTGGTCTTCTGGATATATTTCACTGTATAGTACTTGATTTCAGTGACTGCTTTTTGCTTTCTGCAGTCTCTAAAGGATAAATTCCTTTCATAGTCTTATGCTACTTCATTTGATAAACTAGGTACCGGAATCATTTAGCTCAGCTGTGTTGTGGGAGTGGCTGATTACAATAATTTTTCTAATTGAATTACTAAGCTTTTTTGATGAAAATGAAGATGAAAGTTTAGAGTTATCTGTGTGATTAGTTTTCTGTAACTATTTTGCTCCCTGAATTTTTGACATTTAATAACAAATGAAAATCGTGTTTTATCAGAGAAAGACCATCAAAATGCAATAAAGATTCTTCTGAATTGATGAGTGTTTCAACAGTTGTATCAGGTAAAACATGGCCTAAAATTGTCGTACTACTTGCGAACTACTAGTCTATTCAATTTTTTTTTTTATTCCACTTAAAATTATTTGGGTTCTGCTACCAATTATGCTGATTCCCAAAGCATGCTGTCTTGCTAGATCCCTTCTAACCTAGTGACAGGCTAGCCTTCTTTCTACCTTGCAGAAAACCAATAAGGAACATTGCTGTTCAGGACTGCAAGTCTTGGTAACACAGTTAAGTGGATAACTGCTTAGGTGGCAAATTTACATAATCTTATCTCCCGGTGACTTCAATGTAGTCTGAGTGATCTCAACATGCAGCAGACTTTAATTTTAGGGAATATAAAGACTCATAGAGCATACTGGAAGAAAAGGGCTTATGAGAGCTAATATTGGTGGGGAAAGGGGATTGACTTGTTGGTTCTTATTAGCAGGGGTAGGTGAGGAACTGTTCTTTGCTTTTATTTTTTATTTTTTTTAACTTTTGGCAGTGGCATGTAGCACTGAGGATAAGTGTTCTTTGGGTTTTTTTTGTTTTTAATTATAAATCTAAATCTAAAAATAACTATTAAATCCATTGAAAAATAATGGTATTGAAAGGACGCGAAGACTGGGAAGATATACTCCACTAACAGGTTGGAACATCTCAGAAAAGAACCTGAGAAGATCTATTAAAAGTACTGTTTTCAATACTCGTAGACTTTAAGGTAAGAAGGGACCATCATGATCATCTAGTCTGGCCTCCTGCACATTGCAGGCCACAGAACCTCGCCCACCGACTCCTGTAACAGACCCATAACCTGTGGTTGAATTACTGAAGTCCTCAAATCATGATTTAAAGACTTCAAGTTCGAGAGAATCTGCCATTTACACTAGTTTAAACCTGCAAGTGACCAGTGTCCCATGCTACAGAGGAAGGTGAAAAACTCCCAGTGTCTGCTAATCTGATCCAGGGGAAAACTCCTTCCTGACCCTAAATATGGTAATCACTTAGATCTTGAGCATGTGGGCAAAACCCAACAGCAAGACCCCTGGGAAAGAATTCTCTGTAATAACTCAGAGCCCTCCCCATCTAGTGTCCTATCACGGGCCATTGCAAATCTCTTACTATCTATATGCAAAACCATAGAAACTTCCATTACCTTTCACAGGGGCATGAAACTTACAGCTCAGGTCTCCCTATTAGAACCAGGCTTGTGCCTGCCTCATCTCTCAAAGGGCCTGAGCTCTGCTATGGGAAGGAGGAGGGAAGGAAACCTGTTTGTTTAAAACCCCTTCCATAAAGGGAAGTAGTTGTCTTCCAGAACACCCAGCCAACTGTTATGGGAAAACAAAACCCCCCTCTGTACACTAGTTAATCACATGCAGTGTCCAATGAAAAAGGGAATTTCTTACCTTCCCCTGTAAATAAAAAAATAAAAGTTTAATTTAGCAAGGTACAGGACCGTTAATTGTATTTTTTTTCTGTAGTCATGTATGTTTGTTTTTTAATTTAATTTTGTTTGTGGTATTTTGAAGGCTCCTATCAATATCAAGAGTGGCTCCTGATGATTCAGAAATTATGAATGAACTCTAATTTTGCAGATTTGGCTCTGGCCCAAAAACTTGCTTAACTTTTTCTGGTTAATTTGGGCTGAAAATAGCAGTAGAGGCTGACACCATTAGAGGCTGCTTGCTGACTTATACGTCTGCTCACTGCTCTTTGGTTTGTGTGCAGAGCTAGCAATAGGGAGCCAGGTGAGCAGCAAAAGCATTTTCAGCGTGCTCCCACCAAGGACTGACTCAAGAAGAGAGCAAAATCAGGGAGCAAGAAAAGCAAAACGTGTATATGGATTTTGTGGCATGATCTGTGTTTTTTGTTTTTCAAGGGATAATTTACCATGTATGAGATGGAGAGCATCTATGCTCCTTTTCTCCAATGAACACATTTTTTTCATTGCAGGAAAACAAGTCTGTAAAATTATGTCTACTAAGGAAAAAACTCCCGATGTAAAAATCAGTACAGTTTCTTCACTACCTGCAAGACCAAAGAGACAGGTGGGGGTTTTAGTGATTAATATACCTTGTAATTTGAGCACCTAGATTTGATTTCTCCAGAATAGAACTAATAAATATCTTTCAGAAATATTTTTGAAGGCAGTTATTTTAGCAGGCCTTTGGTCAGACTAAATGTAAAGAACATGGGATATAGCTATCTCTTAAGTTTTCCTTTGTCTATGGATTACTAACTTGCTGAATGTTATGGGGTGCAAAGAGTTAATTTAGTCCTCAGTGACTTTTGCATGTCTGGAAGACCCCAAAGTCAATGGCATTAGACAACCCAGAGTGAGGGATTTTTAGGTAGGAAACCTTAAAGAAAGTGGACACTGGTAAAAGCCTCAGCCCCGAAGCTGAGGCAGAAACAGTCTGCAGAGAAACTGTAACCTGGCTTCCAGAGGAGGAGGGGGGGAACAGACAAGGATAAGTAGGTCTACCCAAATTTGAGGGAAATCTTAAGCTTAGGTAAGGCGGTAAGGTATGTAAGTATCTTGTTTTAACCACTTTCACTGCAATTGCTATGTTCCTATGGGTAAGTAGTGCTCAGTTTTGCATTGTTCCATGTCACTGCAGCTACCTACTGTTCATAGCTCCCAAAAGGAAATCTATAGCAGGTCTAAGCCCAGTTGGACCTTCTGGGGAAACATGGTTGGTAAACAGGTGTTGTAACCAGATGACTCAATCTAAAGGTGGTGGGATTCCACTCAGAGTAGTGTAGGTGCAGGGCCTATCACTTGAAAGGGGTGCCCAGAGAGAGACTGAGACTTCACTATGGAACCATGGAAGTAAAACCAGATTTGTGCCCTGATTGGGTGGCTAGGTGCTACTGCATACCTGTATCACTTTAACTGTTCCTAATAACTAGAGCTTAAGGATGTGATGTAAAGCAGTGATTTGACTCTTAAGAATCAATGTACTGTTATGCTATCCTTTTGCCTGGCACTTCAAATGCTGACTATGAAGGTCCGTTTTATAATTAATTGTTCATCTCATTACAGCTTGATAACCAAACTGCTAATCCTAAAAACATGAAGTGCCGAAAAAAAGTAAAATTCAGCAGTCTGTTAATTGAGACCTCTTCATGCCATCAGTTTGTATCTCCTGCAGAATGCATTTCAACTAAATCACATGAGTTGATGGCAGAAGTGCTGCCGTCCAAACAAACAGACATTGAGATGGTAAGCATTTCTACTGTGCTGCTCACCCGTGGAGGCTTAAAATGGGAAGAGTTCTCGCAGACAAAAGTGAGAATTCAGCTGGGCAATGATGGAAGCTGTGAAGGCTGATACAAAGCTGCAATTTGACAATGAAAAGTATTATCAGGCAAATTAAATATAATTTTCACTGCTTCAAAGTGAAAATTAAGCTTACCTTTATTTAGACAATAGATGGTCCAGATTCAGCATTCCTTGTGCATCCAGAACTCTCATTAAAGCATATGAGTCCTGAGTGCACAAGGCATGCAGGATCAGGCCCTATATTGCTGAAAATGCATTGGTCTTCTGTGTACTAAGCTTCTGGTTAACATCTCTATCCTTTCATCGCCAGTGGTCGGAGTGCCAGTATAGAATGCCAACTGGCATCTTCGCCACTTGCTCTGGGCAGCGTTAGAGTACATAATAAAGATGCCAGCACCTGGTCTATACTAGAACTTTGATCATTGGTAGTGCAACAGTTGGGAATTCTAACACAAAGCTTAGTCTAGACCAGTGACCCCAAACTGTGGGGTGCACCCCTTAAGGGGTGTAGAGGAACATTCAGGGGGGTTGGTGGGGTCCAGACAAGCCTTCATAGGGAGCGAGGAGGGAGCACTGTTCTGCCCCTAGCTTTGCTCTGGCTCCTGTCACAGCTCTAGTCCTGGCCTCAGTTCTGTTTTTGGCCACAGTCCCCAAACGAGGCTCCCGGGAGGATGTGACTGAAAAGGTTTGGGGATCACTGGTCTAGACAGAGCCAGGAAATCTCTTATACTATAGTGGTTGCAAATATTCAGAGCAACATATACGCTAGAACATTTTGGGCCACCTCTGTGATTGTGATTCCATAAATCATAAGCCCATCTCATATGAGTTTCAGTAGACCTTATTAATTCAGACATCAGTGGCTTTATTGGAGAATGCAGCTGAGAAGGGTCTGTTGTATGGCCTCGAGAATTCTGTGTCTGGTGCAGCAATTGAAATTAGAGTGGAATTCAACTGAAGCAGAGTCAGACCAGTGTTGTGATGTTTTTGAACAAATCATCCTAAATCTGCTGTGTGCAATGTATCTGTCTCAGATCTACAGGACAATCCAAATGAAATATGAGCTTTGCTGGGAATGAACACTGCCCTGCCTGCTTGAGGAAGACATTTGTAGTGTATAAAGCACTGTGAAGAGTTTGGGAAACTTTTAAAGTTTAGGCTGCAGAGAGGCAGCAAAAATAGTTGGTCACTTTGTCAGATATCTCTACCTTTTTCCATGACTTTTTAAAAGAAATAAGCAAAAATTGCACATAGAATCATAGAAGTATAGAACTGGAAGGGACCTCACTAGGTCATCTAGTCCGGTCTCCTGCACTCAAGGCAGGACTAAGTAATTAGACCATTCCTAACAGGATGTTTGTCTAACCTGTTCTTAAACTCTCCAATTACTGAGATTCCACAACTTCCCTAAGCAATTTGTTCCAGTGCTTAACTATCCTGACAATTAGGAAGCTTTTCCTAATGTCCAACCTAAACCTCCCTTGCTACAAATTAAGCTCATTGCTTCATGTCCTGTCCTACTGGAGGTAAAGAAGAACAATTTTTTTCATCTTCCTCTTTGTAACAACCTTTTATGTACTTAAAAACTGATGTCTGCTCCCAGTCTTCTCTTCTCCAAACTAAACAAACCCAATTTTTTCAAACTTTCCTCAAGTCATGTTTTATAGGCTTTTAATAATGTTTGTTGTGCTCCTCTGGACTTTATCTAATTTGTCCACGTCTTTCCTGAAAGGTGGCACCCAGAACTAGACACAATACTCCAATACTTACAGTGGTACAGCTGAACAGCACTTGTGTAGTCATGTTATGTTGACAGCTGAGAGATTTCCCTGACACAATAAAACCACCTAAACAAGCGGAGGTAGCTATGTTGACAGGAAAGCGTTTCTGGCCAAATTAGCACAGTTCACACAAGAGCTTATGCCAGCAAAACTTACGTTGCTCAGGGGTGGTTTTTTCACACTCCTGAGCAACAAGTTTTGCCAGCATACTAGCTAGTGTAGACAAGGCCTAAGTAATTTAACTGGTTCTTTCCCTATTTTAGCCTCAATTCAACCTCACTTTCACTGGCTTTCACTGTTAGACATCTGATCACTGCTAACCTTTTGGGGGAAACAAACAACAAAGGCTCTTAGCACTTCTGCCACTTCTACATTTTCTGTTATTGTCTTCCCCCCTTTTCCTCCATACTGAGTTAAATTAATAAAAAACTGTGTGTGGGGGGGACAACCCTAAAATGACTTTACATAACACAGCCTCAGGCTTCCAAATCCTTCTGATGGATCACTGTGTATGCTGTGAGCTTCCTCTGTCTTGTTCAGTATGTTCAGGGTTTTCCAACTACCAAATTCCAAAACAAATCAGAATCAGGCTTTCTGAATATTGTCTCACTCAAAACTAAAAGCCTGAATTATAAATGTTTAGAGGACATTTCACCCTCCACAGTAAGTGGCCAGAGTAACAGAATTCATGTGACTGCAGAAAATCAAAATAAGTCATAAGTTTGGATTTTTAAAAATTGATTCCCTCAAGGGCAAATAATTCAGTTTCAGGTGAGTCTGAAAGCTGTGGGTGGATATGAGATGGAGTGCTTTGGAGACCAAACTAGTTGTCAGTGAGACTAACCTAGTATCTTCTATCTTGTTTCCTAATTCAGAATGGCTTGGAGAATCCAAGGAAAAGGTATAACTGTTGTTATCAGACCACTAGACAGGGAAGAAGTGTACAATCTATCCATTGGGGGTGAGGGCTGGGGTGTGAACTCTTGTCCCTTTTTGCTGCAGTAAACTTTCTATGCCTTCATTTAAAGAATAGAAGAACAAAAATAACATGAATGAACTGTAACTTTAAGAAACTGCTCTAAAAGATAGAAAATTTTAATAGAATCCCAGAAAGTGCCATTTAGTACAAAGGGAATGGAGTAGCACCCCAAATCACTAATAAAAGAAATTGCCAAGAATATTTGTTTGACGTTTACATGCTCTTGTGTTTCTAAACAGGAAATGCTTTCCAAAGAGTTGATCATCGAAAAACATAGAGCGTTGCTAACAAGCACAGCATATTTTCAGCCAGACGAATTAGAGGTGAGGTGAATGTACAAAACAGTGGTGGGTACTGTCTGTTTTGCCATATTAAAAAAAAAAACAAAACAAACAAAAAAAACAGTTTAAAGAATTAAAGTTGATGGGTAATCTTTTTTATAAATTGAGACTGTTTAAGAACAAATTAGATGTACAATTTGTACACCTCACTTACACATGCAATTATCTGATTTGTGACACATTTTGCAACATTAAAGTTGCAAATCTAGTCAAGTGGACATTTCTTACAATAAAACCTACTTGTAAAAGTTGACTGTTTGATTTTAAAATATCACATAGTGAAATGAACACCTTTCAGCTTCCTTTGCACCACCATTTTATTTTGAAAAAGGTTTTTAAAATGCAATTTAAATAGGGGTGGCATTTGTTTTCAACAAACTTTAATTTCTTAGATTAATACGTTTTGTGCAGGCCACGTGAGATGAATTCAGACATGACATAAACTGCCCAATTTTAGAGAGATGTTCCTTCAGTTAGACTCCATAATATGGAACCAAATTATTCAGAAGGAAGATGTACTGGATCTCTTCAGTTTTGTTGATATAATAATACACCAAGCTCTTTCTGATGAACCAGCTTTACAAATTCAAATGTATTAAGTCTAACAAGCCATGTGAAGGAAGTATAAACATTATTCCCATTTTATAGATGAGGATACTAAATCAGAGCATTATCGTGTCTATACTGCAGTTGGGAGGGAGATTCTCAGCCTGGATACAGACTTATGCTAGCTGGGCTTGTGCTAGCATTCTAAACATAGCATAGTGGATGTTGTGGCACTGGCAGAGGGTCAGGCTAGCCACCCAAGCTTGGACCCAGGGGATTGGGTGGGTTTGAGCTCAGGAGGCTAGCCTGAGCTTCCGCCAATACTGCAACATTCACACCGTTTTTAGCAGAGCTCATGCTAGTGCACTGGGGCAAGTCTGACTACCTGGGCTGGAAGGCTCACTCCCAGCTGCAGTGTAGACATACCATAAAAGGCTATCGATGAGACTCTTCAATGATTTGGGAGTTCATGATTCTTATTCCTATTCTCTCAGCACAGGCCTTCTCTCACTTATGAGCTAACCAGTTTGTATTCAGTTTTGTTTATTACCTTACCAGTAAATCAGCTGAACTTTTAAATACATATTAATGATATTGCTTATATTTTGGTTGAGGTGTAGTTTAACTTGTCACCAGTGTGCAAGTCCTCTTTAGGTGAAGACTTATTCCTAAATTCAACGGGTCCATATGTAAACTCGGAAGAAATTGCTCCTGCATCTTTGAGTTCAGAAGAAAAAACTATTTATCAGGTTGTGATCTTAATATTTTTTTAAATTTTTAGACCTGGCCTAATAGTTACAGGGTAGAATGTGTTGGAGTATAACAAGATTATACACAGTTGACCAGAATTTAGTGATAGAAATATTTAAATGCTTGACTTTAAAAGTTTTTTGAATTTTTTTAGAGAACTGTTGCTATAGTATTTCATTGTGTACAAGCATAACCTTAATTTAATATTCTGTAGTAATATCCATTGATGGCTGTAATCTCTAATGGCTTTATTCCATCTTCTATCTTTGTACAAACTCCTACTGATATCAATAGCTTCCCTTAAAGAAAGTATATGAAAAGATCACTTGCATGTCAAAGCCATTATATAACTGGATTTGCTTCACTCTTCTTTTCAGTCTCTTCATAATAAAGAAACTCAAAACAAGAAATCAAATACAAAAAGGAAAGAAATTTGCTCCATTATTAAAACTTCACCAGGGGTTAGGGTCTCCATGGTTCACCAAACTCCAGTAAATGGAAACGCATTGCATCCCCCTGAAGGAATACCTGAAGGTAATGGAATATAGAGAATTTTCATATGCAAATGATACTACTACTTGCTTGAGCATGGGAGGAGTTGCTGCGGTTTTTTTTAAAGAAAACTATCTGAGATATGGAAAAATTATAATAAAATGGTACAACAGTAAATCTTACTGAGAATTTTAATGCTTCATTTGGGAAGCTCAGTAGCATCACGCTAGTGGACTACAGTGCTTTACTGGTAAGAAAATGACAGAGTTTTCCCCTTTAAAACACCTTTCAAACCTGTGTAATGAAATTACTGTGCATGATAGGTGTACAAGGACAGGAGAGGGGTAAAGAAACTTCCCCATACTCTACAACTGGACCCAACCCTTCATGCGAGGGCCACCAATAGTTGCAGTTTCTGCATTTGCTTGAGCACAGGGATTACGTGTGTTCTCATGGGTACTTTTCACCCCAAAATGAACAGGAAGCATTAAAGTTGGAACTACAAAACTTATCAAGGCGTTGATCCCCCTATTACACCTTTGTTCTTCCAATGATACTGGCTTCATTTGCACACTTTTCAGATGCTTCAGGTACCTCTGCGTTTTGGGTCCCTGCTGCCCTATAGTTGGGAATTAAACTCCATGTCAAAATTTATGAAGCTGCCACCATATCTCTTCTAAACCCTTTCTTAAAACCCGCCTTTGCCATGATGCTTACAAATCATACTCTGGCATTGGTTAGACTAACAGTCAGCTGAGTCTTTTAGTTTTCTGCTAAACTCGGCCCATTTTATTACATCTTCCACCCCCATCCCATCCGTTGTCTTGTATCTTGTCGAACTTGTAGACTATAAGCTCTCTAGCACAGGAACGGTTGTCTGTCTGTATAATGCCTAGACCTTGATCCTAGATTGGTGCTTCTAGATACTACCTTTAATTCAAATAGTAATATCTTGTACTATCTTCCAAGGTGTGAGTAAGCTTATGTGGACCACCACACAAATGTTGCTTTTAACTTCTTTAGAAATTACAATGAAATTTCTCTTAAAATAGTTTTTAGGGTTGTTTTTTTTTTAAATAACTTGTCATAACTTATTTGTACCTCACTATTTTATTTCAGTGTTTGCAATTCATAGCTTATGGCCAGAAGGAACCTTTTAGATTATCTAGTCTGACTTCCAGTATATCACAAGAAGTTACATTTCACTGTGTTAACTCCTGCATTAAGCCCAATAACTTGTTTGAATAAACCAGATCTTCCAGAAAGGCATCCAGTCTTGATTTTGAAGACTTTAAGAGATGGAGTATCCAACACTTCCCTTGATAGTTTGTTCCAATGGTAATAGCTCCTGACCCGTTAAATATTTGTGCCTTATTTCTAATTTGAATTTGTCTGGTGTTAGCTTCCAGCCACTAGTTCTTGTTACACCTTTTCCTGCTAGATTAGTGCGCACTTAAGAACCTGGTATTTTCTAACCATGAAGGTACTTGTACACTGTAGTCAAGTCACCTCTGTCTTCTTTTTGATAAGCTGAATAGTTTTCCCCCCTATGGCACTTTCTCCAGCCCTCAAACAATCTTTGTGGCTCTCTTCTGCACCCTTCCCAATTTTTCAACATCCTGTTTAAAACATGAACACCCAGAACTGTATGTAGTATTCCAGTATCGGTCTCACTAATACTGTAAACTTTTCACTTGCAGATTACTTGACATACCACTGGATGGCCTGTTTTTACTTAGTAGTTAGGTTTCAAATAGCACATCATTCTTAAAATTAGAACTATTTCTTTCAAGCACTCTTTCAGAAAAACTAATTACAGCTAGTTGGCCATTTAGACTATGGCATTATTTAACATCAATGGAGAGACAAATTAGCACACTGTCTTATTGAAATTTTTAATGCAAAAAGATTATATTATTTTACCAAGTTAAAAGAATACATAGATATCTAGAACGTAGGCTAAGTGCTTTTAAAAATGTGTCAGTTATCATCAATAGCTACTTTTCTGTATAGATATGGGAGTACAGTGACAAGAGTGTTCTCTTTTCATCTAGTGCACAATGGCATTAGGAAAATGCAGAATCTATTCCAAAATAACTGGTAGTAAGTAGCTAAAATAAACATTGGTTCAGAAATAATGGGGCACTGTAAAACATAATGTGATCCAATTCTAAATCAAGATGTGCAAGTATTTATAAAGCATTACAAACTGCTCAGTCACATGAGCAGAAGGGGACTTCAGAGCTTCTGTGCTCTTCTAGTTTTATAAGCTTTTTCTCATAGGAGAAACATTAGCAAGATGGTATTTACACAGTAGCCTTTACCTTGAAAGCTGAATTCAAATTCTGATCAGGTCACAAGTAGAATGACACTCACAAAATCTTTTGTAAAATATCCACTGTCCATTATCAACTCATTTGACAGACACTTCCTGGGTGGAGGTGGTAGAAATTACTTGTCTATCTTACAGTGGGCTTGATCCTGCAGTGGACTGATCACTCTGGACCTAGCCCAGCATAGACGCGTTTAACAAGCACAAGCATATTCCCATTGAAATCAGTGTAACTAGTCATATGTTTAATTTGATTTCAATGGGAATTTGCTTGTGCTTGAAGTTGTGTGCCTAAATGCTGTTGGACTGGGGTACCTGTGTTCAGTATCTTGTAGGTTTGAGCCTCATATGTACATTTCCCATAAAACCCTACTCTCATGACCAGAGTATCACATTCTTTCATATCGTAGATCTCGCATGTTATGGAACTCCTCTGTTGAAATATTTCATTTATAAACATTGCATTGGAAAACTCATCTGTTTTTTTTTTTGAGAAAATACTGTGCTGTAAATCAGACTTGAAAAACTGGATTGTTTAAAGCTAGGTTCCTAAATAAGTGACATGATTTTTCAAAAGTACTGAGCACCTAGCAGCTTCCATTAAATTAGAAATTGATATTTAACTTAAGTAACAGTTTCACTTAATGCATTAAATGCAACAAATATTTACTAAAAGCTTATGCTGTAGCTATTCAATCTGTCAAATTTCTAATATGCTGTTCAAAAATGCTTAAATCCCATTTGTGTTTTTGTTCCTTTCTGCATACATTTTTTTACTTCCCCTCTCTATATAGTGTCTGCTTCCACTTAATCTGTTTCCCTGATCCTCCCTCACCCCTTTACATTTCACTTGTGTGGGGTCTGATCGTAGTTCTGTGGAGCAGATGTCAATTAGTTTGGGGTATTCTGTGTGTAGAATGTGTTTAGGTTCAAACCTCTGGTAAGTATGTAAAAGGCAAACTTAAGGTATTAAACTCAAAAATAGTATTTGCTCACTAAGCATATCTTTTCAGGCACTTTTGTCTTGTTAAGATATCAGAAACATTGATATGCCTAAAGAATTACTAGGACCATATCCTGAAATGTATTTCCATGTGACTGTCATGTATCTTATATGCATTTCTGTGTGTACTGGCAATTATTATGAGAAATACTTATTGTATGTAGACTGTAGCCACTTATATAATAGCAGGATCCGGACAGTGCTTCTGGTCTGTAAGTTTTAGGGAACTGTCTGCTGAACAAATAGCTGTGCAGATTTTTAAATACTACATGGTCAGTCACCAGATGGCGCAGTTGCACATAGACTGACAAGATCTCATGGTGAGAGAGTATTGTTCCTTTTCTGCATACATGCTTTTTGTGACATTTCTTTTTGTAGAAGCTGTGGCAAAAGGTAAAAGGGAGTTTGCACTCTTCCTTAATCTAACTAGTCAACTCTTAAAACAGTTGCTTCCTGGGAATCTGTTTTTGGCTGAGATTTTTTTTTTAAGAGGGGATTGCCTGCATGCTGTTTGACCATCTCAATTTAAGGGGTTGTGTGTATACAGTGTAAAATAAATAAGTTATATTAAGGATCTATCCAAAGTTTGCATCACTGATTTCTCCTCTAACGGGAATCTGACCTGTAAGGGCCTGCTACCACTCAGCAGACGGCTGACCGTACATACCAATTATGCCACAGACCAACTAAAGAATTTATTGTTAGACTAATATATTTCTTAGGGACAATTAATTTACACAGATGGTAAACTATTTTTACCCTTAAATTATTTTTCAGATGTTATTACAAGTACCAAAAACTGGGTTTACAGTGACCACGGATGAGCTCTTGGTTTTCTTCAGGAGTCAAATGAAAGAAAGTCCCACGGTAAGGGACAGAAATGTGTGATCAAGATATGGGAGAGGAAGCTCACAAAGTGTAATTTACATTGCATAGTGCATTACCTACGGATGGCAGTTGATGCATCATTTTGAAATAGGGTGTTCATGCGTGCTTTGCAGGAAATTCTTAATGTTTTGTTTAAAAAAAAATTGTACAAATAAGTTAATATTTTGTCACTTGGGCATTGTTCTCTAGGCACTATATAATGAGACATTTTATATTGAATTAACCTATATTCAATTGAAAAAATATGCATGGAGGAATTAAATTGTGATTAAATTGTATTAAACAGAAACATTTGCATTGCTTATATCAACTCGCTAACGTTTATAAAGAAAATTATGAAAACTTGAAAAGTGATGCTAAAGGTCTGATCTCTTTTTTGTAGGTAAGAATAATGTTCATGAAAGTGAGAAACTTAGTGCTGATGTGATCCAAGTAGGTGGCTTGTACCTGTACCTCAGTCCTGTTCTGCAACATCTGATATGAGCATTCTGAACAGAGATTAATGAGCTCATTGTGGTGATCTTGTCATGTGGACAAATGTCTACTGAAGATCTAGATGAAATACCATATTAGAGCCTGACCTTGGAAACCCCTACCCCTGCAAGTAATCCCACTGAAGTCCATCAATAGGGCTAAGTAAAGTAAGTGAGGGTTTGCAGGTTCAACCTCTAGAGCCCCAGTCCTGCAAACAACTCCTGTGCTGAACTTTATGCATGTGCATAATCTTATTGACTAGGCAGGGTTATTAATACCGTACAGTTTGTGAAACTACTCACATGCTTACAGTTAATACATGCATAAATGTTTGCAAGATGGGGGCCTAATTGTTTTACCAAAGGCCTGGTCGACGTGAGATACGCTAGTTACCTAACGTCGTGGTGTGGCATCTTCACGACTTTACGTCAACAGGAGAATGTTGAGCTCTCCCATCTATTCCATCTTTCAGGGGGGTGGATTAATTCAGTCGATGGCAGAGTGCACTCTCATCGACTGAGCGGGTCTACACACACTGCCCAGTCGATGCCGCTGCATAAATACCTGCTGCCACAGAAGTGTAGACATGACCTTAGAAGAAAGACATTTTCTAATTCTGCGATAGGTTTCTAGATACTGTCGTTCTCAGTTTGTATTTTGACAGTGAGGGAGGAGTGGTATTTATTTGACACAAAAGTAAGGTAATTAATTCTGAAGGAGCCAAAGGTAATTAGATACCTAAATTATATTGACTTTCAATCTGATTTGGGTACCAAGCTACCTTAGACTCCTTTAGAAATTCCTAGCCTACAGGAGCACATCCTAGGGTGGCTTAAAGAACCGCAGCCAAACTTAAAACCACATTAGAAACCTGGAAAGAATAACTTGAAAGAAAAGGATGGAAGTGCTCAGCCTACATCAGTAGGCCATAAAGACACTAATTTGCTGGTATCTACTGCTTCCTATGGCTACTTTTCTGTACCACAAAGCATCTACACACTTTAGCATAATTCAGTTTAATTTCCTTAGACAAACATTATAGATATCCTTTTTGCTAGATTAGCCTGCTGTCTGGTATGGCCTAATTCTTTAATATTTGACTGATTTTTAATATCACTAGCTTCCCCTTAGGAATCCATCAATCCAGGATTGGTTTCTAGCCTTATGTATTTGAACAAAGATGCATTTAACCCATTGTGCATTCATTTCAGTCCTACTTAATGTGAGAATTAGCTAGATCTCATTGTATGTACTAAAGAATGCAGAGTTTAAAACCCTAATTTAAAAACACTCACATATTCAAGAACTCATCCTTGCAGTTGCAGTGCTGCTGTCAGTTTCTTATAATACTGTAAAAAATTGCTTGAGGGTTAATTATCTTGGTTATATTCCAGCCTGAATCAATATTATGTTCCTAGCAGAATTTCCTAAAACATAGGTTTTTATAAGCAAAATGGTGGGGTTTTTTCAGCCCACTATGGGGCATTGAACTTGTTTCTTCAGGGGATGACTTTTTATGATCACTTCTGGTGCTGGAGGGGGGGGGAAAACCTGTAATAGAACAATTTGTCCTTGGATAGGCAGGTTCACTTCCCTCCGCTCCCTAGAGAACGCTAAAGCAAGGGCAGCCTAACCCTCTAAGGATCACCCAGCCTTCCTGATACTTTCCAAGCCATAAAACTCTACAAGGTCATTTTTTATTAGATTTTCCTCTGCTGCATCCTGGCTCTCTTCTCCACTGTTGACACAAAGACAGCAACATACTTTGAATGACATGCTTCTGATTTCATTCAAGAATCAGCTGCATCATGCAGCTCCTCAGTGTAAATTTAAACTTTATCTTGCATAAGATGTAGAAAAGACTTGCATTTGTTCCTGACAAAACTCCTTATTTTAAGTGACAAAATTGGGCCCTTGATGCTTTTGGACCTTGGACTTCACTGGGCCCAGAGAGTGGGGTATGTAGAACAGTTCTAGGCCATTAGGCTATGAAGGATGTGGCTCTGCTTGACCCCTTCTTATGCACTTCGGGCATTCACCAACTTTCTAGCAGAGGCTGGCCCCTGTGCACTGTGGGTAGAGGAAAGAGTGGTGCCTAAAAGTATTTCCTGATAGCTTCAGAAGAAGGTTCCTTGTATCCCATCTCTTCCAGGACTGCGCAAAGGTGGAGATGCACCTGATTTGCATGCTCACCTTGTATTTGCTTATCAGAACTGTCACCAAAATCTGGGCGTTGGACTTTCAGACCCCCTGTTGTGTGCTAACACCATTACATTGCTGCATCTTTCAGGTTAGATTTCCTGTCCCACTGATTCAAACCAAGGATAACTTCAAATAGCATTGGAAATAACACTATTTTCCCCCATCCACCATTCTTTTATTAGAAAGGTTGACTTGGATGCCCAGAGCGCTTTCTGATACCGATCACAACCACTGGCTGTCCCTTCAGAGCAGCACACAGATATCCAGCTTTTTAAATTATTTAAACAATGTTGTCTGACATTCTAAACCTCTTAATTCTTAGTTTATATTCCATGCCATTATTTTTGTGGAAATCAGAACTATGTGGGATTCTCAAAGCCAAGCATAGGTAAGAAGTTATGTCCAATTTTAATCAGTAAAAGCTTAGGGCCTGATCCTACTCCCATTGAAGTAATTTCAGTTGCAAGTCCCATTGACTTTGAAGGATATACAACAAGGCTCCAAGTCTATATAAATTGATTTACAGGGAGGTTATCATACGACATGTTATAAATTTTCTTTCTGGGTGACCTTGTTAATCTTCAATTTAATTTTCATACAATAATGTCCATGTAAATCACATTAAAAATGAAGAAAAAAACAGTGAGACCAACTGTTAGGATGACTCTTACAAGTTTTATGCTATGATATTTCTAGACTTAGAAGAGTTACAAAGTGCCTGAATACTTACATGAGAGTAGAATTACTCATGTCCAGGTGGCTGTAGGATTTGACTCTAACAACTTGTCCCCCACCCAGCTGCACTTTTAAAATCATTTTCATCTTTGACCCTAACAAATGTTACTAAGTGCTTTCTTTATTCATAACCAAGCCAGCTCCTCTTTTGCACCATAGGAAGAAAATTCTATTCATAGTGAGGCCACAACAGCATCCAGTCTTATTCTGTTTTTTGTATCAATTAGGCATTTTCCCATGTTTTGAGTCTAGGCAAAAAAATGACTGCATAAAATTTCACTGGAAGTGGAAAATAGCTTTTCAGTATTAGTGGGAAAAGGTTACAGGTCACAGTCAGTTAAAAGTATAATGGTTAAGGGCCTAATCGTGAAGGTAACTGTCTTAGGATCAGTCCTTGTTCATGGAAGTCAAGGGGACTTCTCCATGAGAAATTTAGGCCAAAATATCTTTCTGAAGGATTTTAACGATCATTTCAGATGAATCAAAGCCTATGTAAGAACAACACTAGAATTATTTATTTTAATCCCTGGAAAATGTAATGTAGATAAGTGTTTAGTATATATGGTGATATAGTTAACTTAGCAATTACATTTTAAACACAAGTTTCAAGCAAGACAATTATTTTAAGTTTAAAAGTAAATTACAGTTGGGTGTTTTTTGATTTAGTGTTTCCAGCTCAAGGGGGAAAAAAGCTTGATGCCTCCTGTATTTTTGTGTATAAAAGGATTATGGGGTCCTTGTGACCCACGGATCCATGCAATAAACCTTAGACCCTGTGCAAATGGATTTTTGTCATTTCAGAATCATTGAAGGCTGGGTCTGTTTTAGACTCCAAACCTGTAAGGCATCAACTCCCACTGACTTCAGTGGGCTTTGGATCAGACCTGAGGTAGAGGAGGGAATATTCATTTTAAAGGGACACCAAGTGAAAGTCTATTCAATTTCAAAAAATGGATTTGAAAATGAAATGATAAAAATGAACCAGATACTACTCCTGAGCCCCTTTCTTACAATTGTGAAACCTTACAGAATTATTTTCCTATTAAAGAATTATCTCCCTCTTTTTGCTGTGTGAAAACATTTGTATAAATAACAGGGCAAACTAAGGCCTCTTATCTTGTAATGGTATTCAGGCAGAAAATCTCTCTTCCCACATAAAGCCCTCTTGAAGTTAATAGTTAATAATAAAATATACTTATTATTTGAATGTTACTGCAAAAGAAGTTGCTTAGATTAGCAAAAGAGGGTGTATTTTATCTGAATTAATCTTACATCCTGTAATTTTTACTTCACTCCCTTTAGAGAATGAAATAAGGCTCAGGTTACTGGGTTTCACAGTAGTTTAATTTTTAGTTAACTTTACTTTCTAGTTCTCCTGTATCTGTACAATGCTATAATGTTTGTATTATGGATACTGATGTGGAATGCTAAGCTCCACCCAAAAATTATTGTCCTTTGAATACATTCTTTAAAGATGTTTTCATGAAGTATTTACTAATAGGTTGTGCAGAAATCTGTGGCTCCTTTTGATTTTTTTGTAAAACCTAGTTTAGGCTAAAGCAGAGTACTTTTTTTCTGTTTGCAGTCTTGTAGCTGTGTTGGTCCTAGGATATTAGAGAGACAAGATGAGTGAAATGTGTATTATTGGACTAACTTCTGCTTTCTCTTTTACCAACAAAAGTTGGTCCAATAGAAGTTCTTACCTCATCCACCTTGACTGTGTTCTTCCTGATGCAGTAGGTTTTCATTACCACTTCAGTACTAGTTCATGGTATTATATGATGTTTGTTCATAAGAAGCTTCCTCTTCATGTAAATCTTGCACTGCATAGTCTGAACTGCCCACATCTGTCAGTACCACTTTGCTTTCATTCACCCCACTGTTCTTAAATCTCCAAATGGCAACGCCTCGGGAATTGAAGGAAGGTAAAAAGCTGGATCAACCTGGAGCCTCCTGTTTTTTGTATCTAAACCAGTTTCCATTGGAAGGAAGAAGTCTAGTCACTACTACTGCATACACACACCCAATCACTTCTGGCTCCAAAACCTACATTCTGCTAAATCCAGAAAATTTCTGGCCCCAATCACCCTAAATCTACCCCATAACTAGAGAAAAGGTGTACATGTTCTTTTTACACACAAAAAAAAACACCCCAAAAAACAAAAGACTTAGTCCCTTAAAAAGTAGAGTCCTATTATGTTGGAAAAAATGTCAATCTGGTACCTGCCAGATGCTGGCTCTTGACAAATACTACTGCATAAATAGAAATTACATTTAGCCAATCTTGTTGTGCCATCAAAATAGAGAACAAGTGTCACTTCTAGTAGTCCGGAAAGAAATTTTGGACCCTAGAAAATCCTGGTAGAAGAAAGCTGTGAATATTCTATTTTTTCACCTGCATCCTGCTGGATTTGGGGAATTTATGGCTGCAGCCCCTCAGTTTTACCAATAAATGCAGTACAGGCACAGTCAAGTGTGTCTGCTCCACCAGAATAATCCGGATCCTACTGGAAATTGGAAATCTTTCCTAATGGCCTGGCACAATTTCTGGGGTTTGGCATTCAGATGCTAGATCCCAGTTGTTTGCGTCGTTGTTGAACTGGGGCACCTTATGACACCTGGATTGGCTATCTCAACGAATTCTCTATTGAGGCAGTGGCTTTATTTTGGGGGGGGTTTTCTGGAGGAACAAAAATTCGGATCCAGCGGGATCCGGCTGCCTGGCCTGGCCTGGCCTTTGGAAATGCTGTTGCACCGAGATGCAGCAGGGCCTTCGGGGTTCTTGGTGCGAGAGGGATGTCTGTCTAGACGCTCTTTCTGTATGGACGTGGGGGTCGTGGCTGGATCCAACAGGAGGGAGGTACCGGAGCGAGGCTCTTGCAGCGCGACTGCAGTGGGAAGAGCCGGGCGTTAGAGCCGCTGCCCTAAGGGAGGTGAGACTTAGTCTCCATTTCAGGGCAGGGGCGGGGGCCAGCTCTCCCCCAGACCCACCGCCGAGCTGCCAGCCGGAGGAGAAAAGCTCCCCACGTGGTGCTGGGGCCTGAGCCACTCAGCTGCCCGGCCCCGGAGAAACCCCTCCCGGGCCCGCCTCCCTGCGATCCTCCTCTTCTGGCCGCTCCAAGTGACTAATGTTTGTCATATGACTGTGACACCGAATGGAGTCGGGTTCGCGGAACTAGCCGCCCGAGCAGCCTTTCGCGACTGCCCCAGCGCCTCCATCCGCTGGCTGCGGGGGGCGGGGGGACGAGAAGAGAAGAGAAGGCAGCGGGGAGCAGCGCGCGCGCGCCTCCCCCCGCCCCAAAAAAATGCCCCCCACCTTGTTTCAGAAGCTCTTCAGCAAGAAGCACGGGCTGATTTGCCCCGCCCGGGAGCCCAGGGAGGAGTGTGTCTTCAGGTAACGCGGGGCGAGCGCGGGGGGGGGGAGCCCTCGGCAGCCCGGCCTCCGGGCTGGCCCCTGCCTGCAGCGCTCAGAGACTCGGGCCCCTTCCCGTCCCAGCCTGCTCCGCCTCATGTAACCCCCCCGCCCTCCCGCCGTGAGGAGGCCGGAGAGGGGCCTGGAGGAGGTCCGGGGGGGCAGGGGCTGACCCCCCCCCCTCCTGATTTTGCGCGCTCCTGCTCACGTGCATCGTTTGATAAACTGGCTGCGTTGGCCCCTCTCCCCGGAATCCCCCCCCTCCCGTTTGCCCGACACACACACACACACGGGGGTCGTAGGTCGCCCCCTTCCCAGGGGAGCCCTGCGGGTGGAGGGGTTCCTTGGCCTGGGCTCCTGCGGCCCCACACACACACAGACTAGAGGGGAATCCCTGGTGGGCGTTTAGCAGTGCACTCGGACGCATGCAACATTGTTTCTCCAGAGTGCTTTTCTCGGGAGGGTGCCCTGCCCTCAGCCCGTCCTGCTCCGACCGAGCCCCTCGGGGATCCCGGCCCTCGCTCTGCCGCCACCTTCCTGTTTGCAGAAAGCTGCGAAGCAGAACTGGAGCCCCCTGGTTAGCGCTCGCCGAGAGGACGGCGCTGCTTCCTGGCCAGGTGGCGACTCTTCCTTTCGGCGTGGGCTGGAATCTCTTCTCCAGTCCCTTTCCCTGTCCCCACATCCCCTTTTTTAACGGGGCGCCTTAGATGCGCTTTCGAGGCTGCAGATTTAACAAGCCCCTTAAAAAAAAAACAAAAAACCAGACGCCATTCTTCTGGCTTTCTTGAAGTTGGGAGGCGGTTGTTATCTGGCCAGAGCGACCTTAAAAATAGTAAAAGGGAAGAGCAAATGCGAAATGCGTGCCTGCCAACAGAAGTGTAGGGTTACTCGTGAAATCTGTCATGCTCTAACCACAACAAAACTGAATCCCTCAAAGGGTGCCAAACACAACACGGCGAGAGAAACGGCTTGCCCCCAAGAATCTCCTCTCCCTCCACCTTCACCTCTTAAAATTAAATGTTTCAGTTTGACCTAGGTGTGTGTGTGTAATTTTGCATATTTCTGAAATCCTAACAGGCTGTACTTTTTGTTGTTGTTGTCTGGAGAAAGTAGATCCCTAGAGGTCCATTGACTCTTGTCTGGTATAAGGAACTTGAGTTTGCAGGTCTTTATGAGAACCCTAGTGTAAAGTTAAAAATCAGGTCTAGAACTACACTTTCTGCAATTTTCCCATATTGTGACCTATAAAAATTCTAAAAATAAGTTTAAAGGTTGACATTGAAAACAGTATTTTAGGTGTCTATGAAATAATGATAGTAATAGATACACAGAATAGTGCCTACCCAGTAGATTTCTGTAGTACTAATCAGTACTAAATTGGAGTAGCAAAAATCTGGTCTAGTTGCAAACTTTTAAATTAAAATATAATCCTCATTTTGTAACTAAAATGTAAAGTATATATACTTTCTTTGCATTTATTGGCATGAATAGCACAATCTGAAAATGTTTATATTTTAAATTGATTACTTGTAACATCTCTTCATTTAATATTTTAATATCTTTGAGTTTTATTATGTTAGTATATGTATTGATCTATTTAATTTGTTACAGTACCATGTTTCTTTGGTTGCTGAGACTGTCACTTTTAGCATCTGGAGTGGTAATTAGTAAACACACCCACTATTCTCTCAACACAACCATTTTCGCAGCATACTGATTGATCTTCCATGATTTTATGAAGTCAGTGGGAACTTCTGGAAATAACCTAGAATCCAATGCCGTAAATGTTGGAATACACCTTTTAAAAAGTTTAATAGCTGCCAAAACACCTCTATTTCATTTTTTAGCAGAGTGGTTCCCTTTTTTTATTGACATACTGGATGAGCCAAAATTCCTCTTTAACAAATGTATGTGTGTTTTCTGTATCACTCTAATAGCTCTCCTGACTGGGAAAAGACTGAAGGTCTGTTCTAGCCAATTATATCTTACCTGTTTCTCACACTGCCAAAGCACTTCTTAATGATAAACTTCTACTGAGGATTTGGTGTATAACTCAACAGCTGTGTTCTATACCGTAGGGGATAATCTGAGGATTGTGTGTGTTGTAGGGAAGGAAAAAATAGTATAATATCGTCTGAGGTCTTTTCCCTCCTTTAACACAGAATACTGTGTGCCAGAACTGGATGAGTATTTTTAAAATTACCATGCATTTCGCATGTATGAAATGTTAATAAAAAGGTGTCTTCCTAACTTTCTGTTTAATATTATATTTTGCTAAACTATATTTTCGAATGATAAAATAACAGGTCTGTGTAAACTGCCATACAAAAGTCAATCAAAGTTGTATACTTATAAAAGAAAATGAAAATACATTCATCCCTTGAACAGTGCACAGGGTTCCTTTAAAGCCATAAAGGTAGGAGACAGGTACTTTTACTTTAAATGAGGCCCTGCCTGAGTTCCAAATATTGCATGAGTGCAGGATCAGACTCATATTTCTGGAAACCAAACTTCTCATGGGATCTGGGCCAGCCTGCTAGTAGCTGGTGAGTACTTCAAACTCCAATGCATGAACTCTCAGAATGTTCATTGTGCGTTGGTATGAAATTCAAAGGAGAGGGAAGATTGTCTTGTGGTTAAAGCACTCTGTAAGATCTAAATATTATTTTTATTATTCCACAGATTTCCTTTATGTAAATCGCTTAATTTCTCTCTGCCTTCATTTCCCTATCTGTAAAATGAACCTCAGAACATAAGAACGGCCATACTGGGTCAGGCCAATGGTCCATCTAGCCCAGTATCCTGTCTTCTGACAGTGGCCAATTCCAGGTGCTTAAGAGGGAATGAACAGAACAGATATGTGCTATAGAAGGACAAAGTATTATTAAAATGTTAGGGATGAGATTTTAAATAATGGGTGCTTAAATTAGGCATGTAAGGCATTGTCTTGCATCACTGAACTCAAGGATATCATTGCCATTGATTTCAGTGGGAAGAGTATCAGAGCCCTAAATCCTTACTGAGGTTCCTAAGTGGCCTAGTTTTTCAAAGCACTCACCAGTTTCACTTTTGAAAAATTGGGTCACATGTTTAGGAGCCTAAGTTGGCCACATTATTTAAAGAGAAAAAGTCTTGTGTGTCTGGGGTTATTGCCTTCTTTGAGGCAACAGTTAATGCACTTCAGACATTTTTAAAAACAACTCTGCAGCCAGCAGTTAAACAGAACATTTAAGAGCAATTGTCATCTAAGGGTATGGAACTGAGTAACTGACATGTGAGTGACATCAGGGTAACTTGGTGCAAGTTACTCATTCTTCCTTGACTGTGAATACATTTTGCATTTGAGTTCAGGATTGCGAAATTTACTAGCCTTGGCACAAATTCTGCTAATCTGAATTTACACTATTTTAATGAGAGCAATATTGTACTTGCTTCTTTTGTGCGCTCCCCCTCTCTCCCCCAAAAAATTATTTACCATGGGTCTGGGGAGTTTTGCAAGGCAGAATAAGTCAGACTATGAGAAATGCTTCAGGATTGAGTGCTGATTAAATTAGCAGTGCCAGAATTTTGTAACTGATGATGTGACACTCCTTAAATTGATAGATTAGGGCCCAATCCTTCAAACATTCCCACACGTGCAATTTTACTTGCACAGGTAGTCTTATTTAAATCAGTTAGAGTTATGTGGAATGTAGCTGATGTTGATACACTGGTTACTTTAGTCATGTGAGTACTATTTGCAGTGTTTGTACAATACGGTTTCAATCTAAGGACCCAATTCTGTACTTAATGATGGAGTAAAATCTTTAGCAGAAGCCATGAAGAAGATTCTGATGTCTTCCTTTTTAACTATGATATAGCAAGGTTTCTCTTGAGAGCAGTAACTATTTTGCCTGCTAGGTCATAACAGCACTGAAGTGCCCTTACCATAACTCAATTCAATTGTATAAAGTAGCTTCACTTTAACATTTTGCTTTATTATGTATTTAAAGACCCATATTTTTGCAAGTTTTATACAAAAGACTTTTTTCGTAATTGATGAAGTAATTTCATCTACTGATATACCTAACTGTATTCTGTATTAACAGGAAAAAGAGCAGGACATTACTGCAGCCAGCTCAGGGAAGACCTTCACTCACTGGGCAGCTGCAGGGGTTAAAAAGCAAACAAAATGTTAGGATACAGAAGAAATGGAAGAAGACAAAATGGAGAGTATTAGAATGCCAGTGTGCATAAATCAGTGGTATGCCCTTGTCTGGGATGCTGTATGCAGATTGGATCACCTCATCTCAAAAAGGATAAAGCAGAAATAGAGGGGGTTCAGGCATAGGTGCTGAGATTGATCTGAGGCATGAATAAGCTCTCATATGTAAAGATATTGAAAAGTTGGGTGTGTTTACCTGAGAGAGATGTACTAGGATTTTCAGAAGAGCCCCAGGAATTAGGTGCCCAACTCCCACTGAACTTCAATGGGATTTCAGTATCTAATTCTCCTAGGCTCCTTTGAAAATCCTAGCTGAGATGAATGAGAGGGGACCTGATAAATATGTAGAAAACAGTGAATGATACAGAGAAGGTAGATTGGGAACTTCTATTCACCTTGTCTCCTACTATGGGATCAAGGGAATATTCAATGAAATTAAAAGGCATATTCACATTTAGAAAAGGAATTATATTTTTCACACAATGCAAAGCTAGTTTGTGGAACTCACTGTGATCTCATTGAGGCCGGAAGCTGAGAAGAGTCCAAAAGGATCAGACATTTATGGATAGCAAGAATATCAAAGTTATAAAAGTAATTATATGTTAAAAGAAATATCCCTAAGAGTTTGGAAGGGAAATAAACCCTTACTATGCTGTAGGGCGTAAGCTAACCTCTAACTATTGCAGGATAGGAGTAAACTTTTGCTGGGGAACCTTACAACGTAACTAACTCCTTCAGGGTTTCTTGAACCTTCTTCTGAAGCATCTGATACTGGTCACTGTTAATGACAGAATACTGGACTAGCTTGACCGCTGGTCTGACAATTTTGGTAATTTGGCAGTTTCTATATTTCTGTGTTCCTGTTATTAGAAACAATTGACACAGATTTTTGGAGTCCATGTAATAAATGCATCTATATTTAAAATCGAGGATGTTCAGTTGTATTTATTTTTAAATAACCATTCACTTAACTTTATGCAGTATGAATTCTCTTACTAACCTACATATTAAAAACAAAGCAAAAACAAAAAAATAATTAAAAGCTTAGTAAACTAAGCAGCATCTTTTTGTTCATGTCGCTAAACTGCCTTCTTCACAGTAAATCTTATATTTATTTTTAGTTATATTACTGAATGCTGAAGGCAGGGTCAGAAGGTGTATAAATATGCATTTATTTTGTGGATTTCTAATACTGCATTACAGTGCTGCATTTAATTGTATGTTACCAGCTGTCACCTCATTTAGTTTACTTTTACTTTTTCTGCAAATGAAATACTCCTTATATTATAAGTAAAAAACTTAGGAGTTTAAACTGGATATTCATGTTTAACAGCAGGCTACATCTTTCTATAGAGTTAAGTGTATTGCTCATTTTGAGCCTTTTATGGTATGGATTCTCAACCTCATTGTAGATTCACCCCACTAGTGTGTAGAAATATTGATTTATAATGTTCAACTGTGGTTTGATGCACTGTTGTGTTCTGTGTATGATAGAGACATTGAGCTTCCCTATGCTACACAAAACAGTTCTGTGCACTCGAGTTCTCTTGTGCATCTGGCTATTCCTTCCAATTAACAGGAGGATAGACTGAACATAATCAAGAGTTCCTTTCAGGCCTGAGCTCAATAGAACCTCTCAGTGTCTTGTTTGATCTTGGGAGTGCTAAAGAATAATATTCCAGTCCTGGATGGTGATCCATGAATGTCTGTGAGCTTTATTTTGCTCTTGTCAACGCATCTGTTATAGGGGTACAAATATGTGGGAATTGTTCCAACTTAAAAATAAATCATAGAAATTCCTCCTCCTCATAACAGCAGGGAGTATCTCTGCAAACATTTTTCCACCAGATGCTCTGTTTAGGTCTTTCTATATCTGAAGGAGAACACAATTTCCCAAGTAGGGAGAGACAGGAATAAGTAACTTTTGTGTCCCCTTCTTGTGTATGGACCAGACCACTTGCAGTGATTCTGGAAACATACTTTCTCCTGGAGTCTTTCGGGAGCATACACTGCTTGATAGATGATGAGTTGTCACATTCCTAGTATATATCTCAGGCTGGATGTAGAGTAATATTTCCTGAAAGCAGATGAGGTAATTATCTCCCTAACTCCCTCCATCCTCTGTTGCAGTTGTTTTAAAACGTATCCTGAGATTTTTGTATTTTATTTTATTTACCTTCTACATAATATTGACAGTTGAATTTATGACAGGAATTGGAATAAACCTAGGAATGAAAATGGGTAGCATGATACAAAGATGCTGTACAAGCCAGAGGAGGCAATTCATCTGCATAGTCATTCTCCAATAACAACTGATGACATGTTTCTTCCACTTTTTTCTTAAACTTAGAAATTAATGGAAAGGAATTAGTCTGAAATAGATTTCTAGTCATGAGGGGATACATCTCAGGACTGGATGCAGGTGATTTTTTTTTTAAAGGAATGCTGGAGTAAGGTTAATGAAGAGTGTGAAAGACTTTTTAAAGTTTATCTTACAGCCAAACAGTCCCCCCAAAACTTTTTGATAGATTTTCACAGTATTTGTTAAGTCATTGCCACTGATCAGTAACAACACAAATGACGTGGTGGTATTGTAGAAAGCCATTTTATGTTGTTTTTTCCTTTCCTTTGCTTAGAGCAGAGATGGTGACAGGAAACACTCTTCTGCGTGGCCTTTATTAAGGGAAAGATTTATGAGGTTCCTAAGAAAACTTAGAACCTGTGGGAATCAGACAGTTTAGGGGTATTGTGTTGTCAGGCTTTGGGCTTGAACATTCATACAGAGTGATTTAACCCAACTGATATAGTTATTGCCAAAATCTCTTTTATAGTTACCTTCTACTGCAAACAGAAAGCCCCACTCCACCCAATCAAAGGCCTGCTGTGCATCTGTCAATAATAGGTAGCTTTGTGTATGCCCAGCCTAGGCCCAGAGAATCAAACCGATTATTCCAACCCTTTAGAAAGCCATTCTAGTCCTAGTGGATAATACAAATGTCTTTAGTAGTAATACAAATGTCTTTAGTAAAAATTTAAAATCACTGCGCTATCAGCCGATCAGGCTGATATGTCCTCTTTTTGGAATGAGAGCTTGTGCAGCCGAGGATATTGTATCAGAAAACTTGTCCACTTACAAAACTTTTCAAGTCCCTCCAATAGAGTCTTACTAAAGCTGATTCTAAAACCCATCAGGAGCCTTATCTGGTTTCAATTTGGCAATAGTTTTTAGTCTCTCCAACAATGCCAGAGGGACCTGTAGTTATATACAGTTTCCTGAGTTTAGAAAGCTTTACCTCTGCCAAAAAGCAATTTATAATCTCTTGTCCCACCAGATTCTGATGAAGCTTTTTTAGCAAAATAAAATAAAATTCATAAGAGATAAGAAATTTATCTAGGATTTTTAATTAAACCCTGTTTCTTCTTCTTATTTCTCTCAGGCTTTTCCGAGTCCCTCTTTGATGTAATATCAGTGGGAAAGTCTCTGGCTTCTTGGCTTAGTAATTGGCTTGAGTTTTGCAAGATTTATTATGTATTCAGTTCTCTCACTAGAAATCGTGCTCAAGTTGCCCTCCAACTATGATCACTTGGACTAGCATTATGAAAGATATTTTAATGTGTCCTAGCTACATTTCTGTTTCTGTAACATTTATTTCAGACAGTTTTTCTTTATTTTGCTGAGGCATTTTCTATCATATGATCTCTTATGTATCCTTTGGTTGTTCAAATAAGGATTCACCCTTGAGGGCAGAAACAAACAGTATAATAAATAGGTTCAGATTAGCATTCCTGCAGGGTTGCAAAAGTGCTTACACTTTTTATTAAGATGGCCACCATCCAAGCCCTATTTTATACCAGGCCTGTGACAGTGAGTCTGGAATTCTCAACATGTCTAGGAGTCCTGCATTCCTTTCCAGGTAGGCAAAGATGTAGGATCATAGCTAAAGGCACAATGTCAACTGGAACATCACATTTCTGTCTGAAAACTTTGTACTAACTCTAGTGACAATCTAACAACTAAGATTATGAAAACTGAAACAGGTTAGGGTGTTGGGGGAATAAAAGTGTGGTCTTCTTTTTTTCAGTTTGTTTATTTTGTGCATTTGATGACATTTTGTGTATAGTTAGTTTCTCAGTGTCCCTGTATAGTCTGGTAGGACTAAATTTGGGCCGTGCTGCAAGCACCATGTATGGAGCAATTCATGGTTGGGCTGTTCCAGAAAGGAGATTGTGATACTGCAAGTCATGGGGAAATTTTCAAAGGCACAGAGGGTAGTTAGTCTCTTAACTCCCATTGAAAGTCAGGAGGACTTAGGTGCCCACTTGCCCTTTGTGCCTTTGAAAATCTCCCCTTGCTCCATGGGGAGTGTACCCTGCACGAGCCTGATACTCTGTATACACTCTACTCCCACTTTGCCTGCATGTGTGGGAGAGGTTGTAGTGGCTGTGGGGAGGCTGCCCCACAGTGATACTGGTAGCCAGTGCAGGGGAGCAAGGTAGCACCTTACACTTTGTGGCCATCCTGCATTCCCAGAATCTGTCCTTTTTCAAGGGAGAAATTTAGCTGAAAAGACCCTTTTTAAACATCCACAGAACAGCAGAAAATCCCTTTAAGCTTTTTTTTAAAAGGAGTTAAAAATGTGAAATCAGCCAACTTCAAAACTCTGAAGTCACCCATTGTTCCCCTTAGTGATGTTACCTCCATCTTGGCCGGGATCTTTCATTAGCCAAGCACTTCTTTTGAGTTCTCTGACATGAGGTTCTGTAGCCTGTAGAAAAGATCACGGGTTTGTTGTGATAATGTGCTTGCATCAGCCTCCTATGCTGTCTGCATTATCACTTCCTCATGCTGGGACAGCACGAGTTTTATGAAGATGGACTGTGGTCTCTGACCTGCTCCAAGCTGCCTCTGGAGCAATGTCTCACTGTGTTCCGCTCCCAGTGTCTTGTCTATTCATTAGGATAAAATTAGGGTGATTAGATGTCCCAATTTTATAGGGACAATCCCAATATTTGGGGTTTTGCTTTATAAAGGTGCCTATTACCCTCCACCCTGATTTTTCACACTGACTATCTGGTCATCTTAGATAAAGTTATTTGAAACGAAGCTGTAGCAAATGAATCGTATTGCTTCCCTTTCCATCTCTGCAATTTTAAGGGGTTAGACCTGTGTGATCTGATCTCTGATCTGGCCAATATACTGTGGAAACCATTTCAGTACCTACTTAGATGGCCTAAATCGCCTAAGCCTCTTGCCTGCTGATGGTTGATTGTCGGCTTTTCATGTATTACTCCTATTATACTTGGCAGCCTGTTTGTTTGTTTTAGCACATTTTGGATTTCTAGCTGCCCTTTCCTCCATTGGGTTGTCGTGGTGACACATGAGCCAGATTCTGTGACGTGGGGAAGGCTGTAATTCGATGGGCTTGGAAGAGGAGGCATGGAGTGGGTACTGTTTCCTGCAGATATGTTGTCAGTGTTACCTTACGTGAAAACCACCTTCACATCCTGGAACACAAATACCACTCCCCATAATCAAGGGGGTGTGGGTTTGGTGACTGAGGTAGGAAGGGCTCTTAGAGGAGTTTGAGATGGTCTGGGCAGCATCCTTCTTCTGTTCCTCCTCCATATCAGGTCTTAGGTGGAGGGGCTCAGGGGGCTGGGGGCATGAAGTATACAATAGCCCCTTAAAGCTTCTCCATTTGTTCTGTGATGTGTGCCAAGGGGAGGAAGATCCCTTCCCAACCCCAGCCTTGTGGAGTGATGAGTCAGGAATTACAGGGGTTGACACTTACAGGGTTTTCAATCCCCTCAGTGCTTTTCTCCTTGGTGTTTGTATTGTGCCACACTCACCGTGGCATATTGGATTCAGTTTTTCACAGTTCATTCTTGAATAAACTGGCCCACATGACTTAACAGCTCAAACTTGATTTTATTTTGCTGTAATTCTCTTAGTTCTAAAAATGACTTTAGAGTATATTGTTACATCTGCAGCAGAGTGTCTGCAAGATAACACATTTGTGTAACACCCGGAAAAATCCATTGCCCAGTTACACAGTGCCACCGTCCAATTATGTTGGATTTACACTAGTATATCTGAGAGCGGAATTTAGCCCTTCGTCTTTTGTAAAGATCACACTGGGTGTGGTACCGTGGAGAGGACAATTTTATGGAACTGTTGCTGGAAAAAAAGAAATTACATCAGCTAAATTCTGTCAATTAAAAACAGGAAAATAATTTCAGTCATTTGTAAATCACTTGCTAATGTATCAGTTACTTCACTGTACGCTGAGTAGTAACATCACTTGTAGTTAAGAAATATTCCTTTGAAAACCTCATTTGCCCGATACAGATGTGAGACTAACTGCTTAAGGGATTTAACCATAAAGATTCCATTCAGAAGGGGCAGTCCCCTCAGAAGGATTAATCATTTATTTCTAAAAATAAATGTAGAAGTGCGTTCTGTTCTGTAGAAGGATGAAAACTTATTATGTAGGCTTTACTATATTGGTTTCAAAGAGAATTTTTTTAAATGATGCATTTTGCTTTTACTTAATGTTCAACTGAGTCTTGTATGTGATGTAATTTGCACATATGTAGAAGAATGATTACCTGGCAACCTTTTTTTTCCCAGTCATGAAACCAATAGGTTGTGTAGATAATATTAGTATTCAGAGTACAAGTATGTACTTAGTCAGAGGTTTAGGAATAATTCCCATTGTAATCAAAAGCAAAATACATTCATTGTTGGAAGGTGTGAATTACAATAGGAAGTACTAGTATTCAAAGTACTGCATAAGCATGCAGTGGGTGTATTATTTTATAAAGTACACACACATACAAGCTCAGAATAGTTCTCACTTCAGGAAGTCAGTGCCTCCTTCCTTAGCCCCAAGCTCTCTATAAATGTGAGAGTTAGTAACTTTACAAGTGGTTTCTAACTGCTGTGCCATCAAAATGACTTTCTTCTTTCTCTTCACTGTGTCATGAATATGTACATGCATATGCCTGGTGACCTCTGGGTGCCCAAACAAAACCTAAATCCTGAAATCATAATGTAGGCTGTCACTCCAGCTGTCTTCTGTATATATGTTGAAACCATGTTGATAAAACAGACCACCCATTTGCCTCAGATTAGAGGGCCCTCTGGATTGATGGCCTCATGTCACTTGGTAGTGAACATATCTGCTCTAGAGAGAACCCATACACTCCATAGTTCCTGTGGATGAATCATTAACACCTTGTGATTGATGGCATAAGCAGCTAGTACCCTTAGATATATCAGTATAGAATGCTCTCTCATGTCCATTACCCTGAGGAGTAATCCTCATCAGAACTAACCCTCTTGGAGCATGAAAATCATCCATCATACACCAGTGCCATCTCCATATTGCCTCCAGTATACTTCTCCATGCTGTTTCTGTTCTGTCTCCGGTGCTAATTGTGGCCTGAATCCAGACTAGAACATGTAAGAGAAATAATCCTGTTCTGTCCAGTTGACCCTAGTGTTCTTCAGTCACTGATCTCTCAATCATCCTGGAAAGGGAGTATGCGAATTTTGTTCAAAACCCCATATATTTAATTCAGTATGTCTCAAAATGTCTTTTTACTACTCCTGGCAAAGTGTCAATAAAATATAAACCTTTAATGGTGGTGCAAGCACCCTTACCTTTCAATGTGTGCATGTGTGAGGTACATAGTGGGTAAGGAACAGGAATCAAGTCTTAGGATTCTGCTGCCTGTCTGAGCTAATTTTATGAAGAAACTGAGGAGGGTATAATGTCTTGCCAGATTCAGCCCTAGCATAAGATACTGGCATTCTGCCCACTTATGCCAGAGCTAAAATGGCCTGTTTTCTCTAAGTCTATTATGCTGCTTTCCCCGTCAGAAATGAAGTGGATTGTTTGATGGAACACCTGGTATAAGACAGTGATCCAGCACAAAGCTTTAGAGATGGCCGCTGCTGTTATTCTTGTGTGTTTTAATCTCCGTGTTGCAACTCTTTTCTTTCTGGTTTTGTTGAGAATTTTTTCCTATAGCAAGGAACATCAGAATTTTAGTCTGTTGCTATATCTCTCTACTCTCTAACTAATGCTAGTGTGTGCACCATCTATTTATCTCTGTTCGTCCCTTCTGACACAGTCCGTCTATATATAGCCATTCCTGAAGTCTAAAACAGAGATGGGGCCCATGTATTGAAAGATTGGGGATGAGGGGTTCAGGCCTAGTTCTAAGCACATCATTTATTATGAGGGTGAAAGTCAGGCCTGAAAGCAAGCAAGTTTGCATGGCTAGTAAGTGAATGAGTGTCTAGTATGACTTTTTGTTTTGTCAATTTTTTTATATCACTTCTCAGTAGACATAATTATTGGATGTTGTCCATGCCATTTGGACATGCTGTCGAAGGGTGTATCTGCTTCTTTTCAAGGTGAATAGCCTGATGCTTGATACCAGTAATTGGTAGACAAACGACAGCAAGTTAGATGTTAACAAAGATCAGCGGCAGATAGGAAAATGCATGTGCTTGGCAGGGGAGGTGGTTTGCAAATACAGAGTGAGGATGCTTTTGTCTTCTTTCTCAGAACATTGTATTTGTAAAATGACATTCTGTGAATATTCAGATATGTGTCATCAGATATATGCCCCAGAGTTCTTCTGATACTAGATTTAGAAAAAAATAACAGTATGTACCTATATATCTATTATGCAGTTAATTGAAATGTCTCAAATGTTGGGCCAGTGAATTAGCATCCGCTGCTAACTGTTTCTGTTTAAAAGTAGACTGATCTCTGATAGATGACTAAAATAGTCAGACAGAAAAGTTTTTCATTACTTAAACATATTTCAGTTGACTCAAGTTACTGGAAATTATTCTACTTTCTTAGAAAAGGAAGTACTCCGACTGACAAATTGGATGGTTAGGAAAAAGCTGTAAAAGACTAGAATAAACTTGGTGGTTTCTTAATTACCTACATCTTTTGAATCCAGATCACACATGAAGCACTGATCCTTAATAGGCAAGATCCATGTTTTTGAAACACACATACATAGAAAACGTAGTATTAAAAAAGACAAAGATCAAAATAGGGTAAAGCAGAGTCTCATGGATTCTCAGGATAATGTAATTAAATGTAGCATTTTAAAAAAACTGCTTTTCTACATGAGCCAAAATAACACTGGTCATAAATGCCATTCCTTGTTGGCATTATGAGCTGTAGGATGTTTTTCCATCTTCCTTTAGCGTTTTTCATTTGAAGGTTGCCCTTCATTTTTGTTTTCCTTTAGTAGTCTGCAGGAGAAGTCCAATAAATTGCACTCATTAGAGGATACTAGTCTGCAACAAAAGTAGAGAGGGTGCCATATAAAATGAAGTAAAACTCAAGAACTGTATTTGTTATTGAATGGACAGGTAACTAGCACAGAGAATAGGGAATGTAACTGTTGCACATCTCTACGTAACACAGAGAAAAATTAGAAACAAAGGTAAACATAAAGGTTCCAATCTTGCAAAGTGCTGAGCATCCTCAACTCCAATTTAAGTCAACAGGAGTCAAAGGCACTCAGTGCCATGAACACTAGGGCCCAGTATAGAGAACACATCAGAGTGGAGGGGTGAGAGAGGGGTGAGAACAGGAAGCAAAAGGAACCAGCTAGTGCAAGAAACAAGACCCTATTTCCCCAGATCCCCATCTCCCTGAATTTTAGTTGGGTATACACCCTGGTATGTTTCATTTGCTTTCTTAGGCCTTGATGTATGTGGATACATGTTTAAGTCCATCCCTAATCAGTAAAACACTAAGCACATACTCAAGCACTTCACTGAATCAAGGCCCTTAATTGTTGTCTGCATTGAGTTGTGTATTCTTTTTTGTTTCACCCTAGAAGTGAACAAAGTGAATTCTGTATGTGTATGCTCCCTCTGGTCACTCTATTTGGATGTGAAGTGGTCTCTCTTCCTCTCTCCCTCCCTCCCTCCTTCCAAGGGAACTACACTGAAAGGTAGTGGAAGCAATAAAGGGGAGGGAGGAGAGAGAGACACATGAAAGCATTAATTCACCTAAATGCTCCACGTGCCTCTTTCGCCTCTATTTTCCTTGAATCCTATCTGCTGTTCTCCCTGCTAGTGACATCCTCCCCATCAGTTTTCCTCTGCTTTGGAAAGGAAATTCATGTTTCCTCTCTCTCTCTCTCTCTTTTAAAGAAACAAGTGAAGTCAGGTCACTTTCCCCTCTGTTCTTTTGTCCTTTTTCCAAATTACCCTCTTCTTGGAGGCCTGCGGTCTCATCCTCTCCCTCTTTCATGTTCTGTCTGGTTGCCTCATCATCCTGTTTTTGCGCCACAGGCTGTAGAGCAGAGCCTGCTAGGATCTTTACTTGGATAATTTTAAGTGACATGCACAATGCCAAAGAGGGGGAGCAAGGGACAGGAGTGGAGCAAGCAATTATATTGCCAACAGGGCCCTTTTTAAAAAAAACAGCCTGAACACAGCCTGGTGTCATTGACAGCTCAAGCCGTCCAACTTGTGAGCCATTCTTTCTCATTGAAACAGCAGAATAAATGGCTTCTTGTCATGCTGTTAATGGTTCACAACAGGATATCTGTGGCACCAGCTTTTGTAGGGTTCCCCCATCTTCCAGATGCTCATGTGAACTGATTTATTGAGGGGGGGAAGCTTGACAAAAAGTGCCAGTGTTCCTTTTGCGCTATAGTGAGAGTTAAGCCAAATCTGCCCCTCCCCAGGGAATAGGGGGAACACTAGGTTTTTGTTCAAGCTTTTTTTTTTTTTTTTTTTTAAACGGTTTTACATGAATGATACAAAATGTGCTTGCTGACATCGTGGGCATCCTGCTGCGATCAGATCAGTGCTGCACTAAAAATGGTTTGTTCTGCTGCAGCATGATTGTCTCACCAAAAGGCAGGCAGGAGTCACTCTGGCCATGCCAGTCAAGCTGCAGGCAAGCTGCGTTGGCCGAGGTTCACTTGCACAGCTCTCTGAACTAGTTCATTAGTATGGGCAATAAAAGGGGTGGATTTTATCAAATATTTTTAGTGTATCTCTCTAGAGTACAACCTATTCCAACTGCACAACATAGCTTTTATCAACTCTTTCTGTTGACTGTATAAATTGTGAAGGCAAGACTTGATTTGATTTTTATGTGCCACCTGAACCCAGTGATAAAGACACTGCTTGTTCTAATGTGTACAGTTTGGGTGGATTTCATGTCTCACTTTACTAAGTGTGTGTAAAGGTTGCCACTCCTTCCTTAATTTTAAATTTCTCTGTTCTGAACTTTTGGACTAAGTTTGACCAACCAGCCAAAGTGACATAGGCACTTAAGCCCAGATTTTCAAAGGTATTTAGACACCTAAAGATTCAGATACGGGCCTAGTGAGATTTTCAAAAGTGCCTAAGCAGACCAGGTGCCTAGCTCCCATTGAAAGTCCCAGTAGGTGCACATCGGCATCTTTAAACACCGATATACCTTTGAAAATGGGGCCCTTAGGAGCCTAAGTCCCATTTTCAAAAGTGACTTACACACTTAGAAGCCTATGTCTCATTGGAAATCAGTGGGACTTAGGCTCCTAAATCACTAAGGCACTTCTGAAAATTTTGCCCCTAATCTCCATGCAATGTATGTTCATGGCTACTGTTCTTTAGAAATGACTAATGATTCTGGACATCCTACTTGAGACACGTTAAAAAAGGCTGACTTTCAGAAGCTTGGCGCTTGGCTTTTTCTGAAAATCCCGTCTGCTTTTAGATGGCTCGAGTTGGGCACCCAAAATCACCTGTCACTTTTGAAAATCTTGGCTATATATATTAATATAATGTTTTTCAAGCAATGTGTATTATTATTTTCAACTTTGTGTCCTCATTATTGGACTGCTGTGTGTAGCATAATTTATAAACCCATGGAGAAAACCACCAATCTAATAATACTTTATTTTCCAGCCTATAAATTCTCCTTTTCTCCATATTATTGTTCACAGTTGGCTGAGTTCAATGAAAGGAGCATATATGAGAGACAAAAGAGGATATGTGGAGTGCCAGTCAAAAGTGGATTGGAGAAATAATGTGATTCTTTAAAAACCTCATTCATAAAACCCTTTCTGTTCCTATTCCACTCTTCCTCAGCATGTGTTTGACGTTCAAGTAAACTCTATATAAAAAACAGACCTGAGAAGACTGGATCTGGATTGGGTCTGTGTCAATAATGCTGAAATATTTTGTAATTTTTTTTTCTTTTGAGATGCCGGCCCAAAATGACTTATTGCTGAAACCTCTGTTCCAATATCTGAACTGTAAAACAGATCCCTTTCCAGTTTGGGATATAACTTGTGACCAATATGGTAGAGATGCATTTGGCGATTTGGAGAAATGTCCATTTTGCCTTTCAGAACTGTATGTCCCCTTTGTGCTTTGCTAATATAGAAACTGGCAGAACAGGCATGACTATTTCTTTGGCGTTAGGACTTACATCCTTATTTGCTTGTGTCTCATTCGTATCACATGACTTAATGAATCAACACATAATTAATGGTCACATGAGGGATGGAGTAAAATGTTGCTCATACCCTGATCATTGTGAATCTTTGGAGCATCACTACTTACGTCTGTCTTCTTTTTTTGTGTGAGAAACCATGAATCACAACAAAATATTTTTTTTCTCCAGGGGGGATTGCATAAACTGCAGGAGAATCTATGCTAGGAATAATATATATGGGGCGAGGAGACGGAGGGGAATGGAGCTGTTGGGGAAAAAATCCCAATGGTTGAGTTTACACATGTGTTTTCAAGACACTGGATGACTCTGACTTTTAAAAGATGTCGTCCTTGTGCCCCACAAGCTCCCTTTGATTCCAGCTGGAGATGCAATTAATAGATGAGGAATGCAAGATGCAACCCACTGAGTGGTCCAAACAGGCTTGTTCTGCATTTGTGGGTGAAAATATAACTAATAGCCTATTTTAATTTTGATTTCTTTAGTAGCATCAAGTTACAGAGGCTCTGTAGCAATCGCTTTCCAAGTCTGGCTGGCACATACTTGTCTGGAGATTTATTGGGTTCTCAATTATCACCTAGTCACAAGTGCAGCCACCTTAATCAATTTTATGGATATGGACTACAGCCAAAGAATGCTTAAATCCCTACAGTGCATGTTCAAGCTATATCAATGTCACAAGCAAGGGAGTATTTTTCCCTTATAAGATTCGGGAAACAAGCCCTGCAGTGCGTTTTAAAATATATAAGCAGGTTGCCTCATTGATGCTGGCAACCTCTGTCATGTACTGAGCTCCAGATCAGCATGTATGGGGTGATCACTGGGCATCTTAGTCTGCATCAGGCTCGCTTGCCGGCCCTTGTCCCCTGGAACTGGAGTCTTTTCTCACTCAGTGGTTGCAAGATGCAGATGTCCACCAGGGGTCATCTGTGTATCCCCTGAGCTGGATAGCCGTCTTTTTAACAACGAGTTTGATGGGGTTATTATGGTCTGTTTGGGTTACAGAGCAGTGCATGGCTGCTGGCCTTTAGGCAGATCAGCCCTGTTGGTCAACCAGCTACAGATGAGTGGCCTGGCATGCAATTTGCCAGAATCAGCAGGGCAGGTAAGGGACTCTCGAAAGACACTGTCACAACAGTTGTAGTATTGTCAACCCCATGCAGTCAAAAATCATGAGATTTTTTTTTTTTAAATTTTTTTGTTTTGCCTTCTGGTTGTTGTGCCTTATGGTTCGTTCATGTTTTCAAGCTTTTCACTGCAACCACGAGGGGTAGGTGCTTTTTCCTTTGAAATGAAAGCTGAGATTGTCCCATAATCACCTGACTACAGGAGCTGGTGCTTTAAGAAAAACAGCAGATATCATGAGATTCGCAATAAAATTCTGAGAGTTGACAGTACTGATTTGTGATGGGTAGTTGTCAAGTAGAGCAATGGCAGAGAAAGTCCCCTTGTGAGAAGGGAGTTCCTGGCCCTCTCTGTGTCGGCATTGCCGAGATGAGTTCTCATATTCCAGGTGGACTAGGCTGACCTGAAGCCCGAGACCGAGGGGAATGGAAAAAATGCATTCAACTTGGTTTACTGCAAATGGGAATTCTCCAGGCAGACCTGACAGTTTCCCAGTCATTCTTCTGTCATTTCCAGAGCCCTCGAGTTTTGGCAGTGGAGACACACACCCTTATGGGAGAAAACAGATGGTTTCAGTCAGTTCTCTTCTATCAAGTGACCAGACAGGGAGGATGAAAACCTGGTACAATTGGACCTTTGTTTGGATCCCAACAATATCACCTTCATGTCTTGTGTAAAAAGCAGGGTTCCCATATTGTGCCTGGTCTCCTGCTGCCACCATCGCAGCCTAGAGTAGTGTTTTGATTTTAAGTGTGTAGATTTATGCTGTATGGGTATATTAGTATTTATAACTTATGTATAGTTCTATCAATAAACTCTTATAATTGGTCCTTTTATTAGAAATTACATGACTGTTTAATAAAATATTTACTTGACATAGAAGCACATGATAGCTAGACCATCAGGATTCTAAGCTGGCATAAATCAACATAGCTCCATGGAATTAGTAGTTTTATCAAGAATCTTACAATATTTGGGGTTTTTCTTAAAGCTCTAGCTCTTGGAGTCATATTATGAGAATGCTAGATTTCATTTATTTAAAAACAAAAAACTTTCTAGCCCTCACGGTTGCAGAGAAAATCTTGAAAACATGATGCTCTAAAGGCTTAAAAACTAGAAGGGAAATAAAAAAAGAACCCACAATGTATTATTATTTTTAAATTCTAATGATTCTTAAGGCAATCTCGTTGTTTTGGGGCCCTGATTCGTGATTTTTCAGTACTTGGCATTGACAATTCTGTAATGGAGTTTTGCTGATTTACATCTGCTGAAAAGCTGGTTCACAAACTTTCAGATTCAATGGCAGCAGAGATCTTACATTCAGACTCTCTTCTATTGATAGTAAATATTTTCATATTTTCATAGTATGCCATTTTTTAGTTCTTCAATGTATTAGACATAAATTACCTCAAAACAATTTAAAATGCTAATTCACCATTTATTCCTGTAAAAAATAGACTTAGCAACTCATACGCTTAAGCTAGTAACCTTGTTTTTGTGCAGGGACATAGAGTTGCACTGCGACTGCTTCGTGTCCTGCACTGTGAAACAATCAAAATTAATTTTTCATATAGATAATTCATAGTGTTGGGAACTTGTAAGAAAGGTTGATGCTAATTTTAATGGGGGAAATAAAATGTATTGTGTGCAAGGTAATCTCATGTAGAAGGTAAATGTAGATGCTTCATTACTGAATGTTACATTGTCTTTCAGGCTATGAAAAAGGGATGGAAGACAGTGGCGAAAGTTTTGTATATGGGTTTAAAGATCACAGAAAACATCACCAGAATTAAACAGAAAAAATCAATACATTAAAAAGGCTACTTTTCTAGATGAGAGAATTTCATTTGCTTTTTAAAAATATGACCTAGAAGTGAAGATGAGTTCATATTCCCCACTGTATTACAATAACTATTTGTATCTATCGGGAGTGATTTGCATTTGGATTTTTTTCCAAAATTTTCCATTAAATACACAAAACACTAAACTATTTACTCTTTATTTTTAATAGCTACAGGGTAAGATTATTCAGCTCTCTGAATACCCGGGAGTGCACAATACAATAACTGGCAGGGGGAAAAATGCCCTGTTGTCTTGCAGTACCAGTTGGTATTATGTAGGTTTGTTTGGTGTCTCATGTCTTATTTATAGGAGATAGCAATTGGAAACTGGATACAAAACAAACACCAGTGTTCCAGTGTAGCTTAACTATGCCTCAGATTCTCTCTCTGATGATTTATTTTTACTTTAGGCATCTTTACTTTCTTAATTTTTCATGTAGTTTTAGATGGGGACAACCATCCTGCAAAAGCTCAAACATTTACCATGTGAAAAGGAAGGTAAATCCCATTTGGCATTGCCCAACGACTCTTTGTGTCAGATTCTTATTTAGGGTCAAGCCCTTTTACACCATCAAAATAATTTACTCCAACTTTGTCATCTTGACTTCTGTGAGAATGCCATGAATAAAGGATTTTCAGGTCCTACATTAAAGCTTTGTTATTATATATATATATATATATATATATAAAAAACATTTCTCATCAGAAATCATAGGGTCTAGTTTTCTTTAAGGAAGATAAATTTGGGGGTCTAAGCAAGTTGACATGTTCCCTTAAAAATTTCTCTAGATTGATAGAAAATGCAGAACTTTCAGTTATCTTGCTGAGGAAATATAGGTTACCTTCCTTCTTCCTCATTATCTTGGTTGCTGCTAACTGTAAGCTGCTGGGAAAGCCTGAATCCATTCTTTATATACTGTGTGTGTATATATATATATATATATATTCCCATTCCACACCTTTTAATGTCTCTGTTCAATACTGTCAATTTCCCTTCCCAAGCAGCTAGGAAATTCAGTAGCTCTTTTCTACAGTGATCCAAAAATGTACATAAAGCAAATTTTTAAAAAAGTCTAGCTCAATAGTAATTCCAGAAAGGGGAATATTTTATGGAGAAATGGGTTCAAAGTATTTCTAACCAGATTTCAAGTCAAATCATCATTGGTTTTCACTTTGTTTTTCCGGCTCAGCTTCAAGCATCTATCATCCCACACTGCTAACCAATGAATAGGGCCATTTCTTGGCTTTGGTTTTTTGGTGTAAATGCACCAAGCATGTGAGGGAACTTTACTTACGCAAGACAAATTCTAAGCAAAAATAATGAATTATACTCTCTTTACTATTTGAACAAAGAGGCTGAAACTACTTTACTTAGTCTTAACTTGTGGTTTGAAGAAACTTTTGTCTTGGGAATTTAGAATTGGGTGATTTTTGTGCCCCCAACATTGCATTTATAGTTCGGCTGCAATTTTGAATGTTTAGAAAGACTCAGTATACAGTAAACGCAGTAAACTCCTTTCTGTGTTACTGATTGGTTATTTTATTATGGTTTAACTGTAGTTTGTGTCCTTAGTTTGTAACAATCTGGCATTGTGATCTGCACAGGCAGACTGCTTTGCCTGTATTGAATTCTGCTGACTTAAGGATGAGGCCGCCAGCTTCAATCCTGGAAGCTGCGCCAGGCAAACAGATCTCTGCATCCAGGCAGGCCTTCAGTCGGGCTGTGCAAAGACACAGGGATCCTCTAGCACAGAGCTCATTGTGGGATTGGCAAGGACATTTTGGCAAATTTTGTTTTTTAATATTTTGTAACTTTTAAAGTATTCACCAGCTGTGTTGCCTAAATCGATATTTAAGCCTCTAAATACACAGCCTGGTTTTTTCAGAGGTGCTGAGCAACTGAACCCCGTATTGAAGTCAATGGAAAAATGTTGGTTGGGAAACCAAGGCAACTTTCTCTGAGTTACAAAATTTTTAGAAGTTCTTTTTCATGGAGGTACCATTTAGTGATAGAAGCTGCAACTCCCTCACAAAATTCATTACATGCTAATAGCACAGGAAAGAGGACACCGCTGTATGTGGAAAATAACCAATAGTGTAATTAGATCTACTTTACTAATTCAGGGCCCGATCCTGTTCTCCTTATATGATCAGAAACTCCCAACATCCTCAAGTGAAGTGGGGCTCTGTTGCTACCCATATGTCCCTTTGGAACAGGATGTGTCTCAGTACAGGAAAAGGTTGGCTGTTTTTGTATGCGTGCATGACGGTGGTGTTTCTAACATATCCTAGAGCCTTCCTGAAACATACAGACTGTTGTCAGTATTGGATGTGGCAATTGTTACAATCTGTATATAGTTATGAGGCTTGCCTTCACTTAGCACATCTTGAGTGTTATCCATTCAGATATTTTTCTTGCTTACTTGTTAGACTGTGGTAGTGTCCTCTTTCAAAGCTCTTCTCTTTAATGTGCATCAAGTTACTGTGAGGTAATATGGAAACTTCAGTTATTACTCCTGTAAATAAATGTTTACATAATACATTGGACTCAACTCTTCACTGTTGCATTCCTGGGATAAAAGGTCACTTTTGACATCATTGACCTTTTTAGAGAACAATGCACACAGAGCCCATAACATTGATGGTTTTCGAGCAATCTCATTCTGGCAAGAGTAAGTTATTGTATACCGGTTGTACCCTCTGATAACAAAGAAGATAACTCAGGATCAGATTTTATGATTGATAATTCCCATTGAAAGGGAGTAGAAAGTATGAAGGGCAGAATTTGGGTTTAAGGCAATCCTGCCAACAGTTTCTCGCATGATTAGCTTTACTCATGTGAGTAGTTCCACTGATTTCCATTGGAATTAGTCACTTGTGTAAAGTCGGACATCCATAATTGTTTGCAGGACCAAGGGTTTGGTCTTTTAATTTTGGTCTTTAAGAGTACTCCAATGAGCACAAAAGATTGTAGTTCTGGACATTATACTGACTGAGTTTCTACTTCTGTTTTATTTCCTGCTCCCATTACAAGGGATCAAAAGACACCATTTGAGTAGAGTTTTGAGGTAAGCTCCTGGCTCCACTGAAGCCAATGGGAGTTTTGCAATTGACTCAGTGGAGCCAGGATTTCATGCCTGGAGTCCTAATATTCTGCGTGTCCCACAGGGGTATCTATCTGTACAGGAACTCTGTGTTCTTCAATGGAATTCACCCTAGAGAGTAGGAAATCGTCTGCAGGACAAGCTTCAGGAATGAAGTTTATGAAGCTATGCATTAGCTCATCCAGTTTCTGTGACATTAAGGGATTAGCAGTAGCAGTGAACTTTGCGATGGAGGGATGCTGCAAAAAAAATCCTAATGTTGGAAAATTAATTCTGATGATCTCCTGTGTATCCGAGGTGCTAACAAAACCCTTAAGTCTGCAGAAACAGTAAAATTAAAGATCCTCCCCAATATTTAAGGGTGATGGTCCACTCTATGTATTATTTTTCTACCTCCTCATATTTCCTTCTTTCTCATAGTCCAAGATAATAAGAAAATTAATAATATGAGCTATTTCTACACATACACACATTGATAATATTTAACACCTTTTGCCACAAGCTGAGCCTTTCTGGATGTTTTACAGTCCACCCAGTTCCAAAGATTTTGGGACAAACCCTGTAAAAACAGCTTTTTACTGTTGTGATGGTATTACCAAACAGCTTCCTTCCATGGTCAGGAGTTACCCCAAGAGCAGTTATGAAACCTTGTTTACAGCTCTGAAACAGGTCAGGATTTCTTAGTGGGTCTTATTACACATCTCCTGTTTCTAAACTCTGCATTGCCATCCACTTGTCTTGGCTTACTTGTCATCTTAATGAGCCTCTACAGAGCATACAGTGCTCTCTTTGTTCCTATAGATTGATGGTGGGGAAGGATGGAGGCTGTTGGAAAAAATAAAATGTATCTGTTTTCACTTAGCATAAAACATCCTTAAGTTCTGCACTGTGATTGTATCAAGAATCCAAACCTGTGCAATAAACATGAATAACTGTAGGCATCATTTTTGGATTTCCAGTATAAAGCAGGCATCCTATACGGTTGAATCTTTAAAGGCTTTATTTTAATGGTGAAATTCTGTGTTCATGAATCTAAGGCAGAGCTGGGATTGGTTGGCAGGCTCACTGCAGAGCCAGGTGGCATATACTGACAGCTCTGGGTCACATGATGGCTATTAGTGCTTGCTTTTTCACTTGCCAGGCTCAGCCTGTCAGCAAGGGTTGGACTCGAGCATCCTGCCGCTTCCAAGAATGTCAGGGGGGAGGTGTCTGAGAGGAGGCTGCTTTGTTTTTCTCCCCTCTTCTTCAGTCAGTCTGAATTCCTGACAAATGTGGATCGTGGGGTTTTAGAACCACAGTTGCCAGGGGATTCTGATCATCGGGCTCAACCCATATTGGATTCGCTAAAGAAGAAGGATGGATTTAAACTGGCATGTACAACCTACGTTGACTGCCAAAGCAGCACTTAGCTATCAAATGAATTAGACTGATCTTCTCTCTACTGCAGTAATACACTTGAGGAGACAAAGGAACTGGAAAAACAGACAATGTTTACTTTAGTCAAAATCCTGGACTGTGCAGCAGAATGGAAGGACAGGAGATTCGTTATGAAACTATAGGGCAGTGTAGATGGATCCTTGCGCAAAAGTCCATATTTTGCTTCAGGGGTCTGCTTTCTTTAAGGCTGTTCTTGTGATCCTGTTGCTAGGATTAAGCTTTTTGTATTGCAGCATGGAGAGTCTTTTGTTTGAGTTAAATTCAGACCTCTCAATATGTCACCTGACAGTCTTGTGGTTTTGGATGAATATGGCTCATTGCTATTATTAACCTGGGTTGGCAGCTGGGCATAACAGGAGTTTATAGGGATTCTGAAAAGTGGAACTGCTTGGGGGACAAAGATGCTTCCCAGGTATGATAAATACTCGGTTACTGAAATTATTTTAACAATTTGGTTACTAAATATCGTAATAGATTTGATACCATAACACTTTTTTTGTAGAAATGTCATGCTTTCTAAAATAGATAGTTAATAATGCCTATAGCTATATATAGAGTAGCACTATTCTGCATTTTTTAAATACCCTAAATTAATTCCATCTGCTATAATTTTGCAAAGGCTAATGCTGAGGTGCTAAAGTAATGTGAAACGTTGTGTTCAGTGGTAATGAATTTCATCTAAAGCGACTGTTCTTGCTTTGTGTTTTTATGCATTACAGAGTGTTTTCCAAAAAAACAAATAAGGGAAAATGTATGTGCTTGTAAATCCTCTAGAAACTAAACAGTTGTTTTCTGGAATGGCATGCATTAAATATGCCCAAAAATTTATTTTGAGGAATTGCTAGTGTTAACTTAAAATTCTTGATTGCTGGAAGTCAAGTTGTAAAGATGGTTAGGATATTTAATTATTTTCACAAACCTTCTAGGGTGTTTATTTTCAAGGTCTCAAGATGATTTCAGGTTAATATATTAACTGTAATATAGCTAACCGGTCTGTACTGTGTCTTTATGTTCTGTGTACTTTTTGCTCGGAGACCAGCAAAGAAGAAATAACTCCATATTTAAAAAGGCTTTTGGAGTATATTGGAGTTCAGTGTGTGTGAATTAGGCATCCAAGCGAGAGCCGAAGGGATAAACAGAGGCAAGTGAGTAACAGGTGGGAGTTAAAAATGAAAACAAACTGAAGTTAGTTTAGTTTGTAGTTAGGGAATCAGACAGCAAGATAGAATTTAGGGGTCAGGACCAGTAATGGTGGAAATCAGCTGACGTTAGGTCCCAGTATATTGCACAGAGTTCAGAATGTCTGACCACTTTCCATGTGACCAGCAACACAGTATGTGCACAGTGTAAGCAACTAAAGGATCTCAGAGACTGAGTATTACAGTTCCTCCAACTGAGGATTGCTAAACTGGTAGATCAATGAGACAGATTTATAGCTGTGACACAAAGCTGGCATTTGCAACCTTGCAGCTGTGCTTCCCTCCCTCCTGAGTTTGGAGAACCAAGAAATGTCAAAGAGACGTCTCAGCTTTCATTTGAAAGAAAAGGCAGCTTCTAGTTCCTTGTGACAAGCCTTGAAAATGCAGCCTCTTCAAACCACTGGCTAGGGTTGAAAGCTTGTCAATGATCCTGTCTTAGAGATCACAGGTTGTTCACTGGTAGTGATCCATAGCCACAGATGTCTTAATTGCTGGGATATCCCAGACTGAGTTCTCAGCCATAGGGGATGGTATTGACCAGGGCATTAGGGTAAACTCCCTCCCAATCAACTGACAATGACTGTGGCCCTTTTCAAATCACATAGAATTTTGTGATTGGGATTGGAATACATCCTAAAATTCACCAGAATGAGCACACAACCTTGCCAGTGGCCTTAGACCTTTTAAGGACAACTGTGTCTTGCAAAACTTTTCTAAGTATTGGTGCTGTGGTTGCACTAAGCAGTGGAATCTCCTCATCTCCTTCCTCCATCTTCAGCCATAAGGCCATATTAGTCACTGAAGTTTAAGTGGAACTCCTACTGAAAACACTGTGCATGCAAATCAGTGGTATGAACTGGATTCCCCATTCCTGGATGATTACTTTCATTTGCATTTCTGGTGTGTCTAGCAAAAATTGCTACACAAAACTGGAAACACTATCAAAACACAACTCATTATATACCTGATGAGTTCCAAATTAGTTGTACTCTTTCAGGAAGAAGATCTATTCATCATTCTGGACAATTCAACACACATCTGTATAGTAGCAGTCAAAACCGTGAGTGAGTTAATGGATTGTGGTGAGAATATGCTAGAGAACATGGTATGTCCTCACTGCAAGTCCTGCATTCCATTTTTTTTGCTACATCTTCTCAAAGGCATAGAAATGGAAAAAGTCCAGGAGCACACAGCAAAAATGAGGATTGTGGCGGGGGGAGCGGTAAAGGGAAAGAAGCATTTAATTTGACAAGGAATGGAAAACGGTCAGAAGTAATGGAGGTATATAATGTAATGAATGGTACACAGAATTACAATAAAGTGCTTCTGTTTACTTTTTCCAAAAATAAAATAACTGTAGGGCTATCAGTATTAATCGGCAGTACATGTTCAACTGATAAAAGAATGTATATTTTATGCAACTTGGAGATAAACTGTGTAACTCTCTGCTGCATGATATTTTAAATGCGTAAAGCTTAGAAAGATTTTAGAAATGTGTTACATCTTTAGACGTAGAATCTAAGTCTTCAGGATAGGGACAAACTTTTTGTTGTATGTTTGTTCAAGACATAACACAATGGGCTCCCAATCCTCGACTGGGGACTCTAAGCACAATTGTCATACACATCATCATAATTCTTTAAGAATATCACCTGCAGGTAAACTAGTTAAAACCACAGGGGTTGTGTATCCCCATGCTTCAGAGTGTAACTGATCGCCATCTGAGGACAAGAAAAAATGTTTTCCCCAGTACATAGCATTGTGCAGCTAGTTGTGTTATGAAGCATCCAACGTTGGTCATCATCAAAGTGAGGGCACCAGACAAGATGGACCAGAGTTCTATTCCAGTATGGCTGTTCCTATCAACATTCTAAAAAGGTGCTAACATGAAAAATATGCAGAACAGATAAGCTGCTGTAAACTATAAATATCATTTGCGTAGATGCTTTTAAAAATAGTTTGAAGTGATTCATCACTGGGCAGTTTTCATACCTATGGGTAACATGATGTTGAAAACAATAATTTGACCGATAGTTTTAGCTTGCTGTTTGGAGAACTGGCCATATCCTTGTTTAGAGGGGTTTTGCTTTTCAGTAATTTTAAGCTATAGGTTTCTCCTTATTTGGTGTCTTGATGAGTTTGCTTTGATTTCACTTGTCCTTCATTTGGACTTCCAAAAATGTTTGGTTGATTATTAAAAAGTAACCTGATGGTGCCCCCAGTCATTTAGTTATGAAATCATATTAGAAGTAAAATCTTTGCCAAGAGAGAAAAAACATCGTTAAGGTAATTTCTTACTGTGGTGAAAAAGGTTCTGTTGGTCTTTATAAAGAAGAACAACAACAAAGGGTTTGTATATTTCTAGTTAGTTAAAAAATTGAACTTTAATGGGCCAGGAGAGGATTTGTGTGTATTGTCTCATTTATTAAATACATAGTGCTGCAGTGTAACATCATCTTAAGATCATCCCATCACCTCCAAAAGAAATATTTGTGATAGCAACAAATGCTGTGCGTTAGAGATATCTGGGGAAAATCCACTATCAGAGAGAATTCAGAATGGTGACATGTACATGATTTTATTTATTTATGTATATTTATTTGAGGCTTATAGGCACTACAACAATACTATCAGGATGGGTGCTCTGTATTGCTAAATGAATTGGTCCACCCCATCTTCCTCTGTTGGTCCTTTAGTGAGGTCACTATACGAAATTTGTGACATCACAATCCTCTACCATGACAACAGACTGAGGTTTCTTAAAGTCATCTCCACAGGAAGATCAAGAAGCAGCAGCTGGGTTATGCAGGAGAAACTTCTCATTGACAAAACCAGTCAAGATTTTCACAGCAGTGTTGGGGGATTTAGACACAGCTTTCATTAACATAAGTAGAGCATGTGGGTCTAAATCCCCTAGAGTGCTGTAGAAATCTCAATCAAGTATCAATTACACTTCATAGTAAGGTACCATTTATGAAAAGACTATATAGATATAGGTATATAGATAAATGATTAATAGATATTTTAAGCATGTTTCATGAATAGCTATACATTGGTGTAATCACATCAGTAGGTGATTACAGATGTTATAAGCAACCCATTAGACTTTATAAGCGTATAAGAATTGAGTAACCATTTATTAAACATCTATTAATCATTTATCCTCTATTTATAAAGTGAACCCTTAATATGAACTGTGACTCAAATACCTTGACTAGCCAGGGAAGCACAGAATGATTTTAGCCAAGGGAATGTATTTTTCCATTAATCTTTCCTCTCACTCTCTCTACCCCCAAGGAAAAAGTGTTCTCTGCATATTACCATAATTTCTCCAAAAGCTGTTATGCAACAAAGGTGAAATTGTCAGCAATAGCGGGGCATTATACAAGGCACTCCTTTTGCATCCTTTGAGCCTCAGCTCAAGAGCTAAATGGTTTTGGCAGCCTTCCTTGGGCCCTGTATCTTAGGTAGCCCCCATTTCAGTAGTATCTCAGTGCTTCACTGTCTTTATTCTCTCAACTCCTCTATGAGGTAGAGAAGTACCCTTATACCCATTTTACAGATGGGGAACTCAGGCACAGCGACTAAGTGACTTGCCCAAGATTACACAGGAAGTCTGTGGCACAGCAGGGACTTGAACCCCAAGTCTCAGACTAGTGCCCTAACCACTGGATCATCCTCTTCCTCTTTCTCTGCAATGAAGAGAATCCCCCACATTTTGGGAATACAGAGACCCAGATCCTTAGCAATGTCAGTTGTTGTTTCCCAGCGGTGACGATCTGTCCCTGAGTATTGCCCTGCAGTATTTATTTTGGGAGTGCGCACTGCATATTGCAGACAGTAGTTTGCACATTTTTTCTGGATGCTCTTTTTAGATGTCAGCCTTACAATACTTTACATCTGCTAAACAGGAGAGCACAACAGCTCTGTGTATCCTGTTTCCTGCTATAATGCGTGTCGAAGTGTATGTCTACACTGCAATTAGACACTCAGCTGTGCCAGCTGACTCGGGCTGTGGGGCTGTTTAATTGCTGTATAGACGTTCAGCTCTGGTGGCAGACTGAGCTCTGGGACCCTCTCACCTCGCAGGGTCTTAGAGCCCGGGCTTCACCTCGAACCCATACATCTACACTGCAATTAAACAGTCCTCTAGCGCAAGCCCCACGATCCCAAGTGAATTGGCATGGGCCAACGCAGGTGTCTAATTGCAGTGTAGACATACCCTACTTGCTGAATGGACAGGTGTGATTTTGAGGTGCCGGCCTGCCTCTGTTTACTGTCTGTCCTATTGAACCGTCTGCTAGTACTGTTCAGTTTCTTCTGATTCAGGGAGTACTTCAGTACCGCCAAAAAATATTTTGCAAGGCTAAAGCTGTGTGTGTTAGAGCTATATTATGTAACACAGATAATGCTTAACTGGGACTATCATGAATATGATTTACAGCGCTTGTATCAAGAGAGTTAAAATGACTTGTGCCAAAACGGAGAAGTAAACAGGCTCTGGTTGTCTTGATCAAATACGTTGCAGAATGCCTCAAGGGTTTTATATTTAGTTTACTTTCCTCTTAGTGTAATCTGCTCTTGGAGCTTTTTATAAGCAGACTTTCCTAAACATCTGGAACGGTTCCTGCCCTCCTTTGCCTGGATAATGGAGCGATTTCAAAGTTGACTGTCAGAAGTACTAACTAATAGAAGTCATGCTTTTATTTGAGAGAAGCAAATTCAAATGCACTGCAGGAGTGAGGCAAGTGAAAATAATGCTTTTGCAAGCAATGGATTATTATGATGACTTGTTTATAATAGTGTCTGTGGCATAGCTCATGAGAATGGCTTCTAAACTTTCCACCCCCTTTTACCTAAGGGTAGGAGATGCTCCAGCCATGTGGCTCTCACTGGTGCTGGGGGTGTGAGGCTGTGTCCTGGCCTAGCCTCAGTAACTAGAGATTGGCTCAAGCCAACCCCCTGCACTCAGACATCCTCAAATGTTGGGGGAGGGGAGGTCTATCTCAGCTTGTGTCTATCTCTGTTCAATCAGCAGTTCCCAACCAGGGGTCCATGGCCTTTTACGGGGTTTCAGGAGGTCATGGAGCCCCTCAGCTGAAGTCTGGCCCCCTCACAGGGCTGAAACCACTAATGGAGCTGCGGGACTGGATCCCGGAGTCCCAAGCTCTGGCGCCCCTGCAGAGTTGAAGCCATGAACTTGAAGCCCCGAGCCTCCTTGCCCTGCTGCAACTGAACCCACAAGCCCACCCCCCTCCCAGTGGATGAAGTCCAGAGCCCCTTCTCCCCTCCTCACTGTGGCTGAAGCCAGGAGTCCCCCCCTCCACTGGGCCCTGGAGTTTTTATAGCATGTTGGGGGGGACTGAGAAAGAAATTGAGAGCCCCTGAATTAAATAACCCTCTTCGGCTGCAGTCCCAACCAATAGCTGTGTGTTTGTGTTTCACAATAAATGACACTTGCTGTGCTTCGTGGGAGAGGGCATCACCAGATCTTGAATGGATTCTCATGCTGACTATCAGTCAGAACTTGTTCAGTGCTGCAGAGCCTGGAGTATGACTGGACCAGAATCTGCTGCCATTGACATAAGTGGCAAAATTCCTGTTGATCTGAGTAGGCAGAGGATTGGGCCTGCCGGTAGGAGATGTAGGAGAAGGGCAGAGGACCAGCATTGCTTGCAAACGCTGTCATCCGACTCTGTTGTTCCATTTTAATAGCCCCCCTAACAAGGAGTAGTACTTTTTTGTACAGAAATCAGTTGTTTAGCAGTCCGGTCTCCTTTTGAGGTATGAAGCTTTCATTGAGGGTAATTAGCCTGATGTGCATACACCAAGATAAGACCAGTTTCTTACACTCAAACCTCTTATTTCAGTTGTAAATTGCTCAAGTTTTCTCTTGTATTTTCTTTTCTCTTACTGTTTGTTGTGTAGTATCCTCTCTACAGCTTCTCTTTTTCTCCTCTATTGCTAAATTGTGGGGCTAAGCTGATTAGGAAATGGACTTCCTGTCCTAAGAGACCCAGAGAACTGTATTTATTGCCGCTTAAACCAGGCTGAGACTAATTTAGCAGTAACACTTATGAATTTTCTTTTACAGATTCCTAATATTTTTAGTTACTCCAGTCTAGTTTCTTTTTTTATTTGGGTTGCGGAGTCACAGTACATGGGCTCCCTCTCTGTTTATACTGCACAGCAAGCTTAACTCCACATGCTAAAAATGTTAAAATATAAATAACATTCAGTTTATGATGCAGCCATAAAAGCAAGGCCATCTGTAGTGAAGTAAAAAGTGTCCTTTCAGCCTGACCCCTGCAAGCTATCCATTTGCAGAGCCCCCGCTAATGTAAGTCATTGGTCATTCTGAATGCAGATGGGTTGCAGGGTCTCACCAGGCGGCAGGAGGAGTTGCTAGGGATAAATGTGTCTTCAGGGGACCAGAAAGCACAATCTCTGTAAAGGCCCAGTCTATTAACACAAGATCTTATGATGTCTGTGATGATGGCCTGAATTATGATTTTTCTCTGTGTCTGAATGCAGCAATTATAATAATTGGAGATGGGCCCAAGCCAATCCAAATGTACACTCCCCTGGAGTTTGGAGTGATTCTAATCTAGGGTTTTGGTTTGGACTTATCTATAATAAGAACACCAACCTAATCATGGCATGTGTTTTAACATTGTAAGTGTCATTTCACAATGCTTATAGAAGAGGAGGGTGGGTGGTTTTATCTGTGTATTTCTTTTCGGTTGTACAGCTAGGTGCTGATGGATACTCAGCTTTGCCAACCCCAAACATTAAAAATCATGAGAGTTAAACAATATATATAAATAAATGTTGGGCTTTCTTTATTTGCCTTCTGGTTACTGAAGGGTGCACTCCCTTCAAGCTTTTCTCTGCAGTCATGAGAGAGAGAGAAAATTACTACCTTTGTTTCTTGTTTTTAATGAAAGCCAAGATTCTGATGCAGTTTCTTGATTCCAGCAGCTGGGGCTTTAAGAAAAACACTAAAAATCACCAGACTCGCAATAAAACCGAGAGAGTTGGCAACCCTAGATACTAAGATAAATACTAATATCAGGGAGTTACACTCATTTGCACCAGTGTGTGATTGGGCCCCTTATCTACACGGGCATGATGCTTGACACAGGGTCAAAGTGTTTAATGCATTGCCATTTTATGTATTGGATTTTATTTTTTAATAAAGTCAGGCATATACAAATTGTGAAGGAGCGATGGAATAACTCATTGTGGTAATTGACTCTTCTGTCCTTTTGTTTTCCATTCCAGCTGGCCTTTGCCGGAGTTTGACCCGAGTCAGATCCGTCTGATTGTGTATCAGGACTGTGAAAGAAGAGGACGAAATGTCTTATTTGACTCCAGCTCTAAAAGAAAAACCGAGGAGGTATCAGTGTCGGTGAGCATTGCTAATCATTTTATTGAAACTTGATTAAAGGATATTGTGTATCTTTTAAAAATAGCACAAGATGAATAAGTAAAATGCCTTGTATTTATGCGTTTCACATTTCAAACATAAAAACGCACATTATGCTATTTTTAAATAAAGACTGTGTTGCAGAGTATTAGAGCTTCAGTGATTCCTTCCAACCGTGATCTTTTTTTCTTGGACTTTGTAACCTTTATTTCTTTCAAAGAGATGTCCTCCGTTCTTTGACCTGAGCAATGCCCAGTGTGGTGAAATGCTGTGACAATAAGGCAGTAGAAAATTTCTTCTGCTAACTATTGTGCCAGCTCTTTGGCAGCGGGTCACTTGAAAACTTTAGCTTTTTGGTTTTTCCTTTTGTCAGCAGAATGAACGGCTGTTTATTGATCTGTGAATTTGCAGTGTAATTGCCATAGCAGGATGAAGGAGGATGTTTTTGGGGGTAAGCATAGGAAAGCTGAGTTGTAGGCCAGTAGTGCCTCAGACTATCTGCGTGATCTTGTGCAAGTCACTTCTTCTCTCTCAACCTCATTTTCTCCATTTGTAAAATTTAAAATACCTGCAAAGCACATTAAGTTCTCGAAATGGAAGTCATTATCTGAGAGCAAACTGGTGGTCGTGGTTAGTTTTGCATTAGGCTCGCACATACAGCTAAGTTTTATAAGTGGGGCAGCATAGCACATTACCACAAAACCCGTCTTCACTTCAGACTCAAAGATGGTCCTGGCTATGGAATCCCTGCTGCTTCTCCTCCAGGTTCTGATTGCCTGCTTCCTACAAATACCTCACTTTTAACTCTGGGAAGTAATTTGTGTGGCTTTGCCCATGAACTTTCATAACCCTTCATAGCTGAATATATCAATTTTATATGCACAGTTCAAGACCTGGATTTCCTCATTCTTCCTAGGAATTTAGGTGTTATGTACTTAACACAAGCTTAATTACAGTAACAGTAGCAAGTTCCACTGCAAAACAGACCTATTTAAATGTTATTTTGCTTTTAAAATCTAATTTGTTAGTGCAGTTTTATTAGTCCAAAAGTAAATAGCCTTCTATTTACCTTTGCCACCAAAATAGTTTAGACTTGAAAGAATTTTGCTGATACATAGTTATATTACTGATGCATAGTTCAGCATGACAGCTTGGTAGCTACAGAGTTCCATTAAAATAGATGTGTTTCACTGGGTGACAATGCATCTGAAATCGCACCACCACAATCTCTTCTTTTTATGCCATTGTCTTAACAGGTAAGGATGGAGAAAGAAAATTGTTCTGATGCTGCAAATTTGGAATGTCCGGTGCTAGACACTAGTGACTTCATTTATTTTATTGTTGGTCACATTCTTGGTCTTTGAAAGGGAATTTATGATGACACAGTTCTTGCCACATTCCTCGGCTTTCTGTCTCACTTTAATGAAATGATTCCGATGCTGTCATCTCATGCAGTCTTCAGCAAAACCTTTCAAGAGTTATCACATTTTGCAGGTAAAAATGTACACAACAATCTTTAACTCAGCTTGTTGCTGGTTCAATACAGACTTGAACAGTTATTAGTCCATATTGGACATTTTCGAGGAATTGTGTTAGGGGTTTTTTCCTTCCCCATTTATTATGACTTTAATGAAGATTCTCTCTGCATATATAAAGTTAGATCTTGGCTCTAAGCACATTCCCAGGCACTCTTCCCCTTTTGCAGTAAAACATGTGTATGGGATGGGGCACTCTCCACCATGAAAGGATCTGTTAATTGCCTCTCGAAAGACAATCTCCTCTGTTTTTTTCCTGGATTTCCTAATGTGATTCATACCTCTGTGCATTTGCAAATACACTAAGGGAAGATTTACAAAAGCACTCAGCGCTGGCCCAACTGCTTCTAATCAAGACAACTGAGTTAAGCTATATTATTGAATGATTTTTGAAAATCCCACCCTAAAGCAATATATTATCATAGAATGTCCCTTTTTAATATATAGCTAACTGTGTACAAATTTTCTATCTTTGACTCACTGCTATGTGAGAAAAGGGTAATGCAACTAACTCATAGCAGACAATGATAATTTAAGAATAGTGGGCTTGCAGCAATCTGAGATTATAGTCAGCTGTTTTTTGTCTGTGTAATCCCCTACATATCTTAATATTGCATCTGATGAACCCAGGGGTGAATGCAGCTCAGTCAGCTTAAATCCTATAAAAAGGGAATGATACAGTTATGAAATTTAAGGCACACCTCTTGGCTTCTTTTCCAGAGAGGCACACGTTCCAAGAGGGAGAATTTGGTGTAAATCATCCAGTTGGAGGAATGCTTAGCTTTAATTTTTGGATCGTGAGGAATTTTAAAGACGATCCTAATGTTCTTAAATTGTCCAGCAAATCAGTATCTTTCTTCGGGGGGGGGAAATCTAGTCTAACATTACTGAACATACTAACAACATTATTTGTGTGTGTGGGAAATGTTTGTCTATCAGAAAGAATATCTTATGAAATTCTTAAATAATTAATTTACCTGTTTGCCTAATTCAAAAAGCCAAGGAAATGAGATTTTTGGAACACTCACAACCGAGTTAGATTGGAGGTGAATGGGTGATAACCGTCCATCTGAGGTACTATATGATTGCTGCTATGTTAAATGACCTGATTGGGGGGGAGGGGGAAATGTTATACGTTTAAATTTGCACTTGAATGAGGAATTTATTTATTGCAGAGATTGTGACTTTGCCATCATTGTAATTCTGAGGTCTGCATAACAGTCTGCTATCACAGCACAATGCAAAAATCTGTCGTTCTTCCTTGGCTTTACAGGATTTAAAAATAAAAGGCAGAGAGAAAATTAAAACTGTTGATAGAAACAATGGAAAGACAAAGAAAGGATCAAATAGAAACTCTCCCTAACGAATGAGCATGTCTGTTTTACTACTTTGATATCATAGTACAGTGGATGGCCATTGTGAAAACTGCCTGTAGTTCAGCTTGAAGGAGAGTTGTTACTTTTCCTGGGTCTTATTGAGTATGTCTACACACCAAAAAAAAGATCTGTGGCCATGGGTCTCAGAGCCCGGATCAACTGACTAAGATTCGTGGGGCTTGCACCGTGGAGCTAAAAATAGCAGTGTAGATGTTCAGGCTCAGGCTGGATGGAGCCTGGCGAAGGAGGAGAGTCTCAGAGCCCGAATGTCTACACTGCAATTTTTAGTCCTGCTGCACAAGTCCCAGTCAGTTGACTCAGGCTCTGGGACTCGCTGTTGTGGGCTTTTTTTTGTAGACACATCCTGGGTTAAACTTCTTTGGTAAGGCTGAGAAGGGGCTGTGTGGCAAGAGGGACTGCAGGCTGCACAAACTGAGAATGTTGGCTGAGCAGCATGCCAAGCATTGTCACTGAGCTGTGAGATCCACGTTAGACAGCTATGGTCGCTGGGCTCTTGGCGTGTAGGACAGAGGAAAGTGATTTCCTTTTGTGTATCCTGTGCCTTTTTTGGTACGAGGCACAACAGGTTCATTCCCAACTTTATATTGTACTGATTAGTCAGCCTTCTGTATCCAGGGGCCTTACGCAATTCTTAGACACCGTGCTGGAATGTATTGGTGATCATTCTCTTTCCCCATGAGCAGCAGCAGACAGTTAGACAAGGCTTCTGCTACTTTGGTTTTCCCACTATCTCAGGAAAAAGTGACTGCACTTTTCAACATTGTGACATCAGATCATGAGGAGATGTATCAGAACAGGAATCATTTGCATAGTGAGTACATGAGGGCAGAGGAGGGTGAAAAGAGCAGACATTACCAATGCCTGAACCAAATAGCCATGCACAACTCCTACATCTTTCAGATGTTGTCAGTCAGTCAGGCGTTGGAAATCAGTCACAATACTCCTGACTGGCAGCTTTGTGAGTTTGATCTACGTGCCTTCATAGAGATTTCAGTGTTTGCGTCTCATACAACTAGGAGGCTTGTTCATAATGGTGTGAGAAGGAAGGGTGTTCCTTAGAAATCCTTGAAAAATTAACATCAGACCTAGTTTGAATTTGGATGCAAATATGAAATGGAAAGACATATTTTTCACCCCTATTTTAAGGTTATAGGCACCAGAAGGCAGAGCCAGTGCTGAGTTCGCAGCCTTTGCTTTGCATTTTCTGATGTTTGAGTTGAATGCTTGACTTCTCAACCTTGATGCTGCATTCACATTGGCCATTTGCAGGGACCACACAGTTATGTACTCTACTTTGTTGTTGTTAATTCATTATATAACTTAGTGAATGTGTATGGTGTGTAAAAACAACTAGCAGTGCAAGGTGCCTGCCCCACACAGCTTACAATCAAATTGGATGAGGACACAATACAAATGATGTCACAAAATGGAGGTGGGGGAGGAGATCAAAGTAATCACTAAAACGCAAATCCTGCATCAATGTCTTCCCCAGAGAGCAGATTGCATGTGTTTTGTTTTTGCTCATACTTCTTGTTAGTTTTGGTTTTGCTTTGTGTTTTCCTTTTGTGATTTCTAGCTCAAAGGTTAGTGTGTGAAGGGCATTTTTGAAAAGGGATTTGACTGAAGATGGTCGCTGATTGGCACACGAGAAGTGGGAGAATTTTGTAAGCATAAGGGGAAACCTGCATGGAGATCTGGAGTCAAGAAGCTTAAAGACTGATAATAGAGGGAACAGGAGAAGGAGGAAGAGTCAGAATGGACAAAGGCAGAGGTTTAAGCAGGAGCCAAACTAAGCAGAATCCTGAATGTGGATTCAGAAGTGAGCTTGACACAGAAGGTAAATGGGAAGCAGAGAAAGAACTTGAAGAGGGAAGCGACATGGTCCAGTGGCTGTGGGCGGAAGGGGAGATTTAGCAGCAGGTGAACATTGTAGACCAATGCCCTTCCAACCCCTCCCTCCGGCGTTTGGGTCCTCCTAGGACCAATGGTCCTGTCTGTTTGCTGAATCTAAAGGAACACTCAGTCTTTATTTAGCCCAAGTTTCCTCTTTGTCCCTTGGTCTCTAGGAAACCCAGTTGAAACAAATATATGCAAACCATTCCTTGGGTGGAACCTCTCTGGGGTTATTTACAGTTTCAGTGATGTGCCTTAATCACTCCTCCACTGTTTTTAGTTCCTGGAAGAGCAGTGGTCACCCTTCCTCATACAGTAGAACACATTCATACATAAACCATTCATAAATTTAAATTCACTGGTCCCCAAAGATATTGCGTAGGGTTGCAATATCTGTCTCAGAGCTATTTACAGGGCTTGCAATAGGAAGAGGGTTTGGGAGCAGCCGAGTTTCATTTTCACCATGCTGAATAGGCCACTGAATGTTCTGGTGCCGTAATACTGAATGTTCTGTAGCCAAATGCTACAGCAATATGTGATCTCCTAATTTGGACTCTTTGGCTGCAACCGTTACACTTGTTTAAAAAGCATAAAAATGGCACATAATTTTAAACAAGCCAGGATTACCCACACATTATATTGTGCTTAACCATAGACTAAGTGTTGGGCACTAAATTGCTCAAGGGATTAGTAACAGAATATTGAGCTGATTGCCTTTAGGTGACCCGTGAAATTGAGACGATGGTCTCAAGCTGCTTCCTCATGGACAAGTTTTCAGGGAGCAAGAGACTCCTGTTACAGTTGGCATCTGTCTGCTCAAACAGCACAGAGACTGAATCCTAACTTCTCAACCCTCAGTATTCTCTTCTCTCAGAACTAGAGGCATATTGATGGGGTAGCAGAGGGATGGATGTTTTGGTGCTCCTACCCGTCCTGTGAATACTTGCAGGAGTTAAACAGTGCTGGAAACAAAGCTGACACTTTTCAGGAGTGCTACATTCACTTTAAAAATAACAAAACCTGCGTTTATTGACAATTGAAAAAAATGTGCAACAATCTTATAGTCTAAGCGGATACACAAATATTTTCATAGCAGCCATTACAATTCAAATTGATGTCCATAATCATAGACCATGAGGAGTTAATTTCTCTAGATTAATTTTTCATCAGCGTGATGGTCCCTTTGGTTCTGAGGATTAGAGTATCCTGAATATTGGATGGATAGTTCTCAGGCTATGGCAGCTTAGTATTCTTTTTGGTAGTTGGGTTCTTACATCATCCCCATCACGGTGTTATCTGACCACCTGCAATGGCAGACAGGTACAAAAGAGTAAAATGCATGATGAATGTTCTCTCTCTGTTTTATACACACCCACCCTGTCACACTTCTTGGCTCCAATACCCTAGGTTCCCTTCAAATAGGCTTTCTTTACCCTACTCTTTGTTTTTGGTACTTCCATCTCCTGCCTCAGGAAACTTGTCATTCCTGCAGTTGCTGAGAGTCATGCAGCCTTCCAGAGCCTTCTCCCTGTTTTGTTTCACAGACTTTTCTCTCTACTTTATTTCAGGTCTCTCTAGTCAGTCAGAATGCAGCTTGCTCCAAGACCAGCCTCAGTTTGGTTACGTGCCCCTCTCCCAGTTGCTCTGTCACTTCTGAGGTGTTGTAAATGCTAGCTCTTCTGTGTAGTCCAGTCTGAGCTCCGTTAATGGAGACCTCAGTTCTGTTGCAATTCACCTTTGGGGCTTGGTGAGGCAGTTTATCCAAGTGGGGATCAATAGCTCAAAGACCAGAATCCGCTACCCATACAGGAAAACCCCCACTCTCATACATATTTATCCTGACCTACCCATGTGTTTTTGCAGAGGATTCATCCCATTGATTCTGGCTTCCCATAACTTTAAAGATTTATTTATTTTAATCTTATTCTGTGTAATTCGTGGCCCTAAGGGAAGAAGCAGAAGTGCCTTGCCCATATGGTGAAGAGTTTATGGACCCAATGCCAGTCTATTGTAAAACCTCAAGAGGCTAGTAGGACCAGGCATTGCTGGTGCAGGTTGAGGAAGATGACTGAGGAAAGAGCCCGCTGCAGATGTAAATGGTAGAAGTCCAGAAGCAAGGCCAGCGGGGTGAGAGCTGCTTCAGAGTGGTCTTCAGTGCAAATCCACTTGCAGCTGAGTCTGTCTGCAACAGCTTTGGCCAGAGGATGCAAAGAGCCCCTTCCACAGCTACCCTGTCTGGCAACTTCATGGCAGAGGGTTGCCAGCAGCATTTTACCTAGAGACTCAATTAACTGCAACTGTATACATCTGAGAAGAAAGAGAATAGGTTTGAAACTTTTGTTTGTGCAGCTTATTAAATACTATAATTACCTCTTTATTTTGGGAAACATGATTTGAAAATTCTTGGAATATTATCCTGGAACACCAGTTGGCCTATTCCTTTGTTGCATAATATCTGACAATTTGTAGCATCTAATATTTCATTGACATTCAAATTCAGTAACTACAGAAAGGAGGAGCATTGCAGATATTTGATCTCATAGTCCAACAGGTTACACTTAAACCACATGCTGGATTCTAAAATTGCATGTCCCAAATTTGTCAGTGTTCTGTGTTTTACAGATGATTTGCTACTGGTAAGCTGCTGACAGATGGTATCTAAAAGATCTTGAACATCTGACCTCTTTTACTTCACAGGTTCCTTGGTTCATTGAATTCCACTGTAAAGATCAAATGTCTGTTCCCCTCTCGGATTTAAATTAGGAAACTATAATCTCAAGATGTCTTGTTCAACATTGGATCTTGGAAAAGCTACTATGCTGAAAATATTAATTGCTAATGGAAAGAAATGACTAGGTTTTGTAGAATGCTTGCTTTTAATGCACAGAATTTTGTCCTTGTTAAATAAATGTATTTAATATGCTTATAACCTGAAGTGAGCCTAGTTTTTGCACATCTTCTTAAGGGAACTTGCGACATCTGATGGAAAATGTAAATCTGAAATGTGGTTTGCCTGCAAAAGCTGCTGTAACCCTGTGGATTCAGTGTGGTTTTTATCACATGATGCCTAGCCTAGCCCAGGACATTGTTGTTTGTGTCAGAGATAAAATGCAATTCTGGTTCACGAGTTCCTACTAAAGTCATATGATTATTGTTCACATGTTCCAGCCATTGTGTAGTAGGTGCAAGCCAAAAATACGAGCCCTTAGCAAATCTACACGTTGCATTAGTTCAGCATGCTCCCCATAAGGCTTAGTGTGTCATAATGGGAGCTTGTGCTAGTGGCTAAAGCACAAGGCTAGGAGTCAGGAGAATGGGGCTCTGTTCCCAGCTCTGTCACAGACTCACTGGTTTGTCTGTATATTTTTCCTTAACCTTTTCCACTGGAGCAGCTTCACTAGTGGTAGCAACAGTGTAAACACTAGTGTAAGCAACGTGATGGGAAATCGTCAGTTAGTGTCCGAGCCCTGCCTACACTTGGGGCCAGATTAAGGCAAATTGGTGGCCTACACACAGCATGACACACAGAGTCCCACACCCCATGGAGAGTGGCAGTGGCCCCTCTTCCCCGCTCAGGGAGGGAGTGGCAGAAGAATGGTGCTCCTTTCTCCCTCTGCATCCCCCCAAGCCCTCAGGAGCAGCAGGGGATCATCTTTTCCCTGCACAAGGCCAGTGGAGGGAGTGGGAGTGTCAGGAGGCCTATTACTTATCCTGGCAGCTGGCCCGTATTTGCTTGGGTGAATGGGTTGGCCCACTGTGCTCTTCTCCTGCTAGTTGACACACGCACAGTGCCCCCTGCTGGCGTGGTGTTGGCAGGACCCCCAAAGCATGATCTTGGAGTTGATGTCCAATTGAGATGCATGAGGCAATTCACACCTCTCAGAGCTACGGTTTCTGGCCCTTTGTGGGCTCTGCATCAGTTACACTTGGGTTACATTTTCTGCCTTTTCTTCACAACCATAAGGACTAGAAACCTGAATTTTTAAAATGTCATCATCTGCGTCTACAAAGTGCTATGCCAACCATGGTAGTATATGAACACTTGTTAGTATGTGCGCTAGGTGGGGACAAGACAGGTGGAATCTATTGTTCCTCTCCTTGCATTCACCATTCTCCTGCTCCTGTGCCCAGTAATTATTCTTTGTAAAACTTCAAAGCAACCTGGCTGCCTGCCTGTTCATTAAGAAAATGAACAAGGAGTGTTGTATTAACTCCTAATTCTGTTTTATAAGGAAAGCTGCCCAGCCTCCTTCCCTACAACCAGTCTGGAGGAGAAATAAATCCTCACTCTGCTTACCATTTGCCTTGGCATATAAACTGGACCAAAGACCAAATAATTTAAATGCCATTAAGGAATGATTTATTTTTAGGGATGTGAACACTAATATGACAGACATGTGGTCTATGTTTCAGAAACTCTGTAGTGATGCTCATGTGAGAGTTTTTGGGAAATGTTGCCAACTGAGGCCTGGAGGAGACAGTTCCTCTTCATTGGACAGTTCCATCAATTCATCCTCTTCATCTTCTGATCCAAAAGAACAATGCCCAAAATATCAGGTGAGAGTTCATTTATATTATTTTAGCCTTGTTTAATTTTGCAGTAGAAGTATCGCATATTTTTAAATGCTTAAAATTAGAGAGGGCCTGAGGCAGGAGTTTTTCTTTAAGGTTTAGACTAAGGTCACAGTTTGATTGTGAATCAAGACAAGGGTTTTGGCTTCAAAGGCACTAAAACATGGTAAACTGTTCTCTCAAGAGCTCTGCTTTGAATGGCAGAAGTATCTCCAGCGTATGAGAGTTCTGCCCTTTTGGGCCTAGACAATAAAGCCCTTTCTTTGGAATGAGACTTGGGACCGGAGCCATAAGGGCAGGTTGGGACATTTTGTTCCTTGGAGTATTTGGACCTGCACTTATCGTGTGGGCCCTTCGCTATTGACAGACCCTACCTAGGCTTCATGACATTTTTAAATATTCTGAATTATAAATATATTTACAAAGTCAAATGTTCTATGCCAAGGGAAACTTAACTTTTTCTTTTTTCTTTTCTTTTTTAATGATGTGGCAGCCGCATGTAAACCTGTAGATGAAGGCTACTTAACAGTGCTATATAACTTGAGTTAAATTTTACAAAAGAGTGGAGGTTTTGGTTACAAGAGTAGCCAGAGTCATCTGACACAGATATATTTCTGTCATCTCAGCTTCCATGGATCAGAAGCATTTTATATTAAGCCATCCTAAAATAGCACCGAGCCTTTATATTTTTTGTAGTGAGTTAATTGCATGTTTGAGGGAAGCTGCCCCTTACACAACTTATTTGGAGGTACAGTACTACTGATGTCTTAATCTACCAGAGAGATAAATGAACTGCACTGACTTTACTCATCATCACATTAGCTGTTGCTACATTTGATCAGAAACATACTCCCCTTGTCTTTTCTTACACCTTTGGCTCTTTTCCATAGTTTCAGTAAAGTGACTGAAGTCCTGTTTGCCCTTTTGCCCTTCTTGAAAGAGTATTTTGTGTGGTTTTGAAAGGAAGAGCTGTTCCATTTCTCTTGGTGTGTTTCCTCTAGCAAAACGTAACCTCCGCAACATCCTATGTAACCAAGAGAACATTATGCTCCCCAGTGTCTAGACCTACTTATTTCTCTTCCCTATTGGGTAGGCTCTGTACAAACACTGATTAGCATTATCTGGAGAATAAAGGTGCCTATATATAAGTAGTATGTGCAACCTTTGTAGTTGCAAAGTGGAAATCCCAATAACAATGCTGATAGGACTTTTTATAATAGTTTTATTTAAATATATGTGATATAACTTGTTCTATAGAGAATGACATATGGTACTTTGTCCCAGGCTTCTGTGTAATACTTTAATTACGTCCCATCTAAGGCACTTACAAATGTCACTATAATACGTGAAGTTGCTGCTAACTAAGGTTCTGATATTGTCAATGGTTACTTGCAGATGACGTCCCACAAGTAGAATGCACTATAACTGGTAGTGTTTGCAGGATCTTGCCCTAGAATTTATTTTTTCCCCAGTCAGGCTGAAAGTTTGTTTGATCATGAGACCTGGGTTTTACAACTGCATTGCAATTCTATTTATATGTGTAGAAGATTATTTGGATTAATGGAAGGACAATATGTGCAATAAGTAGACATTTAAAATGCTATACATTTACAGGTCAGAAATGTGACTTTTAAATTATGCAAATATTTCTGTCTCTAATATGCCAGCAAATCATAACAAACACTTGCAATTTTTTTAATGATCTCTTTTTATGTGAGCTCATAAAGTTGACCTAGGGAATTGGTTTGTTTCCAACTCGTCATTCCCTTGAGTTGTGCCCTTTTGCCATACGCTCTTCAGTTATTACTCATACAAGTTTTTAATTTTTAACCCCTTTTCTTGGCTGATTGCACTTCACTTTGGTCTTTGGTGACCCCTGTTTTCTAGAGCTGGGCGGCCCAGGCAGTTGAACAGCAGCAGGGTTCCCACAATAAATGTAAGCATTTGTAGTAATGCATGGTAAAGTCATACTCATTTAGCACATATGAAGACCAAACCAAAGCAGAGCAGTGGTTTATCTCATCAGTATCTTTGTCTTTGGTAGTGCCTCCTCCTGGTCTTTCAGAGGAAAGGGAAAACCCATATAAATGGGTTTGAAATGAGCGGATTTTCACTTTTCATGATTTTAGACAGAGACTCAATAATTTATGTCTTAAGTGTTTTCCCGTCAGTTTTTATTGACTTAAATTTTCACTCTGGCAGAAAATTAAAAACAAACATCCCTCAAATGCTTGATACTTATTCAAAACGTAACGTCTCCTGAAACTTAGATTCATAACAGCTTCATAGATAAAAATCATATTTGGGCCTAATCATTTGCAATTATCTTTATTCAGTGTTCCATATACAAAAGTACTTTGTAAAAAAGTACTTTGCTAGAGCCACACTCACTTTTTTTAAGCTGTTGGTGATATTTACTGATTAAAATCTAATTTTTCCAAGACTGCCTACAATGTACCTGGCCAGTTAGGCAATATACCATGGGAGGTGAGGACAGGAATTTATCCATGATCCTGGTAGTGATCATTTTTTTCCTTGACACATGAAGATTAATAGTCCTTGTAATGATATCCTCATTTTTATAGTGGTAGTTGCTATTTTTATTCATGCCCCATCTTTTTTGGATTCCGGGAGTGGTAGTGAGTTGCAGAAGTTAGTCAGGTATTCTGTTTAAAATATTATTACCTTAGTAATGGGATCCTTGTAAACTGCTTTGAAGAGTCAAAGAGCTAAGTGGTGAAAAGTGTTATGTTTTAAACGAGTTGTCTTTGAGTTTCAGAGTATCTGATTGTTCTTATTTTGATGGGTAGGGTAAGTAAAAGAATCCAGTGTCCTCCTTTACATCATTCATTATTTCTGGTGGGGGTCTGGAGGCTGGATTCTATTTCCGATTCTGCCATTTGCTCACTCTGTGACATTGGGCCAAACTTGGTTGTTACCTATACCCATGTTTAGTCACCTAAATAATTAGTGTAACTTTTCCCAGAGGGTGCACAAACCCAGCTCCCATAGATTTCAATAGGAGCTGTGTGAGCTTAGCACCCTGTGAATATCTAATTAGAGACACGCACATTTGCAAGAGTTGTTCTAAGTTCTTTGTTCCGCCATATGGAGTTGATAAATTCAAAGGACGTGGGTTGTTGTTTTGCCTCGTGTCCAACTGCAGCAGTTCTGGTGTCTGCACTCTGAGAGTCCTTGCAGCATTTCATTTAGTCAGAGCCAGGCACAGCAAGGGGGAGCCAGTGCTGAGATTCTGGAAAATTAATGGGGTAGGGAGGAGGAGGAGGAACAGTCACCAAAAAAGAACATGAGTACAAAAAGTGACGCTGCTCACGCATGAATATGATTGGAAAGACAGCACATAGATGAGAGGAAAGAGTGGTATGAGTTCCTGTCAGCTGCAAGGGCATCTCCGGTTGTAACTTTTACCGAGTAACTTTTTAATTTTAGTCTCAAGATTTTTGCTTGTTGTGTGCAGTACTTTATCTAGCATATGATGTTATATAATGACATTCCTCCTTTGTGCTTAATCGGTATTGCTTATGGCAAACTCTCACCAATGAAGGAACTGAAAATGCATGATTACTCATGGCATCATGTGCTTTTTCCTTGTACTGAAGGAGACCAATCATCATTATAGCAATAGACAGAAGTGTGTGAAATGTTAAATATGCACAGGTGATTATGAGTCAATCCTTAACTAACATGAAGCTACTGATCCAGCCTGCCCCAAATCCATGATGTCCATAGAGTGATTGTCACTCAACACATAGCTCTTCTCACTCTGCTGATCAAGTAGAAGAAAAATTTAGGCTCTAGGGCCATCAGTCAGAAAAGAACCTAAACTCATTCTTAACTTTAGGCATTTGTTTAAATCCCATTGACTTCTATAGGGATACTTTTTTGATTGGGGCCCATGATCTGATATCTGTGTCTTTACACACATGATATTACCCCTCAGAGATGGAGTATGGCCAGACTTCAGGTTGGATCAATGGATTAAAAATAACATATTTCGAAAACAACTAATTGTTATTTTCAGATATTCACAATCAATTGAACTTTTAAATATCCATCATATGCTTCTTAATTTGGAATATTTACAAATACATTTTAACATTTAGAAAAACCTTTTCAGCTCCCCCTGTAAAATTCCTACTTAATTTTAAAATCTTATTTCCTTAGTATGTGCCATAGTAGAGGCACTGTGTTTATTCTTGGAACATCCCTCTGCTGGAACCTAGCAAAAACAATTGCTCAGACTCCTAAACGTTACATATACATTGTGAGCCTGATCCAAAGATCTTTGAAGTGATTGGAAAGACTTCCTATGAACTTCAGTGAGCCACGGATCAAGACCTAAGGATGTAATCGAACAAATTCCGTGAGCCTTCACTTTTATATTTGGATTATTTGGGAAACAAGAATTAACATCCCTTGATATCTCTAAGACCCAAAGAAGATAAGTAAGCGTCTCTACTCAGACAGCACTGCAACAACTGCTTTGCATGTTCAGTCTTCTTCAGCTGCTGCTAAAAAAGATTTCCCAAACCCACGTTTTCCAATAAGTACTTATAAACTGTGTTGCTATCGCACTTTCTGCATGTGCTAGTCCGTTCTTTCTTTAATATATTCTATAATTATGAGTCTTAGTTTTTCTCCATGCATTGACAGGCATTATTTCTGTTAATACTATGGTGTAGGCCTGTCTTGATTATTGATTAAGTATTGAGATTTGTATGTGAGGTGAAATTGTATTTACCAAAAATAACTCTGGGGGAGGGACGGACGGACGGGGACACACACACACACACACACACACACACAGCGCAATACGCAGTACGCAACCCCCTCCTCTCATCTCCCCTCCTAACTGGCTTCATCTTAACCCAGATGGACCCTCTACTGGCTGAGAATCCGTTTACATTACTGTTAGTAAATGCCAGTGCCTGCTGCTTAATCATGAAAGTGTACATTATCCTTTATAGCAACAAATTCAGCTGGTGCCAAGTGATTTAAATCTTTCTTAACCAGGTGTTAAATATGTGTGAAATTCTACGTTGTGGTACTTTAATACAGAAGTTGCCAAATAAAGATTAAAAGTAAATGGAATGCAGCAAATTAGAGCTAGTCAAATTGTTAAAAATTTAGCCCTATTTTCTTTTTGAGAATCCTTCAAAAGCAGATACGAATTTCTACAAATGTAATGATTATTCATAAGTGCTGTTGTTGTTTGTAGTTGTTAATAATAAAAATAATGTATATTGCAGTAGAGCCAAATGGTCCCAATCGAGGACCTCATTGTGCTAAGTATTGCATATTAGTGTAAGCTCTTCGGGACAGGGAAGAAGATGAAGGGAAGTCTACTACTCTGTGTTTGTACAGCGTGTAACACAATAGGGCCCTGTGCTTGGTTGGCCGTTTGACACAACATAATAAACAGGCTTGATCATAAATATGGATATGATTTTGTCACGGTAAAATTAAGCAAAATTCATGGAACAGTCATGGGGGGAAGGACAAAATCAGGATCTCGTCACGGCAGGGCTGACAGCTGGAGCCAAATTGCAGTAAGTTTTACCTGAGTAGTTACAAATCCAGCAGCAGATCCCTACTCTTTTATCTGAACGTTGGACCAGCACTGTTGCTAACAGTGGCAAAGTTAACCTTACTGCAACAGAAGCAGATCTGTTAAGCCACAATTTGAGGATGGTAGGTGAAGATGGATCTCAAAACCCAAGTATGACAGAGCTTAGCGAAGGCCAAAAGGAAGCTGAGATCTTGAGAGATTGAATCCTGCCAACCAGATCTGTAACAAGAGTAGGCACACTGAATGTATTTACTATCTATACTATGTATAGGGAAGCTGGCACAGATTACACAAGAAATGAAAAAATACCGTCTGGATATACTTGGTTGGTGTCCATGAGACAAGGTGGGCAGGGAGTTGGCAAGATGGTGTTTGATGGTGCTACAATCTTATGCTTAGGAGGAGAAATGCATGAAAGAGGTGGAGGAATTATACTGGAAAACATCACAGTGAAAAACCTGTTGGCTTGGGAGCCAGTTAACGACAGAATAACGACAGCCAGGCTGCAAACAAGACATGTCATATGTACAATAATCCAAGTATATGCACCAACAGATGCATCAGGTGACAGTGAAAAGGTACATTCTACAGGCAGGTGCAGCAAGTATTAGACGACATGACTAACCATGACATCAATTTTGATGATAGGTGGCTTCAATGCACAAATTGGCAACAACTCTACTGGCTGGGAAGGTGTCCTGGGCACAACAGCAGAAGGCATCCAAACTTATAATGATAAATGGCTCCTGAATCTCTGTGGCTGTCACAAACGCCCTAGATATCGGAGGCAGTCTTTTCCAGCACAAGAGGATTCACAAGCTCACATGGAGGTCACCAAACAAAGTGACTATCAACCAGATAGGCCATGTGTGTATAGCTAAGAGGTGGGCATCTTTTTGAAGGATGTCAGAGTCAGCAGAGGAGCTGATGTTGGCTCAGATCTTTATCTCTGAGAGACCACATTACAACTTAAACTCAAAAAGATCACGAAGGTGGACAAAAGGAACATTATAACAATAGAAAAGTTCCAGGACCCAGGACTGCAGATCAGATTCCAGATTGCATTTAGCAACCGTTCCAGTATTATACAAAACCAGGCTTATGGAGGTCTAGAAGACAGATGGTCAAACTGGAAGAAGATGGTAGTTAAGACAGGAAAGGAAGTTGTGGGCTTCCTAAGAGGGCAGAAGTAAGGTGCATGGATTACATCTGGAACATGGGCAGCGAATGACAAACAGAAAACTCTGAAGGCAAAAAAGGAACAGTGCAAGACAGGCAAAACTCTTAGAGGTAGATGGAAAATACAGAGAAAAAGACAAGGAAATATAGAAGAAATTCAGACAAGATAAGAATATCTGGGTTCAGAAGAAGGCTGCAGAGGCAGATGCAGCAGCACAAGAGAAGAGACTTCAAGCATCTCTACAGAATAGTGAAAGACCTCTCAGGAAGACCTAGACCATCACAGGTGATGCCCATCAATGACTCATGGACAGATGTTGTAAATTCATGAAGAACAAGCCAGATGATGGAAAGAACATTTCCTTTCCAAATTAAACTGTCCAGAGCCAACAATCATGCACAGGTTTGAGAGAAATGTCAATGCTAATTTAGAAATGGAAGAGGGATCAAAATATCACCCAGTGAAATTAAAGCAGCCATCAAAGGCCTCAAACAAGGGAAATGCATGATGTTGACAGAATTCAAGGAGAGGTATTGAAGGCAGGAGGCAAAATTCTGATTGAGCAGCTAACAAATCTCCATAACAAAATATGGGTGAAAGAACAAGTGCCACAAGACTGGAAAAAAGAGTATTATCATGGCAATTATTCAGTGTACAGTATCACCTGGGAAAAAGTACCACAACTTATTGCTAGTAAAAAGTTTCAGATGGAAAATGATTGACACTAAAATTTGTGAGATTTTTTTGTATTTGTGAACTGTTTCACAAATACCAGAGTGACTGTCTGAATACTTATGAACAGCAAATCATAGGACTCTGCAAATAACAGTGATTCAAACTCACCAATATATTATTTCTGAACATAATTACAGATTCCTTTTTGCATCACTCAGTCACCTCTAGAAGTGGCTTTTTGTACTGTTCTGTGTAGCATTTTGTCACTTAAGTCTTCTAATTTTCTTTATGATTAGCTATATTGCAAACAGGAGAAATCTTAATTGGGAAGATAGGTTGTATATTGATCTTTGTAGTTGTATGTTTTTATAAACAAGTTGCTTTTGATACAAACCTGCCCATGCTGTAGATCTCTAGGTCTTGAAATTGGGTTCTGATCCCTTATCAGTTCCTGAGAATACATCACAGTCCACTCCACCCTTTATGACTCAGCTGTGTCTTCCAGTAGCGACTACCAGCAGCCAATAATGAAATGCACTGCACCTCCCGTAGACTGGTAGGTTTGTTCTGTTAATTATACTGACTGGTTCAGTCCATAAACCCACCTTAATATCACTTCGTGAAGTATAACTTATCTCAGCCAATGATACTGTGCTCTTAAGGAACCCACACCGTGTTGTGTTGCAAATGTACTTGATATTTGCATCCACCAGAGCAAAACATCTTTTAATATTTTTACTTGTTTCTGTGTTGCCTTAATTGAAAGTGTGCTTGTAAAATGCTCAAGTATGTAACCAAGTAATTAACTAATTGTTTTGCAGGCTTCTCGATGCTCCTCTGATGCCAATATGCTTGGGGAGATGATGTTTGGTTCTGTGGCCATGAGTTACAAGGGTTCTACATTGAAAATTCATCAGATCCGGTGAGACTCATTCTGTTTTTTAATGATGTCCTTTTTACAAGAGTCCATATTGGGGTTAAAGAGTTATTGAACTGAATGTTCCCAGTACAGAGCAGAGGCAGTTTCTGGGTTCAGGTACAAACAGTATTTATCCTGCTGATGTTTTAGGTTAATTGTCATGTTATATATTTAAGCCTTTAAAATCAGGAGGGATGTGAATGGAGAAAAAAGAAAATTTTGGGGCAATAGTTCTATACTGACCTCTTCCTTTTTTGTCTCACAGCTCCCCTCCTCAGCTCATGCTTAGCAAGGTTTTTACAGTTCGAACTGGAAGTAGCATCTATGGAAGTCTAAACACGTGAGTAAATTAGAAATAGTATCTATTCAGTCTGAGTAGCTGAACCTAAGCACCACTTGTAAGAGAATTCTGATCAGGTCAGGAGCCTCAAAATCCTTTTTCTACATCACAAGGAACTTTGATTGTTTCCTGTGGCTTGCTTCCCCACTGTTTACTTGTGGTCATCTCCACCTCACCTTGCCTTAAGCAAAGGGATGGACTGTTCCTTCAGAGCAGGTGCTGGCACTTCGGCAATTGAAGACTGATTCTGCAAGGGGCTGAGCACCTTTGATTCTCACTGAAATCAACAAGAGTCGAAGGCACTCATTACATCTTGGGATGGCGGTATCACAGAGTGGGTCTTTCTTTGAGCTACTTGTTGTTCAGTTTGCATGTGCTAACTGTACAACTGGCCTGGCTTTGTGAACACTATTAGGAATTTTCACACAACTTCACTGGAAGCATGCAGTATAATTGCTAGTGTGTTTCATTCAGGTTATAAATGAAATCGGACAGCACTGTACCAAAATGTGAATTACTGATTTTGTTGGGTTTTGTTTTTTTAGGTTGCAGGACAGTCTGGAGTTCATTAATCAGGACAGTAATACATTAAAGCCAGACCATAGTACAATTATGAATGGACTCCTTGGAAACATAGGTAATTAAAAGCTGATTTTCTTTGTTAATTGAATAATCACTAGATTTTAAGCTGTTGTGAAAAATTCCATATATGAACATTCATTATACAGCTAAAAATGGTTTCGTATATTATAGAAAGAAACTTTGGCATGGATTTGGGGAGAGTAAGCCATACAGCTCAGGGTCATGGTAATGGAACACAGAGCTTTTTTTTCTCATCTGGGTTAGAGGTTTAAATACAGCCTTATATCAGGAAACACTGAAAATTGTTATAACCAGTACAGACTTGCTTCGTAAGCACCACTTTTCTTAAATCTTTTATAAAAGGAAGGAGAGCTTTGTTCATCTTAAGCATTTACATTGTTGGGTTTGTATTTTGTTGCAAGTTGGTCATTTTGACTCATGCAAGGGTGTTCTCCACTACTAGTCAACCTATCATAATTGTACTGCACTGACTACTGTAACAGTCTCATGATCTCTTCAGAGCACCTTTCATTTTCCGTAATTTTAATTTTCAAGCCAATGTTCTATTGTAGTTGGAATAAAGTTGGCTAGAAAAAGTGAATTTTAAAACTTTTTCAATTTCCAAGACTATCGGCGGACATAAATAGTCTTCTGCTCTAGCATCCAGAATTAGCATCCAGACCTCAGAGCTAGATCCTTTGAATTAAACCTGAATTAATTCATAATTCAATGGCATTAGTCCTTGGGAACCAGGGTCTATCCATGTCCTCATGAATCTCAGTGGGACTACATTTCTGCTTAAAGTTAAATATGTGCTTTGTTGGATCAGAAAGGAAATAATTCTTTTTAAATCAATTTTTATAGGCTGAAACTGCAAAAATGAACCAGCTTTAAAAAGGCAGAGAAGGTTCAGAAACCTAAATACATTTTTTTTTCTCCTGGTTGTGGCACACATTTGTTTTAAACATTTTCGAGCTAATTGAGGTCTAATAATGATAATAGGCTTGTGCTGCTTTCCTTGCCAGTAATTCATTTACAAGGGAAGCCTTGTAAAGTCATTTGAGACGATAGTCCTTAAACGCACCCACGTTTACAAAATGTGGAAAATCAAAGCCGTACATCCTTCCCCATTTTACTCATTGTTTCCTTTGGGCTTTGTCTGAGATTTTCAAAAGTGCCTATGAGAGTTAGGAGCCAAAGTCAATAAGTTCCTAACTCAGGCACTTTTGAAAATCCCACCTTTCATCTGCAATTTGTATGACAGTAGCTTTTGTCTGGCAAAATTGTTAGTGTGCAAACTCCCTCCTCAACACCCCTCCCCCACCCCAAATCCACAGGGGAAATGAAAACTTGGGCATTGGAACTGTTAGGCATGCACTACATGTGCGTGATTTAGATGTAGCGAAGCATCATAATGGTGGTGGTGGCTTTCTGCAACAGCAAAAAGAAGGAAAATAGCTCTCCTAGCATGCTGCTGCAGGAGGTGTCAGTACGTCCGTTGTGAGTCATACAGGTACACAGCTAACAAATAATAGAGCATTTCAGAAGAAAATACAGAAATACGCAGACTGCAGTGAAACTGTACAAACTTTCAATCTTTTCATCAGTGTTTGTTTACAGTTCCCTCTTCAAGGCAGAGGGAACAATGGGTAAAATAGGGCCAAGAAGTTAATCTGTAACTGGTTTATTTATAATAACTAAATTAAATAGAAAATTGCTTCTAACTCACTGGCTCTTTCCAACTCGTGATATAAAAAAAGTTTCTGTGTGTTTTGGTTGGGGACTGTTTACACACTGCTCTTTTCATACATGCCTGCTTTTTTTTTTTACTTTCTAACTAGTCCCTATCATCTTCTTCCTTAATAAAGAACTCAGCTACAGAGTTTTGTTGACGGGAGAGCTGGGCAGTGAGAGGCCTGTTGCACCCTGCTCCCAGAGAGGCCCCAGGTAGCTTCCTCCGACTCCCGACCGGGAATGGGGAGCATGGGGGGCAGCTCGGCGCTCAGCAGGGAGCTGCCAGCAGAGTTGAGAGACCAGGCTCTCAGCTCCCCACGCTGCCCCTCTTAGGTCGGTGGAAGTGCTCCCGGTGAGAACGCACTCCACCAACCCAATGAGGGTAGTGTGGACATCAGCCACCGCAGTCATTAATGCGGTGGCTGTAAGTCAACCTACCATAGGTCGACTTATCTTTGTAGCATAAAGAAGGCCTAAGTCATTTAAAGAGAAGTTAAAGTGCAGCCTTCTGAATTTTTTAATCAATTTACATAGAAAACCTTGGATGCACAATAGCTTCCCAAATTCAGCTCTTTGGTGCAACTGGCAATTAATTAATTAAAAATATCAGTATTATTTTTTTATTTTGTTATGTACACCGGACAAGTTCCCTGATGTGACTTACCTGTCAATGAGTTTTTCTACTGTTTTAAAGCTGTTAATGTTTATTTTCTGTCCACCATTCTTATGACTAACATCATGTATTTACTTTTAATTTTCATGAGCAGTGATTCTCATCTGTAATTTTTCTTGCCACTTTATTAAACTTAATTTATTCATGCTTTTTTTTTCCCTATCTTTGAAGGTGGAGTACCCTAGCCACCCCCTCAATGGAAATGTTAAAACAAATGTTTCACATCAGGCTAAATCTAATATCTGTGAATCGAGCTAAAGTTTTGAGCTAATACGTGTTCTTAACTTTCTGCATAAATTAATTATTTTAATTTAAATAAGCCCCTTATATGGGCAACAGTGTAAAATTGGATCCTGTTTCTTTAAAAAAAAAAAAAAAAAAAGTCGTGGAAATACAATGTTTTAACCATAGGTACTTCAGCTTGGATTGTAACTCCTGCTGAGAGAGTGTAAGAGCTGTGTTCTCCTGTATCTGTTGGTCTGCATTTATGTTTGCTTGTATCTTCCCCCCTGTCCCTCCAGACTCTACTCTGCTTTACTAACCTCATTCTTTCAATGTATTTTACGTTTTGCCATGTAGGTCTTTCACAGCTTTGCAGCCCTAGGCGAGCGTTCTCTGAACAAGGTCCGCTCCGCCTGATCCGGAGTGCCTCTTTCTTTGCAGGTTTGCAATGTGCTGTGTGGATAGTCTAGTTGGTGTAACAAAGATGTGTGGATTTGTAGTACAGCCATGGAAATAAGATATGTTTTAAAAATTCAGTTGGGCATGGGGGAAAACGTAAAGTGAGCAGAGATGCCTGCTTTTTACCATTTTATCATTTGTGGGAATTTTAAACACACATCCTAGAGAACAATAGATGTTTTAAAAGTTCTATTTTCTTAATGAGTTTTGTTTTATAGACACGTACCCATTTGCGTGGTGCACACCTATGTTTGGAGGCAATCTTTGACACTAGTTGCTTTCCAAACCATTTTAGATCTGGACTTGTTTTAACCAAATTATAAGAAATTTAGTCACTCTTAGTTCATATAAAATGAACAGTTCTTGTTTTCAATGGCTGGGCCTTACTTCCATGGCTGAGTAGCTTTTGTTTCACAGATCTGTACAATATATCACATTTAGATTATTATGATTGAGACACTTTTGATCTTCTGTACACATAAAGGCTGGCTGTGACTACAGATAGCTCAAGGCTTAGTTGAACAAGCAATTCACTATATACAATTTTAATAATAATCTTTTTCCTTTCTGACTGCCATTGTAAAATGTTCTCGAAGAATTATTTATTACCTGGTCCAGACTTGTATACAAAGCTTTTATTCAATGTTGCTGGTTTGTACACATCTATTAACTAAGTTACTCTTTTTATCTTTTACATAGGGTTTAGCTGCTTGGCTAATACCCTTTTGGTACATTAGAATTTTACTCCAAAATGTTTCTGTAGGAAAGAGAATGAATGTGAACCTGGTTCTTTTTGTGTTTAAAATAAAGAGGCGCAGATGTCAGAAAAATATGTACGAGCTTTTCAAATAAATGTTTTTGCTTGTTCAGCTCAGCAGCATTTCTTGGTGATGGGCTTGCACAGTGTGTTGAAAAAGATCTAAATTAATGCAATGAGATGAGCATGATTTGGTTTTGTTAATTAAATGGAACACTAGAAACAGAGACAGAAATATCTACTCTCTTGCTAATGGATATGCCTTATTTTACAGTTCACAGCAACCCTATGGACATGCCTGGGAGGGAGCAGAATGAGGATAGAGACAGCGGCATAGCAAGATCTGGTAAAAACCCAGCACACTAGGAGACCATTAAGGAATGATCACTATTAGATGTCCATATATCCTCTTACCTAAGCCACATTCTCTGTTGCTTGGTGACCTCCCTACAGAATCCAAAAAATCCTGCTTTCCTCTACTATAATAATAATCTGTTTTGAAATGTATATATTCCATTTATTTATATGAACGCAAATGCTAGAGAAGGGCACCTATCCATACGCTTTAGCACCCTTGATATACTTAAAAATATCTCAAAGAAATAATGAGCCACAGCAGTACAGTTGAAAATAACCCACTCGCAATGAACCAGGCAACTTAAAAGCTCAAATCAAATTTATAACATGTCCAAACAATATTGTGTCCTATTAGCCTTCCAAAGTGAGGGCAAAAATAATCTCCAGCTTTTAGGATGGGTGATTACCCACAATAAACTCAGGACACTGGGCCATTTATGATTGGGGACTTGCATCTCATATGCCATCTATCCCGTCTGTTGGCACCTCTGCTTTTGGAGAGCAGTTATGGGATTGAAACTACGAAGTTTCATATCTTTTGAAGAAGAATTTTCTCTCTCACCCTTGTGAGGTTGGTGACACAGTGCAAAGTATCTGCCTATATACCATGCCGATGTGGTTTATTTGCCTGTACAGTGGGGTTAAAGTCTGTTCCAGCACATCAGTGCTGGTATGCTTTTCTGGTTTTACTATAAACTGGACATTTTTAAAATAAGAAATTTGTATATCGAGGAGGGTGTGTCAAATGTTTGATGAGTTATATCAGCTGTCTTTAGTGGCATCCTTAAACTGCTACCATTGCTTCCCAAATATTCTTGTCTTTTGGGTGCCTTAGCTACATAGAAAGAGTTTACTTCTTGTTTCTAATTCTTACAGCATCTCTTAGCAGCCTACTCATCACTCCGTTTCCCTCCCCGGGCTCTTCACTTACCAGAAGTTGTGCCAGCAGTTACCAAAGACGCTGGCGTCGCAGTCAGACCACAAGCTTGGAGAATGGTGTCTTCCCTAGATGGTGAGTGCTGGCTTTACCTCACACTCCTTCAGATTCCGGTAGTCTGAGTCTGTTCTGGCATACGTCAGTGTAACTACATCATTACTTGCCGTGGTGTATTTATACTGGTGTGAGTGAAATCAGAATTCGATCTTGGGTCCTTTTGATGGTTTGTTTCTTCATGGTGTTTACTGTTGTTCACATAATAGAAACCTCCAACAAAATGCAGATACAATATAGGGTGATCTTCTGAAGAGAAGAAGCCTGAGATCCCAATAAAATAGCAAACCATTGGCAAAGAGAGGTGTGAGCTGAAATGCCAGATCCGAACTCCACAAACTTCAGATCTGGACTTTGGGATTCAAGGCCCATCTTTTAATAATCTGTCATGTTTTTATAGAGTGACAACGCTGATATTACCAAGGAAGATGATTTAACAGCAAATACAAACAAAAGGAGTTAGCTTAAGTTAATTGCATAAGAGCTCAAACTGCCATTTGAAGCAATGAATTCCTCAAGCTTTTTGTTTCTTTTTCCCCTTCAAGGTCCATAGAGGAAAGCTTTAATTTGTCAGATGATAGCTCTGGTCCCAGCCCAGGAATTGTTAGGAAAAAGAAGATAGCAATTGGTGTGATATTTTCACTCTCCAAGGATGAAGATGAAAATAATAAATTTCATGAGTTCTTTTTCTCACATTTCCCTCTTTTTGAGAGTCACATGAACAAACTGAAGAGTGCAATAGAACAGGTAAACACAGTCTCTTGGGAGTCTTGCACTTTCTGTTTTAATTTACTTTTTTTCTTTCAATTATCTTTCTTTACTAATGCTAGTTATTTAACTGTAATACAGTGTCCCAAATGGAGTTATACCAGAGATGATTTATCTTTGACCCTGCTTCCTCCTACCATGATAGGGTCTGTATTGGAGTGGGGTCAAAGCATGCTGCATTATGCTGCAAGAATCTCTGGAAGCTAGATAAATCCTTAGGCTGTTCTAATTTGCGCTGGAGTTTCAGCTCCCAGTGAGCCCCACTATCAACCAAGGTTGAAAGGTGGCTTGGGACCTCCTTTGTTGCCTAACCTCAGCTATACAAGAGACTACACTAGTGGATTGCATTGCAGGTTCAGGATCCTTTTATGGGCTGGTATAGGCTTTAAATAACTCCTAGTATTTTTTTTTCCCCCGATTCCTAATCTTGTCAGATTTCCTAAGAATGAATGAATAGTTTTACATATAAAGTGTCGATTGGTTAATCTCAAACTCCTATTCTAGCAAATGCTTTAGCAGTGAATGTGCTACTACAATGAAAGAGTCAAAGTATGAAAACTTTGACCCCTTTTCTAGCTTGAGTGACTAAAATTGCAGAAGAGGAAGAGAGTGAAAAAACACGTCCCTCACATATCTCTCCCTACATATGAAAGTTGGCAACGTACCATCATTTATCATGTTTAAAAAAAATGTTATTTGCCTGACTGGTTGCATGAAAGATAAAGCCAAACACGTGACTTTGTTTTCCATTTTCTTTACTTCTGTTGCCATGTCTGGTGTTAGTTATCTGTTTAATGATTGTTTTCAAGGCTATGAAAATGAGCCGTAGATCAGCAGATGCCAGTCAACGGAGTTTGGCATATAACAGAATTGTAGACGCCCTAAATGAATTCAGGTATTTAGTCTTAAATCTTTCATTGGTGTTTCTTTTAATGTGCTTGAGTCCTTCCAGCTCCTTTGGGAGGATCTTTCCTGTAGTGCAGTGTTTCTCAGCCCTTTCAGATTGGTGATTTCTTATTCAAAATCAAAAAGATTGCTGACCCATTTACCTTTACTATAAAAATCAGGGTGAAAACTGTATTAATGCTACCATTGCAAAGCCTATATTCTTTACCTGAGTGTGTGTTTTGAGAGGATATCAAAGAGTTCTTGACCATGAAAGGCTGTAGGGCTGTGTGGGGCATAGGAAAGTGAGATTTTCTCTACTTTAGATTATCATAAAGTTTTCAGTGCCTCACACCCCCTCTGATTGCCTCTCATGACCACCCCCCCCCTTCACCCTGTCCCGCATGTCACGACCCACTGGTTGAGAAACACTGTTCCAGTGCATCTTTTCCTAATCTGTGAACAGAACGTAACCTTTATCCCTCTCAGATCTCTGATGGGAACTATAGATATTGCTCAACAGCAATTTTGGACAGGCAGCTATTGGAGGGGAGGAACATCTTTAAAAAAACACCTGAGCTTTGCCACTCATACCTGCATGATGGAGAGAGGCAATATCAAATCCTAACATCTGTTCAGTTCTGTTGAGAAATAACATAGATGAGTACATCACGGGCATTTTCCCTTAGTAATTCAGGCAGCATGGGGGAAGAAAGGGAGAAGAAATATGAAATCTGTCTGTTTCAAATGATTCATTGTCACTTAGGTAGGAGCGGCAGGGTGCCCCTAAAAAGAGAGAGACTAGAATTACATTAACAAGCCCTATAAAAGGCAACATTATATTGTAAAAATGCAGCCAACCTTTTTCTTCCACATTTTACCTGCAGGGTGTTTTTCTTAGCAGTGAAGGATCCTGGGGGACCATTTGTCTGAAAAAAATGATTTTTCAGTTAGTTTCAGTCAGTAGCATTATAGTAGTGTTGCTGACTTTCCATGGATTATGTGATATTTAAGGACAAACGTAGTACAGTTGTTGTATTTCCGAACATCTCTCATCTCATAATGAGCCTGAACCTCAGTTCTTCATGCAGCTGCTTTTTGCTGTTGGCTGTCTGTTTTACACTGTGTCCTTCTCCAGGCCCACACCAAGCATGGCCTGGGGTGGGAGAGACATGTCCAGGATGGAGGGACAGGCATGTAATGCTCAGTGCTGTGAGCCTTTTCAGCATCACCTGGCCTGCATATGCTGTCCTGGGGGCTATTTCTAGGAGCAGCCTGGCATTGGGAGACTTGGCAGGCTCAAAGGTGGCTTGAAGCTGCCTTAGGATGTAAGTTCTGTACTGTGCTTCTGCAAGGTGCAGCTTAGAAGAAACTCTCCAGGGGTTCTTTCCCTCTAAATAAATTCAGTTTGGTTGTGCTCCAGATGAAGTGTAGATGATGTGCACAGGTTGAATAGAGAAGCTGAAGGCTCTCATCTGCGTATGTGTAGGCACGTGGAAAAGCAAAATAAAACACTCCGGTTTATGGTGCAAGTTTGACAGGCTTGTTTTCTGAGGCTTTAAAATGTTGTCAAATGCAATCATTCACGTGACCCTTTGATTGCGTAACCTTCAATGGACGTGTATGTACACTACCAGTTTTATGCAGCGTTTCCATGGTGCTGTAAATATTGTCCCATAGCAGTGTAACTGGGTGAATTAAATCCAGTATGGATTACCTGGGGCTGCAGCCTTTGTTTTGATGATTTTATTTTTTAACTGTGTTAATAGGTATATATGCTACAAATGCAGCTCATTTTGTCAGTCTTTCTCTGGCTGTGTAATGTAATAGTGCTGTATTATAACTTGCATACTACAGTAAGAGTTTTTATGGAACAGAAAAACACTTGGTTTTGTTTTTTATTTAAAAAAAAAAAAGAAGAAGGGTTGTAACAAAAGAGGTGCATCTAAATGTCATCATCTGGATTAATGAGTTTGGAAATCCATTGATTGTATTTGCGGTTAAATGGAATTTCTTCTGGATAGGCACTTTGATTTCTGCATTATTCAGCAAATTATTTTTTGGGGTGGGGGATGTTAGCCACACCCTTTGACCCATAGGGATGGCATTTCTAGTATATCCCATTGTTAACAGTGAGACTTCTTGGTCCTCAACTGGTATAAATCAACATAGCTTCACTGAAGTCACTGGGGCTGATTTATACCTGCTGAGAATGTGGCTCCCTGTGTAACCACCCAGGAGATAAAAGATTAATTAATCTACTTCTCTGAGGTAAAGTGAAAATGAGGATGGTCCATCCATGGCCTTCTCCTTGCCAACAAAAATCTGTTCTGGCCAGCAGACAGGAAGGGGAATCCTGAGAGAATTATTCTTCTCACCACGTGCGAAGGCAGTGTCCATTGTGACATTCTGGGACCTGCCTTGTTTTTCCTGCATCCTCCCACCCCTAGCTTTCTGCATTAACTTAATTCTACAGTAACTAGCAACATAATGCTGCATCTTGCAGCCTGTCTTTCCTTCTTTCCCAGGGGATATCCAGTCAATCACCTGCAACATCTTTGATCACCCTTGGCCAGGCAAATAGGGATTCCCAAGGGACATTTTGAAGAGAGGTGCCCTGCTTTATGCTTTCCAAGATACAGAGATTTACCAGGAAGTTAGTCTGGTTCTGGGTAGTTGGTTTTTTTTTTTTTTTTTTAATGGTCAGCTTTTTATAAAACCAGACCAAACTAGACTTTAAATCAAATGCGCACCAACTGCCTCTGGCTCCAAGAGGCTCTTATAGCAGCTCATGAATCACTAGGGTGTATGGCTTTCCCCTGGCCACACACTTCTGCACTGGCTGCTGGGATGGCAGGAGCAGAAGAGCTGCTACCATCCAAAGACTCAACTATGCAGGGAAGAGCCTCTTGTGGCTGGAAAAGATGGTGTTAGATCAACTTTGTGCCAGTATGGCAGTGTCAAGCTGCCCTAATGCAGGAGAGGATCTTGCCCTTTGGGTTTTCTACATTTACTTGGACATGTTCTTATTTATAATTTGTACTATCATAACACCTGGGGTCCTGGTCTACAGCTAGGGTTCCTGTTGTGCTTGGTGCACAGAACAAAAAGCCAGTCCCTGCCCCAGAGACTTTACAATCTAAGTAAAGAAAAAATTATGCCCTGGTTTGCTCCTGTTATCTCATACTCAGCGAGGGGAAGCTGTTTCTGTGAATGGCCCAGACTGAAATTTTTTTTCTGCTGCAAACTAGGGGTATTAATAAACGTGTTACAAGTTCAGCATCAAACTCTAGATTTACCTTGCATTGTTACTCAATTTAAAACATTTAAAAATTGTTTACACTACTAATGGATTGGCTGTTAATTCTTAGGGCCAAAGTTAACATTCAGGGCCAAGCCAACAGAGTGCATTAATAGTGCTGTTTATGCATTTGAATAATATCCATGTGGCATCTCCTGGTGTGGTAAATATGCAGATAGATGAGGAAACACTAAAGATATACCAAGGGAAATACCTCCTCTAGTATGCATTTAGCCAGGCTTAGGCCTATTTCATACCAGTGACATTTAAGCAGATTACATCACTGACTTCAGTGGAGAGTTCTGCTAAAAAATTGATGGTGCAGTATGGCCCCTTGCATTATGCCTAACTCAGCAAGGTGCATGAGTCTTGCATATTGCATGGGCTCTCCCAGAACAGTAGAGGGTATGGTGACAAAAAAAGAACAGATGTGTTCCTAGTCCAAAATCCTGCATTCTGAGTGTAATGTGTTTTCCTGTCTAAAGAAAATGCTCATTTTCATAAAGGAAAATAAAATGGAGTGGGGGAGGGAAAGCAAGTGTTGTTGAATTTTGCAAACCAGCAAAATTATTTTAACACAAAAGAAAAATATCATAAGTATCTTTTAAGATTTTCTCATCATAAAATAGTACTTTAATAACACTTTGCCTTCCAGAATTTCAAAGTACTTTACATACACATCATGAAGTAAACCTTGCAACACCTCTCCGAGGTTGGGGAAGTATTATTATCCCCATTTCGCAGACTGAGAATCTGAGGCATAGAGAGAAGTCCCTTGGGGCATGTTTTTGATCTGATACACTGTACCTCTCACAGCGGGGCTTCTAGATTGCTACCACCATGCAAATAAATATATAAAATAAGAGTGAAAGAATTTGCCCATGGTATTGCAGTAAGAGTAGGGCAGGGAACAGAGTCGCAGTCTTGTGCCCTAACCAATAGGCAATACTGCTGATGCAGGCAACGCTACCTCAAAGGAGTACAGTTACATTCTTAATAAGCGTTATGGTATTCATCTTCTGGTAGCAGCCACAGTGTGCCTAGCTTTCTGCACCCACAGGAATACACAGCACAGCCCCACCCCGAACAACTCTCCAAAGGCGTTGTGTGTGTTTATGTATGTTTTTGAAGCTGAGAAATCTGATAGGAGAGGTGATATTTTCTTTAGAATTTTCCCCGTGCTGTCAGGGACATGCCTGCTCCCCCACCACTAAACACATCAGTGTCTGCGAGTTCTAGGCAAAAGGTCAGACGCCCATAAGCATGTCTAAATGTAAACCATTTTTAATGTACTGGAACTTTCACAAGAAAAGAGCCTCTTACTAAGTGAACTTTCCCTGACTTGTCACTTGAAGATGCTGAAGTGCCTATAGAATTGGGGAAGTTAGGGTCTGAATAGTGAAGGGGAGGGGACCGTTCCGTTAAATGTGGTGTTTGCTGCAGTTCATGGATGATGATTGATTAAAGCATGAATATTTATTAGGTTGTTTAAGAAAATATTGCTGAGAAGTTACAGGAGGGATTCTTTCCCCCACCCACCCCCACTCCACACACACACACACACACAGAGCTGCAAAGCAGTTAATCCTTGCCCTTGGTTTCTGTGCCATTACTTACATGTCTGGTATTGAAGGTTCCCTTTACTGCAGTCACATGCCTGCTGGCAGGTGGCCAGTGGAATCTGATCTGTCTCTGAGGAAACACTATCAGTTGCAGATGCAGCCTCAGTTACCAGAATAGTAAATAACAAGTCACAAGATTCAATCTCTCCTTTCAACAAAAACAAATATTTTAATATCATGGTTTTAATGTAGAAATAGTTTCTTTTTCCTTTGAAAACAGCTGAGCAGTTGCACAGGGCTTGATTGGGTGTTAGTCTGCACAACTCAGGACAGAGGAGTTATTACATGTTGAGCTTTTAGATTTACCTCTCGTTTTTTAAGATCTGCTCTGTCTCACGATGTAGATTCTGAAACTAGTTTTAAGCACTGTAATATGCATTCTATTGCTCGGATCTCTCCCACATCATTAACCTGATGTAAAGGCGACTGAAGAGGAGGGGCTGTGAATCAGGACCACAGGGAGGCTTTCATCTGATGATCCTGTTTCCAGATGTAACTCTTAAGCGTGGAAATTTACCATGGAGGCATCAACTCCCCAATGCACTGAAGCAGCCTTCGAGCCCTGATGCCTCAGCACAAACACATTATATTCCCTACTGCCCCAGGCCATGGCACATACCTTGGTTTGCTCTCCGCCATGACCACTGCATACTGTCCTACCACTATTCTTTGCTTTCTGCAGCCCACACAGAGCCATAAGAAGCAGACTGTAAGTTAGAGCAGCCTCAGGGCACTAACTTACCTCTGAGGGCCACATAAGCTGCCTAAGAATACGGTGAGCACGAGGTGGCTTTAAAGCCACGTTTGTTCCATCCCTCTCTTTCCCCTCCTGCGTCTCTCCTGCCACAAGTGCAGGAACGGAGTAACTGAGACTCAAGCACTTGTAGAGATTTTGTTGAGGAAGAGAGGGATGGTTCTGCCTGTTGCTAACACAGGCTAAAATTTGCTAAAATTTGTTTTTAAAAATGAAAATCAATAGCGTGAATCATTTCTAAAAAGAGAGAAAATAGTCCCCTCTCCTCCTTTTTTCTCAGGCTGCTTTGCCAAACACTGTACAATGTGTTGGAAGTGTTGACAAGCCCTTTTGTGTTCAGTCTGGGCAGGGATTTTCCATCTGCTCTGGGGTTCCTGGCATTGTGTGGCTTTTTTTCTTTCTGCTCAGTCCAGTTGCCTGGGGACAATTTCTGCCTCCTAATTCTGCTGTCACACTAGTATATTTCTGTGGGTGTGCATCAGGGCCTCTCTGATCCAGAGCTTCTTTCCTTCTGAGGGATCTTCTACTAACTTCAATGGTTCAGTTTTTTGGCAGCTGTTTCTTGAGTACATTCACCTCCCTGGCATGTATAATATCAGTTTGCTGGTCTAGAAGTGTCTGTTCTGAGCAGAGGATAAGTTTGAGGCCAATACACTGAGCTTTTGGAGAGCATCCTTATAAGCAAGAGATTTGACTAGGCTTGATTTACCAGGGATAACTTGGACCTGCATGTCTTGTTAGATGAATGATACTTATTATTCTATTCTTCTTGGGAGAAAAAAATAATTGTTGAGTTGGGGGAAAAACTTGCTGTTCTGAAGTGGTCAGGTACTTCTTTTGATTTCTTCAAAGTTGCTGACAGCGTTGGAATGGTGCTGGTTTAAACTTTAAAGTGCAGGCTCTCAGTGTCATAAAGCCTGTGCTGTACTTAAAACAAAACTCATTTGGATGGGGGAAGAGAGCTGGGCAATCTGAGAGATTTTAATCTCGTGCTTTAGTGAACAGCCAAAGTTCTAATAATACATGTATAACCCTCTGCAAGACCCAAAAGGTATGAATAGGTGCAGTAACCCTTCAGTCCAGTAATTACCTGCAGTAAATTTACAGAGTAAAGAATTAGGTGGTCTGTCTCTCTGCAAATCCATACACCTGTGGATTTGGTGGAGATAATTGTTGATTTTAAACTAAGCAGCAAATTAAAACACTTTGTAAATTATGCACACACACAAACTGCCATATTCAACAAATAAGTCAGACTTGAGAAGGATTTTTGTCTTGAATATCTCATAAAAAGCAGGACATTTATTCAAACAAACGAAAAAGGAATGCTAAACCAAATTAATTGTCTGGATTCCTTATTTCCTTTGCATTCTAAATAGGGAAGTTGTTGAATCTTTACAGTGAGCATTATTGTGTTTGAGATCATTTTGGTTCATAGGGAGTTTCTAACATTTTAACTCACAAAGGTGGAAAGGTGAATTCAGTTTATTCAGTAAAAGGCTCTTTGTTTTTGTGGGATTTGGCTACTAAGAGATGTCAAAAATAAAATTTTTGTTATAACTAGCAACTGGAACGAAATGTTGTAATAAATTCTTTACCCATATGACCTTTCCTTCTTAATTTTTTTTTTTTTTTTTAGAACGACTATTTGCAATCTCTATACCATGCCACGCATTGGCGAACCTGTCTGGCTTACCATGATGTCGGGAATCCCAGAAAAGAACCAGCTGTGCCACCGGTTTATGAAGGAGTTCACTTTCTTAGTTGAAAATGCCTCCAAAAACCAGTAAGTTGTTTAGTTTAGTTTAGCTTTTTTCAGTGCAGTCAGAGTTTAACACCAAAAGTGGCTGATGAAATAGCTAGCAGGAGCTAGAGGTATATCTACACTGCAAAAGCAAACCCACAGCAGGGAGTCTCAGAGCCCAGGTCAACTGACTTGGGCGTGCAGGGCTTGTGCTACGTTGCTAAAAATAGCAGTGTAGAGGTTAGGGCTCCAGCCCCGAGCCTGAATGTCTACACTGCTATTTTTAGTCCTGTAGTATTAGTCCTAGGAGCACGAGTCAGTTGACCAGGGCTCTGAGACTCGCTGCCGTGAGTTTTGTTTTTTGCATTGTAGTTGTATCCTGAAAGTCCACAAACATTCTAGTCTTAAAGACAAGAGGGAGAAACAAAAAGTCTCTTATTAAATTACTCCATCCCCACAGTCTCATCAAGTCCCAAATCAAGAATAAGCCTTCATAAGACGGCTATAGGAAACCAGGGATGGGAGCATGTGTGCATGGGAGGAGGAGAGGAACATCCTATGAAACGCATTAATCTACCTTTCAAAAGCAGCGAATGGGAGAGTTGTAATGAACAAGGTCAAAAATTCAGTGAGAGCCACATGGGTGGCAGTCTGATCACAAAATGTTAGTACCCTGGCTTCCACAAAAAAGCCAGGACCTCGTGAAGAACAAATAAAAACTTGTGCTACATTGGAACCCACCACTGGGCCTTCAGGGATAAAGCCTTAAGAAAGTGCTAAAAATTCAGAATAAAAAATGTCTTGGTTAACTCAACTGTGGAATCTAATAGATTCACTCTTTTGTCATCTCTTCATCTTCTTCCTCCAAGGCATAAATATGAGAGTTTAAAAAGTGTTTGGCTGAACTGAAATCCTAAAACAAGCACAAATATGTGACATCTAAATGAGAATAGAACTGCCAAGTAGCTCTTGGGTAAAGAAATGGACTGGAGAAGATCCAGCAGCAGCCATGGCAGCTTGGGAAACCTCAAGGGAAGATGTGATTCTGCTGTTCCTCAGAACCTTTTACTTTGGCCTCTTGGTGGTAATCTTGCAATCCTTCTCTCCCTGACAGGAAGATCACAATTAGCATGCAGCATGGTCCACTTTCTTTAAGTAAGGGATCTCTTGCAGCAGCCTGATTGTCAGCAGACTTCAGTGGAATGTGAAAAGCCTTGATGATTTGTAGAGGGAGTTAAAATGTTTTTCCCAAAATAAGTTCCAACAGGAGTGGAAGCATTTGGGCAAGATGAACCTCTTCAGCCTCCAGTCATTCTGAACTTTACACTCTTGTATATATTTTCTGGTGTGGCTTTGTTTGCATCAAGGCAGGATTGCATTGTTCTTTAAATGCTCCAGTGAGGGTAGTAGCAGTATTGAAGTCTGTGGGCCTAATGCTCCACTCTCTCACACCAGTTTTACACTGATGTAACTCCATTATTTTCAGTAGGAATGCTCCTGATACACACCAGCGTGAGAGGAGTATCAAATCCAACACCTGTATATTTCTAGTTTAGTTTCAAATCTCCATTCACTTTTGTCACCTTACTCTCTATAGCCATCAATCACGAACAAGAGGACTAAAACTTTTGGGATTTTAAGATCTACAAAACTGTGTTTAAATAGACATTGTTCTACTCAGGCCCAGAGGGATTTGTGGGTTCTTTTTGCAAAGGCACCTGAAATTGTAGTCAGGCCAACTAGCACCACCTGTTGGTCTGAAGAGGAATCTTGGGATGCTAGGTCTTTGGTTACCTCTCTGCAAATAACCATAGGAGAACTGGAGTTATTAACCCTTTCTCCAGCTCACTGGCCTCCTGCAGCTCCTTTGGTTAGCATTGTGGGGGGAAGAATGTGTGGAAGAACAACATCCAAACAAACATGCCACTAAAACTCAGAAGCACTCTGAATTGCTGCTTCCCCCTTAAGTTTTGCTAATAGTTGACTGTCTAACAGCTGACTGCTGGAAAATGATGTAATTTTGCAGGTCAGAACCTCCCCGAATCCACTCATATTTGTGTCTTTCCCCATATACACTTTCTCTCTCCCCAGCAAGTATGACTTTTTTAATGTAAAACGTCCACTCGGTACAGTTCTAAACATAAGAAATACTTTCAGTTCATGGTTTGAGATGTAGAGTCAGCAGTGGGGATCTGTGTAGAATACTACCTACAGAAAATAATTCTAAAAAAAATTATTTACCTTTTCATAATGCTTTAAGAGATCAAGGGATTCTGCGCCATTGAACTCAGGCAGTTTAACCTTACTGAGTCACTAGGAATATTTGGGATATGAGAGGGATACAGTCTGTAGCCCACTAACACTTTAAATTAGCCATGTGATTAGATTTGCTATCGATGCATTATTGTTGTTTGTTTAGAGTGCCATAAGCATACAAAGTACTTCAAAAACTTGCAAGATACCAGGTCTCTGTGCTGAACAACTCACAGTTTATCTCCAGTATCTCTGCCAATCAAAGGCCCGTGGAAAATGCAATTGGGTTGCAATACAAAAGGACAAAAACAAAGAAAATGCTTGGAAGAAGAGAAGCATGTAATTTTTTCTTCCCATATTTAGATGCAGTAAGATGTCATCTTGATGACTTTTAAAACACTTTAATGTAGTTTTTATGTATAAATGCAAATTTAAAATTTGGTTATAGCATAAAGTATGTTGCTTTGTAGGTTTTCCTATCATGCCTTGATGGAGTGAAAGTAGCCTATGACTGAGTTTAATTAAAATCTGCTGTAGTAAAAAATCCTGTTTCAGATGAAGAATTGTTTTGATCTCATCTTACAAAAGAATTATTTAGAGTTTTCCCAGTGATTGTTGATCCATTTATATTTGAATGGGAAGTTGATATCTGTGCAATATCAATAACCACATTATACCATTACATTACATCAAGTAGTTCAGATTTTTCAAAAAGCTTTTTCTCCCAACCTTTTATCTAGGCAAATGAAAACTGTTTTGCTTGTTAGAGATGCAGCTTTCCTGACTTATAGTCACAGAGCTGTGTGTGGATGCTACAGAACTTGGAGCAATTTTGAAAGCAAATGACTGTATGATTTTTAAATTGCATAACTGTTATTCACAAAGCACAATGTATATCTGTTTTCAGGGTTTGATAGTAAGTATAAAGATTCCTTCTTTCCTGACATGTTCTTATTAAAAAATTCACAGATTTTAAGGCCAAAAAGGACCAATTATTTAGATCATCTCTCGTTTGACTTCCTGTATAACACAGGCTATAGAATTTCACCTAGTTTACTCCTGTAGTAAAGCCTAATAACTTGTGTTTTGAGAAGATGTTTTTTCATACTTAAGAACTACTGGACAGTGGAAGATTTACTGAAGTGGAATGTCTCAGTAATTAAAACCTATTCTTTACCTTTAGATGCAAATTCTGTAATATGTTTAGTGTTTTCTAATAAACTGTACTTGCAGTTAGTTCTTTTGATGGTCTGGAACTCTGTGTACCATTAGTAAATATATTCACCAGATCTTTTAGTTTCACAGAGATTTTTAGCACAATCTATGGTTCCAATAAAGAGCTTGCTATGCATTCAGTCATTGGTGAATAAAGTCTCATAATACTGCTAAACTGAGGAATTAAGATGCCCATAATATAAAAATGTTGTACAGTTTGGATTTTATATTCCTTCCAAGAAATGCCTCTCACCCAGGGGCAATACATTTTCTTTTCTAGCCTGATGCAGAAAGAAATCAAAGCAGGCTGAGTGGCAGTCTCTGTGTTCTTATTAGGAAGCTAGCATTCCTGCTTTTTGTAGATTGTAGAATTGCTGTTGCTTTAATGCTATAAATGCCTGACTGGAGAAAATGACACTGAGTGTTTCATTTTAGATTTTTACCAGCCCTGCTGACTGCAATTCTAACTAACCACCTGGCCTGGGTCCCAACAGTCATGCCAAATGGACAGCCACCTATAAAAATCTTCCTGGAAAAGCATTCCTCCCAGAGTGTGGACATGTTGGCCAAGACTCATCCATACAACCCACTGTGGGCACAGCTAGGTATGTCTTAAACCTCACCAAATTATCTGTTAGAGCGCCACATAAACATGTATGAATGCAGTGACTCCTGCTAACCAATGCCATTGATGAGTTACAAGTAAAAATCTGTGCACTCAAACCAACATACAGCTCTATAGATCAAGCTTACAGGAGCGACACTGCATTTATTAGGTACTGTGCAATTACTTTAAGCATTACCAGTAATAAAGCCACGGCAGAAAAATACAAAGTCCCTTTTAAGTTCTGCAGGGCAGATCTTACAGCGCCTTGATGGTGATGGGGGATTTTGGTCCCCTTGTGGACCCCTCTAGGGAAACAGCATGTCCTAGCTGCTGGGATGTGACCCTCAACAAGTTTAATTGTGGGGGGAAAAGGATCCGGAAAACTACTGACTTAAAAACTTAGCAAAAAGATTAATTTTAATAAGAAACAGCTGCGTTGCCAATTAGAGACCATGAATAGTAAGGTGCAGTGAAAGATTAAGGCACACAACCCATAGGTAATGCCCTTGCTAAGGACCTGTTCCAAAGCCCACTCAAATCAATGGAAAGGCTTCAATGGCTCAGACCCTGTGTGTGGTTATTCATGTCACCCTCTCATGGCTGGCCAACAGAAAGGAAGATTTAAGATTCCTACCGTTGGGTCACACTGCCCCCTCCTGCGGAAAGTCTCATGGAAGTTGGTTGGTCAGGAGAACTGTTGGGTTCCCCTCAGAATTTCTCCCATTGCGGTAAAGGCTGGGTGACCGGCAAGATGGGCGAGAGGATCACATACCAGAACTCATGGAGCTCAATCTGCTGGAAGCCAGAGCTGTTATTATGGAAGTGCTGCCTCTTTACTGCCCTCTGGCTCACTGTGAGCCTTCTCCACCTCCTAACAGCTCGAAATCAGACAAGCCCCCTCTCTCTCCTGCACAAAACAAACAAACAAAAAAGCCAGTCATTGGTACAGCCCAGCCTCCTCCAAAGATGTCTGAGATCTGGGTGGGAGGGAAGAAAAGAAGGTAGGGTAGAGATGCAGCTTTGTAGTGTTTCTCCCCAGCACTGTCGCATTGTGTCCTCATCGTTAGCGCAAGTTTACTTTTCCTTCAGCTCTCTCTCCGGTAGGTAGGAGTGGGGTTTTCCTCTGTCTGCTTGGGAATGTGGCTCTTTCCAGTAGTGTCTGCAGCAATCTCTTTCCTCAGGCAGGTGCTGCTGATCCAGGTACTTCTGCATCTGTCTCCACCCACTACATTGGATGTACTGCCTGAGCAGGGGGTAGGGCTACTGGTGAAAAGAAAGAGAAAAGGAGAGGAACGTTCTGGGGCCCGTTTGCCTCCAGAATGACCATAAAAATAAAATAAACTATCCCTGGCCATTTACTCTCCTTGATCCTCACTTTCGTAATGGGTGACAGGGTGAGCATAACTGCACTGTAAACACGCGTGAATGAATTTATTGCTCATTAAAGGTGCTTGATAGAGAGCCCTGGAGACCAAAATCCTCTGTATCCACAGAACTGGTACAGCACCGACTGGCAGCACAGGTTTCCTGATACTGCCCTGCCATTGACCCCACGCCCTGATCTGGAAGGGTCTCCTGCAGAAGAAGTAAAAGTTTAGCTGTTTCTGTGACCACTGAATTCTTGGCTTCTCTGCTTAGCTTGCCCGTTCACACAGTGGCTTTTGTGTTATAAACACCTGCTCACTAGGAACTGAAGTGAGATCCATCTAATCATCATCCACAGACCACTGAAGTGATAGCAGAGGATAAATGTCAGTGGTTGTAAATCTGGGGCAGACTTGAACTGGTGACATAGAGGCGAAAGGTTCCATTGCCTTTGAACGGTAGCCGTGAGACAGACCTAGTAACCACTTTCCGCTGTATAGTTTCACGTTTGCTGCTAAGGCTATTGCCCATGGAAGGGTCCCTTTAAAAATAATTACTGCTTAAAAAGAAAACATTCGTCCTTCCCCCTGAACTCATCCCATTGGGCCGAAACAGGGCAGCTCATATGTTCCTCTGATGGGTGCATCATCTTACGTATGAGTCAAACAGCACTATTCGAATTCTCTGTGTTAAACAGAGATACAGGTGGCAGAATTTGATTTGGTGGTGGTTGTCATTTTGGCAGTGAATATCTATTTTTATTTTTAAGCATGTTTTTAACAATTGTAATTTTCACAGTTGTGGAAAATTAAGGGGGGTAGAATTGGGGTACGGGTTAGGGCAGCGCTGACAGCACAGCTGCAGGGGGGTTCTCTGCGCAGTACAGGGGCCCAAAGCACCTGGGCAGAAGGTGCGAGGAAAGCCGCCATCCTAGCCCAGTGGAGCGGAGATCCCTGAGCAGGGCCCCAAGAAGGAGGAGTCACTCCTGGCTGCGGAGAGGCAACCCTGCTGCTGAACGGCTCCTGCCCAGGGATGGCCCCTACACTCCTGGACGTGAGAGTGTGGGGCTGTGACAGCAGGGCTGCAGATGGCTCCCTGCGTGGTCCTGGGGCCAGACACACTAGATTCACTGTGTCACTAGGCGTAGGAGAGCCTGTGCTTGCCATGGATATCACCGATGGATATATTTTTTTTATCAGTTTCTGCATGTCGTGTGAAATCAATGTCTACCGACAACTAACCATTTAAATTGAATCCTAGCAAACCTAAATATAGATATTTATATAGATATACATATACATTTATTATTATATTTATAATATACATTTTATATTACTATAAATTAAATAATATAAAATATAAAATTATATAAATAATATATAAATTATTTATATAGATATACATTTGTTAGTCTTTAAGGCACCTCAGGACTCTGGTTGTTTTCCTAAATATAGAAACGCCCAGGCTGATTGAGATGACAGAGACACTAGAAACTTACTAATGTAAATATTTTGGTTTGGAGTGTGTGTTTTCTTTTATATTGGGTTTTCTGGGGCAACAGTTCTATACCAGTTAAAGCACTGGTGTAGACACAGTTATACCAGCAAAAGCACTCCTTTACAATATAAACTGTGTCTGCACTAGGAAGATTTGCTGTTGTAGCTTTACCGTTATAGCTATACCCACAAATATCTTCTATTGTTGATCTGGCCTTAGAAAATTAGCATCTGTATAATAGCATGATTATTTTAAAACTGCAAAATATTTATGCTTGCTTTGTTTTCTATTACAGGAGACTTGTATGGGGCTATTGGATCACCTGTGAGATTAGCAAAAACAGTGGTGGTTGGTAAAAGACAAGATCTAGTACAGAGATTGCTTTATTTCCTCACTTATTTCATAAGATGCTCTGAACTACAAGAGACGCATCTTCTAGAAAATGGGGAAGATGAAGCTATAGTAATGCCTGGAACAGTTATTACTACTACGCTGGAGAAAGGAGAGGTAGAGGAATCTGAATATGTGCTCATCACAATCCACAAGAACAGAGGCAGTTTGCTACCTAGAGAGTCTGAAGAAATGAGAACTCCAAGCTGCAGCTGTAAATATTGCAAGTGCCCACTTCTTCTTGGGCCAAATATAGAGGGCGTTTCACGACAAGAGAGAGAAAATGCACAAAATACCTCTAAGGTGGAGCTGGAGACATCTTCAGATGAGAGCAGGGCAACTTCTGCTGCTGACTGCCAAGATAATGCTGCTGACATTAAGCAGTGCAAGGATAAATTGACATCTTGTCTGGACACCAAATTGGAGACAGTAGTCTGCACAGGGTCAGCTTCAGTGGACAAATGTTCAATGGCAGAGTCAGTATTAGAGCCAACAACAGGAACGTGGAGGACGGAGGAGTCACTGGAATCTGGTAACCAGGCCACCGGAGCAACAAGATCAATAGGTATAGCAGTGGAAAAGAAGCCTCCGGATAAGCTCTTGGGTGATACACTTCCTTGTAGTACCACTGAGGCTCAGACAAAAGTGACTTTCCTGATTGGAGATTCCATGTCTCCTGATTCAGATATTGAACTCAGAAGTCAAGCTGTAGTGGAACAAATGGTGAGGCATCACAACCAAGCAGCAATGGAGGAAGGAGTGAGTGCTGATCAGAACTGTGAAGCAAAACAAACTGTTGAGGACCAAAAGAGAGACTGTAGAATGGCTGAACCGTTCCCTCGTGTTGCCAGTGAGCATCAGAATTGGAATCCGAATCCTTACAATGCAGAGAGCATGAGTCTGTTTGATGAATATTTTACAGATGATGGTTCAATTGAAACCAGGACTATTGATGATATTCCAGTGCAAGCAACTACAGACGTTCTAGATCACAGCAGTGGTTTAGAATTTTCTAAAACATTAGGTACAAACAACAAACAACCCAGTGAATTTTGTAAATTTATGGAATCTGTTCGCCAGGAGACATGCAAAAACTGCTTTGCTGAGCAGGACCAAAGAGACAAAATCTCTATTTGTGTCCCCCATGGGGATAAAGAGAACTCAGAGAAAAAAGTTGCCCCGGGATCTGATTGGGACATTCCGAGAAATGAGAGCTCAGATAGTGCCCTGGGTGATAGTGAAAGTGAAGATACAGGTCATGATCTAACCACACAAAACAGTAACTACTACGTGGGAGAGCATGAAGATTGGGCAGAAGAAGACGAGATTCCTTTTCCTGGGTAAGTATTTTCAACAATAACAGACACCTTGAAAAATACAGTCTCTTCTCCTTTTTCCTCCACACATATGACTTGAGGTACTGTAGCCTAGTTCTGCATCAGTGGTTGGAAAGATTCTCTTGGGCTTGGTGATTGTAAAATGAATATGAAGAGACCAGTGATCTGGATGTTAACAGTATTAATTATGCATTGCAACCCTGGCTCATATCTTGTTCCTCTACAGTATTTTATGCACAGGGATGAATACTTAAAAACTGTCTTTGAAGTGAAATTTCTTTTTAACATGTGGCTGAACTGCTGATCACGTTTAGAGCAGAGATGATTGGCATTAAAATGTCACACTTGCTCAAGATGAAATGAGTAGAAATCAGTGCTAGTTATGTTACATGTCCATGATATACCTTTCTTGCAGGTCAAAATTAGTTGAAGTGAACTCTATCCAGCCCAGTATTGCCAATTTTGGAAGGTCCTTGCTAGGTGGCTACTGTTCATCTTATGTACCTGACTTTGTTTTGCAAGGAGTAGGAAATGATGAAAAACTGAGACACTGTTTGGTGTCGGATTTGTCGCATGCTGTGCAGGTAATTAAAATATATCCAATGAAATGTATCCTTCACAATAAAGAGAGGCAAATATTTCTGAAGTGGCAAACCTGCTGGAACTAGAAATATTTATTGTCACAGCTCCATTCTAACTTCCACAGTCCCGTTTCACTAGCTTGTTCTCAGTGCTCTCGTCTGTCAGGTAGCACTCCTGAGTAATATGGTTATATTTATCTGCTCCAGATTTGCACTGAAATATAAGGTCCTGTTGAAGACAGTGAAGAAGGATCATACTCTAAGAGAAAAGAGACAACCAGGTTAAACCTTAGAGAAATCATGAAGTCTCTCTTTTTTAGGTGCAGCAACCCATCGATAGATAGTGATTATGAGATAGGAAGTCCAAACTGTCATATGTCCTTTCCCATTCATGTCTTCTCAACAAACTGTTGGTGTCTCAGGTGTCTGCAGAGCAGAACTTACTCACAATTATCATTCAGTCCTCAGAAATACTGAGATCTCCCAGTGCTGTTATTTCTTTTTCATGGAAGGTAATGACCCAACAGTGCTGGCTTTGTGGGGAAAAGAGAGACAAACATAACACACACACACACACACACCCCCCAAGAGCCGCATGGGAGCATGGTTCTTCGCACTCTGATCTCTCTCTCTTCCTACTCTTTCCCATAGAATGGGACTCCATGGAACTGTTTCTTCCCCAACAAAGTCCTTTTCACATTGGCCAGGGTCTGTACTGGGGGAGAGGGTAGACACTGGACAGGTTGGAGGGAGGAGCGGATGGGGGTGGAAGTGCATCGTTTCCTACCCCCTGTGGCTCTGTGGACATTAAGGGAAAAGACATTACAGGCAAAGGCTATGGCTTATTTCAGTGGGAGCAAAGATAAAAGAAAACGTTTTCTGTGAGCAATAAACAGGCCCTCTGAAATGATTCCTCTGCCACAAAACCCAAGTAATAATCAGCACCATTTTGTGTGCAGAGGGGATAGCTACCCATATCTGTGGCCATTTCCCATGGTTTTCTTCCCCTTCCCTGTACGTAGCTTTACCCGGCGCAAGGCAGCCACTTTCACCCCTTTATAAATAAGGCATAGCTGAACTTTGAGAAACCAGTGCAATATCTCAAGTGGCTACTGGCATGAAACAAATGCTTCATTCTTACATACCACGAAATAAAGATATTTTCCCTAACAAACTGCCCGAGTTGATAACATCAAGCACTGTCAGGATATATAAAATATTAGACAAGATTTTACACACTGGCTTTCAAATAAAATCATTCTGTAGCATAGCATTGTTGGTGCTCTAGATAACGGGATGCTTTCAAGCAGTTAAGCCAAAAATATAATGGGAAAAGGAGCAACAGAGTCTCTCACTTTCTCTCTCTCTTTTTTTTTTTTTAAACCATTGCAGAGAAATATTTTGAAAAAGTGCTGTTTGAAGGCACTAGAAGAGCATGTATGGACTTCATTGTTCACTCCCTCTGCTGGTTCTGCAGCTGTTAAAACTTTATTCCCAGAGCTGTTGCTGATGTTAAAGGAAAACAGAGGACTAACAGGAGTGAAACTGACCAGACTACTTAAGTGTCCAAACTGATTGAAATACAAAAAATAAATAAAAACAGCATACAGGGTGACAAGAAAATTAGAGTTTGAATGGATTCAGCTTTAATAACCTAAGGTTCTATTATTAACACAATTAGTTATTCAGGTTGGGTTCTTTTTTTTAGTAATTTAACCTACGTCCATTTAACTTCAGCTCCATTCAGTCTCCATACACTAATCTTTATTTAATATCAAAAGGGATAATTTTTAGGCACTGAAACGTTCATGCTTGGAAGAAGACATTTGATACAATAGATAATAATAAAAAGAAAACTAGTTTGGAAAATGTAGGATTTTTTCCTTTTCAGACTGTGCTAGCTTTTCTGTTCTAAAGCTCCATTGTAAGGGATTGTATGTAAGAACTCTGTCACTATTCAGGAAGAAATTGTTTTTGGAAAAATTGAGTTGTCTTTTGTTATTATCAGATTTAAACTATTCATTGTCTGTCTTTCTTTCTTTTCTTCAAGCATCCTGTTTTGGATGAACCAATTGCAGAGGCTGTTTGCATTATCGCAGACACGGATAAATGGACAGTGCAAGTGGCCAGTAGTCAAAGGCGAATGATTGATAATAAACTAGGAAAAGAGGTTTTAGTCTCTAGCCTTGTCTCCAACCTGCTTCATTCCACTCTTCAGCTTTACAAGCATAATTTATCTCCAAATTTTGTAAGTATGGGTGAAGATCTAAAGGTCTGAATGTGTTCTGAGAATATCTTTTAAATTAATGTGTTGAAGACACTGTGAATTGGTGTTTCTCATACTTCTACATAGCCACATTTGATCATATTGTGCATCATCTAACTTCCAGTTGTGCCCATTTGGGACATTTAATTAAACTTTGTTCTGTATTCAAGGTAGCTGGTTTTGGTCCTGATTCAATATGCAACCAAAATTTCCACTGAAATAGGCAAGAATTTTGCTACAGTAGGACTATAAGAGCCACCCTTTATGTAGAAAATACTTTTCAGAACAGAAATCTAAACAGAAGTTTGCGTCATTCTTGCTGTGTGTCTTCCAACTTCTGTTGCCAAGTGCTTTCAAATAATTATTCACTTTGACATGGCTCACTAAAGAAGATATGATTGTGGGGACTGTGCTAGTTCTCTTTGGAATTGGTGTAGGGGGCTGCAAGGTGTTGTGTTTCTGATGTGATTGTTTTCATGTGCTCCTAGTGTGTTATGCACCTGGAAGATCGGCTGCAAGAGCTGTATTTCAAAAGCAAGATGCTGTCTGAATACCTCAAGGGCCAGATGCGAGTTCACGTCAAGGAGCTGGGCATGGTGCTGGGGTATGATCACAACATTATTCAGTAGTTTCCACACGTGTCTTCCCTCTTCTCCACCACAAACCCTCTCCACACCAACTAGTAGGGTTGTCAGAGCCACAAGAGCTGTGCTAGTGGATCCTGTGCGGGGTCAGGACCTTTAGTTTGACATGAATTTCCCACATCTGGGGCTGTCTCCATATACTATCCAGATTCTAAAGATCCCTCTCTGGACTTACCACTCAGAGTTCATCTGAGCCATTCTTTAGGTGGCTGATCCCTGTTGAACAACACAAAGCACCTGATTCATCCAGGGTAACATTCCCCACATGGCAGAGGGCACAGAGAAGACCCTCTGTATCATGTGAGCCACATAGCACCCCTCAGTGGGAATGGGGCACAAGCAGAGAGGCCAGCTCAAAATACTCTGTTACGCAGATGGGCACTGGTTGAAGGCTGTGGCACACCGGTGTGTGTGGAGCCATAGGCTGAAGTAGCAGTTGCAAAAAGAAGAGTTGCAGCGCAGCGCCATGGCTTGCCTGGGAGTGGGCATGAATGAATGAATTCCACTTCCCCCTTTGCTCTTAATTTGTGCTGAGTTCCGCACAGAAAGCTCCATTACTCAGGCTCTGTGTGTGCAGTGGGGAGGATGAATGCCCCCCAGCGTATTCCCTTGCCAGCACTGTTAGCCCAGTGCCCAAGAAAGCAGGCAGGATTGGATCCTGTGTCTCCTGCATGACCATGAAGATCTGTCGGTGGGTCACCAGGCAGGCTAGGAATGAATTCTGATGTCTGTTAAAAACACGCCGATCATTCGTGTTTTTATAATAGAAATGTTGTTGTTGCCTTACCTTCAGAAATGCACGTTTTAATTGTATATTAAGAATTACTTGCAGCTTAAAGTTTTATAAATAAAATATACAGCTGCTCTCCTTCAACAGTCCAAGTGCAAATACCTTAATGTGGTATGGATAATGCAGTTAATGCCACGTGCAGCACAACTACATTTTGGGTTAGATTTAGTGTTTCTCCTCTCCCTTTTAGGATTGAATCCAGTGACCTTCCTTTACTGGCGGCTGTCGCAAGCACTCACTCTCCATATGTTGCCCAGATACTACTTTAAAATGCTGAAGGGCATAGACATTACTTTTTGTTTTTTCTGGACATGAAATGGAAGACAAGGAGACAGACATGAAACACACTTGTCCAGATTCCTTTTTGCTGGAGGCAACTGCACTGAACAGCTTGCTGAGCTGGGTCTCTGTCACTGACTGCATATTATACAAACAAGTGGGGAGAGCTTTTTTTCTCTCTCTCTCTCTCTCTCTCTCTCTCTCTCTCCCATTTGGCCATTCATAAAAAAGAATTTAAAAATAACAGTAATTGAAAAGTCCGAATTTGAGGTTACTGAAGAAAACCCAAGATTTTAGAAAAAGCTGAAGAACTGCAAATGGTTTTGGCAGTATCTGCATGGAGGCTAATTATGTACAATTAAAAACAAGGACTATAAGGAAGAATTGCTTTGTAATAATGTACAGTGCTTTCACCGACTGTAAACCTTAACAGGAAGAGGAAGCAGACTTGTCTTGAGACTGGCTTATATCCCTATTAGGAGTGTGTTAAGATCAAACTGCAATGATTTGTAACAACTTCTGCTTTTTCACTAAATAATCAAATTCTGGATATTTCTCAAAGGAAAAGTGATTTTTGTAAAGAGCTTACTAATGATACTCAGCTACAAATGTATTTGTAATCTTTTTCCAAGGGAGGGAGGGTGTGGGGAGCCAACAAACAAACTGGCAAACGTAACTCTATTTCCCTTTCTTGGCTTGGTGTTGTAACAGATATTCTATGGTTAGAATGTTTAAATGTTGCTTTATAAGAAGTGATACTCGTTTCATGACTTACAAAAAATAGAAGAAATGAAATTTAAAAAAAAACAAACAAACAAAGATTTCTAAAGAGAGAATGTTGACTGAAATTTCCCTGTGGTGTCCCCAAAATGCCACAATTATTACCTCTAATATTTTTATAGTCTATAATATTCTGGCAATATATTCTTTTTACAGCAGTCAGTCAGCTAGTGAAATAATTGTACCAAAGCAATGGGGGAGAAAAAATAGACTATTAACCTTAATCACTCAGGTAACTAATTGCTATATTTTTAAAAAAAAGTTCTACAAAAGTGGACGCTTGATTACGCCATTGTGTAGAAATATCAAAATTATTTTTAGACAAAATATCCCCAGGATGCAAGTTATTGTAATCCCTTTTCTACCGACTTGAGTAGCTACCAGCAGGAAATGCTGTTTATTCCATTCTCAGCATTTCTCCTTTATTAACTCATCATTGTTTTGTCGTCATTGTAAAAATTGCTGATGTGGAACCAATCTGCTGTAAGTAATGTAAATGTACAGTAGGTGGGTGGATTATGTTTTCAAAGGCTCTACTACCTCAGTTTAACTGGACACTGCGTTATATGCTTTTCTTTGCTTACTTGTCCGAGCAGCCAGTTCTTGTAGCTAATGATAGTATATTGGAGTTCACTTCACAGACTCTCCATAATAAAAGTGAAAGGTACAAAGGTTCACTAAACTATATTTACCATTTTATAATATCTCATTCTTTCTTTAAGCCTCTTTTCAATAATGTAACATGCTCTCTGTTATGGTTTGCAGATGATGATTTAAAAACAAAACTATTTCCCCCCCATCTATCAAACTTGAAAACAATGGGTGAAATCCCGGCCCCACTGACGTCAGTAATAAAACTCTCATTGACTTTAACAGGGCCAGAATTTCAGATAGTGTGTTTTGGTAGTAATATTAAAAATCATAACTTTAAACTTATGATTCCATTCCTACAAGGATCCATATGGGCAGACTTGCTTTTGCACCATTATCCTTGTAGGATTGGGGTCTAAATTTGTAAGTAAGCCAAACTTTAATATGGGCAGTGGGATCTGAAATTCTGTCTGCATATAAAATCTAATGCTGACTGCTGCAGAGAAGACATTCATATTTCATATGTAGTCTAAAGAGATACTTTGTCACTTTGCTTATTGTTTAAATGTTCTCTTTTTAGCACATGATTATATGACATCTGGGTTTTGGAGCGAACACAACAAATGTTTAAGAGCCTGATTCTACAAATGTAGGATTGGGCTCTAAAATATGAATTTTAAACTATTTTTGCTAGAATATAGTATATAGCCAATAATTACAATTCTGAACGTTGTACGTATTTTGCAGTTAATATACCCTGATTGCAATAGTACTACAAGACTCAGTACCACAATGTATTGAGCACTCTTGCCCAGATCTATCAAAGCATTTAAGCATACACTTAACTTTAAGCATGTGTTGTTAGTTCCATTGACTTCAGTGTGACTACTTGTGCTTAAAGGTGAGTGTGTGCTTAACTGATTTGCTGGATCAGCGCCATGCTCTGCACCTTGTAGGATCGAGCACATAATGAATTATTACAAGAAAATACTATGTTCTCTTCAGGTTACTCGTCACTAAGCAAACTCTGGATATTATTTTGAAATTGGGGTTGACTCTAAGAAACACATGGCCTTTGCCAACATGAAATTAATTACTTGAGAGAGAAAAAATTGTCATTAAGATGAATTTTCAACTTTCTTCTGCCTAACACATCTCCCTCAAACAGTTTTAATACGATCATTTGTTCAGTCAGTCCTAGACAAAGTGGCCATCCTGCCACCATGGTTATCAGGTCACTGATGCTAGCTCCCCCCATGAGCCAAATATCAGAGCTTTGATCTAAAATGTATGGACACTCTTCCTAACCATATTGCCATTGTGGTAAATATGCAAATTCAACTTTAGCATGAAGGGCAGTGTTCCGGTAACTTATCTTTTATGGTACATGAAAAATGTGGTACATGCACCTGTTTGTTGAATAATTTAAAAAAGGGATCTTTAACAACACTATAGTGTTGACTTTTTAAAATGTATCACACCTTTTTTTTGTGTATAGAAAACTAATCTGTTTGATTATTTTTTTCTTCCATATTCCCAACATCTATTAATATGTCTTAATTTTCTAGGTTACAAACATTAAGTATACTAGACGTACAAACTAGCAAACTTACTTTGTTGCAATTGGCAAACACTAGCCTGCTAAAAACAAAAAATAATAATAATTAAAAAAAAAAAAACAGAACAGGATTTTACACCTTGCACACATTTTCCCTGTTAGTTATGACAGATGTTTTATGACAATTTTTTTTGCTTTCTCTAAATTATTTAGATGGTGGTATGTGTTAAATGCTGGGTAAAATGTACATACTTGTTCTCTCTTTTGTTTTTTGTATATATTTCCCAAGATGTGCACTTGTATTATAATAACCATTCCCAATTTTAGGGGAAATTTGTGCAATAAATACAATATGTCAGTTTATTTGCTGGTGGGACTCTTTTCTGTTTGTGTCTTTTTTTACTTGTAGGGGGTGAAAATACAAACCATGATGGCCACAGGTTTGAAGCCTGGGTGCCTAATATCAGACACCTGAAATCCCTACTTTGGCCCCTGATTATATGTCATGATTATCAGAGGTTCAGGGATCACTTAATTTCAAGCCTGATTTGGATTTAGGTGTCTAATGTTATGTACACAAGTTTGAAAAGGTTGGCGTCAATTTTTATCGGTATTAATCAGTCAAAACAGTTATATTAAGATTATCCCAGAAATTTACTGACCTACTTATTCTTGTTTGCAGTGTAGTTGGAGTCATGTTGATCCCAGAATAACAGAGAGATAAGGGGGTAAGGTAATATCTTTTATTGGACCAACTTTTCTATTCAGTTTCCAGAGACTTTCAACCCCCTTGGTTGAGGGGTTTCATTTTTCACAGATGTAGCTGACCAGTAATTTATCTCTTGTACAAGTGACCAGAGCGCCTGCACATTTGAGAAGAATGGAACCCCTCAACCAAGGAGGTGGAAAGTCTGAAAACGGAATAGAGAAGTTGGTCTGCTAAACGATATTACTTCACTCACCTTGTCTCTGGGATCATCCTTAGCGATCTCAGGCTACATAAAAAGACAACAGAAATGAAGGACAAGTGCGTAGACATGAAGCTTTCGAACACTGGCCCACACTTCATTTCCAGATTATCTGCAGAGCTGCTTCTTTCACAATGGTGACACGAGCAGCTGAATCAAGAGATGGTTCTGCCATCATAGAAGGTGTCCACTGCGCATGCCTGGTGCCCTTCTGTTCCTATACCTTTGCCTCTTTGGGTTGTTGTGGAGAAGAAAGGGCGGTTAATAAGCCTTTCTTTGCCAGGTTTTACCTGGGTGTAAATTCAACCATGATCAAATATGCTGCTGTCACCAAAACTGAAGGGTAGTAAATACATACTAGGATATCACAGAACTAATCAGCAGAGATTGTACCAGTGAGGGTACAGGCTACTAAAGGAGGATTCAGTGTGAATGAATGCAAAGTCCTACATGATCCTCCAAGATGAAATAAACAGCACAGATCCAAAAGGGGGAGGGGGGCTGTAACCACAAAGCCACACCCAGCATTTTGAAGTGAATTTGCTTCTCCCTCTGGTCTCCTTAACACTCTCCTAATATCGCTTTTTCTTTTAAGTCTATTGCTGCAGGCCAGCTGTGGATTTGGGAAGAATGAAAACCACAACAGATCAGGGCAGTGTATTTTTAAAGCTGTTCTACGACAATAACATGAGAGCTTTCAGGAGAGCAAGGAAAAAAACTGATTAACTCTTCATACTCTGTTCTGAAATTCCATTTCTCAGTTTCCTTCTCCTGAGCAGCATGACAAATATCAAATGACTTAGTGTTTCATTTTGCTTAGGGCAAGGGTAAAAGCAATTGCATAGAGAATCAATGGCTTTTTAATTAATCAGAGGTCTTGAGTTTACTGCTTGCACAGTGCTTGTACGGTGTGACCTAGTCTGATTCAAGATGCAGGGCCCAATCGCTGGCAAAACTCTTAATAGGAGTTTTGCCTGAAAGGACTGCTGGATTAAGTGTGAAGTCAGAGAGCATAGTGAGGTGCTCAGATTTTAGCTAGAGTAGTGTGAATGGTAGCAGAGCTCTTCTACGTTGTATTGGCACATATGCTTGTGTATCGTTGCCTTAAATTATATGGATTGTCAGACCTGCTCAAAGGTTTATCAGGTCCCTGAACTTGTTTGTCCAGTAAAACTGATCCTCTAAATAAATGAGTAGATGTTACCCCAGTGATAATCATGAATTCTCCTGCTAATGCATGTATGAGGTTAGCCATTTAGCCTGGAATCTGTGTGGCTATTTGGCAAGAGAGAGTTATGCTGGGAGTAAATTCAGTAATGTTCTTAATGCAGCATTTAGAAAGCACTTATGTTAACAATGCCTAGCATTTATTTCATTCTGAGCTCTGCATTTATACTTTCTTTGGCTGCAACACTTGCGGTCCAGTATTTTAAAATCTATTTTTGCTTCCTTTTAAATAAATTCCTACAATTTCTTGAACCCAGGAGAGTGATTAGCTAACCCCTTTCCTAGTCAGCCTCAGGGCTACAGTGTAAGTGCAACAACTGTGATCTGATTACCTTCCTTTCACCCCTGAAAGATCATCCGTATTCCCAGGCTCCAGTGGGGCCAACAGAAGTCTTTGTGATTGTAGTCTGTGGGGCGTAGCACAAACATACCTTTAAAAACTATAGGATGGGAGCAGCCACCTACACTCTGTACAAAAGGAAATTGCTAAGGAGTTTGTTGCTGACTACAGCTGGCATTTTCTTTTCTTTATGCAAGAGCCTCGTGAGTTCCAAACTGAATTTTATCACTAAGAAAAACTGAAGAGCTTTCTAATTAAAAGGAAAAATCAGCATATACCCAAGAAATAGGTAGGTCTTTTTGTTTGTATGTTTGTTTAGAAAGTGACACCCTCATTTGGTATGTGGGTGTTGGCAGTACACAGCACACTGTTTACTTTAAACCATCAGTCAGTTTTTCAGATTCCCTGGGAACACTGAAGGATCAGAGCCCAAATATAGTGGGAGTGAGGAAGCTGAGACTTGAAGCCTGGATCAGGCTTGCTAGATGAGGGAACATTAAGTAGCTGCATCCTTATAAGAATGCTGAAGCAGTTCTTGAGGGGAGCTGACTCGGGGGGGTTTATAAGGGAGTCCACACTGAGCAGGGTAATGGAAAGCTGAACCACTGAGCAGGTCACCTCCTAAGAACTGATAAAAGGACCCTATGAAGCAGTGATGCTCAGACTGAGGCTTGGGAGCCACAGGTGGCTTTTTAATGTGTCTCCTGTGGCTCTTTGCAACATTTGATATTAAAACACTGAGTGATTTAATTATTAACCAATCCGGATGCTTTTACTACATCGTTCATCAATTGTAGTTGATAAAATAAATAATACTTGGTCAATCATTTTGCTGTAAGAATATAAAAACTAAATATTTCCCACCATACTGTTTAAATATGAAGATATAGCACTACAGTCCATGAAAAAATGAATTCACACTGGTGGCTCTTTTGGGTAATGCTGATTGCCAGTTTGACTCCTGGACTACTGTGGTCTGAGTATCACTGCTGTGAAGCAACTGTTTTGGTCACCCAGGCTCTGAGGTAAGAGCCAGGCCCTCGGACAGACTTTTGGGACTTTTTGTTTTGAGTTCATTTTATCTGAATCAACCCCACCCAATAGTGGTGATTGGAAGAGCAAGCATCTGGAGTCTGTGTAAAAGGACCTAGAAGAGGGAGGATAAAGAAGAGGGCAGGGCAGAGGCACCCTGGCCAAAGGTGGGTGCCTGGCTTGTTTACATTCCTGGTCTACAGAACTAAACTTAAGGTTGGAAATGTATTTAAACACAGGTACAAATTCTGGCAGAATCAACCCGGATCTTTAGCCTTCTGAGAGAAATGTGAGTTCCAAGGAGGGAGTGAATGAGTGTGTGTGTGCGCTTTTCTTATAAGAACAAATTAAAGAACTCTATTTACAGAAAAGCCACAATATGGTCCATTGTGGCAGTTGCCTCACTGATTTGCTTCTACTTTCCCCTGGAGATTCGCAATGTCTGCCAGTCAGTGAGGGGTTAGTGGTAAATAAAGTGATTTATCTGCATAATTCCATTCATTTGACAGATGTATTGTGGGAAAATTTGAAACTTTAGAAGCAATCATATATTAAATGGTTAAATCCTGCTCTGGCTGGCATAAAAAGGATGAGAAGAGATACTTCCTGACTCCACAACAGGTATGCTATCAGCCAGCGAAGGATACGTGGCGTCAGGAAATGGCATGGGGTCAGCATGTCCAGATAGTATTAGCAACTGACTGCAACATGTACACCATTGGGTGGGCTAGACACACCCTACAGCTCAAACCACATTCCTTTGGGGACGTGTTGCCTAGGCCAGCAAGTTAGCTGCTAACCTTTCTACCACTCTCTTGAGCACAATAGGGAGATCTTGCCCTATTGCTCTTGGGGGAGAAGAGAATCCTTATGTCCTGTACCCCCCGACACACATCCTCACTTGTGAATCAGAATGGCTCGAGGCAGCGCTCACATTTTCCCCCACTCCCATATTCCTTGTTCCTGGATTTTTATTACCAAAGATATTTGCTAGACTGAACCGCTGGCTGCTTATTCCTCATTTGACACCATCAACATCTGCTGTGAGAAGCAGTGTGAAGTTGCAGGGAAGGGATGCTAGCTTCAACTGGACTCATAAGTAGCCGCAGCAGCCATAAGACTCAAGCATTTTTTAATGCAAATCCTTAGTGACAATTACAGAGGAGAAAAGGGTCTATACAAATACTACCACTAAATTAGGTGGTGAATTTATCTGAATCTAGCAGATATTTGAGGGTTGCTTGAGAATGGCCTTATGTTTTGCAGGAAGGAAGCATTTTCGAATGGTTACAGCTGGGGCTCGAGAGAGGCCAGTTCTTGGGTGCCCATGTGACTTTGGGCAAGTTACTCTGGGCCAAATTTTCACAAACCCTCAGGACCCAAAACCCTTTTGAGAACCTGGACACTTACATTGTCCCATACATAAGAGCTGAGCACTTCTGGAAACGTGGCCCTAGATACCTTCGCTGTCCACCTGGAAAGAGAGTTAACATACGTGACCGGGGCATTGCCAGGAAAATTAGATGAATGTTCACAGCATGCTGCAATGTTACACTGATTGGGGCCATAGAAGTACCTAGACATAAGTTGATTTATGGAAGGCTGCAGAAGTTTCCAGAAACTTCAGTTTGAAGAACACTCGCAAGCTTTCCTAATTTGATCCTCTCAGTAATGCACTTATGTTCTGAGATCACTGCATTCGTGTGTTTACAAACCCCTTCCTCCTCCTCCTCACGCAAGGCTGGAACAACAAGCAGGCAGCCGTGGGGGAAGTTCTTGTACATGCTATCTTTTCCCTATCACAAAAGGATTACCTTATATGAACAAAGATAACCAAGTTCCCTCAGAAACCTGACACGGTTCACATCCAGTCTAATGGAACTATGCATAGCCAGAAAGTCCCTGAGAGCGTTTTACCACTTCCTTCCTCTTTCTCACATTAAGAATTTCAGTTCTTTAGCCGTTGATCTGTATCCCATTTTATTGTAGTGCGGGATTAGTTGCACCCACTAGGGGTCAGACTTTATACCTGTAATCAACAACTAATCTAGTCAGAGGGTAGCTCCAACTCCTATGCTTATGCTGTTGTTCAGTTACTACTTCTGATTATGTAGACATCATCTGCTTTTTCCATCAGACGCTGAGTTTTTATATTTATAGGCACAGTGTATGAATTTGGCATATGAGTTAAGTTTTTTTGGGGGAGGAGGCTGTTCTGTGCTCTGTAAACAACAGAAAATAAGAAACTTTCTGTGACCAGCATGTACATTTGGCTGTTCTTTTTTTTTTTTTTTTTGGTTCAGTTTCTAACCACATGCCCAGAATGCTTCTTTAATTTGGAACGCACTTTTCTGGTTACCTCCTTAGCACCAGTTTTGATATTACCAGCAATGTGTGTGTGGAACAACTTCACTTTTCCCTCATGAGAAATTCTTAAAGTAACAATAATGAGTTTCACATTATCTGCTTGGACCATCACAAGTTAGTGCACTGATCTGAGGCTTCTGTGATATTTTGACTCAACTGGGCTTAGATAAGGATATACCAAATCCCTAATCTTTTACCTTGTGCTGGTCAAAGACCCCAAAGAGACTGGTTGATTAATACAAGATAAAGTTGAATGACTATGTTAAGTGAAATGTATGATGATATTTGTACTGTTAATTGTCTTGCAGATATAATGGATTACATTCACAGCTCTCAGTTACACCCATTCAACCGTACTGACATCCTTGGGGTTGCACGGTAGAGCTGAAAGTGGAACTTGGCCTAGTGTGTTAATAGAAAACAAACTTATTCCCTTACATGCCACAGAAAATGAAAATATTTCTGAAGGCAGTGCATGGCTAAGAGGGGTGGAGATTGTTATTGTGTTTTACTTTAAGGGTGTAACAATTACATTGTTTTTGAAAGAAATAATAATTGTAGTGTTTCTAGTCTTGGTTAATAAACTGACTATATAGAATGTTATGGTATTGCTAATGCTAGAAAGTAGTTCTATAAACTGTGCAGCCTGAGAAGGTGATGCAAGAATCTAATCCATACATAGGGTGATCACAGCAAAGCTCTACATTTTTTCTGTAGCTGAGATTCTGGTATGGACCACTGGAATTTGAGGGCAAGATTTGGAATGTGTGGATGGTTTCTTTAATGATATTGTCCATATTTAAATATGGAGTAAGAAATGTCATTACTTTGAACACTTTAAATACAAGTGTCTCTAAACATAGTGGATTTTGTGCAGGGTACCAAAAGGTTTGTGGATATTATTTGCTTGCTTAAGGCACTAGTTATCTGAGAGAGTTTAGATTCCTTTTAAAAGAATGCTTTCAGAAATTTGTGTGTAATCACCTCAAAATTACAGTAATGGAGGGACAATTATATTTTTGAATAGAATACTACGTGCACTGAATCCTGAGAAATTACTTCATGAAGATGTGGTAGTTTGATTTATTAACAGCAGATGTAAATGGAAATATTGTATTATGTTGATCACTTGCAAAATGGAAGGAATAAGTGTCCTTTTTTGCATATATTAACATATGACTGATAAAATTTCAGGGAGACATTTGATGAAAACCAGATAATTACAGCTGTACTGCTTATGCTGTGATAATTAATGATCATGTTTGTTTCCTTCTAAAGCCTCCATTTTATTAAATGGCTCAAATGGTTTGAATAAAGGTCTTAATCTTTGTCATTTCAAATTACATTGTTCTGAAACTTGGTACACTGTAAAAGTCATCAGTCTAGAGGCAAATTGTATTTTCAAAATTTAGTTTTAAGTATGTTAACGATTTCTTAAATTATGGGATAGTGAAGAACAGAACCTTCCCATGGGAACAGACATTTCCGAGAGTTGTAGGTCTAAGCAGTTTTAGCATTAAAGCTGAGGGCCTGATCCTCCAATTATGGCTCAGTGTAGCTTTAGTATAGCTACATCAATTTACACCAGACTCTGGCCCTCTGGTGTATTTTTAGAGGGAAATAACCTTTAATGTAAACAAATCCTTTGTAATGTATTGTATTGTTTAATCTCCACATCCCCATCCTTAGGGACATGCCTAGCTCCACCTGTGCTTGCAGGTCTGGTAGCTGCCCACTACTTCTGCTCATGGCTTACGCTCGGTTAACCTTGTTGCTTCCCCGGTCTCTTCCTCCCACAAATGGTGGCCTTTTCTCAAGCCACCTCCTATGCTCCAAGCATCTTCCATGACCCTATGTACCATAAAATTCACTCTCCTTGTTCAACTCCACCCTCAGTGGAATCATTCCCTCTTTCCATACTATCTCAAGACTTTTAATAGATTTATTTTTTGGGCGAGTCAGTGAGATAAACTTATCTCATTAATCTTTCACTGTTGTAACCCTCATTCTTTTATACCCTTCTCCCCAAGCTCTTGCTCATTATCATCCTTCACTGTGTTATGACTAATTCAGAGTGCAAGGTCCTGAGGCCGGTTCCTCTTTAGTAATTGCATGAAACACATCAGTGACTCTGTATGAATAATAAGGAGAATTTTTAGTCCTAGCGAAAGCTGCCAGACTGAGGTTACATCTACACCGTAGCTGGGAGGTAGGCGTACGCACACTACCTCTGCTTGATCTAGCATGCTAAAATGAGCAATGTACACAGTCTATGGTTCAGACTAGCTGCAATCTCACCTGACTCTCTGGATACGTTCTCTGGTGGTGAGCCCCAACCACCTCCCCACCGCAAAAAATGTACCTAACCCTAGCTATTGACCACTGGTAATCAATATATGAAATTAGTTACGTCAGTATGGTTCACTTTATACTCCGTGGCCATTTCCTGCTCAGATGACCAATAAGAAAGAAGGCCAGCTGGGCATAGTAGTTGAAAAGCTGGTTATTTGAGTGATGAAAATGTTACCTCTTAAACAGAATGTGACCTCAGGTTCCAGAATTTTGTCCATGGTGTCACCAAAAGGCTCATCTTTGCATCACCTTTCCTGGCAGACCTTGCTGCGCTCATCACTCCTTGCTCCTATCTCTCTGTTTGTATAGCTCATCTCCTTCCATGATGTGGCTGGCTCACTGCTGCTCTGAGCCTAGCTTTGGTCTGCTGCGCACGAGAGGAACTGCTTTTCTCAACGTTTCAAATGACCTTCACCTCCTCCTAGCCAAATCCCAAGGGTCTTTTAATTCCCATTATTGCCTCTGACACTGTCAACTACTCCTCCCTTTCTTCTATCTGCCTATACTCTCCAGCTCCTGGGTTCCATTACTCTTTATTTTCTTAGTCTGAGTGTTTCAATAAGAGTAAAACCATTATCCTCTTCTGTTACAGGACTCTTGGCTTCTTAATCTTTACCCATTTTATGCCCAACCTGCCTTTAGACCATGCCTGGAAAAGTTTTACAAGTGGTTATTGCTGGCTAATTGTCTCCTTAACTGGCAATTGAGCAAAGGTTTCGACTTCCTTTGTTACCTTCTTGCAAAATGCAGCCCAGTGACAATGCCCTCTTGGAGTCAGATTCAATTAGCAGTCCACAAAATAGCAACATAATAGTCAGATTCAAACTTACTGTATAAAAAAAGTTTTTATTGCAAAGGCAATTTTGTAGTGGAAGACCAGAGAAATGAAAGGCAATTGCTTAAATGCAATGCAGATTTCCCTGAGAAGAAGCTGTCCGCTAGCCAAATCTTAAAGAAATATTAGTTACTTGGAGTTTGAAAAACTCCTGTTTTCAGGGATGTGTTAGTAACATCACTGCCTGCTTCTCTCTCCAGCATATTGGTGTGACATTTGGACAGCACAGAGTATTATTAATGGCTTCAGAGGGGGTTAAAATAATTCAAGTGTGACACCTGAATGTAAACATTACAGTGGTTGTGATGCTACCCCCAGTGAAGTCAAAGAAAGTTTCCTGGTACAAAATTTATACTGGCATTTATTAAAAGTTGTCGTCCCTTGTTAATTATGTTATTGGCTTCAGAGTATTTGTGGAATTCAGTGTATATCCAGGCCAGCCTGGGTCCTTGCGTAACTTTCAGTGTGCTCCCTCTTTTTAATTAAACTAGTAAATACCTTCCCAGACATACTTCCATCAATGTGCAAATACAAAGTTCACACTGAATTCTTGAGTTCTGGGTATTCCTAAAGCTGGAGGTCTAGAAACACCTTTCAAAAAGAAATGAAATGAAGAGTCCTTTGACTCAGTATCAGAACTGTTGTCCAGGTTGGCAGATCTATTTGTGCTTCTTTTTAAAATCAGAAGCATGCAAATTCACAGCATCGTAATAGAAAATATCCAAAAAAACCAAGAGCAGCTAATTCTGTCTTAAGCAGCAGCCGTTTTTTACATCTAAAGTGAGCGATTGTAGGATATAGTTGGATACTCTAAGTGGCAGCTGGTTTTGCTCGGTGGTGCACTGAACAGAGCCTTTGATAGTTTGCAACAGATTATGATTCATGCAGTCATATGACCTCCTCCTAGCTTCTGTTCTGCTGTTATTTCCACTGCTCTTTACTTTTGCTGATAAATTACACGAATAGAACTTCTTACTGAGCTCTGTATACACTGTGTCCTTTCATTCAAGAGAGAATACCATATAGCACAGAGCTCTTTTTCACAGCAGAAATGGGCTGGATTATTAGAATGCAAAATATAACCATATGATCATCTACCTGAAAAATAAAGTAACTTCCCTTCCACCCCGAAATCCAGTACTTAATGTTAGCTATAGCATCTCCTCCTGTGCAAAAATCCACTAGAGGTGTCCCCCCCCCATGACACATGGATCATAGGGGTAGGGAACAGGGTATGCCCCTCTTCTGGGAAAGGCCATGGGACCCACCCCAAATCTGGTGGAGCCGCAGGAGGCCAAGGTCATCTATCTGGAGGTTCTAGGTCTATGCACTGGCTTTGGGATCCATTGTTCCCCTAATCCCAGTGCCCTGGCAGCATGAGTCTAATAGAGCAATTCTGTCAGGGTCTCCCCCTGGCCCAACTGCCCCCAGCACCCTGTGAAGGGCAAGGGAGCCCTAGGCTATATTGCTATTTCTAACTAATGTCTGTGTGGGATAGAGAAAAGAGGATGCCCATCTCCTAGCCTGGACAGTCTCAACTCTATTTCCTCCCCCCCGCCTGCCCTCCGATCCAGCACTCTGAAGATGGGCCCAGGGCTCAGAAATGGAGTGGAAATTCTCAAGGCCACAATCTGTCCCATTGCTTTTATACGAACTGTGATGTGGAATTATTGTGTGGCTTTAACAAAGCCATGGGATATAACAGCGGGAGGGGAAAAAACTCAAAATGGAAGAAGAGTCAGTTGTAGATTCTTTAGAGTTAAAAATAAACAAGATTTTGCATGTTGAAAGGCAATTTGTTCTGTTCCGTTGGCATCATGTGAGCAGTATGCTTCTGCACTTGAAGACTAGAATCAGTCTCTGAAAACCAAAACCTTTGGAAACTCCATATGGTTGAGATTTTAATAGATTAATTGTGTGGCCTATTATTTTCGTATCCATGTGTTCATGCCTGGGTGAGGTAATTAAGTATCTCATTACTTCTTGAATATCATTAAAAGCTGAAGTACAGATAATAAGAGAATAACAAGGATGCATGTCACCAAGAGATGATGGATGATAAAAGCCGTGGATCCTATTTAAGACACCAAGGTGGCTGGAATTTACAGGTATCCAACGTGAGACAACTAGGGCCTGAGTTTTGCAGAAGCTGAGTACTGACAATCCAATTACAGTTAACTGGACCTGTGTGTACTCAGCATCTCTGAAAATCAGACCCAAAGTCAGTGTCCAAGTCTCACACTCCAAATCAGAGTCTGCTTTTGAAAATTTGGCCTATGTGACTTTCCTAAGACCATACGACGAGTTGGGAGTTCATAGCTCCCAGCTCTGTACTCAGTCTACCAAATCACTTTACTTGTTTGTCTAGTTAAGTGAGGCATATCCTGCATATATAGCTATATACCTATATAAATAGGTATGTAAATACATATAATGTAGCAACAGCAGGAGTATTGCTGCAGCTCCACTAGCTACTAGAGCTGAACCTCTTGGCTTTTGCATAGACCATTTCATTTTTGCTTTCTCTCCCATTCTGCCAGCTGATTATCTGTGTTCTAATTTTTCTTTGGCGCGTGTGGTATCGGGAGTTGAGGAAAGGAATGAGAAAGGGACTATGGCAGCTCCCCAAAAGAGACAAGAAATATCCTACAGTAGCACTGAGAGTCCCTTGGTTATTCCCTGAAGTCTGGCAAACTCCTGGCTTATATTTCCATTACTAAAGAGAAAAGAAGATGGGAACATTTTTAAAAAGCAAAATTTCTGTACTGTTATCAGAGTTACCGTAAGAGTTATATAGTACAAGAAGTCATGTAATACCACTCCCTGCTCCAAGATCAGTTAAAAGCATATGGCAATTTGTTCAAATGTTTTGTATTATTTCACAAATAAAAAGTAGAAAAGGTAAGCCATTGCATATACTAGAGAAACATCATGTCAGTGGTTTGTTATTCATCCTCAGGAAGTCTGTTTATTATGGTTATTCTGATTGTTTTTTCTTCTTGTCATGTCCAGGTTATTCCAATTACATCACTTTGGTTCTGTTGAAGCTACTGGAAAAAGAATGCTTGATTTTTAGATTGAATCCTGTTTTGACTGACTCTTCTGTGCAGGAGTTCACCATGTGGTGTGCCCAGTTCTTTTGACAGATTAGCAGTATCAGCTGAAGTGCTATCCACTTACAGATGTCCTGGATACCCACAATGATGATAATAGATAGAACAGGTGTTTGGCTTCCTGCCTTTCTAAATAACCATTCAACAGAGTAGTACAATTAACACTGCATCTTTTCTCCTGGGCAGCTATATTATAACAGCTACTTTTCACAGAAGTTGGGATACTTATAAAATCATCTCATAATTTAGCAGTACTGGGAATTGCTCTTCTTAAGGGAGGCCCAGGAGTGAATAGAAGGGATGCTGGTTTCTGGCTACTGAATGCTACTACATAATAAATGATGGGCAATGTTACCTGTAGAAAGGGGGTGTTATTTTTTAATATTCCCATTTATCTGTACCAAATGCTTTCTCTTTCTTTCCTGATAGCTACAAAAAATAAAAGCAAAGGTTGGCCAATGAACAATTAAAGAAAATATTCCTGCTAGAGATAACCTTGATCTTAATGGCAAAGGCATTATGGCAAACAATGTAGTCAATAGAACACAGAATGCTTCTTGTCATTTTTTTTTTCTCACACCAACCAGAAAGTGGACATCTGTAGTCTCTTGATGGCACCTCAAATATCTAGACAGGCCCCTATGTTTTTTTGTCAATAAAGTACTGAGGGAGCAATAAAATTTCATAGGCTTCGTATAGTAAACAAGGAAAATGGCAAAATAGTTTTAAAATATTGAGCTTTATTATGAACCCATTTCAAACAAAAGAAACAGAACTGTTTAATTATTGTATACATACCTGTGCTTAGGGCAGCAGTTCTTTCATTATCTTACAGCTTTGAGGATGGCAGCTGATTATTTAGGTGGTGTTTTATAGATATTGTCAAAGCACTTGTCAGTTCCTGCTCTGTTCTTTCCTACACTAGTTAGAATATTGTATTATGCCTGGAGGCACACTGGATGATTCAAGGGATTGGTAATGGGCTTTTAACTACTAAATTCACCCTTTCAAATTTGATGCAGTTTGGTAGTTGGATGGGAGGTCGGTGACTTTAGTCTAGTGTCTAATGGGCAGATGCTCACATCTCCAATGTAATTACAATTAGCATGCCGGTTGAGTGATTCATCAGACTACAATACTTTCCAGAGTTGGTCTCTTCAGGTTAGGTTGAAAGGAAAATGGTGTGTGGTAGGGCAAGGGGGGTTGGTGGTGGGAAAAGCACTATATACAGAGTAAGAAGGGTAAAGGCAGTGATAAAGGACTGCAATTTCCATAGCCTTCACACTGGCAACTTTCAGAAGTGCTATGTTTCTGGATAGTCACTGTTTTCTTAGGAATATCAGTAAGTGAATCCAGTCACGTAATGTTTGCTTTAGTAAATCATTTCTAATGTTTTTGGATCATAGGTGAAAATTCTTCCTTCTTATTCTACAAGCAATCAACAAAATGATTTAATAGATAATTCATATTTCTAATCTGCTATGCAACTATCAACCATAACCATATGTTTTTCATAAATTCCATCTATCCTCATAGTAGCCTTTACCATGGAGATGTCAAACTGCTTGCACAGTAAAGGGCTACGTTTCTTTCTGTCAAACTGTAAGACATATGACTTGCTTAATCATTCCATGCCAGAGATGTAGTTCATTTGTTCTTTCTTTCAGTGAGCAGCTGCAGCTTGTCATCCTTGTCTCCTTGCATGTTAATGTGGTCTCAAGACGCTTCAATCTTAGTACTTACTGTATTCATAGTACGTTCACACTAGCAATCAGCACATTAGAGAATGTTAAGGATGTGTGACTGGAAACATAAAAAGCATGGAAGATCACAATTTAAGGTAAAGCATGAGTTGTCCTTATATATCCCATATTAAAAAAAGTTTGGCATTATAGCTGATTATAGCCAAACTGTTATTCTTCAGCTTTCATGCTGATCGCTGTAATAGTTGAGATGTAAATGGATTTCTAGTCTACATGTGTGTGAAAACAATGTGAAACAATGTGAACAATGTGAAAACTGTTTAAAAAAGGGAAAGCTTTTTTTAGTTTTAAACATTTTATGTTACAATGGAAAGATGACTAACATTCTCATACATTTAATTTTGAATTCTATATTTAATATTGTACTTTGTACTGAAATGCAAGTAAAAGGTTATATAAACAAAATTGCTAGGTGACATCCAGTTTTGCCTATACAAGGATGGATACTATTATGTGAATTTCTTAGCTTATATTGCTTTTTGTTATATTTCCTTAGTGTAACTTGGTTTGTGATTTTATTTTAATGTGTTTTATTTTGAAATTATCTCATCACTTAGGCCTAATCCTATAGTGAGCTGCATGTAGGTAGACTCCCACATCCATACACAACCTAAGGCCTGATCTATACTAGAGACTTTTGTCGAACAGTTAACTTTTTGCATCAAAACAGTGGTGGTGTACACACTGCAATCACCCCCACACTGACCCAACTCCCTTGATTTTGTGACAAAATAAAACCACTTCGATGAGAGGCGTTGAGCTTTTTGCACCAAACTTGTAGCAACAAAGTGTCAGTATAGACACCGCGCTTGGTTATGTTGCAGTAAATGGCCTCCAGGAAGTGTCCCACAATGCATCCTCACCGCTCTGGCCATCAGTATGAACTCTGCTGCCCTCCAGCCATCCTCTCCTCCCCCTTCAAAGTCCCAGGAATTTTTAAAATTTCACTTCCTACTTGGTTCAGGTGGAGAGCTCACATCTCATCTTTCCAGCTGACCATGACAGCTTCATGCACCAAATGCTCTCCCATTTGAAGCACCCTGGAGCTTCTATATCTGATCAGCAGTTGAAGAGAGGAGGCTGTGCAGTCCCAGCTCTGCCCCAGCCAAAGGAACTATGATACCTATGGTCAGACCCCTGGATATCTCTGCAGACCCAGAAGCAATGGACACCAAACTCAACCCCGACAAAGAAATCATAGACGAGGAGGTCGAGGAAGAGCAGGGGACCAGGTCGTCTGCTGATGTGCGGAGCCAAAACCTCTTCTTGACCCCAGAGGGTTCGAGCCAGTTCCAGTCCCCCAGCTCTGGCCTGCAGGATGCAGGAGAGAGGAGCTCAGGTAAGTGATTTTTTGGAGCGGATGCTGCTCGGTTACAGCTGAGGTACAGCTGTCCTTTGCTTTGTTGCATTATTCAGCTGATTGAAGGGATAGAAATGCACAAGAGTAGCTGTTTTTGCATGTGCTTCCCATTCCCTTGTTCAGCTATACTGCATCAATACTCCAAACAACCACACAGAACTTTTTCCTCAGCTTGAGTGCCCCTCTCCCTGGGTACAACTCAGCATGCCCTGGTTAATCATTGAGCTGTGTACTTTCCAAGGGACAGTGAGAAAGTGGTGTATTTTACAATAATGCATCAATGCTGTTATTGCACTCACACTAATGCTTCTGTTCATTGTTTATCATGCTTTTACAGATGTGCTCTTGAGGGGAAATCCCCCATACCTGCTGAGCTCCTTCAGCTGATAAGAAAACAACCACAGAGAAGCAAAGAGGAGATGTTCCAAGAACTCTTCCAGTCCTCTGCGGCAGAAAAGCAGAAAATTGATAGGCAGGAGAGGAGGGAAAACGGGGAGTGACTGATAGCAGGTCACAAGTGCAAGATAAAGAAAAGCTGTGGAGGAGTAAATGGAGCTGCTAAAGTACACTCATAACAGTGCAGACTGAATGAATGCGTGCTCCAATAATTATGTAATAAAGACATACTCTATGCAGGGGCAAAATTGCATGAAAATGCAAAAAACTATTGTGACTGCCCCACACCTACAATTCAGACATACCTACTAAACATTAAACAATGCATCCAACACAGGGAGTTAATTATCAGATTAAGAATGTATGTTAAAATTGTATTTAAAGCAACTCCTCCCTTTGAGTCTCCCAAAACTGTCTGTCATTTAAGCCAAGTCTACACTACACATTTCTTTGGTTATAACTACATTGCTCGGAGTATGAAAAATCCACATCTCTGAGAGATGTAGTTATATCAACCTTAACGCCCCATGTCAACAGCACTTTGTCTGCGGGAGAACTTTTCCTGTGGACATAATTACCGCCTCTCCTGGAGATAGTTATTAAGCCAACGGGAGAGTTTTCTCCCATTACATTAGAATGTCTTCACCAGAAGTACTACAGTTGTGTAGCTGCGGGTTTGTAGTGCAGACCTGCTCTTATATTGTAAATTGTTGGGGCCAAAGAACATGTAGATATTGGGTTTTGAAGAATGTTGAGCACACTGTTCATGCTTAACAACGATCACTCAAATTAACATTGCAAGGGAATTTTTCAAAGCTAAAACATCATAAAACGTTCTCAGCTTACTGAGCCATAACATATTTGTGCATTTGAGAAATGGAGGAACCAGATTGCCTGACTGCAGTAAATATTTAGAGGCAACAAAAAATATACAGAATGACCTACAATTTGCATGCAATTGTTTTCTCCATAGTATGACTGTGAGGTGTATACATTTTTTTTCTAGTTGGGAGAAGTGAAGAACCTGTGTCCCATATTGAAAGAATTTGCAGTGTCGAAAGGCATGAGATTAGAGGATGGCTTTGGGAAGGTCAGTGAAAACTGAACAATTGAAAGAACATGTGCTTTTCTGTCAGAAGCTGCTTTAGCAGGACCAGGTGGAATGGCATCTTCATGTATTAACTACTTTTTAGACTCAGAGGTTAAAGACTGAAAATCTTATTTTAGAGCAGAACCCATTCACATATCTAGAAAATCACCTGTGGTCTTGATCCTTCTCCCTAATATATTTTTCAGGATCAAAAGATGACATATTATGCTTTGTTCTGTTTATTTTGGAATTAATGCAAATTATAGTGATGTGCAGTAAACATGTATGCTTTTGTTGGGTAGATGGACAAAATACAGACAAAAATGAAGTACAATTTCCCTTCTGCATTATAAATAAACTTGCTACTTGGCCACATGCTTTAAAACCAGCCCTGGCATTACTCATGTGAAAGCTTCTTCTACCTGTGTAGCTTTTATTGTGTAGACACATGTACTGTATACCAGTAGCCAGATGAGACCATACTACTCACTTCTCAAGATTAAAATTCAAGATTTTTTGTAAAGTAAACTTGATGGCTAAAATAGCCACTAAAAAAATTGCAGCAGTTATGATTATTACTATGTTGTAACCAAAAATCAGGTATTTTGTGAGTTAGAAAAATCTTGTTTAACAGGTAAGATGAGATGCATGAATTAAAATACAGGCTTTCATTGCTACTGAGTACATCTAGGATGTCTCTCCTGGTTTTAATAATAAAATCCAATAACATAAGACTGGGTGAAAGAGTAAGGAGCCCTTATTGTACTCATTTTAATTCCTAGGTTTACTCCATATTCCTGGGCTATTTTGACTACTACTAAGCCACAGTTAGAATGGGTAGTTGAAAAGTTATAGTAACAATAATCAAGATTAGAATTTCAAATACCAGATGCAAACTAAATATTTTATGGGGACAGGGCTCAATACAACTTTATTCTATTCTACCACTTACTCACTAGTGACTAGAAATGTTAAGGAAAAGGAAGAGCAGCCAAACACGCTTTAAATGGCTGCAATGCTGTGGTCTCAAGTTTAGTAAATTGGGCCTGGTCAATATGTCGACAGGAGCCCTCCAAGTAACACCTCATACATGAAACACTATTGGTGATTCAGGAGTTCCTGCTTTTCCCTTTTGGTGGTAGGAGTGCTGTAATCTTGGAGGTACTAAGAGATATATAAAATCAACATTGGTGCTTGTGAAAGATCCCACAGCAGTTTTGAGTGAGGTGGTTGCTGCTTAAATTCCACAGTGAGTAGTTGTGTTCTCCTCTTTCCCTTGCAGGGCAGCATCAATTAAAAATGCTATTCTTCTTTGCCAACTTCTTGTGTAGTGTTACTATGAGCTATTAAACAGCTATCCTGTTACTCCCCACCGGCAGCTGCAAATTGGTGGATGGTGAACAGATTTCCATGCATTACTATGTTTGTTATGCTTACAACAGGTCTGGGATCCCTGATTGGTGGAATATAACAGTGGTGCTCAACCTTTCCAGACTACTGGTATCCCTTTCAGGAGTCTGATTTGTCTTGCCTACCCCAAGTCTACTTGGTTACAAACTCAAACGCAAACATACAAGTGTCACAGCACACTATTCCTGAAAAATTGCTTACTTTCCCATTTCCCCCACGTAATTATAACAAAAACCAACTGGACTCTCACTAGCATACTTACATTTCAGTGCACAGGGCGTATAGCAGAACAAACGAGCCACTGTCTGTATGAGATTTGAGTTTGCACCGACCACGTCACTCGTGCTTTTTACGTAGCCTGGGGTAAAACCAGGCAAATAAGTGGATGAAGCCCTGGGCTGCGTGTGCCCCTCCTGGAGACGCACTGGTCCATGCCGTGTGCGGCACTGACAAGCTGTGAGGATGGGCTGCCACAGCAGATACTCCAATGAGTCTGAGAGCCCAGAGCAGGGCTGTGCTGGGGTCAGGGGACTAAGGAACAGCCCCGCCCCACTTTCTCGCCCTCCCCCGCCCTGCAGGCAGACCGCCTCGAGCCCCTTCACTTGGTCCGCTCTCGCGCCTGCTGATCCCGTCTCAGCGGGTGGGCCCGGCCATGCAGGCTCGGGAGACCCGCGGCGGGCACCAGCAGCGTGAGCGCGGCCGAGCCGGTTCTCAGCGGCCGGGGTGGGCGTGGGGCTCGGGGCACAGGGCGGCTGCCCCGGCGATGTGATGTGGGATAGCAGCCCCCACCCCCAACGGCCCCTTGTCAGCCCCACCCCCACCCGGCCTGCTGTGCAGCCTTTTCGAGAAGGGGGCCTGAGGAACCCCATTCCCCTGCGTCAGCGAAGAACGCAGCAGGCCAGCGCTGCCCTGCCCCGTAGCCCGCCGCCGCTGACTCACTCGGCGGCTTTCCCATTGCGCATGCGCGCGCCACCTTCCTTGCCTAGCAGACCTCGCGATGCTTTCAGCCGGGGTTTGGCATCTAAGCACCGCCCCCAACCTCCAGGATAGGGGTGGAACCTGGTGCCACTCTCCGCCCAATCAACGCCCTTTCCCCACTCAGGGGCCCGCCCCCTTTCCTCCACCCTTCTCGGTAACATACAGTGTTAGGCGCCCGCTTTCGCTTGTTTTTGTTAGAGCCAAATTTCCAATCGAGGTGGAGGGCGGGGGAACCTGGGTCAGGGGCGTGTTAGGCAGAGCCCTCGGTGGGCCGCTTGTATACCCTGAAGAATACTGCGGGTCCTTTCCCGCACGCGACATTAGTCGCCCGCCCGCTCACCTTCTCCACTGGAGCGAAGAAGATTCGCAGTTAGTCATTCAGGGCTCCTGCGGGCGGGGAGAGCGAGTCAGGGAGACCAACTCCGGCCGGTAACTTCCATCTAGCCCGCCCGACACCCGAGACTTCGCCTCACGTTCGCCGGCTCTGGAGGGGCCCCGGGGATGGGGAGCTGGGTCGCCTGTGGGGAGAATGTGGCGGCTGCCCCCACCTCCGCCTGCCCCATGTGCTGCCGCTGAGCTGGGAGCGCGGAGCCCCGAGGAGGAGCCACCCGCCTGGTGAGCAGCCAGGGCGAGCGAGGGCGAAGCGGGAACCCCCTGCAACTCCCTTACACAGGCCTCGGACCCCGCTTCCCCCCCGCCCCACATCACTGACCCACTCCCGCGACTGGCACCACTCCGGCCCCTCCGCATGGCCCTCCCCGAGCGACCCTGGCCCCTCGTCCCTGACACCCTCCCAGCCCCTCATCAGTGACTCTGCCCCCCACGCCCGGACATATCCGGCCTTTAACCACGGACCGGCCCATAATCATTCCTCCCGACTGATCTCACTACCCCCCTCGCAGCCCCAGATAACTTCCTGAACCCTCCCGACTCACCTGTCCCTGATCACTGACCCCCTAATACCTGGATCCTTCCAGTCGATTCCTCTTTGAACCTCCCCTAGAAAGCCCCTTGCCCCCAATTCACCCCACTCCTCCAAACCCTCCTTTTCAAATCCACCCGACTGGCCCAGCCATTTCCTCAATGCCTTCCCTGCTGTCTGACTCCACTCCCTGCTTCCTCAAATCCTGACTTCCTTCCTCCCAAAATGCTGAATATTCCTTAAACCCATGTTACCCCACATTTGACCTTGTCTCTTCCAAAAGCTAGACCCTGTTGCTAATAGTCCCAACCCCAAGAATCTATCTACCAAGCCACTCAACTGATTCTCCTTCCAAAAATCAATAACTGCCATTCAGAATCTTCCTGAAAATCACCCCCCACCCAATTTGAATTTGATGTAGTGATGAGATTCCTGCATCTTCTGGATTATCATCTGGGTGAGAGAAGAAACTTTTGCTGCTATTTCTTCCATCATTTTGCCTTTTTTGTGTGTGAAGATTTTTCTGAATGGCATGTGAAATGAAAGGAAGTTGTTTCCATCCTTTGGGATCTGCATAAGTGGAGGGGAAATGCACCAGAGGAACTGAGCTCCATCTAATTGAGGAAATCTATTATTTGCCAGATTACCAAATTCATTGGATTGTCAAAAAGGATAGCACAAGACTCGCACAAAGTTTACATCCAAATTCAGGGAGGATTGAAGGGAGTTGAAAAAGAAGCCTACAACAAAATATAAACTTGAAGTTTCCATTGCTTTCCTTTTGACCTGGAAGGGATCATTCCTCCCCCTTTCCTCCCCAAGTAATAAGCTGTTTTTGTGGAATTAATAACTGGAGAATTAAAGTAGTAGAATGACCTCTCCTGTGGATCCCAAGATTAAACAGGCTTTGCGGAAAAAACCATCAGAAAGGACTCAAGAGGTAATGCATTTTGGATTTATTTTCACTTGTTTCTTTGCTTGAGTTTTCTTGTATGTTACCAGACAGATCAGCAGTTCAGTGGTATATTTTTTCATTTGTGAAAATTGCAATGCTGGCACTTATTAACAAACACTTTTTTTATAAGCAGGAAATATTCCTCTCACTGTGAGTTTTCTTTTTTGCAAAACAGAGTCTTTCAAATTTAGCAGCATATAGAGCATTTAGGAGACACAAGGCACTTATGAACACTTATGCACAAGGCATTTAGGAAATCATGATTTTCAAAATACATAGCAGAATAATTAATTGGGCTAGATTAAGTTTGGGGAGGATGTGCATCATTAAAAATTGATACTTATTTCAGTCTTGAAAAACTGTCATGAAAAATTACCAATCCAGACACAATCTACTCATCCACACCATAATGCAGATTTAAAAAAAAATAAAAATGTATATGCCTATTGAAAAGAGACACTTCCACAAGGAGTAGGAAAGTAGAAATTTGCAAGGCTGGCAATTCACATTGAAACAGTGAGTTCCAATAAAAGAATTAGCTTCTAATCAACCATATTTTTGGGATCAACAGACTGTAGAAGAGCAGCATTATTGGATGTTAAACTTCCACCATGCAACGTATTTTTGACAATCTACTTATTAGTGAAAGGTTTGAATGGAGTTTGTTTGCTTACATTTGCTTTTTTGCCTTACTGCAATTTCCACATGGTCAAGAGTTGAAGGGCAGTATGAAAAGATTCACTCCAGTCCCATGTTTGAATCTTTCTGAGAGACAGGGAAACATCTGTTCTCCCTTGATACTTCATGGAAAGTGAAATGTCCTGCTTGATCTCTGAGCTAATTATCAAAAGGCTACACAAAGACTACTGCTACAGAGATGGCTTTAGAAATATGTTGAGATGGGACAGTGATAAAAAACAGGGTTAACATTTTAAATGACTTGTGCATCCCTCTAATTCTTATATTTACTTTACAGTGAGATATTTGGTCTCTTCTTTCTGGCTTTTTCTCCCCCTTCACTTCCTGGTGCTGGAATTAATGCTGAGGCACTGTCTGTAAGGGCTGTGATATTGTTTTGGGGTTTTTTTGTTTTTGTTTGTTTGGTCTGTCACTTTTTTTTCTTGCTCTAACCATTTGCTGCTGTTCTGCCCTCTCCCAGTCATAATTTGTAGCATTGGATGTCCTGCATGGATCTGTACTGGGACCAGTGCTGTTCAACATGTTCATAAATGATCTGGAAAATGGGTGACTAGTGAGGTGGCAAAGTTTGCAGATGATACAAAATTGTTCAAAATAGTTAAGTCCAAAACAGATTGTGAAGAGTTACATAGGGATCTCACAAAACTGGAGGACTGGGCAACAAAAAATTCATTGTTGATAAATGCAAAGTAATACATATTGGAAAACATACTCCCAACTATACATACAACATTATGGGGTCTAAATGAGCTGTTACTACTCATGAAAGAGATCTTGGAGTCTTTGTAAATAGTTCTCTGGAAACATCCACTCAATGTGCAGTGGCAGTCCAAAAAGCTAACAGCATTAGGAACCATTATGAAAGGGATAGATAATAAGACAGTAAATATCATAATGCCATTGTATACATCCATGGTACGTACACTCACACCTTGAATACTGTGTGAAGTTCTTTTTTCTTGTCACACTATCTCAAAGAAAATATGTTATAAATAATTGGGAAAGGTACAGTGAATGGCAACAAAAATGATTAAGGATATGGAACAGCTGTATGAAGAGAAATTAAAAAGACTGAGACTGTTCAGCTTGGAAAAGAGACAACTAAGGAGGGATATAATGGAGTTCTATAAGATTATGAATGGTGTGAAGAAAGTGAATAAGGAAGTATTATTTACCTTTTCTCTTAACACAAGAACCAGGGGTCATTCAATGAAATTAATAGGCAGCAAGTTTAAAACAAACAAAAGGAAGTACTTCATATAATGCACTGTCAACCTCTGGAACTTGTTTCCAGCGGACTTTGTGAAGGCTAATACTATAACTGAGTTCAAAAAATAATTAGATAAATTCATAGAGGATAGGTCTATCAATAGCTTTTAGCAAAGATGGTCAGGGATGTGCTCTGGATGTCCCTAAGCTTCTGAGAGCCAGATGCTGGGGCTAGTTGATGGGAAGGATAACTTAATAACTGCCCTGTTCTATTCATTTCCTTTGAAGCATCTGGCATTGGCCACTGTTGGAAGACAGGATACTGGACTAGGAGGACCAATTGTCTGATCCAGTATGGCCATTCTTATGTTTTAGACCTAGTTGTGGGGTCCAGGGGCAGGCATCTACCCTAAATGGTCCTATTTACGATCAATGAGCTGGTATTGCTTCATAGGTTTTGTTTTTGGGAGCTTCAGACTTTTGCTGCAAGGTGTAAATACTATTTTTCTGTCAGTACTGGAATAAAATATGTGAAATATTCTTTTATATTCAATCAAAGATTTTTTTGGGGCACCACTGAATTGTTACACAACTCTCTGGGGCAATTTATAAAATCTTCTTGAATAATATGTTTCTAAAAACATAAATTTGAAGTAACCCATAAACATTAAATGAATCATGTCAAATTAAAAATCATATTCTGTAAGTATGCTAAGGCCCTGGTCCTGCTTTTGGATCGGCCTCTGTGGATCCTCATTGACTCCAGTAGTGCTTTGTGCAGGTGAAGGGTTTGTTGATGTGGCTCACAATCAGTGCATAACACAGTGCTATGTTACTAATAGTTTAAATCCAGTAAAATGATTTAAAAAGTAAAAGAAACAAAAAATGAACTAGTTAATTTATCACTAGCTCTGATCTTGTAAAGATTTATACATTTGTTTAATAATGGGACTGCTCATGCTTAGTGTGCTTAAAATCTTTGCAGGATTGGGGTCTATGTTCATTATCTTTTTCATGTCTCTCAGCATGAACAATGAACATCAATTAAGTCTATTTAACTTTCTTAGTGGACAGTCCTGGGGTTTTGAACAGTACAAATATTTTTTAATAATGGATTTCATAGCGTTTTTAAAAAATTGTTGAAGCACTTCGGTTGGGCTTGGTTTTATAAGAACTTGTTTTTACAAAAAAAAAGTTTGCTGTCAAATTTAAACTAACAGTGTCATCAATCAATATTTTTAAAAAATTGAAGTTACAGTATAACTTTTTCTCTTAGCATCCCTGATTTTGCGATTCAAAGTGCAGTCTGCCAGCCCAAATTGCAAGATTGAATCCTCATTTGTTAGGACATAGTCTCCTGTGTCATTAGTAATGTTACTGATGCAGAGAAGTCTCTTTGGAAAACTCAGATTCAACAGACAACGCATGTTAATTTTAATACATGAGTGTCCCTACTATCCAAATTAAGACCGTTATTAGCAAATTTTGCCAGAAAGTTACTGTTCTTATATTTTGTAAATACAAATAGAAAAACATTTTTACTGTTTTTAGTCAAGTATATGTAACTTACTACTTCAAGAAGCTATTGTTGCTATGATGATGGTGCATAGTAGAGACATATTGTGTTCAATTTGTGATCAAGGTTTTCATTCCTGATAGTGAAGATTCTTGAATCTGGAAATCTCTGTGCTGGGGCAAGATTTCACTCCTGTAGTAACATTCCAATGCTTGTTAATTGTCTAATATACATAACTTGTATACTAACATGTAGAAACTTGATTCCAGTTTGAGTAGATACTTTATGCAATCAATTTTTAATTTTTGTGAAAAACATTATAACCTGCTTTTGAGATACCAGATCAATAGTTATTTTGATGATCTGCTGGAGATTGTTGCTGCCTTTTAATGATACTTTTGTATTGGTGATTCTAATCTGTTGTACTAAGGTATTCTCTTTTTCTCTTTCTCTGTCTCTCCCCCAATCTGGAGATAGTGGGTTGTCCCATATTCATTGCAATATTTGCATGTATGAAACAAGTCAGTGCTGCTGCTTTGTCTTTCTGTGAAAAATCTTTTAAAATGTCTATTTATAGATTTACGTTAGTATACATGAGTGATAACTTGGAACCTTGTTTTATCCTGTGTTTTGACTAAGATGGGAAATTCATGTGTCGAGTGATCAATCGCTGAGTGGTCATGGAATGATTAATCTTATAAGTATTGTGACATACTTTATTGTCATGGGACAGATCCTCAGCTAGTGTGATTTGTTATTGAAACCATCTTGCCATCTGATACCTGACAGTTTATTGACAAAGCCTTGTCTGTAATAGACAAACATTTCCTTTACAGTATTTTTAAATGTGTGTATAAAAACTTTAATATCTGAAATCTGAGTATATAAAAAAACTTGAAGGAAGGATTTGCTGATCTAAAACTATAAGGATGGTGATGCTGCTGGTATGTTGGTGTTAAATAGGGAACTGTTTATACATGCAGAACCCTTAACTTTTACAACCAGAGGAGAAGGTATTCGATGTACTTTCATGTAGTGCCTTAGCTCGTCAATGTAATATCTCACTGTATATATTTTACATGTTACCAATGTATATATTGAACAGTGTGGTTTGAGGATATTTTAAATGAAGAAAGTGTCATTTGTTCAAAGAAATTGGGGTGTGTGTGTCTCTATATCAATGTATACATCATTATTAAAAGTCTTACTTGTTGAGTCCCTGAATACCTTCTCTGATCCATACAAAAGCTGTGATGTTAGTGTAGATGTGGAGTTGCTTAATGGCTAAAAAATAGTATCTGGGCTGGCAGGAAAAATATCAAGTTAAATACGAGGGGACTTCTGCTACCAGTCTTTTTCGTGCTCTCACTATCTTCCCATTCCAATGGACACTGTTCGCAGTGCCATCTCTTTTTGCACAGGTCTTTGGATCTTTTGTTCTTGTTATGGATTCCTTCCACAATGGCAGATATTAGTCTTAATTTGCCTATAGAGATTTAGAGTAGTTTTAATTTAAAAGCACTTAATATGACTCCTTTAGTACTATGTCCTGTTTCAGTATTTTTAAAATAGATTTAATGTTAATACTGTACTCCTGCTATTTGGAAACAAATCCTGTTTCTTTTCTCCCCCCTGTGATGTTCCCCTAGTGCAGTCTGTACCGGTGAATGGCTGAGTCACCCCAGTGCCCCATTCCTGGAGCTTGCTTTACCTGTTCTACTGTGAGAACCCCTCCACTCCTGGGTTGTTCACTCACAGCCTCTTGCAAGTAAACTGCTCTTAATTGAGGGAGTGAGTGCTTCTAGCTAGTCGTTCTTTGGATTATACAACAGAATGACCCCAGCTACTACCCTCAGTCCCAGATGCAGCCCTAGGAAGTTCTGTCTTACAGTGTTCACTGCTGCCCACTGAACAATGTAAGCTCATATAAGTTTGTCAGTTTAACAAAGAAATTGATATGCACCAGCCTTGTTATTCCCCATGAAGTCTTTCACACACTTCAAACTAAATGCACTGCTTTAGGTAAAACAAACAAACAAATTTATTAACTATAGAAGGATTTTAAGTGATTATAAGTCAGAGGATAGCAAGTCAAATGTGGTCAAGAGGAAACAAAAGCAAAACACATTCTAATGTTCCCTTTCCCTTCTGGGGCTTTGCCGCCCCTCTCCCGTCCCCTCAGAGTCAGATGGCAAACAATGTCCTTGTATGGCTTCATCTATGTTCTGAGTCAATGAGCATTACCATATCTTGGTTCCAAACTGGCCAGGGAAGGGGAGATGGCTCACTGGAGAGACCCATTGATTCTCTGGTGATGCCTAGGCGAGTCCTATATTCCTGGAAGCTGAGCTGGGTTTGTCCTATACAAGTCTTGATGAGGTGTGAACTGCCCCTGTCCTGGAGAGTTTTGCCTGGATATGTTTCAAGCCATGAGGACGCATCTTTGGGAATATTGTATAGCGAAGCCTCATAACCATACACATGATATTGCAACAAACATATTACCATAACAATAATGATTAGTATGTCATGAGCATTCCAAAAATATCTTATATGACATACTTTGCATTAAACAACACATGATTACATGGGGGTGCAGAGTGTCACATCCCCCTTCCTTTTTTTTTTTTTAATTAACTAGTGGAAGGAAAAAATCACACTGTAATCTGTTCAAGAATTATATTAATAAAGACCTCTGAAGGAAGTGTCAGGATATTGGCTTTTTAACGCATGAGAAATATTTTTGCATTAATCTGAATATGTACAGCGTACCCAGATACTTTAGTGTACCCAGACAGTACAATGATGGGTATTATAAAATGGCTGTAATAAATAAATAAATGAATAAAACTACTGTTGACAGCATAACAGAGACTCTGTTGTACTGCAGTACAGCTGAGCCAAATAGAAGAGAACATCTGCTTCTTGTTTCTAGAAATAACTGGTATTTTAAAGTAGTTTTTTTCATGCTCCTATTAATTTTTGGTAAACTTAGTAGGTGAAACATGTTAAAAATCCATTTTTTTCAGTACTTCATTTGAAAGCTGTCTGGCACACTGAACACTTTAATAGGGTCTTTGCTAAATAGCCATTTAATAACTTAATTTATCTGTATCTCTGCAAATAGTACTAAATTCACAAATATCTTAAAATTAAATATAAACTTTCTGTGTTAAATTTAATTATAGAGTCTGGTTTGTGTTTAATAAAAATTCTAATGTTAGTATGTGGGCCATTCTGAAAACAAGAGGCTTTGTGATGGAAATGTAATTCCTGCCATCATTTTTTACTCCTTAACCTATGTCTTGCTTTTTCCCCCTTTTGTTAGAGAATGATGTGTCAATTCTAATCTGTTTTTTTAAACCATTTTTATGCAAATAAGAAATTTGGAAAAGGGATAGTAATTATTTAGTGCAAATATCTCATTTCTGATGCGACATAGTGTAGCTGTGCTATTTTGGTAGTTGGCATTTAAAGCTGGCATTTAAAGTATCTACTGGGGACCCACTACAAAGGCAAACCATCCATATCAGAAGATAGCTATTCCCCCCACAACGAGTAATAATATGACCAGTCCTGAATCCTGGTCCTGCAAAGACTCAGGCATGTGCTTATCAATGGGACTACTCACAATACAGAAAGTTAAGCATATACGTGTAGGTTTGTCTACATGGGGAAATTGACCAGCATAGGTATAGTAGAATACCTATTCCAGGATAACTCCCCATGTGGTCACTGTAACTGGGATGATTATACTGCTTTGAAAGTTTATTCCTCTATTGCTATCTTACTCAATTTCTTGGTGTAGCCAAGCCTGAATCTCTTCGCGTAGCAGTTCCCCACACCTCTTAAAAAAAAATAATAAATGCCAAACAAAACATGTATACTTCATTTTTTGGGGGAGTGTTTTAAATTCAAAATGATTTTATATTTAATTGACTTTTAAATCAAAAGCATGTGAGCCCTGCAACCAAAAGGTTTCATAACCAATACAAATTAGCAGTAGTGGCTGCAGCTTTCCAGGGATTAAATCTGTTCTGACAGATCTCCATTTGGTAATTTGCAAGGCTGCATACTTGGACCTTTAAAAACAAACTTTGTAATCAATGCGTAGCTTATCAGTAAGTCAAGGAAGTGATTGCTAACAGGGAGTGATATGTTGACAGTTTACTACTAATAAATACCTGGCGGCATAGTTTTGTACCATGAGCAGATCGTTATCAGGGCAGAGAGTGGCAATAATTGATGTTTGAAGTCAGATGGACGTAAGCACTAGTGCTCATATCTAGTCTTGCAATAATAAACTCTGCTGCCTTAGGTGTGTAGCCCTGTGGAAAGCCTAGAGGACAGAGCTTTTTCGGCTGAGTGCTGTCTGAAGGGGGCTTAGATCTGTGAGAAAAGAAGCTCTTGTTTGATTCCTGCTGTGTTCAGGAAAACTGAATTGTGATGGTGCTTGCCCCCATCCCAATCAGGAGAAGGCTAATGAGTCTCTCTGTTACTAAATAGGTGCACCTGCACAGCCTGCTCTGCATGGAGGAAGCAAGCTTAAAAGGGAGAACTAGCAGCAGGCAGGGGCGGCAACCTGTAGAAATACTGCTGTGTTTTAGAGTTAGCTGACTCTTGCAACAGAGTTAAAGAGAGGAAGATAGTTTGTAAACCTCCACCACCCACAGAGACTCACTAAACCAGATTCAAACTGATCACCGCAGGGAAGAGTTGAAGATAAACTCTGGCTAGTGTTTAGGTGTATTAACCATACATAACCACCATAACCAAGCCAGACACCTATTGATTTTATTAAAGGAAAACTCAGAGAATGAACATTCCCTTAATTGGAAAATCCCCATGCCTGTGAATCCAGAAAGACTAGGGCAAGGTTGCCAAAGGGGAAAAGGACTTCAGAAGGAAGCTGAAAACACCCAAGTGGGACCAAGTAAAGTCTCTGCCTGTCACAAGGGCTTTGTGCATTCTTCTTAAATAAACAGGATTTCATCAAAGAAACACTTGAGCCTATCACCAATTTCTCCTCCTAATTGGAATAACCTACAAGATACTAAATCTTTGGTGAAATGCATGGGTCAAAAGGGGTAACATTATTATCTCCATTTAAATGTCTTGCTTGCTTGGTGAGCTAGTAGCTGAATTTTGGGGAAGAAAACTTGGGAGTTCCTGTGCTTTGTCCACTATGCAGTTGCTCTGTATTCTGAATTTAAGTTGAAAAACTAACATTTAATGCCAGCTCTGAAACAGAACAAATTCATTAGCACCCTTAAATTCCTGAATTTATTATATCAGATTATCATTAATACAATATACTGCTTAGGAGCAGTCTAGTAAACTACAGTTCAATAATCACATGATAGTATGAAGAGAGAACTGAGACTATCTTGGCATATCTTGAAGTTATTGACTGACAACAGCTTTTAAAATGTACCATGGCCAGATTGAGGGAGATTAGGTATATGGGGAAAATGTTGTCTACTGAATGGGATGGGTCTGGGAATTTAATGATATACAGTGCAAAAATCTTGCATGTTCACATTCAGCATCTGGTTTTAACCAATAAAAGCAAAGAGATTCTTCCTTAGGAAGAAGAGAAAATGCAGCTAACAAAATAAGGGAATTTAGTGCCCATAACTAGAGGCTGAAGCGTAGTCTAGTCAATAGGGCATTAGACTGGGATTCAGGAAACCAGGTTCTGTTCCTGCCTCTGCCACTTACCTGATATATTACAACTTCATCTGTCTGTATCTCTGTTTTTCCTCCTATTCTAATCCTAGTTAGTTTGTAAACTCTTTGGATAGGTGATTGTCTCTTGCCTTGTGTTTGTACAGTGTGCTGGCACAAAGAGGCCCCATTTTCTGTTGGGGCCAATAATTAAGTGGTACAGCATGGACAGTGATATTGCCCCATCAATATTCCTCATGGTAGCTCAGTTTCTATGGCCCAATCATTCTTTGATATCCTGAGATGGCCGGCAATGGTGCTCATTGTGGTGGCTTCTTTGGACACTTGTCCATTAGAATTTTTGAGATAAAATATTGAGACCACTGTGTGGATACTGGTTAATAGTGGCTTTTGTTTATTGTTTAAATGGAATTCAAAACTAGCTCCATATCCCATTACCAGTTGCCTGATCCATCCAATCCCCTGAATTCCCCTCCTCCCCCACCTTCAATTGATCTGTGGGTTTGAAAATCATATCTATACTTAACATCCATTAAACTGTTCTTCTTTTTGCATTATTACTTTGCAAAGACTGATCAAGTAACATTTCTGAAAGACACATTAGGATAGTATGCAAAGCCTTACTTAAAATCAGTGGGATGTCACCATTTTTCTTTCATTCTGTCTGGGTATAGAATGAAAAGAACATGACTGTTCTAATACTGTATATATTCAATTGTCTTTTACTCATTTAAAGTATGAAAATGCCCTATTCCATATTCCAGTCCTGTTAAAGAATAATTGTTAAATGGGACCTCTTTCCGTTTAACTTTAACAAAGTATCTGAAATTATTAAAATCACCACTAATTATTTATACTTTAAAAGCCATGTATTATTTATAAGTGAAATCAACTGAATTGAGTTTAGAACATAAGTTACTAAGTTTTAGCCTACTATTAAGTTTGTTTTCAAATACAAGACTTGTAATGACTTGATGATGAAACTTTAACTACAATAGTGATTGCTGTATTTTGCGACGCTGACTGTTCACTGAGCACTATTTTTTAATGGACACACTAGAAGACTTCCTAGCATTCATCTTTGGATTAATTTATTTTAGAGACATACATCTGTATTACTTTTCCGTGTCTTGGACAAGTACAATATTCATAAATGAAAGTGTGTGTATTTTTGGCTGTTCTGCTGCTGTTACCTGCCTGGAAATATCTTCAGGGTTTTTTGTTAGTGGTTCACAGAAGTAGAAAATGCTCCAGTTTTCTTTGCTATTTTGGCCCTTGTACTATCAGCTGTTTAGAACAGGGGATCTCTGTATCCCTACAGAGTCACACTGACTTCAGTCGGGTTTTATGCAGACGTACAGTTCCACCTGCATAGCGCAGCTTGCAGGATTGGGGCTTTAGTTGTTAAAGAAAACTTAATGGTTTAATGAACTGTCATTGACAAGCACATGTTGTTTAATTTTCAGTTTGTCTACCAAAGTTATTGTCTACATTAGCACCTTGAACAAGTAAGTGTAAGTAAGAAGCATTGTGAATTTTGGAGCTGCTGCGTGTTTGGGATTGGTTTTAAATTACTTGTAGTACCAGTCTCCATGTAAACTTCTTCCATTTAGAAGCTGTTTTTAAATCTAATTCAGAGATTAGAGAAGGGAAGAAACAATTTAAATAGAAATAGCGTGTCTTTTAAAAACCAGTAAGTTTTTTAATTAAAAAAAAACCTCCTATAGTGGTGTTGAACCCAAACTATAAAATGTGTGTGAAAACCGGAGGAAAAACTGCCCACCTCATTTAAACTTTCAAAGCTGGATGAAATGCCAGAAGTAAACCAGTACCATAAACTCTGGTATAAGGTAAATTAGACTTTCAAACGTCTTTATAACCTAAGTTGGTACTGGTGACACTGCTTAGAGAGTTCTCTCATGTGGCGGCCACAGTTCTGGCAGTTTTCCCCATTGCCATGGCAACAGAGGCCTGAACAAGACTTGTTCATTGGCTAGAGACTTACGTTTTCTTTCCAGGAAAATTGAATTCCTTCAAAAATAACTTTCAAGGTTGTTGAGATGTTGTGATGTATTAACATGCAGTCCTTACAGAATCACAAAACATCTCAAATGTCTCTTCAGTTGCATTTCCATGATGTCTCACATAGATTGCTATTTTTTTGCCTACTAGTATTCAGAAGCAATTCTGCTGTCAGTCACAGACCCACAGAAAGCACGAGTATTTATGTAAACTAAACAAGTGTGAACACACAGGAGCAGAATTGACAGGTTTTTAACTTTTCTTTTGATGTTGCGGCTTAGAATGTTTTTACCTTTAGGCCCACAAACCAGCAGAAAAATAAATATGTTACAGTGGTGGAAGTGATAAATGATCTTTGATTTTGTACGAAGACTCTGAAAGTACTATTTTCCTTTCTAGAAGAATAGGGACTTATCAGACTCTGGAGATGACCGTTATGAAAAGTTGAATTCCCCCTACATTTCCAGCCCACACCTAAGGGCCAGCCAGAATCAGCTGACAAGCATGCTTCTCAGCATCCTACTCCCATTGCTTCACTTACATCACCATTACACTGATTCCTTCAAGTATTGGAAAGCCTGCGGTTATACAGGATTGTGTTTGTGTGAGAAAGCATCAAATTACTGTGTATTACTATTCTGTCAACAATAGTATGTGTATATGGACATTATTTGTAGCATTTTCAGGGTTTGTACTTAGTGAGTTAAGCTACAGAAGACATTGTAATCTTCCAAACTTGCTTGTCTGCTGAACTTAATTTCCAAGTCTGATTCATTAAAATTAGATGATGAGTAACCAATGTGGTTTCATTGCGGAAATAAGTGGACAGATTGCTGCATGCATCGTCTTGTAGCTTTTAGCACTTGAAAAGTTTCTGCTTCAGTGTTCATTAAGGCATATATTGTGTAAAGAGTACCAACAAAAAATGTTTACATAAAGTTAAATTTTTAAATAAGCAAGTATAAGAAGCAGCAATATTAATAAAAATGACTAGTATGGGAAGTGTTGCAAGTTAGCTATTCTTACAACTTCTGGCAATTCTACATCCAATCTGTAATAAAATTCAGGAGTCTGTGTTTTAAACTGTATCGTATTGAGGGTTTTTTTAAAATATGATAGAAATATCTAATTCATTGCATTGCCTGATTCTGTTTTTGCACAAGAGGAAATTTGCTTAAAGGAAAAATAACCACAGCAAAATTCTGTAAGTTTTAAGCTCTAATTTCAGTAGACAATCAGTGAGGCACTAAAAAATTACTTTGACCACAGGAAACACAGCTGCAACTAGGTTTGCATGACTTATTGTTATTTTTTTAGATTCTATCTTGAAGGTGTCCAAAAATACATTGGAGATTTGTGGTGGAAAGCTTGTCTCTTTGTTCTAGATTGAGAGTCGCTCACATGTCATAAGATTAATTAAAAACAATGTATCAATGGGATGTATCTGCTTTCTTTAAAATATAAATTAGTATAATTGCACCTGGTGGAAAACGCTTGAGTACCTATGCCAAAAACTTGAAAACGTGATTTCTTGCTGAAATTTTGCATCCGTGTGCTTAATTTTTTGGAAGGTGTCACCATTACAGCCCCAATTTCTGATTGAGGGAGTACTGAATTGTTAGAAGCATTGTCCAGCCATCCCATTGCTGGCTGAAAGGTTTACTGGTGAGACACTGCCTCTGTGGCTTTTGGGAAGGCAGAAGAACTTGAACCCTTTCTCCTACATGGCAGCATGGAAAGTGCTATTGCTATAAGAAAACTAGTCCTACCCTGTTACAGGTTACTCTAGTTACTGTTCCTGAAGGCCCCCCGATCTGAAGAGTAAAAATCCAGGATAACTTCTGACTTCTTAAATTGGTTGTGGTACTTTATTTTCATAGTACTCCATGACACCATGCTCTTACAGAAATTATCATGCCACAAATGCAACAACCAGGCTTCCAGGGTAGATACAAAGAAAACATTTTTTACATTTTAAAAAAATAGCTTTTTAACATTTAAATCCAACTTTTTATTTACATTTTACTATATCTTTATTTCTCCTTTTATAGTCTTAAATTGCTGGATGTTTTGTGCTTTTTTGTTAGTTTATTAATTGTGAGTAGAGTTTCAGATTTTACATAGATATCTTTTAGTTAGAAACGTCTTTGTAGAAATCTTCAGCTATACTGCAAAAGACAAGTCTAGGGCCTCATTAACAACCAACCTCATTAACAACCTCATTAACAACAAACACTCTGGAAACATTGGAATTGTAGAGGAAGGGTGGGAGGAAGGTGTGGCAGAGGTGAGAGTGAATGTCAAGTTCTCTTGGCATTTGGATCTGTTGCCAAATGAAAGAAACTGCCTTCTTTGTCCCATCCTTGTCTCCCAAATCTGAACAGAGATTTGGAGTTGAGGAGGGGGTTAATTTCTCACAGAAAAGTGGAATCACAGCCCCTTTACATATACTGAATAAAAATAACAATCAATTTATCATTAGCTTTTTATAAAGGAAATATTTTCTTATTTATGTAGTGTATCAAAATATCTTTCAAAATAAGCTGTGTGTATAGGACAGGAACAATTTTTCCACAACATCTACTTTTAACAAATCTGTTTTGTAGGCTCGTAGTTATCTGTGCCAGGATGGGCTCAGTGTCAATTTTTACTACAACTAAAGAGAGACAACAAGATGTGCAGTCAGAAGAAATGTATATGTATGCTTTCAGTTACAATGCTCCCCAAGAAGCAGAGTTCTGCCAGACATGTTCTCATAAAAATAAATTAGTTAACCCAGAGCTCTTCTTAGAGCATTTGTCTACATGATCCTTGTGTGGATATGTGAACCCCATGTGCATGAGCGCAGAATCTTTCAGACAGTAGCATACACTGGGGCTGTGCATGTGCCCTGCATGCTCTCATGCCTCCTTCCAGAGCGTATAAAGAATAGAACAGCCCCAGATGCCACCTAGTTTGTTCTTGTCTCCCAGGACAGTGAGAGACAGCTATATAGCATCCATCTGCTTCCCTGTAGAATGCTAGATTAGGTTTAGGCTTTAGTTAAATAGTTTTATAGTTAGTTTCATGTAGTGCTTGTTGGCAAAAAGGCTTTCTTTTTGTTTGTTTCCTTTGCTACTGACCTGCAAGTCAGATACTCCTCCTCGTGAGCAGTCTGCTGTTGCTTCAGAACCAATTCTGAAGTGATTGTAATGTCTGCAGAAATTGTAAAAGTAGCTTGTATTGGAATAGGAAGTGGTACGGAGGAAAACAACACTGTGCCACGTGGAAATAACGGTTGTTTTGGGGGCATACTTCCAACAGATCACTAGATACGTTGATATGGTCCTTCAACTGTGTTCCCGACTAGCCATTGAGATCAATCAGGACAAATCTGTTTTCACCTGTACTCCATTGATAATATCATAAGAATGGCCATTCTGTGTCAGATCAATGGTCCATCTAGCCCAGTATTCTGTCTTCTGACAGTGATCAATGCTAGGTGCTTCACAGGGAATGAACAGAACAGGTAATCATCAAGTGATCCATTCCCTGCTGCTCATTCCCAGCTTCTGGCAAACAGAGGCTAGAAACATTTCAGAGCATGGTTTTGCATCCCAGTCCATCCAGGCTAATTGCCATTGATGGATCTATCCTCCATGAACTTATCTAGTTCTTTTTTGAACCCTGTTTTAGTCTTGGCCTTCACAACATCTTCTGGCAAAGAGTTCAACAGGTTGACTGTGCCTTGTGTGAAGAAATATTTCCTTTTGTTTGTTTTAAACCTGCTGCCTACTAATTTCATTTGGTGACCCCTAGTTTTTGTGTTATGAGAAGGAGTAAATAACATTTCCTTATTTATAGATAGAATTCACAGGTGCAAAGTTGGATCAGTGTCAGCCAAAGTGTACCTTCCTCAAGAGGTTTTGCATTGTAAATAATCTCACTTCAAAACTTTGCACTTGGCCAAAACCTTGGTGAATCTGTCTCACGTTACTAGATCACATGGCAGCTTGTATTTATGTGACTCCAGTGGCTTGTTCATTAAACCAGTCTCTGTCAGGCACATCATGAATTTACTGACGGAAGCTCCTCCAAGAATGTTGGCATCTCTGTGTTGGTGGACAGACCCCCTGCAGGTCTGGCAAAGTGTTTTATTTCACCTGCTGCCTCCCTCAAAGATTCTTATGACAGATGCATCCAACCAGGACTGGGGTGGACATATGGACAACATCCAGATACAGAGTCTATGGTCTCAGATAGAGCGTCAGCTACACATAAATGTTTTAGAACTCAAAGCTATCTGTCTAGTTTGCAAGGTTTTCCTCTCTCTCCAAAGGGGCACCACCAACCAATCCTAACAGACAGTACAATGTCGATCAGTACATACACAGGCAAAGGAGGCTAGTCCTTCTCCTGTGTCAGGCAGTGATTCTTTTTGGGAATAATGCATTCTTTGAGTCAGCCTAATAACCCTTCATTTGTCAGCTGTCCGGAACAACTTGGTAGATCATCTCAGCCAGAAGGGCTCACTCACCCATGAATGGGACTTGAAAGGCTGTTTTCTGCATCAAATATTTATGAAATGGGGTCGTTCTCTCACTAGTCTTATTTGCTACCAAGTCACAGAGATGTATCCAGTGTTTTGCTCTGAAGGAGTAGTTAGCTCAGGCTTGCTGGCAGATGCATTTCTGTTTCAATGGGAAAAGATTCAGTTGTGTGCCTACCACCCCTTCCTTCACTCTTATTCTTTTCATTCCCAGAGTCTTCAGGAAAATATGTCAGGAGAAGGCCCAAACAATAGCTCTAGCTTGGGCACATCAGTGTCGGTTTTCCAATCTGATGCACCTATCAATATGGCCAATGCTTAAATTTCCAACCCTTCCAGCTGCCCTTTTACAAACAGAAGTCTAGTGCTCCATCCAGACCTGGTGTCCCTACATCTGACAGCATGGAGTTTAGATGGCTAAATTCTATTGATAAAAGCTATGCAGATGCAGTTTGAGAGGCTTTGATTCAGAGCAGAAAGGCCTACACAAGGCTAACATATAAAGGTAAATGGAAGTGATTTTCAAGATGGGCTGTTCAGACTTTAAAGTCTTGTTTGTTGCTTAGACTATTTGTTGTTTCTAAGGCACTCTGGGCTATCTGTCAGTTCTGTTAGAATGCATTTGACCACTGTACCTGTGATTCAGCTGCAAGTTGGGTGTCAGTTTTTTTTCCATCTCGCTATATCAAAATTATTAAAAGGACTGACTCATTTTTCTCCACCAGTTAGGGAACCCTTTCTTACACTTTCCTGGGATTTAAATGTGGTGCTTCTGTCCTTTTTAAAGACCTATCCTTTGAGTTTATATCATCATGTTCATTATGCCAGCTCTCCATAAAAACAACATTTTCCATGGCTTTCACTTCAGCATGTAAAATGGGCGAAATGCATGCTTTGGTAGCCTCTCCAAACTCAGTATCCAGGACAGAATTACTCAAACAACACTTGAGATTTTTGTTGGAAATTGTTTTGGTCTTTCATATGAATCCACTTACATGTTTACCAGATTTTTTCCCCCCAAATCTCATTACTCTCTCCTGTGGAAGTCAGGCTTCATACAGTCTGTATTTTTTGAACTATGTCATTTTACTTATCTGGAACCAAAGTCATTCTGTAGATCTCCCAGGCTTTTTGTAGTTTTTGGCAATAGTTCTATGGGGGAGGCTATCTTCTTTCACAGGCTCTCAAAGTGGGTTTCAGATTAAGATTATTATGCATATATTAAGATCTCTTATGCATTGAACAAACTACCCCTTACCTCTTGTGGTAGGGCATGTCTGCTAGAAGTCAGACATCTGTAGCTCATTTTAGGGGAGTCCCTATTTCTGTTTTTTGTAGGGCTGCTGCTTGAAATTCTGTTCATATACTTATGAATTGCAACTCTGTTATGGTTACTTCTAGATCAGATGCCCAATTGGCTGGGCTGTCCTCCAGTCTATATTTAGATACGAGTCCTATCAACCAACTACTAGTCAGTCACCTGTAGTGGAATCTGTGAGGACAAATGCGCAAAGGGATGGGGGAGGGAAGGAGCAAAAGATTGCAGTAATCAAGATGCTTTTGTCTACATGGCTCCCATAACCTGCCCCCTTTCCCACTGATACATAGTCATTTACTTGGATATCGTGTATTAGTTAAAGAACTGAGTGGCAATTGGGACTGCTTTGTCCTTTAAACATCTGGGATGTGGGCATGACGGTGCTTCAGGCCCATGTGCAGCCCTAATGGACACTGTTGGCTGAAAGAGGCTCTTATGCTTGGGGCGCGCACACCCACAGTGCAAGACTCTGGAAAAATTACAGTTACTGTAGTAACAACAACGAGAGTTCTGTAGCACTTTAAAGACTAACAAATTTAATTTCAGCAGGCATAAGCTTTCGTGGGCTTCAGCCCACTTCCTCAGATGCAGTTGGTAGAAATAATACAGCAAAGACTGGCAACATATATAGGAGGCAACATATACATATCCAAAGGCATAGACAACAATGGGTTAGGTGGATGAAAGCTGGGTACTTGAGGCCTAATGAGAACCATTGAGTAGGAGGTGAGAATGGGTGATCCGAGCAAATTACTTCTTGTAATGAGATAGCCATTCCAAATGTTACTGTAGTGTAATCCTCTCTCTTTCTCTCTTTTTTTTAAAGGAGACAAAACATTAGCCAGAGAGCTGCATATACTATAAATCATCGAGGAGAGATGATTGCTTCCATTGATAATACCCATTTTATAAATCAGCGCATGCTGTTACTTATTGAGAACAGCACACCGTATTACAGTATGATGAAGTGAGAGTTTGAATGGGGCTTTCTTTTGGTACCTCAGCTGCATGTGTTTCAGAGGTGAGGTGCTTCTCTGGAAAAAGGAGGTTCATTAGCATTAACTAACTTTTAAAGTTTAATAAAGGAGAGGATTACAAACCCAAAAAATAAATGCTAAATAAGATAAAATGGGTTAGAAAGAATAACTAATATTGTAAGTAGGTGACTTTATATACAACATTGGACTGGATATGTAGTCTACATGTCGCAGCTTGTTTTCTTATTTTATTTCCCATTTATTCCTCTTCCTCTGGTTACCATACAAACTATGCAATGAATTCACTGTAGCAGATTAAACTGAATTTAATGGATTATATATAAAGACAGAAGGGACCCCTGGTGATCATTTAGAGTCAGACCTCCAGCATAATAGGAGCCATAAAACTTCCTGAATTAATTTCTGTTTGAGCTAGAGCATATAATTTAGAAAAAACATCTAATCTTGATCTAAAACTTTCCAGTAAGGGATAATCCACCACAACCCTTGGTAAATTGTTGCAGTGGTTAATTACCCTCACTGTTAAAAATTAGCAGTTTATTCCTAGTCTGCATTTGTCTAGCTTCATTTTTCAGCCATTGGTTTTATATTTTTCTCTGCTAAATTGAAGGGCCCTCTATTATCAAATTTCTGTTCCCTTTGTAGTATTTGTAGTCTGTAATCAAATCACATCTTAATTTACTGTTTGATAAACTAAATAGATTGAGCTCCTTGAGTCTTTGGAAAACATTTCTTAAAGTTAATCATTCTTGTGGCAAATCTCTGAGCTCCCCCAATTTTTTTTCAATATCTTCGTTGAATTGTGAACACCAGAACTGCACACAGTTTTCCAGTAGTGGTTGCAAATACAAAAGTAACTTCCCTATTCCTACTTGATATTTCCCTGTTGACACATCCAAAGACTGCATTAACCCTTTTGGCCACAGTGTTGCCCTGGGAACTCATGTTCAGCTGATTATCCACCATGACATTTAGGGGTTTTTTTCCCCAAAGTCATTGCTTCCCAGGATAGAACCTCCATTTTAGGCCTGCATATGTTTGTTCCTTGATGTTTGGCCTTACATTTGGCTGTATTGAAACATGTTTGCTTGCACCTAGTTGACCAAGAGATTGATATAGAGCAATCGATGACTTGTTCTCTTCATTATTTACCACTCCCCCAATTTTGGTGTTGTCTGCAAACTTTATCAGTAATGATTTTGTTTTCTTCCAAGTCATTGATAAAAATGGTAAATAGGTTAGGGCTAAGAACTGATCCCTGCAGGACTCCACTAGCGGCACATCTGCTCCATGATGACTCCCCATTTGCAATTTTATTTTGAGACCTACAGTTAGTCAGTTTTTAATCCATTGAATGTGTGCCATATTGATTTGTATTGTATTGTTCTAGTTACTTAATCAAAATGTCATGCAGTACCATGACTTACAGAAGTACATCAATGCTGTTTACCTTTATCAATCAAACTTGATATTTTTGTGATGAAATTACAAAAATTACAAGTTAGATACAAGTTGACAAGATACATTTTCCATAAACCCATATTGATTGGCATTAACTGCATAATTCTCCTTTAATTTTTTACTAATCGAGTTCCTTATCAGCAATTCCATTATTTTGCCTAGGATTGATATCAGGATGATAGGCCTATAAATAATTGGGTCATCCTCTTCTACCCTTTGTAAATATTGGTACACAATAGCTTTCTTCCAGTACTCTGAAATTTCTTATTGTTCCAAGACTTATTGAAAATCAACATTAATAGTCCAGAGAGATTCTCAGCCAGTTCTTTTAAAACACTTGGATGCAAGTTATCTGGACCTGCTGATTTAAAAATGTCTAACTTTAGTAGCTGCTATTTAACATCTCTCCGAGTTACTAGTGGAATGGAAAGTATTTAATCATCCTGTGATATGAATAAATCATCTGTCTCTTTCCCAAATACAGAACAGAAATGTATTGAATACTTTTGCATTATTATTGAGAATCCTACCATTTGTATCTAGTAATGGACCAATACCATTGTATCCATTGTATCCGTTGTATCCATTTGTATCTAGTAATGGACCAATACCATTGTTAGCTTTCTTTCTTGATTCTGGCTTGTTTGTCATCTAGTAAAATGCTCTGAAACAGTTCCCAATTATCAGTCACATTTTTCTGTTTAAAATCTTTCTTCCAGTTGATTTGGGTCAAGTCATGGTCACTTGCACATCAGCAATCACTAACTTTCTTCTGTGATCAGTTGCACTTTATCAACTATAATTATTAGAAATTCCAAGGATGTTTTAGTACTAGTGGCATGAAACTTCCAGAATGTGTCTCAGATTGAAGGTCCGTGATGATAATTCAAATTTTACTTACAAATTAAGTAAGTGCTTAAGGAGACTGTCATCCTTTTCTTTTGGCGTAGTTTGGTGGTCTGCAACAGGAACCAACTAGTACGCCATCTTGTGTTTTCAATATTATAACATTGATCCATAAGTATTCAAAAGCATTTGTTTCTGAGCTCTGTGACTTGGAAAACTGATAATGTTTTTTTTGACAGAATACCACTCCTTTTCCCCTTTTGCCTATTCAGTCCTTCCCAAATAGGTTAAACTTGTGGTTTTAGCATTCCAGTCATGCAGAAACTTCCCATCAGGTTTCAATAATACCACCCAGGTTGAATGTATGCTTATAAATGAGCAATTCAATTCCTCTTACTATCCAGACTCCTGGCATTGGTGTATAAGTAATTAAAGTATGTTGTCTTTTCATGTCCCTTAACCTTGATTAATTTTGTTCTTAACGTCTTGATTTTTGTGCTAAGTGAGTGCTCATTTGTTCCTCCTTTACACTGCCCCTCTTGCTGTTAGCTTAATACCCTCCTGACTAATCTAGGCTGGGGACAGATGGGTTAGAAGATCATTTCCTCTTCTCCTGAGATGGAGGCCATCCAGACTGTACAGCTCTTTCTCCCCATGGAAAGTAGACAGAACAATATTCCACAACCTAAACCTTATAACACTTATTTAGCCAGCGGTTCAATTAAGAAATCCTGCTAAGGCATTTTTAATAAAACTGCTATTTAAAAAACAAAACTTCTCCTTGAAAAAATTGAACTTCTCCTTGAAAACATTTGCTTAAAATTGCATTTCTTGAGCTGACTTCTTAATTCACTGTATGCAATTGAACATTTGGCTTGTTTTGGTAGGAGGTGTAGTTCTGTCACAGCCAGCATAAGCATAACTTGCATTTCTTGAGCCACAATAGGTGCTTAATGTGTTGTGTTGTAGAAGCAGCTAGAAACCAATCAGAACAGCATGTATGTATGTTAGGCCTGGCATGTTTGTGCATATTTAGTAAAGTTATTTGGGACCTAACTGTGCCTGTGTGATGTCTTCATATTGTTTTGCATGTAAAGACCAAAACAGACACATTGGTCAGGAAATATTGACCAGCATGTATGTATGTTAGGCCTGGCATGATGTCTTCATAGCTCTTTAATTTTAGCATACACATAACTAACTACCTGTTTGTCTTGGATTCATGCACACCTGAGGTAAATGAATGAATGAACAAACTCACACAGAAAGTTTAGTAACATAAATACAGCCACAGGAGTCTGGCAATGTTTTGATTGGGAGGCATTTCTTAGTTCTCAATTCTGTACCTAACGCACTAGATCAAACTCTGTCTCATGTTACTGAGTTGCCTTTCCTAATGGCCAAAGGTGACAATGGCTGCCTATCAGAGGAGCTGCCTCTTCTGCAGATTTCAGCTAGGAGGATGGTTGTGGCCTTAGATCCATAAGCAAGATCTTGGACAACATGGCCCCAGGTAGCTACATTCAGATCGGTGCCCATGTTTTGACAAACACTGAAGACCTAGCTGTATGTGTTTACATTGTTCATTTATAAGATTATCTTTGCCAAGGAAAATGCTCCTCTGAGATTTTTTTCCTTTACATTTTAGGCCTCCCAGATCACAGGCTAGATTCTTCATGGAATCTCTGTGGTTAGCATTGTGTTGCTAATGCTGACTTTCTTTTGTTTTTCTAAGCCTCATTAAAGCACTCGGAGATAAATACCTGCATAATTATGTAGACTCTACAGTCAAGTATACTTGTGCTTAGGGGAGAATCTTTTGATATTAGTCCTTCCAGTTTGTCAGCATTCCTGGTAAGAATACACCTGGAAAATGCTTAACTAGTCCACTGAAGTCTGCCCATTTCAATGAAACTCCAATCCATTACAAATGTGCTACTTCCTTGAAACAAAAGCAGTTTTCTTCATTAAAGTGCATTGTACTGCCATGCTTGATCTTAACAGAATGATCAAGAACACCATGTTTACCAAGATGTTTACCAAGATTACTTTTGTGACTCTACCAATAGAGTAGTCAGTAGCTGACCAAATATTCCATAAATATGATTGGCAAGGGAGTGAGTGAAGAAGTAGTACTTCAGTTTACTCTTAACTCACTTTTTCAATTGATTAGTTTTCAAATTGAGCATCTTTTTAACTATTTGGGTATATGTATGTGAAGAATACAGTTCTCAGTCATCCTGAAGCTTGAGGGTAACCTGGGGTCATGGTATGTGTGATGCTGGCAGACCAGGTTTCAGCTCATGAAAGGTCCCTGGGCCTCAACTGAACACTGACCAATACATACTTGGAAACCAGTCTAGTTCACTTGTGTGTTAGCATTGTTAAAATATGTTTGTAAGAATGTGTTTAGTGTTTAGAATTTATGAAATGCTTGTAGGACGCTGCATGTATTAATCTCATTCATAACATCTGTACCCCATGTTATAAGGTTATGTAGAGTGTTTGCATTGTAAACCTCTGTAACTGTGTAACTCACCAAATAGGAAAGAGGAATTAATTAATGTAATATGCTGGCTTCCTACAGGAAGTGTTATGTCCTGCCCACAAGAAGGCCCGTTGAAACCAAATGAGCCATTGTGAAACATCAGAGAACAAAGACTTGGTTAATTCTATTATCTCTTTCCCCCTCACTCCCCATGAATAGGAAATATGCACTGAATTCATCCCATCAGTTTGAACTCTGGGAGGAAGGCAATAAAAATCCATGACAAGAAGAAACTAGATCTTTATTGCTTGGACTATGAGGGACAAAGGTTACCAAGCATAAGCAAAAGATCCCCAGTGCTTGGCTTAGATTAACCCTAAAGGACATATAGATTTTGCTTATTACAGCAACTTCTGTCACCTTTTGGACCCTAAGACACTAATTTATTTCTGTGTATATGTTTACCTGCTTTAACCTTGCAAATAACTCTTATTTCTTTTTCTTAGTTAATAAATCTTTAGTCAATTTATTATATGATTGGCTACAAGCATTGTTTTTGGTGCAAGATCTAAGGTGCAATTGACCTGGAGTAATGACTGGTTCTTTGGGACTGTGAATAAGCTGAATATTGTGTTCCAGAATATTGTGATTTATTTATTTATTTTTGCTGTAAGGGATCATCTATAAAATAGGCAAGCTTGCCTACATGGCAAGATAGACCGCAATACCCAAAGGACTGTCCGTGACTGCACGGTTAGGCTGTTATGGTGTCTGAAGAGTTTACGCTTGATACAAAATCTAAGTGTAGAATTCACAACCAGTTTGGGATTTGTGCTGTACTTCTTAACAGTCTGCCTTGAGGTTGGTACTCATGCTCTTGAGCCACTCCAGACAGCTTGACAGCGTGCAAGAGTTGAGATCACAGAAGTAATGCATGCAGTACTTAGGAATGGCAAAGTTTTAATTTTGAAACTTCTGGTAGTATAGTTTGTATTTATCTGTTTATAATGGTAGGGTAAATATTGTTTGGCGATTTCTTGATGCTGGTGAATCCAATGAGTCTCCCTGTTAATGAATTTATTCTATTTTCGACTGTATGTGAAGAGATTTTAGCTGGAGTGGCTGCAGCAGAATTTTGATTATGAAAATCTGGACTGTGGTTCTGTGCTGCACCTCTTAGGAGGGATGGGAGCTGGCTAACGTGACTTTAAGCCACCTTTGTGCTCAGCTGCTACAGGAGCTAGAGAGGGCTCCCAGCATAATTTAAGACACCTCTTGGAGGCCTGCCTAAGTTATGGTAGCTTCACTGGATTGCCCTCTGTGCTGCAGTGCTACATGCTGTGTCCATGCCCAGGGCTTATGAAGGGGTCCTTGCAAGTCAGCTTTACCTGCATCTTCTGCAGTGCCTGCAGAATCCTTCCAAACTCAATATGGGCTTGTTAAGGCCCTTTGAGCTGATATAAAGAGTCTGGAATGCAGGTGAGGAAGATCTTGCCTCTGGTGCTTCTGTCGTTTTTATGCTGTTAATGAAAAAGCTAGTAGGATGTTTCATTTTTACAAAATGTTTCCTTCTTCCATTTCAATTTTGGCACTAGAATTGTGTGAAATAATTGATTTTTCAATTAACTGTCAGTTCTGAAAAAAATAAAAATGTTTTAGGTTGAACCGAAACTGATTTTTTATTTTTTATTTTTTGGTGGTGGTTGCAATTTTTAGGGAATTGAAAAAGTTGAAAAAGCTTCATTTGTGTTCAGCCCAACCTGAAATAAAATGTTTTGGTTTTGAGTACTTACAATAAAAGAACAGGAAATGGCAGGCTAGACCACAAAGCCACAAGAGGAGGTAGTGGTACTGCGCTTCCTTTATACCCAGTAGTGATGGCACTCAGCTAGGATATGAGACACCCTGGTTTGAATCCTTCCTCTGGAGCAGGAACTGGAACCCGTGTGTTCCCCTCTGAGAAGCGTGTCCTAACCATCAGGCTATTTATTGGCTGTTTTGGGATGGACTCTGTCTCTCCTCTTGACACTGTTCCACTTTGGCCCAGTGACTGTTCAAGAATTTTATACAGAGATTGTGAGAGTGACTCCCTAGCCCAGTAGTTAGGGCACTCACATGGGAGGGAGAACACCTGGGAATCCAAGACTGGGTCTTCCACATTCCAGGTATGTGCCTTAACCACTAGGCTATTGGGTATAAAGGGGAACCACCACAACCACCTCTTCTGGTAGTTTTGTGAATGGCTCCTGAATCTACCCCCAAAAAATCAAAATGTGTTTCATAACAGAAACAGTTTGTGTTGACACTTCTGACTTTTTTTTTTTTTGCCTTTTTTGCTTTGTTTCGAAAGAAACAATTAGCCAAAAAGCTACATGAATTCACAATCACAAAACATTTTGGTTGACCCGAATCTGCATTTTTCAATGAAAAGAAAGGTTTTAGCTGAAAAACTTCACCCAGTTCTGCTTGGAACCTTAAGCTACAAGACACAGACATACTGAAAAACTTTTAGTCGTGTTAGTTAAAAATATACATCTTAACTGGATGCAGTGTGGTGACTTAATTTTTTGTGTATTTAACTCTTATCAGCTGAGTATACAGTGGTGGCGTCAGTTCCGTCATCCTGATATCAGATCTTGTATTGGTAGTGCTAATATTTATTAAACAAAATTTAATTTCCTTCCAGACTCAGTGTTCTTTATTTGCTCATTTTTATGTAGAAGTCTTTAGAGATGAATAACAAAATCTTAATTTTGTATGATGGTTGCATAAATTATGCAGGATTCTTAAACTGTTTAAATAAATCCTAGCACTATGATGAAAAAATTGTAGCAAAGTAACTTTTTTCTCTGTATTAGTTCCACTGTGCTTGAGATACCTGTGGCAAAACAGCAGCTGTTGCTGTCCTGTTACCTTGATAATGGTGTGTAGTGCTTACAGAGGGAAACAAATATATATTAGATAAAAGGACCACTTAAAGTGAGAGTGAGAATTGTACATATTGCGTAGACACTACTTGTGTTATATATGAGAAAACCAGTTGCTCATATATAGGGACATTCACATAATTGCACAAAATTGGATTAATATTTATACAGCAAGTAGTTGTGATTGGATGGTAAGTTGCTTTCAACAACCTATTTTTATCTGCAATATGCCTGTCACTTGGTTTAAGATGGTGTGTGTGTGTATGCTCTTGCTATTTATATAGCATCAAAAATCCAAGAATTGCACTATGGACTTTATAGTTGAAGTAAAAATCCCTTATGTACTTGCCCCAAAGATGTTACAAATTAAGGACTGTTTGTGTTTGATAGGAATAAAAAACAATCTGCAGAACTCCCAATGGGAGAAGGATTAGTCTCTCACTCCTAAAGTGATCCCCCTTACCATGAATGTTTGAGCAACTTCGGAAGGTAAGAGTGGTTCTGCTGATGTCAGGTTTGGCTATGAAAGTGTGACCATTCTTCTCCTGATGCTGGTGCTTTGCAATCTCATCTTCATAAAGGAGCAGGGGCCGTCCAAAGTGCTTCATTTGTTATAAAAACTGAATGCATTTAACTTAGTTTAATATCACAATTTTGGAATTGGCATATCTAATCTCGAATAGAGTGTAAATAGAGTAGATTTGGCCAAAAATGCTGCGACTAGTTAGATGCTTGTGCTCTATAAAAGAAATTGGTGATCTTGGTCCAGTTCCCATTCCTCAAGTGTCTGTATTGCAATTGGTGATGGCCAACCATTGGCTGTGCTTGCAGATTGAAGTGCACATTTCACTCCTTTTCTTTTCAACACATCAGTGGAATGGTGTCTGGTAATATATGTTGCTCTATTTTTGCAAATTTTATCTGATATATCTGTCATGTAATTCACATCTAAAATACTATGCTCTTCTTATGTGTGCAGAACTTCCATTAGGAGTGCCACGTTTGGAGGCCAGCTTTGCCTTTAATTAGTTTAGTACTTAAATGCTGACATTAAATAACTTCAAAACTAAAACAACGAAGAACCAACTCTGGAAACGTGGTGGTGGTGTTTAATTTAACCCTCCCACCCCATTTTTTTATAAATGTAGTTTGTTCTGACTTATGATCAAAGTTGAGACTGGACTTCACATTCTCAAAACACTGTATAAGGCTACGTCTACACTAGAGCCTATGCTGGTATAACTTGTGTTGCTCAGGGGTATGAATAAATCACATATATATCACATAAATAAAGTCACATATGTTACAATGACATAAGTGGTCGTGTGCACATCGCTATGTCAGCAGGAGAGCATCTCCTGCCAGCATAGCTTCTGCTGTTTGTAGAGGTGGTTTTATTATGCCAACAGGAGAGCTCAGCCATCCCTTTCGCGGTGGGTGACTGTTGCCCTGGGGCCCAGAATTGGTGTTGGCAGGCCTGAGTGAAGCAGCTGCATTGGTACAGCTGTGCCACTGCAGCACTGTATGTGTAGATATGGTCTAAACTGCCCACTTTAACTCTCATTTCTCTGATTCTGAATGTTAGCTTTCTAACTTTAGGGCCTCAGGTCATGCTACTTGCTAGTTCTGTTACTACTTTACTGCATTGAGAGAGACCACCTCCTTTTGAGGACAGCCTGGCAGCAGAACTATACAATAACTAAACATTTGGTACCATATATCTGATTCTTATACCATGCTCTTAGCAGCTCCTGTTGCATCCTTCCAGAACTAGTCTGTTTTATATCATGACTATGTTGTGGGACACTAGAAGAGAATTGTTAAATAAACCCAGAAGTGACACATTAGGTGGAACTTGGTAGAATACTATTTTATTTTTCCAGTTTTAGTTCTGCTGCTGCCTAATCTTTGCTTCTCTGCTCTTGTGGCATGAAGTTCATCTGCAAGAACACCTTAGCTTCAGCTCCAAAGAACCACCAATGGCACTTCACGTCACTGTTGCACTTTGCTGAGCGGGGAACAGGGAGTGATTTAAAAAAAAAAAAAGTATTGTGAAATGGGGACGATAGAAAAAAGGAGACCAAAGAAATGGAAAGATGGTGGCAGCGTTTAGCAGGGCAATGTCATTGAGAGATGAGGATAGGGAATTTTTTTTATATAAATATTGTGCCAGTGCCTTAAGCCATTAACTCTATTGTGCTAGCCACTGTTTTATCGCACACTAAAAGTACCCTCCCCTGGAAAGCTTACTATAAAAGTGTGTGTGCAGAGAGGTGGTTGGGAGGGTCAATTCTATATTAATAGAAAAAGGAATAATGTATGAAATAGAAGGCATGAATTAATTTCATGTATTAGAATAATGGGGGAAACACTTTTATAGTGGACAGTGTATTACTATATTTTAGTCTGTTTATAGCTCTAATATACGATTCCATGATATCCCATTGGCAAGTACCTCTTTTGCTTAAAAGTAATTAAGTATTTTATGTAGTTTGGAAGAAGTTTTCTGGCTACGTTTTAGTCTGATCTTCCCACCCTCTGTTCTGTTCTGGTATTCCTCTCCCCTTCAAATGTTATCAGTTAACCTGATCCTCCTCTTTTCTCTTACACCCCTGAGAAATCCTCTCATGCTGGTAGCACCAGACCAAGGATGGCTCTTTTTTTTTTAATCATCCTTTCTAGGTAGCAAGAACTCTTAATAGGGGTAATGACTTTTACAGAAATCTAAGCTTTCTTTGCACAGAAAGTCTGGTAACCTCTAGAAATAGCTGGAAACAAGGAGAGCCAGCACCATGTGATAAGCCAGCTTTCTGTGGATCACCAACCATGTATGGACCAGTTTGTGATCCATTTGTACCACTTTGGAGCATGGTGCTTGATTTGCATCCTTGGGGAGCGTGGTGCTTTACAGATACATTATGTTTGATTAACTTAAAATTCATGTTAGAAAAACTTAGGTTGGTAGAAAAGTGGGAAGGAGGAGTTAAACTGGAAAGGGAATACTGTCTTTGGGAGTGTGGTGTTCAAGGAAAGCAGATCAAATAGATAGTTTGTTTATAGGTTTTCTTCTTAAATTGTCATCCTTTGTTGGAGAGGTTAATGCCAAGATATTGTCTGAAGAATAGAATACTGACTCTGAAGTGGTTGAACCAGTTTATTTCATGCAGACACTTCAGGGTGGAGTCTGCTCAGGCAGTGACGTCTAGCAGCAAATCTTGTCTGAGTCTTATAAAAAGCAGCAAATCTTGTCTGAGTCTTATAAAAAGTCTTTTTGGGCTTCCTCTTCATGTAAGTGGTACCCACTATACCTCTGATTCCAAAACATGATGTCATTGCACCCCTTGCTAGTACTACTTTAGCTATTTCATTCTGCAGAACTCTGTAACACAGCTTTGCATGGTCCTTTTGTTCTGCAAACTCCAGTCCCTCACTGATTGAGTCTCAGTGTTTTATTCTATACACTTTCAGGGTTTTTTGAATCACTATTGGGCCATTTTGGGAGTTGCTACTTGTGTTCAGGGCTAGAAAAACTATTCACCAATGATGAATGTGTGGGCTTGAATTGTTGATATTTTTGTGTGTGTTGTAAGCTTTCATTAAAGTAAAAAGTTGACAGCACTGACTACGGAGGGGTGTGTGGGCAGTGCAGCAAGAAAGTGTTGATTTAATACATCTCATGCTATCCCTCTTGTCCTGTGGGATTCCGTGGAGCCCCAGCATATTTTTTAACTGTTCTTTTCTAGTGTAAAACCCCAGTTGAGGCAGGTGACATCAGCTGTCTTCCATCAGGCCGAAAACGCATAGATTACAATTCTTGCACCAGCCTCAATGAATATGTCACTAAGTAGTTAAACTTGCGGAGAGATAAAAGCACCTAAAATGTGTCCTAAAGAATTTAAATTTATTATTTTCCTGTCTTTACCACTATAGTTACACCATATGGAAAGAATTTGGGAGTAACTATTTTTACAATTGGCCTTGAGCGGAGAATAAAGGAAATCAGGCAGATTCCAGTCTTCAATGAATTAAGAGAAGGGGAAGCAAGGAAAAACAAGAACCACACTGAGTAACATTTCCTCTTTCCTGCTACACCCATGAACGGGTGACAGTGAAGTCTTTATTGAGAGTGGCAGAATTCCTAAATATAAGACGCATTCCGTCTGTACAGAGGTGCATGCTGAGGCATCATGAGGCAAGCAATCACAGAAGGCTGGAAGGAAGCCTGCCATTTGTTTCTTATATAACCTTCTGACTGTGCTCCAAGAATTTTTTTTTTTTTCTTTTCTGAAAGCTGTGTATCTAAATTTTAGGAATCTACTACATGAGCCAGAGGAATTCAACTTCTGCTTAACATCAAGTTAAAACCCCTTCATTTATGTTTTCAACCCTATCTTAGTGTATTCCCTTCCTGATTCCCTTCTCCCATTTTTTGGGCTGCACTAGCCCATTGTGGTCTACAGCAAAGGGAAATTTGCACAGTTGAAAGCTGCTACACCTCCTTCCTGACAGACTTTCTTCCTTGAGATGTAGACAGGCAAGGTCTGCACTAGCACTTGAGTGACAGACATATGGTAAGACTATTATTACCATATTGGCTCAACTGCTATCTTTAAAGCAGAAGTCCCTTTCAAATGTAGTATAGTAAAATGGCTTCATTTTTGTTAAAGATAACTAAAAAGGATTTTTAAAAACACTGATTTAAAAAAAAAAATCATGTATGAAAAGAGACTCATAGGTGTGTCTTCTTAAACATTTCTTGTTTTTACCTTAAATATCATGAACTTCAAGCCTGGTCTTTGGTTCTCCTGGAGAATCTTTTGAGAGATTTTTTTCAATGTTGCAAGCTCTGACACTGTAACCAAAGGGGTGTTAAATACAGATTCATTCTTCAGAACATTCAGAATTTCAGTTAAAACAGGTGTTAACAAAAACAAAGTTTGTCAAAAAATTCCATTGTCTTCATTACTAAGTTTTCATTGTCCTGATTCTTGAGATGTCAGCATTTCAGTTACTGTACAGACTTCAGTCATAGACAAGATCTGAATTTCTAACATTAAAAAAAAAAAAAAAAAAAAAAAAAGGCAGGGAGGAAATTTTTTGTGTGTGTGATAGCAGTCTGTCTGGAACATACATACGTAGCTGTTTCTTGCTTGGAGCTTTGAACTGCTATTACTGCTGTGTAAATTTTGCTGTTTTCTCAAATCTTATTTGAAGTATTAATAGACATAATAAAAAAGGGGAGACTTTCCTGCGCCCACTCATTTCTCTCTCAATGAAAATGTAACCAATTAATAAAGTCCAATCCCTTCTTGAATGCTCAGAATTCACAGCTATAAAGTCATTTCAGAATAACTTGTGTTTTCAGAAGGTAAAATACTAAGAGCAGAAAATCTCATCTGTGCTGGACTTGAGTAAAATGGCTCTGTTTCAGAATAAAGCATCCCTAAAATTTTAATGCTTTGTTGGGAAGGCATCATTTAGAGCAGGCAGATTCCATGTTGTAAATTTATCATCTATGTATCCAAAAAGTACAACACAATAGCTGTATCTGTATTCTGAAGCTTCATGCCCCCTTGCTTTGTCTATCCTAAACCATCCATTTGCTTTCTGCTCAGCAGATGTATTGCCGTGTGATGCAGCGCAGCATTATTCAGATTTTTTTCATCTGGAAACTGTGTGTGCATGTGCGTGCGAGTTCCCCTCCTCCCCCAGTATCTACCATTGTCTGATTATCTACTTTACCAGCAAATTCTGACTCTCTAGCCGTGGAAGGTTGTTCACTAAAATAACAGGTGGAGGAAGTTAGCGATGGGGAGGTATAATGGATGCAATGGTGCAAGACTCTTGAACATTGATTAGTTTTATCTGTCTGGGTGACCTCGTGGGAGGAATAAACTCTTCCTTTTTAAGGGAGAATCTTGGAGTCTAACTACTGAGGTAAGAAATTTAACCTATTAAAAGCCAACTTGAATAAACTTCAAAGAAGGCTGTAGAAATCATTTTTAGCCCTAGGACAGTAATAATTTGTGCTTCAACAAGTTTTCTGGATTAACAAACAAACTCTGACTGTTCTCCATTGTTTGGCACATTGCTGAAGAGAAATAGTACATAACAGTAATCCTTTCATGGCAGTAGCTCTTGGTATATCAGTTACAGCACTACATTCCACACTTGGAAAAATCCAATTCCTGGTCATAAGATTTTTAAGGAGATGCTAATGACTAAACCCAGAGATGCCTCTAAAACAGTCACATCCACAATTACTGTATTTGTTTTCCTTACTAGTAATTTGGAGGTTCTCTTGGCTTTTTAAATACAATTAGCTTGGAGTAGAGCTAAAGTAGCTTCTTATTTACTACAGTTAAAATGAAAAAACACCAATTAGTGAAGTCAACATCAAAGACCAAGAAAATAAGCCAACCTAAGCAGCTTTTATATGTAATTGCACTGTCAGGTGTTGTGCCTACCTTTCAGATATTTCTGCATTCTAGCAAACATAACAATTCACAACTCTCCCCACTTCCCTCTCTTTACCATCCAATGACAGTAGATCCCACTCACCAACATCCTCCTTTCTCCAGTCATCCACTCTGCTCCACCTCTAGACATTTTTCTCCACAGATCTTTAACTTCTGTTTCTTGGTGAGCCTGACTGGTATAATAAAACCCCTCATGTTCTAATAATGTCTCCATTAATTTTTTAGACTAGTTTTCACAGACTGAAGCATATACATGAACACAACATTTGAAATGAGATAATAGAAACAGCAGATTTTTAATTTTAGAGTGAGGAAAATTCAGAACATAGGGAAGGGTTAAAAAAAATATGATAAAACTCACCTGGATGTGTGTGGCTGTTTTCCCCTCATCTCCCCTCAAGCCCTAGGTGGATTTCTGTTGTTTTGGCAAGGGAGGAGTATTGAAAGAGACAGTTGTAAAGGAATGAAGTGGAGATGGGAAGATAGGCTAATAGGATGGGGTTGTGGGGAAACTGCTTAAAACTGACTAGGGATTTGCTGTGTTTACAGTAATGATGTTGTATTTTGGTATACTCCCTTTTGTAGTGATAGATTTTTACTCTCTTTTTTGCTAGTTTTCTCTCAATTTAGGTGTTCTTGGTACCATTTAAACCATAATTAGGGCTGTGTGTTTGTCACATGGTGTGCGTGGGGAGGGAGGAAGTCACAGATACTGTGCTGATTTTTTCCCTGTTTTTCTGACTTTTTTTTCCTATCTGTGGCTTTTCCCAAATGATGGCTGGTGGGTTACCAGCCCAGTGTGGAGGGGAGGCCTGGTGAGGGAAAGGGTGAAGTCTTCTCTGCCCCAATGTGCTGCACTCACCCCAGGCAATGGTGGCTCCTGTTCTGCAGCACTGGGGTGTGTGTGCGTGTGACTGTATGAGAGAGAGAGAGAAACCTAAGTAGTGCTGCGACCCTGTGGGCTAGGTTGTAATGCCTGGAGCAGGGTGCCAGGCCGAGCTCCACTGGCAACAGCTGCTGCTGCTGCTTAGAGTGAGTGCAGTGCATCAGGATGGGCTCGTCTATCAACCCCCATCCCTGGCCTCCCCTTCTCGCCAAGTGGGATTAGGTTTGCAGTGCTGGGATGAAGGGTGCTGCTTCTGTGGGTGGGCGGTGCCACCTTGGTGGATCAAGGAGAGTGGCATTTTTAATAGAAAATTAGCTAGCAGTTATGGTAAATTGATTACATTTATCATGACTGCTCTGTGGTTTTTTTCCAGTAAATAATGCCGTGACAAATTTGCAGCCTTAGCTATGACTCCTAAAATTATCAATCTGGTTTAACTAGTATTATTTTTGGAAACTGAATTGTACATCTTATAAAAACTCCCAATCTTGTTATCAGTTTTATCAAAACTGTATAAATGAAACTGATATCCATTAATGTGAATAAAGATTATGTGTGGAACAGAATGTTAATATGAAATTGAATTGAATTTTCAAAAACTTACTACCTATTTCCACTAGGTGGCCACCTAACCTGTGATTAATCTATTACTGGATCAATTGAATAGAAATGTCATTAAATCCTCCTTTCCATGGTTACCAGTACTTTCAAGTTTGATGTTGTTTCTCAGCTTTCTAAAAAACTGTTTTATTCAGAAAGCGAATCTTTATAGAAGCAATGGCATCTGCGCAATTAGCAACCAAATAAATTATTATGAATTTACACCAATTGTCTGTTTTGCCGACAGATTTCTTAACCAAAAATGTCCATATATGACACCTTGGGAAAAAAATCTGGATAGACAAATTACACCAGATGGAATAGGGCTTGATCTAGAAAAATGGACCAGCAATCTATCTGGAGTGTGATGAAAGAAAATGTCTTTAAGATACTATTTCAATGATACCTTACACCAGTCAGGTTAATATCATATATATATAGATTGAATGGGGATAAAGGTTGGAGAAACTGTGGTGAAAGAACAGACTTTATACAAATATAGTGGACATGTCCTGTTGTTAGAGAGTTCTGGGATGCAATTCATATTCAACAAATTTGTGTTATTTGGTTATTCGCTACCAAATGGTCCTTTGGTTAACCTCCTGGGGCTTCCAGCACAAATGGTCACACAAAGGGAAATGAAGAACTAATCTCTCATCTGGCAGTAGTAGCTGCTAGGCTACTGATATCATATTATTGGAAAAATGAAAATAGTCCAACTATAGAGGGAGAATTTAAAAAAAAAAAAAAAAAGAAAAGAAAAGGTGGGAGGTTGTTACAGAAATATTAACACACCAGTTATACACCCAGAAAAATAGATGGAGGACAAATGGATACTTAGATATTTGGTTACTGTTTATTTAATATTCGGAAAAAGTACATTCATCTGGATAAGAAAAAAACAGCATATCTGACCCGTTTTTTGAACTTTGAACAGCACACTTCTCCAGTTTTTTGAACATTTGCTAGATATGCCTCTTCTGTTAGATATGTGTAATTAGAGATTTCACTCAACTTAATAAAATCACTAGAAACAACATCATAGGTGGTGTAATGTTGATCACTTTGTAATATGGTAACACACTGTTAGATAGAGAGATTGTTGACTATTACTGTTTAATGTCTCTCTAAACAAAGCTCACTGTTGTGAGGATTACTGTTTTATTTCTGATATTTACATGGCAAGGATTTTTAAACCTGAAATACTTCCTACATACCTAGTAAAAAAAATCAAGAACCACCTGTATTACTAATGTGTATCAACATGTATTCTCCTGACAAATGTATCATTTGAGTGCTGTTACAAGAATCCATTTTAAAAAAAGTGTTCTACATGACACTAGTGGTGGAAACTCATTAAAATGACATGTAAAATTTAATTTCATCAGCAGAAATCATGCAACATTGGCAGTAAGGTTGCATATCCCAAGGCATTGGGGGGTGTGTTATGTGTGGGGGCTGTTTAACTGGCTATCAACAAACCATTGCCTTTCATTCATTTACTGTTTTCATGAAGGCAAAAATTGGAGCATGTAGATCCAATATATTCAACATACTGTAGCAAAATCAAGAAAATAAATTCACCATCCCATGGGACACATTCTGTAGATTAACCTTCCTACTCTACAGCATGCCAGTAATTTTTCATGTTACCCATATTACATTAAGGAAACCGCTGAATCTTTAAAATGGAAGAATTTTTATGGAAAGAGTAGTGACTGATCTCTGTAAACACTTCTAGCTTGTAGTACCCCATGAGTAAGTAGGCTATAAATACAACTAAGTGGAAAGCCTACAGAATGTGCAGTGAACAGCATTAACTTTTAACTAATAGTCCAGCCAATATAGGTCAGACGCCTTACACTGCTGATGCGTAATAATGCTGAGAAGATAGGAAGGACTAACTTCATTTCTTCTAGTCTTCCTGTTCTACCTGAATGCAGGTGGTGCAGGCACACTTCTCTCAATAGTCTAAAGATGAAATATGTGAGATGCCTCTGAAATTAGAGTTATTGTCCTTCAGTTGAACCACTTTGAACAAAGGTTGTGCCCCAGTCATCCATTAATCCTTTATTTGTCAGGTACCTAGATAAGGTGGTGGTAGGATTTCAGGCAATGCTTGGTCCTGTTTCCCAGCTGCTACCATTTCTGAACTGGTGCTGGGATGTCTGAGCAGCAGTAGATTGTTTGGCTTGGCGCAATGGCAGGGCAGGAGGGTGGGATGAAAGGAGATGGCTGAGTTTCACAGTTGCAGGGGGTGCATGGCAAATGGAGCAATAAGAGAGACAGCCAGTGGGGTGCAGTTTCCACATGGGTTCAGTCACCCCTTCAAGCAGCAGGAAGGTGCTGAACTAGCCCTGTAAATAGTTGGCCTATTATACATATGGCTATCTGGCCTTTGCAACTGTTGACATGTACAGACAGCAGGACGAAGAATGTGGAAAGTTTTGGGGGCATGATGTGGCACCTTGTCAAACCTGCTGAAATAAGTGCACAAAGCAAGGCTGTTCAGAGTGACTTTGTTAGAATATGGATGTTTGGATCTCTTTATTAAAACAATGAGGAAAAAATCTAGGATGGGTCTGGTAGCATCATCTGAAGATGCCTCTGAGAAATGGTTTCTGCAGGAACCTGAGTACTGGAGTGAGCCATTTTTTCTACTGTTACTCCAAGACCACCTTTACCAATCAAGCCATCCCATATGGGTTGTAATGAAGGGACAATTTGTAAATTTGCAGGGTCTTTCATGATATTATCTTATCTTCACTCTTGGGCAAGTCTCCCCTTGAGCTGATGTAGTTGTCAATACAGCAGTAGGAATGATGTAATGTTCCCATCACAGTGGTATTTAAGCATTGCTGTCATTAGCTTCCACCTTCCTTCCATCTTCACTTGGCACTACTCTATCTACTAGTACAAGAGGATTGGGAGAAGTCAAACTTTTTTCTAGTTGTGAGTTGGATCTGAGGTGTTTGGAAGTAGATGTGCTTTGCCTTCCTAGACTCATGTCATGTATTTTGTGTGTGTGTGGTGTGTGTGTGTGGGAGGGTGGGGAACAATTAAGAGAGATGCTTGGTTCATTACCAAGCCCATCAGCAGGAGATCCCTCAGGGAAGCACCTGTTAATTCCTAAAGTATACAGTTTAAAAGTCTTTTTATAACACAAAACTTATATTTAAAAATGAGTTTATCAGGTTATGTTTTTTCATAACTGATGCCAAATTAATTGTTTAGTGAAAAACATTTATTTTAAAGGTATATTCCTTTATAATGTTAATCATAAGTAGAACTATTTAGAAGATTGCCTTCAATCTGACATAAAAACTTTATTATCTTTGTGTTTATAAAGAGTAAAAACCTAATTTTAAACTTCTTGATTTAAAAAAAAAATTTTTTTCCAGATGGAATATTTATTGAGTGGTGTGGGAGGATGTTTAAAGCGCAGCTTAAGTACAAACTGGAAAAAGAGTGGTCTATGATCAGGTGCAGATCTTGACTGGTTTTAGTCTTAGCGTATTAACATAAGGAACTTTAAAAAATAATTGAACTATACAGAATTATATGTAGGTAGCCAAAATCTTCACAAAATACTTAATGAAGATGCTTAATACACAGTCAGAGTACTCCGGAATTGCACAGAACTCTTGTCTCTTTAGGTTAGTCTGTTATAGCTCAGCTTTGTCAGATGATGATTTGATGTTTTCAGTATTTAACCTGCATGGCTTTTTCAGGAAGTCTTGTATAGTACTTTTATTTCCCAGTACAGCTTGTCAGCTGGACACTGAGAAAATTACTCTGTTCAAAGTCCAAGATGACAATGTTGGGTCTGCTTGGTGGGTTTTTGTTTTGTTTTACTAGAGGAAGTACACAAGTCTGTCACTTTTGGATCCTCGTTTCACACTTGAACCCAAGTAAGTGCATTATAATGAGATTATAATGCATTATAATGCTTGATAGCATATGTATTTAAAAAAAGCCTTTTTGCACAGCTGGTGTGTTATACTCTGCTGAGAAACTGCCAAGACAGAGCATGGCCCTGGAAATTATTAATAGTTTCCATTCCATACCAGGATTAAAGATATTGGCAAATGCAGTGGGAAGTTCACACAATAGCAATCGTTGTTAATAATCAGTGTTTATAGAAGATGTAGAATATGAATGCTCTATATCAAAGTACTGTCAAATGACCACTCTACTTGATAGTATATTTGGAATCCCTTTCCCATGAACTGTCTTTCTGTCTGTGTATTGTTTTAATTTTCCATTAATTTTTTTTGTGGGGATGCTTAGTAGAGGTGGAATGGGAAAATCCTCACTGTGAACATCCTGGTCTCTAGTGTTTGAAGGCCATAATAAATACTTGCCTGAGATGATACATGTTCAGGAGTATAGCCCACAGAAGCATTTCAGATCTGGGCTTTTCGGTGAGGACAAACTATGAAGGGATATTTTTTCACCCTAAAGCATACATCCACTATGAGGGGATCAAGGGGGGAAAAAAAAAGAGCCAAATTATATCAGGACCAAAGCTGTGCATAACGCTTCCCAGGCCTTGAATCTGTATGTGGTATTCCTGTCCACTTTGCAATACCCCACTTTTTTGCTTATCCCACTAGAATCACTGCACTTTCTTCTGTGTCTCCCCCACAACCTCCCCTACAGAAACCTTCCTGAGCTAGATTGTTACATTTTCCACATTCATATGTATTCTAATAACCCAGTTTTACTATGATGACTACAAGAACCTAATTGGCTGGCTGTGGCCGAATTGTGGAGTACTTACCAGGAAAAGTAGCAAAATACTGTATTATTGGGACATGGAAGTTTGTCATCAAATGACCTTACTTGTATGTTATACCTGTTTCCTCTACCCTCTCTCGGATTTGCCTTTTTAGATCAAAGCTTATTGGGGTAGGGACTATGCTGCATTTTATTTTAAAGCATATAGCATGTTGTAGGTTGTTCTGGAAAGAGAAACAATAAAACTCCACAATAAGCATTAAATTCCCCAAAATGATGTGGTGTGTGGGACTGTAGTCTAGAGGTTGAGTTGGAAGAGGGGAATTGATCCTAAAGTTCTGTCTGTCAGATCTTTTGTAGAAGGAATTGGGTGGACTGAATGAATGGAGAAATCTACTGGGGATTTTTTGAGGGTGGCTGAGGCTGTTTCATCTTAAAGAAAGGTGACGGTGGTGGGGTAAGGATTAGACTGCAGTGTAAACAGGAATACATAAACGCAGGAGGTACTTCATGTTCTAATAGTAATATGATTAAATAACAATCTGATATTTACTCACATTCCCTTTAACACACCAACTTGGACACCTGCTCTTCTCACATCTTCTTTCTTAGGCTCATTGAAGGGTTAACTGTGATTTCCAGAGTAGGGTATGAGCATGTTACTGTTGTCATGCTGATTCACATGAACAGCAAATATTAGGATGCGTCACCAATTTCCATACCTGCACAGAAGTAGTCATAAGAGTTTGTCTAAAGAAAAACAGTCCAGAACTAGAGGACTGGTTCCAAAAATAAGGGAGGCTTTTGTTATGGAAAAATTAATGCATCAGTTTCGTACCCAGCAAAAGACAGAGGATAAACAGATACTTAAAAATGTTGTTACCATTTATTCAATACTCATACAACATACATTTATGTGCATAAAAAATCCTGTATATCTGTCCTGTTGTGTTTTTTTGTTTGTTTGTTTGGTTTTTTTTTTTTAAGTATTAACATTTGATAGACATATACTGGGTTTGATTAATATGAGTAGAGTCAATAGTTTCATTCAGTTTAATAAAATCAACAGAATAAACACTTCCTAGATGGTGCAAGAAGGCTTACTCTGTAATATAACACTCTGTTAAACTGAGATTTGATCATTAGTTTAGTGAATGTTTCTGTAAACAAACAAACAAAAAAAGCTCACTTGTATTTTGTTTCTGATATTTAGATGGCAGTGATTTAACACTTCATAAATATATATATTTTTTTAAAGTTTGTCAAATCTGATCTGAAGACAAACCTGCTTTGAGACTAAAGGGCTTTAATCCACCTGAAATAATAATTCATGATACTGGTTATAATTCTCCAGCTAGTAGTGAATGCAAAAACAGATGATACATTTCTTCTGAACATGCTGAAATGTCATGTGGGCCAAATCCAGCCAAATCCAGCCCTGCTATAAGTGGACACAGGTACATTCACATCAGTGTGAAACAAGACTGAATTTGGCCCAGGCTTTTTCTATGTTTTAAGTGGGGGAGTAGTAGAAAGCCAATGCATTTATTTCCTGGAGTTCAAGTCCAGAACAGATCCTTATGATGATCTAGTTTGACCTCCTGTATAGTTCAGGAGTACTTGCTGTGCAAGAGCTTAAACCAGGTTTAGTGAGGAAGGTATAATAAAATCCCTGACTGACTTCTTGAATAGAGGGACTGTAAAATATTGTTATTAAGTAACTTTGCCATCTAAAGTTTTAAAATACAGCCATTTTGCTTAGGGCATTGTAAAATTATTTTGGTAACTTTCCTATCCTTTGGACAATCTTTCACTATCATTTCCCTGAAAACCGGCCTTTCTCATGCATTCTTTTACCTACAAAAATTGTAAATTGCAGAAAACCTAGATCTTTTTAAGTATTGGGGTATATCATATTTTCACTATCTTAAAAATTGCCAACAGGGAAATAAGTATTCTTTTAACATTCACATATATTGATGTAAATAGCAGGTTTTTAATTAAACTGGAGGTTTCTTTTTAGGAGATATCTATTGTTAGTTAATACTTTGTTTTCCTAATGCTTGTGTTACTCTTAAAATGAAGGAACACTACAGATTTTAATCCTTCAACATAATGGCTATTTAAAGGTCTAGTTGGAGTGGACCAGATCACTAGATGTGTCCATGCGTATGAGCAGTCTGAGTGGTCATTTGTATATGGAATCACTGTGACTTTGCACTTTTTTATGTATAAATTGTATATAGATTTAAAAAAAAAAAAAACAAGTCTTCTTGTTCCCAGCTAGCCAGTATGACTTTTTAAGTGTCTGTTTTCAACAACTGTCTACAGATTATAGGCAGAGCTGGTAATAGTAAGGTTGCCAGACACTTCTCATAAGACCCTTGTTCCAGTTTCTTATTACTTTGTAAAACTTTAACCATTTAGTCTGAAATTTTCCATATCCTGTCTCTGCCTCATGTTGCCTTTCCCCCACTACCCGTCCCTCACAGAAAACTTCAACCAAAGTGTCCTACTTGTTTCTGAGATCAGACTAGGAGAAAATACATTGTTTTGCCCATGTTAAAAATAATATTGGCAACCTTTTCTTTTGAACAGTTTTAGCTTTGGAGCAGGGATTTAAAATATGACAGGGAGATACAGTGTCTTTGTGTTAGAGTTGTACCTTTTGCTATCCTTATAACAATCTGTCAAAACTTGACCAGGCTATAAGCCTCTGAAAAGTTGCATTTCGCCCATACTCAGTAGAGACTTTCAGTTTTAGCAGCTAAAATCTCCAAAGATTGCATCCTCACTGAGCATGCCCAACCTATCATAGCTGATAGTGCTGACTAGACTGTGCATGTACCATGATCATCCTCCCATTCCCCCCCCCCTCCCAAGAGCAGCTGAGTGGGTTTTCTTGCCTTCCTTGCAGCATCATGGAGGCACAGTTAATGTTATAATACTAAGACTTAAAAAGGTATAATATTAGGAGGAAAAGATTGAGAGGTTGGCTATATAGATAGTAAGCACATAGCAAACCAGGATGTAAATCAACAATACACTAGCTTGCCTAACAGTAACTGGCCATGTGGACCTTGCTACCGTGCATTAAGAATTCTGTAGTGCACTTTTTACATACTCATATTCAACATTTAACTTCAACATTTTAGTGCACAGTAATAGTTTAATAAGTGACAGGTTAGTGCACTACATATTCACATCATGGCTTGCCACTCACTAACTCTCCATGTAAACAAGTCTTGTGTCAGCTCGTTGCAATTTGCGGCTGGTATGGGTATCCAGTGCATATAAGGGTAAAAGGGACCAGCTCCCAAAAGTAAATGAGACCTGGAATTGTGCTGGTGGTCTTTTTGCTTATGGGAAGAGGTGAAAAATGAAGTGAAAAATGGAGGTGAATGCACTGAAGTCCTCCACTGGGAAACTATCCCTTGTCTCCATGCAGGGAAAGTGGAAAGGATTTAGAAGCAACTGGACTCCTGAGGGTGGGCCCAAGCAGGTCTACAAAATTATAAGTTGTATGGTGGAGTCCTGAACACTGCACTAGATCTAGTTAAATGTCTGGTATGACAAAGTGACAGGTGGGGCACATAATGCGCCTTTCTGCATTCAATAAATAAAGTTGCAGCCTACAACTTAAAATCCATCCTGTGCATCTGACGTTTATTTGCCTGCATGTGCTGATCAACGCTACTTTGTCAATAGAGAGTGAATGTGTTCTCACAAATTGTTAAAAAGCAGTGGAAGCTCTGAGTTTCAAAGGTTACTTAAAATACTTTATTTTTGGGATTTAAGTAATACTAATAGATTAAAAACACATACATTAAATAGTAAAATATGTGGAGAAAAAGATCACTTTAGAAGTTTTATTCTTTCAGTTATAAGGTAATATTATGTATGACCCATTCTTATACAAAAGCTGAGACTACAGTATTGAAGTAATTATGCTAAAATAAACTGTGGCCTTATAGTGTATCATGAAGATTTTTTTAATTTTGGTTGAAGGCTTGTTTTTTTCAGTAGTTACATTTGATTTTCTTCAAAGATTACTTTCTGTAACTAGTACATTAACCTAAAGTTTCATCATACATTGAACTGAAAAATATATGTCACTTATTGGGATCACAAAAAAGTCTATCTATATTTTTGTGTGGAAGAACATATTTACAACAGAACCTGTAATAAAAGATGGTTTAAGATTTAGGTATGCAGCATTTCACCATTGGAACTTTAAATCATGCTAATCAGCCCTTTGATTGATAGATGCTTTAGCTTTAGATAAATAGCTTATTAAGCAATCAGTGACTTCTGCAGTTTTCACAGGTTTTGGTTATAGCATTAGGAATCTGAAAGTGTAATAAAACTCTCATACAAACCATCCATGACCTTTTTTTTTTATGGAACAGAATCCATATCCATCATATTTGTGAAGCTGAGTATTAAGCCAAGAAACTTCTCAAATAAAGCTACTGTAAATTCCAAATTCCTACACTCATGTTTTATTTATTTGCATATGTTTCAGAAATAACATCCTCTGTCATTGGAACGCATGTTTTCAAATGTTCAAGCTGGTGAGAGTTTTACATATGTGTGTTCCAGAGGGGTAGCTGTGTTAGTCTGTATACAGCAAAAACAATGAGAGTTCTGTAGCACTTTAAAGACTAACAAATTTAATTTCAGTAGGCATAAGCTTTCATGAGCTTCAGCTCACTTCCTCAGATGCAGTTGGTATTCTGAAGCTCACGAAAGCTTATGCCTACTGAAATTAAATTTGTTAGTCTTTAAAGTGCTACAGAACTCTCGTTGTTTTGACATATGTATGTGTATCGTATGGATTCAATGTTAGCTAACAGCACACCTGTTTTGGATAGTAAATTAAATGCTGAATAGCTCTAGTGTTTTTTGCTTGAGCATGTGGTCTACTCTATCAGCACAAATATTTTTGTGACTAAAGAGAATTTTTGTAGTGAGAGGTTTAAACAGATGTCTCATGATTAGTATTTTCATGTAAGGTTCAATCTTGAGAGTAAAATTTGGAACTTTTCATGTTTTAGGGGTAGCATGTTTTAATTTGGTGACTGAAAAATGTATTAGCTGCTGTAGCCAAACAGCACATTGTACTTCTAGCCTCACAGATGTGTACATATGTATGTTTAATGAAGATAATTGAAGAAAGCTTGCTCACTACTTCCAGTTATTACTAGAAATAGAATTTAATTCTTTAGTAATAATAACTCATAGTGATAATCTGCTGCCTCTCTGGTGATGGATGGTCTGTGCCGACAAGCATTTGATGTAAGGCTCAGTCCCAGTAAGCAGGTCTCTTGCTTTCAGTGCTGGCAAGGATTGGGAGTATCTTGGAGCCTGTGTGCTGGAAAGGGGAGGAGAAGGCAGTGCCTCAAAATGCAACACTTCCAATTTGACTAAAGAGCATCATTCAAGTGTTTCAAAGGGAATACATTGTTTGGATTCTGTCCTGACTCTTTGTTACTAGCATGCCTATGTGATTTGTGAGCAACTTCCTCAACCTCTCTCTGGCTCTTCTGTAAAATAGGTGTAATACCCAATGTGAAAGTGATGGTGTAAGGCTTCGGATGTAAGGCACTATGTTATTTCGTGTCTTCTACTTACAGTACAGCATGGTATGTGTTTATTATTTTATATAAATGCTGTAAATGTAGATGCTATGACTAATAAATCCGTCAGGATTTTGCCCATGTAAGTACTTAAGTGTTAGTTGCAAAACAGTTTTGTTGTGTCCACTACTTATAGTAAGTTGGATCTACAGGTTTGTATTTGCCCTGAACTGTTTCCTATTCTATTTTTTTTGTTCTAAGTTGTGTGTTTAAAATTGTATTGCATAACTTTGGTAGATATTGGGAAAATGATTTACATTCCTAAATCTGAATATAAATGACATTTTCTTTTTGTTTGCAGGACTTAAATACTATCTATTCTTATCTTCATGGAATGGACATATTGTCACATCTCAGGGAACATCAGCTAAGGTAAAGGGTCAAGTGGATAGCATAGTCCAGTACAAATTAAATCCTGTTTAACTTTTTGTTGCAAATACTCTAATAATATGTGTGTTCCAATGATTTTAATACATGTGAAATAAGAGGCAAACAAGACAAAGCACAAAATATGCATTGGAAATACCTCAGTTTTTATTCTGTTGCTATGGTTAATCCCAGTGTGTAGGAGTCATTTAAATATTCGGAGAATATGTTGTGTGTTATCTATTTGGATAATGAGAATTTTATTTAAGTTTCAGTTTGATTCAAGAAGCAAAGCCAAATTTGTAGTCTTTCATATGACTTTCCTGATACTTAAAGAAAGTATTGCTGAAATTAATAGATTAAAAAGCATTTTTAGAGTTTAAAATCTAAATTTAAGTTTCATTTTTCTCAGAATAATGTCTTCAAGTGCCCGCTATGAAAGATACAAGGGCAACCAAGTTCTTTTTTGGTAAGTACATTTAAGCCATTAGTCCTTCACTCTCATAGTGGAGAAATTTAGTACTTGCTTGCATGTCAAATTATATGTATTATCACAGATCCTCATGAGTACCCCTTCCTGATGGCTGACTAGGACTGCTGTGAGGGGAATCCAAGCCTTTGTTCTGGATTCCCAGGGTGTTACAAGTTCCTAGAGCTTGAACAGAGTCCAGCCACTGCTCAATCTCAGGGTCCCTAAGCATGCACTCTCACGGTGCAGACTTTCTATCTGCATCCTGAGTGTTGGAATCCTTCTAGGTGCAGCAATGACCTTCAGAGTCCCTGGTACTTCAATACCCTTTTCTCATAGAACTGTACCCCAAAAGGTGTGAAGCTTTCGATTCACAGTATCACGCAGGGGTATGCAGTAATTGTGAAGCAGTCAACATACACACATACTGCCAAGTCTAACATCTTTATGCTCTTTTATCCTTAATCACATAAAGCACCGGAGAATACAGATCATACAAAAAAATAAACATCTGAAACCATAAATGCCCCTCACTTCCTAATTTATCCTTCCCTTGTGAGAACTTGGAGGGCCATCTGAGACCAAGAAGGTAGGCTGGCAGACAGGGTCCTCTGTGCTCTTGCCTACCCTGCCCTGCAGTAGCCTCTCATATCTTAATCTAGTGCAAAATGGCTCACTCTCCCTCCCTTTATAGGCTCCTGCTGCAGTCAGCTGCTTCTTTTGTTTTGCCTCCTGGTAACTTTCCATTACTTCCAATCCCTATCTCCCTCAGACAAGAGGAGGAAGTGACTCCTACAAAGTAGAGTTAACTCATTGACTCAAGGTGTTTCACTATGAAAGACCATTGTTGAGTATTTATCATTCACCATTGTCTCTGGCCTGACAGAGACATGACATAGCAACTTCATGTTACAATTTCATATAATCATCTATAATTCAGAAATGGCACAGAAAGAACCAACAAATTGTTATATATGTACACTATCTCTTACTATAATTGTAAATACAAATTATTGGACCAACTTCTTTTGGTGAGAGACAAGCTTTTGAGCTTACACAGAGCTCTTCTTCTGGTGACCTTGAAAAAAATCTGAGAGAGAGAAAAACAAAACTGCAAACTCTTAAAAGAGAGGGGGTTTGAACTGAAGGACAGTGAGGAACTGAGGGACAGCATCTAAGTGGCATGCTGTCTGCGAAAGATTGGATCTTGTGTAAGAGAGAAGGCGTACTAGGAAACTGTCCAGAAACAGTAGGAAATATGTATTAGAAAAGAAATTTATAGAAGGGTAAGGCCTGAGATTGTATCTTTGTTTATTTTCTGTTTAACTTGTATGTGTTTGCTTTTTCTTACTATTTCATCTTTGAATCTATGATTTTTCTATTAAATAAACTGTGTGTGTTTTTAGTACAAGCAGGTCTCTGGTGTGCAAACTTTGTGGAGTGTGTCCCTCAAAGTGAACTGATAATTGGGGGCAAGTTTCATTCCTTTGGGGGTGACGAAAGGGAAAAAGTCTGAGTGTCTGGTGATTAAGAACTCAGGAAAATGGATTTGGAGGGTACTGGAAGGCGTTGTTAAGGTCACCCTGCAAGGAGTAACTAAACTGGTGGAAGCCAAGGTTGTAGGCTGGCTACTTCATGCTTGTAGGCTGGCTACTGGTGGCAGAGCTCTGAGCCATAGCAGCATAACATTAAGACACCTGAAGTTACAAGACAGGTGATGATATAACCCCTTACTGGTCTGGGTGATTCCCAAAACATCACAGCTCCTAAGCTTGTCTCTTTCAGCAGCAGAAATTGATCCAATAAATGATATTACCTCACCCACCTTGTCTCTCTAATATCCTGGGACCAACCCAGCTACAATAACACTGCAAATATGTATATTAGTCACTTTGAAAATTAAGTGGTTATACAAATATATAGGTTGATATTTTCAGAAGTGCCTATAGAATTGAGCCACACAACTCACATTAAGTATGTCTATGTGTGCGCGTGTCCCAAATATATTTTTCAAATGCAGATAGAGGACACATGAAGAAAACCTAAGATGCTCATGGAAATGGTATTGGTGATGCAGTAGATGGCACTCTTCCCTTGGAGTTGGCACTGACCAATTGCTCTTCAGGTTGGCAAGGGGCTTGATTCTTTGAGAAGCCCTCTAGCCCAGGAAACTTAAAACATTAGACCTGACTGTTTTGTAATTGTAAAAATTCTATGTCACTTTACACAGTGTCTTTGCTAAACTGCTATTTGGACAGTTAAATAGTTTATCTAATTTAATCTCATAGTTTGTTGTGGGATACACTATATTTTCTCACATCCTGTTCTAAACGTCTGATACGTTATTGTGCACTTTTAAAATGCTTAAGAATTCCAGTGCAGGGTGAAATGATTCTTGTATATGTAGTTTATAACAGGCTTTGGGATGAAACTGTTTTTAAATAAAAGTTAACATAATTTTATTTTTTAATATTCATTTTTTTAATTGGCTCAGAATGTTCTAAGATGTAGGGTAAAAGTTTAAAAATCTTTACAGGCCATTCCATTTCAATTTAAATGAAGACTCAGAAACTGTGATTTGTGGCAGTGTATCAGCAGTGTTCTTGGACTTCAATTTACATTCTAAATCTTTATGTATGGTAAAATGTGGAGTTTCAATACCATGGTGATAACTTAGATAACCTATTTCATATTGCTCTCAAATAGATGATGATATCAATTATTTTGATTCCTACAGTTCAGAAACTATTGCCAGATGTTGGTATATTCTTCTTTCTGGATCTGTGCTTATGAAGGACTCCATGTTTTTACCACCATGCAGGTATGTACAAGTTAATTGAACTGCTTAAAGGGTCATTATCAATATATATTTTAAAACACTTCCTTGCGTATTTTAAAAAGATTACTTTTATTTTTAAATTATTAAAAGTGATATAAAATTGAATTTCCTCTTAATTATTTTTGCATTTTTCTCTCCAATTGATCATTGAAGATCAACTGTAACTTTCAATTTACCAGACTACCTTTTTAGTTCTCAGTGTGTTAGAATTCACATAGCAAACACTGCATCGGCGGTGCTTTTACTTAAAAAAGGCTCCTGTTGACTGTATTTTAAATTAAGGTAAAAGTTTCATTTTCCTTTGAGCTCCTTAATAAAATCTTATTTTTACAAAATCTAAATTTTGAGTCATAAGAGTTGACATTGTCCTTTTTCTCTTCAGAAATGTGACTGCATACCAGTCTTCTAAGTAATGTGGGATTATATTCAGTAGGAGTATGTGATTTTTATATGAAGTAGAAGAGGACTGGTGTCAGTCATGGTGAAAATATGACAAAAGTTTGACTGTATTTCAAACCTGGAGCACAATGAATATTATGTGACCTGTTTAAACTGAAGCATAACAGTTGATTTAAATTAAACCTGGGTGCAGTGTGATATTCTGTTTGACCTTGTATGTCATTCTGATCTTTTACTTTACTTTGTTATGAAGCCATTCCAGACATATGATGCGTCTTCAGGAATTGTAGTTGAAAAGCATCACATTTTGCAAATTTTGAGGAGGAGATATAATTTAAGATTAATAGCTTCTATATGAAGAAGCAACTTGATAGTTAGTGTCTGATGCTTTGTATGAAAGCCTTCCTTTTATGTCTGGAATCTGTGTGTGGGGATTGGGGAGGGAAGCTAATATAATCTAATATTCACTAATATAGTGAAATAATGACAGTGTAAATCTATAGTCATATTGCTATGGTGGCAAAATGTCAACATGAAGGCCGTGTTGGTATGATGTCAAAATTGTGTCAAAGGCTGACCATTGTGACTATATTTTTTTATAATTTCAAAAAGTAACCTTATTGAAAAAATGGGAAATTCTTGAGATTTGTGCCCCTATAACTTCAGAGATAGTACTGTCTATTTTGTGACCGCCAATGCCCACAAACAGTAGATGTTAGACTGTGATCCAGCAAACTGTTAAGCGCTGAAGTCAAGACTCATTATGAAGATCTGCTGCTAACAGTTCATTTTTTTAAAGACAATGCATTATTAATGTCATTGAGTGATCCCACTTGCCTTTTGCATCTAAAAAAGTACAACTATGCTATCTAACATTGATCAGTCTATGTTACCTTTAGTTGGTCTGTTTTCAAGCTATTGAGCTGATCAAAAAAGAATGTGTTTTTGTGTTATGGCAAAAAGACATGTTTACATATTCATTACCTAACTTTCACTTCTGTGAAATAGGAAAGCATACGAAAAAGCCCTAGCTAATAAACTTAATTTCTTGTTATAAGGTTGATCCTTACCTTTGCTCTGTCAGTGACACCGACCTTGATCACCTACGTGTCCACTTAACTCAGTGTCATTTTTTCTTCCATGCTGCTTTCTATGCATAGGAGGAAAATTCCCCATTAAATCCGGTAAAACCACTACCTTTTCCTCTCATTTAAAAACAACCTGCATCTGAGGCAATGCTCACAAATCAGTGCTGTCTGGAATTAAGACGGTGACCGCTTGTATCTTCTATAATCATTGAGGCTATTAATATATCCAAATACACCACTATTACCATTATCTTGTAAGCCATGCCACCCAGCTCTTTTATTTATTCATCCTGCTATTGTAGCTTTCCATAATCCTAGAATGTGAGCTTTCAGAGATAGTGTCTATTCTAGTTTTACTTGTTTGTACACTGCACTAGCACAATGAGGGCATGATTCTTCATTGAGGCCTCAAGGCATCACTGCAATATAAAATAAATAGTTTATTACGATATACACATCTCTCCATAAAACTATTTTTCTTCTGTTACGGAGATGTTTGTTTTTCTTTATGCAAATTTTCTGTCAAAATAGTGTTTTTTACAAAAATCTAGTTTGTTAGTAATGCAAATTAGTGTTGTGTTGGGACTCTCAGTAGATTGAAATTGATTGAGTCCTTCATCAGATATTCCAGGATAAAATTGACAAAACAGATCTATAGGAAGAGTTATAAGATAAATGATTTCTTCAGAATGAGGTGCCTGGAACAACCAGCTTAAATAAATTGTTGTTCATCCTCATTGTAGGACAGAGATGTTTAACTACAGTGCCTCCTGATGCTAAATCTTGCCAGCTTTTTCATTATATCAACAGTTGTTAATTTTTTTTACACCAGAGAGAACATAATCGGTGACTGCTTTTTAGCGCATTAAAAATGAAATCCTAGCACTTGCCCTCAGACTGTTGGAGCAAGTTTTGAACAAGGAGAAGGTGAATTTAGTGCATTTTAACTTAATATATGTAGCTGTATATTAGCAAAGCCTCTGTGTACTACTAAATACACTTTTCCTGTTTATATCTATGTAATTTGTGTGTATATAAGTGAACCAGTAATTAACACACACATTGATCATCCTTCCCCACTTCTGCATGCTTGGTTAGGGCAAACTGAGGATCCCTGTAAGGGCTGTGACTTGAACTCAGGAGTCAGAGACTCTTCTGACCAAATATGTGTCATTTGCAGGGGAACAACTCTGAAGGGGTGTTTCCCAATTTTTTACAATCACTGCTAAGACAGCTGAGTTTAAGTTGAAAACAAGTAATAATACAAGGGCCACAAGTGAGAGATCTGGTTTAGGAACCTCCTATCTAAGAGCTTGCCATGTTTTTGAATCCTGTTTTGGACCAGCTGGTGAATGTTCGCTTCACTTGGAGTTGTTGAATATCCCCCATGAATATTCTATTGGCTATGTCTCCTGCCTCCAATGACAGCTTGCTGGTGAAGGTGGGCTTTGCTTGCTAGAGTTAATTGCTGAGCTTTGGTGCCGAGATTCTTTAGTGAAAAGGTTTACCGGCCCAAAACTACACCTAATCAATTTCTGGCTTGCTACCATTTGATTTCTCTTTTGCAAGAGAAATGCCAGGACTTTAAATTTTAATTCACAATGGTGTAGACCTGTCTTGACATCCAGTTTGGGCAGCCTTTGATGTGAGTGAAATGATGGGAAGTGCTGCAGCCTCAAGGATGAATCTGCTGCAGGCTCAGGGCCTTAGATTTTAAGCTACGCGAGGAAGGGAGTAGAACCTTCAGTTACAATGTACAATATTTAGTACAGTGGAACCCAGATTTGACTTGACCTCTGGAGAATAGTTAGGTTAGTGTGCTGTGACCCCTGCTTTTGTGTTGAGTAGTATTGTTTATCACCTCATGTTCCCATCTTCCCATGTTCTCATGTATCCACCTGTTGTCTCTTGTCTTCCGTTTAGATAAGTTTTTGGGGTCACGGGCCATGATCCATGACACGGGCACCTGGGTGCTGCAGCAAGAAAAATAATAAATAATGGGTGCCACTTTAATACTAATGTTGTTTTCTTTTCTCACCAGTGCAGACTAGTAAGTTATTAGAACATAAGAACTACCATACCAAGTCAGACCAATGGTCCATCTAGCCCACTATTCTGTCTTCTGACAGTGGCCAATGCCAGGTGCTTCAGAGGGAATAAGCAGAACAGGCAATCATCAAGTGATCCATCCCCTGCCCCCCATTCCCAGCTTCTGGCAAAAAGAGGCTGGGGGCAATTCAGAGCATAGTTTTACATCCCTGCCCATCTTGGCTAATAGATATTGATGGACCTATTCTCCATGAACTTATCCAGTTCTTTTTTTTTTTTTTTTTTTTTTAAACACTGTTATAGTCTTGGTCTTCACAACATCCTTTGGCAAAGAGTTCTACAGGTTGACTGTATGTTGTGTGGAAAAAATACTTCCTTTTGTTTGTTTTAAACCTGCTGCCTCCTAATTTCATTTGGTTACCCTTAGTTCTTGTGTTATGAGAAGGAGTAAATAACACTTCCTTATTTACTTTCTCCGCACCAGTCATGATTTTATAGAGCTCTTTTATAACCCCCCTTAGTCTCTTTTCCAAGCTGAAAAGTCCCAGTATTATTAATATCTCCTTATATGGAAGCTGTTCCATACCCCTAGTCATTTTTTTGTTGCCCTTTTCAGTACCTTTTCCAATTCCAATATATCTTTTTTGAGATGGGGTGACCAGATCTGCACGCAGTATTCAAGATGTAGGCATACCACAGATTTATAAAGAGGCAATATGATATTTTCTATCTTATTATCTATTCCTTTACTAATGATTCCCAACATTCTGTTAGCAGGAATGACTGACAGTACTGGAATTTTTGGCACCATTGACGTTTTATCTTCACTTCCTACAAACACATTGTTTAGTATACAGTTTGACAGGAGTAGGCAGGCTTAAAATAAAATAAACTTTTGTTTATATATATATACACACTGTATTTATGTTTGTGCACTCAAATCTTATGGCAAGAACTACTAAGAACTTACAGGACTGAAATGTTTTTAAGCTTAGTCTCTATCTACAAGCAGGAAATTAAAATTTCTACCTTTCTGGAGTGAAGTTCAGCAATGCCTAAAGTTTTCACAAGTGGATATTTGCATAAAGCCTAGTTAAAGACTGCATTGAAATGGTTTGCTTACCTGAATTTAAGGAGTGAATCATTTAAGTGACTTGTATAAAAAAATAAATTGTAAGTCTTCCATAAATTATTAATGAGATTACAACTGCCTGTATCGTGGATAATGAGGGAAGGTGGCTGTTATAATAAGGGTCAGAATGTTCTGTTGTATGAAATTGTTTACAGTCTAAATCATGTGGTTCTTGGTGTTTCTTGGGTCTACTTAGGTAGTGAAATCATCTGGGAAGGAAATGAACATGCTTTCCTTTGGGGAATGAGACCATGTGCATTGATGCATAAAAGGCCTGAAAGAAAAAAAATTGAAGCTCAAATACCTGCAATTAAATTAATAACAGTACTTTTTATTATTTAACTATGAGAATGAAAAGCTTTAGAGATATTGGGCTCTTGTATAATCATATAAAACGTTATAATTACTTCTCGCTCATCTAAGAAGAATGTTAAACTTCTCCATAAAAAGAAAAAAATGGTGGCAAAAGAATTGAAGTGTCTCCACCCACAGTCAAGTAGAACTAAAAGAAATGAAATTACCTATTAGAAATGCCACATGCTTTGCAAAAGATATTTGGTAAGAAAGGAAAAGTTGATGTTCAAACTTGTATAGCAGTGTAGTTAAACAGGCTCTGCACAGCACTCTGATCTTAATTTAGCATTTCAGAGCAAATTTTTTCATGAACTATGTTCTCTAGTTACATTAAAAGTCGCATTGTGTTCATATTTGTGATTTAAGTGATCATGTGTGCTTATGATAGGATACTTATGCACTGAGATTTTCAAATCCTATTTACTGAGTAAGTATGTATTTGGAATTTACAGAATGTAAGTACATTAATATATTGCTATATATACTGTTTACAGTGTCATAGCTGCTTGATGATAAAAAATGCATTGTTTTATACACTAGATTTTGAGACATGTACCTGTCTAGAGAAAACTGCGTTGTGACAGAAGATAAAGATTTAATGCTAATTTATATTTTAGCATGGATATTTATTTACATAATTAGCTCTGTTTCTATGTGCCTTTTTAGTGTTCTCAATCTTGTTTGTTTATAAACGTCTCAGCTCTTCGCTTCAGTTGATGTTATATATATATATATATATATATATATATATATATATATATATATATATATATATATTTTATTTTTTTTTAAATGTGGTATGCTCAAGTTTAGGCTTAACTAAGATAGAATGCCAATAATATCTGAAAAAAGAATGAAGGTTATAAACAATCAGAATTGACAAGAAGACTGCAAAAGTATGAGTTGGATGTGGTGAATGTGTCAGGCCTGATAGGAGTTGCTGACACACAGTAGTGAACCCTTTGCTAGTTGACACCAGTGGGCCTCTGTATCACACTGGTGGTGGCTGGAAGTTAAATAAGTATTTTACATGTAGACCTATATCTTAGTTTCAAATTTTACATAAGCAAGTTGCTGATGCAATTAAGTATTCTAATATTTAATAATGTAATGAAATTAAAACATTCAGTACTTACAAAGCACATGGCATCTTCAAAGCACTGTGCCAGTGTTTGTAATTTTAAAAAGTAATATGAGGAAAGAAAAGCACTTCAGATGCTGCCTATTGACCCCAGTTCATTTGTTGAATTATCTGTTTAAAATAAAATATTCAGAAGAGGCAGGAGGAGGTTGAACCCACCCAGTATAACTTTCACCTCTCTCAGACCTTGTGAAAGCACGTCTGTGCAAAGGCCAGGTGTTTTGGGCTCTGTAATGCCTAGGTGAAGACAAGGAGCAAGTAAGTGGACCTTGAGAAAAGCTATTTTTTCATTTAAGCAGACCTCCGCAAAGATTTCTGGTATAACGGAATATTGACTGTCTTTTTCTTAGGTATACCCCCACTGTATACTCCCAGCCCTTTCATGAGAGATTTTGGCCAGAGATCTCATGGTAGCACAATTTCTCAGGGAGCCATGCTGTCATGGGTGTTGAGAACCTGAGCAATGGCTTGGAGCCACTTAAGCCTCTTTGTGAATGTCCAGAAGGCCATGGGCTTTCTCTATGGCTTTTGAGAATCAATTAAGTTGAAGTGCCTTGGTCCCAGCATGGGAAAGCAAACCTTCCTCCCCACTTCATTCAGTAGCTACTATGCAACCACACTATTGCATATTGCTAGGGTCTGGAGCTTTCTGTTTAACTTTGTCCCCCCCACGCTCCCCAGCTTTTCAAGTGGGAGAGTAAGCTCTAAGCTATCTTGTATTTGGTAGTAAAATTGGAGAAAAGTAATACTTTGTTAAAAGACTTGTATTTGCAATTATCATTGAAGATACAACACCAAACAAGATTATATTTTTTGGAGGAGGTGGTTTGTGGGCTTGTACTGAGTCCTGTGAGCTATCTAAAATGATACTGATCAGACTTCAGTTATTTACAGAGTACATCATTGTCCAGCTAAAATACCTGAGTCTGGTTGAAGAGAATACTGTTTATTAAATTGTGAAGAAGAGCTGCTGCTTTATTGTACAATATGAACATCTACTAGATTAAAAAAAAAAATCCAGTCAAATATTAATCCGTTAGGTCTTGTATTTTTGACTCTAATAGCTTTGTTTAGGATTGTAAAATATAAAAGCAGTAACAGCTCTGTATCAAAATATTCTGGTGGGAGGAGTTGCAGGGGTGGTGTTGGAAAGGCGTAGGGGGAGAGAAAGCTATTGTTATCTGTGAGTAATGAAAATTTTACAAATTCTTGATCAGTGAGCTACTGTAGACTATGAAAACAAATGTTGTGCAACATTTAAAACGGCTTTTTAATTATCTTCTAAGACAGCTCTTTTCCTAATACTCTAATAAAAAAAAAAGTTGTAAATTTAGGAATAAACCTCTTAAGGTGTAAACCTCTGTCTCCTTTATAAAATAAGATGCAGTAAAGACAACTAAACAAAGCATTGACACTAAATTGGTGACACTAAGTGTAGTAATTTACTGTCATGTAATCTTTATTTTCAGTGATTAGGCATGGTATAGAATCTGATCTAAATAATAAGATTTGTTTTTATTAGCAGCTACTATGGAAGGAAATCTGACTTGCCTTTGGAAATCTGAATCTATTGTTTATTTTCTGTAATGAATTATGTGGAAAAGAGGGTTTGGAGCTCATAATGGAATATATGGTCATTATTAATTTGATATCTCTTGAAAAATAAAATTTGTTTTAAACATGAGAATCGTGAAATGGAAGTTGTTAATCCTCCTGAGTAAAAATAAATTCAAGGGTTCCTTAAGTTTTTGGGAATGTCAGGGAGATAGAAGGAGTGATGAAAATTTTGCATGTTGGGGAAATTTTTACCAAAAAAATTGATCTGTTGCAGGAAGCCCAGGTTTTGAATTCCTCTTTTTGGCTGAAAGCTGGCTTCCTCATGTTTTGTTTCCAAAACATACTGCACATGAGATTGGTGATGCATTTTCATAGATTTAGGAATGTAATCAAGATAGTTATTGAATGTGTTTTTTAAAAATTACCATTTTAATAAAGCCCACTAAAATTTCTTAGGTTACAGATGGGCCAGAAAAAGTATTACTTCTGCTTGAGCCTTTGTCAGATTTAACACCCTAATACTATACTTGATTCGTAAAAACAAATTTACTTGTTTTTCAGATTATACAGATTTACGTGTTCATAAACTGTCTTTAAAATGGAGATTAATTATTTTCAAAGCTTGTATCCAGGAGGCATTTTGAAGGATGCTGCTATTTATAAGAAATGTTTTTATAGTATACATTCTCTATCTTATGAAAGCTATAAACCTCTTTAAAAAGGCTGGGTTATATTAGGTTTTCATACTATTTGAGCTTGCTTTTTGGGGCTTGGGGTTGAAAACCAAGTACTTTCAAATGTCTACAGTCCTTTTCTTGCAAACACTTTAAGCACATGCTTAAATTTACTAGCATGGGTAGCCTGATTTCAATAGGACAACTTGTGGAAGTAAAGTTAATCATGTGCTCTATCAATTTTATATTAAAATTTACATGAAGTGTGAGAAAATATGGTTAACAAATTCAGGCCTCATGCTGGATATCTACAGGGTTTAGCCAATTCAGTTACATTTTTAGCCATCTGACAGTGTAACTATGTGCAATCCATACATTTACTTGGTGTTCCGTAGACTTCAAATTAATCTTGTAATTCTCTAAAAAGTTAGGGGACGTTAGCATATCCACATTATTTAGCATCTTCAGTATACATGGAATGTAGGCCTAATTCATAAATGCTGGGGTATCCATATACTAATGTACCTTTCTGATGTTGAAGAATAACACAAGAATTCCTGGAGTAAAGCATAATTGTGTACCTGAAATTATTTAATGTGTTTTATTTAATTCAGAAATTAAATAATAAAGCTGTAATAACAGTAACCCCCCTTCCCCATTTTTGTATGGACATGTGGAGTGGATAGCTTACACTGCTGCTATTTACATTTGGATTCTCACTAACATTTTAATCAGAAACCAGTTTCAGGTGCTTGGACAAAAAAAAAAACGCATAAAATTTCATTTTTTAAAAAATATGTGTTAATTTTAGATGTGGTAGGGTAAACAAATGGACTTTGGTTTGTTTGTTTGTTTGGTTTTTTTTAAAAGTTGTTTCTGGATTTTGTATAATTAGTGAAGCATTGATAACTCTCATTTTCTCTTCATGGTGTATGTAAGTTTACAAATTGTTAATTAAGAACAGCAGTGAATCAGAAAGGAAACCATGTCTCCTGCAAATGAGGCACTTTACAAACAAAAGCCAATGAAAAGCAAAGACTTCTTTTATTATACAGAAGATATTTATCTTGTGACAGTGTTGCAGATCAGTGACCTGGTCTCACAGTTAACAATGTAGATCTTACATCTGGATATTAAGCAACAGGTGCACATACTACAATTATTTAAAAGCTTCACTCCAGTTTAGAGAACTGACTTTTCTGGGCTTCAGCAAGCAAGAAACCTGTAGACTATATGACACTGAAACAATGGACTTGTCAACCAATATCAGGATAATGCAGGAGATCCAGTGCCTATAAATTGTAACCATGATACTGACTCCTGAAAGAGAGAACAATCGCCATTCTCCTTACCACCTTAAGAATTAAATGCACAACTTTTTTCTGCAGTTTAGCGCTACCTCAATTTCTTCATACGCATAGACAAAATACGCAGCCGCCACCCAAGTAAGCGAAAATAATCCTCAGACCTAATCAAGGTATTGGGAGTGGGAGAGGTTCCTGGGTGGGAGAGATTGTTCTCTCATTTCCTGAGTGACACTCAAATATTAAGATAAATGAGGGCCATATAAGTAGTTACATTGTAGTGATCTGTTTTTAATGAGAAAAACATATTTCAAGTTTGGGGTTAGATTTTATTACTAGCCCTATATGTACAGGCTCAATATGAAAAGGCCTTTTATCCTGAGCAAGACAATTTTTGTGATATTTGGAGTTTTTTATTCAGTAGCTTAAATTTTTATTTTATCTCTTGCTCTTTTCACGCCAAATAAGATTTCTCTCTTTTCCATTTTCCAAAACATTGTTCTTTTTGCCTTTTCCCATTCCCTAACCTCTTAATTTGACTGAAGCTGAATTTATCTTATACTTTTAAACATTATATACAAAACTGTTACTATCTTATTTAGTTTGCAGAGTCTAGCTCTCATACATTAAGAAATGCCAGTTTTAAGGTTGCCAGTACAATCTTGATTTTGCTTTATTGTGCATCCATGTTATTATAATTTTAATTATATGATCACATTCTGCACTTTTCCCTTCAACTCCTCCTTCATTCAGTGCACAAAATGGGTGGTGTTCAGAGCTAACAGCTATTCATTTTAATTTTCTGATTCAGTTTGTGGCCCCTGCCTTATTTACTGAATGCTTATCCAAAACCTGCTATTAATGCACAAATATTCATATCCTTATGGTCTTTTGTAGGGTGCTCACTGTCGTATGCCTCATAAACATTAGTGAAATTATTTTTGAAATGGAGTTAAGTGCTTCATCTCCATTTTACAGTTGGGAAAGTTGAGACAGACTTGTTAAGGGGCCAGACGGTAAGATTAGATCTTGGGTCCTCCTGACTCTTAATTCTGTGATTATTCCTTCAACCCATGCAGTCTTATTGCCAAAGGTGCTGAGCATTCATAGTTCCTATTGACTGACTGCAGATGCAGTTGTCAGTGCTCAGCACTTCTGCATATCAAGCTCCAGGATTCTTGAGCTGAGCACCCAGAAAACAAGGAACATATAATTAGTGGCCATGTGCCAAAATTTTAATTTGTGACTACTCAGCATCACATAGGAAGACCGAGGCAGGTATAGAATGGAGTTCTGTGACATTCTCCTGCTTTAAGCCAATGAATCATTTCAATTCCTACAATCCTGGACTACATTAGCTGACCGCAGAAGGTTGTTAGCTGTGGGTGGGACAAAATGGGCAGCTGTGGCCACATGCTGGGTTGAGGAAGTGCTTGGGGGAGCCTACCATAATAGTGCCCCCCAAACTGGAGGGCTATGTACTGAGTCTTGGGGAAGGGAATTGTAAGGAGAAGCCTCTCTTTGGGTCTCCCCATCCCCAGCCTGCTTCTGGGTTCTTGGTGCACCGTATGTTGCTACCACTTTGGCAGCGGTTTGGACCTGGCCCTTTAGAATGTTGTTTTAGCATGCTTCCAGAATTTTGTAGATAACACAAGTGACAGAAGGAAAATTGTGACTTTCAAAAGGCTATATTCAGCCAAATGTGAACAGAGTATCATGGCACAAAGAAAAGGGACTAGGATTTTCTCCCTACTAAATTTTAAAGGCCTGATACAAACAATGGAGATGTTAGATCTTCTCAAGAAAAGATTACAAAAATCTTCTATAGTGAAAGCGTTAGGCAACCTAAATGTAAGGGTTTGCTACTAGCTGTTCCTATAAACAACAACAATAAACAATGTGTTATCAAACCGAAAAACATTTTTTGGTATTCACTACAAAAATACAGACTTAAAAACCTTGATTGTGTTGTATGTCTTACAAGGTAGGGTTAAAAGAAAATACAGTGGAGTAGAGTTAGTTTAGCAAAGCAAATAAATCTTAATAGAGGTCTAATTTATACATCAGTAAGGATCTGATTTTATGCACAATGGCAAGGTATATGAATGTTGATGGCTCACCATCTTGTCTCTTCTCACTGAGTACAGCAATCAGCATTATGAATTTAGGATAGACCTGGCATTTAACCCATACTGTGTGCTGAATTTTTTTACTTCTGTTTGTCAATCTCTTAACATGATCTCTGTGACCCAAGTTACATAAACATTCTGGAATTTAAGTTGAATAGAAAATATCCCTTTTGTAATTATGAGATTGTAATAGATGTGCTATAAACTCCTTGGTCAGTACTGTATTTTACTATGTTTGCATTATCATAGCACTCACAATGTACTGTATACTTATCTACTAATAATGACACATTTTTACATAAGCAGAGAGCCTTTAGGATAGATATGCACCATACTCCAAGCCATACAGATACCAAAAAAAAAAAAAAAGAAGCAGCAGCAAGAGACTGATGAGGATAGGTCCCAGCAGGGTAAAGAGACATGGAACAAAACATTAGGTATCTAGCGGTAGGAAAATAAGTGTGTGTGTGTGTGTGTGTGTGTGTGTGTGTGTGTGTGTGTGTGTGTGTGTGTGTGTGTGTGTGTGTGTGTGTGTGTGTGTGTGTGTGTGTGTGTGTGTGTATCTGTAGGAGCGCCAAATTCCACAACTGTGAAATCATGGAATCCACAGGGTTTTAACTCAGATGAATGGGGTAGTTCATACCTCTCAGAAATATTGTTTGTTTCGTTTCAAACTGTGGAAGGCCACACACCGTAAGAGTTTAAAAACTTAAAAAAAACTTGTTTACTGAGTATTTGGAGCACATTTTGTGCATGGGATGAATTCTGCAGCAAATTACACAGCCACAGAATTACAAAATACATGGGGCCCTGAGGATAGTATTTTTCTTTTATTGCTACAGCTAGCTATATACATAAAGGCAGGAGTTAGTGTATGACCTAGGAAAGCCTGGAGAATTGCCTGCCTTTTTTAATTCAAGTAACTGATGAACAACTATGTTAATTTATGAAATAAAAATAAATGTGTTTCACAAAACTTTATATGGAATTTTTTTTTGTAAACCGCAAAAATATTGAGAACATAATTTAATATTGTTCAGGTATAATCCCATGACTAACTCCAAATTAAACAATTATGGTTCACTTGTTATTGTCTTCAAGACAATAACTAGCCAAGTGAATATTAGGGCCCAGATTACTTAGCAAATTAATCTTCAGGTGAAAGTTCTGCAGACAGATAGCTAACTGATTGAAGCTGTGCTGTGCAAATATACATACATCTATTCTTCCACCTCTGTCAATAAGACTTACCTGAGTCACTCTGTCAGCACTAGTGGCTGTTACTGTTTATACATTTTCTTACTGGGATGGAAAACAAGATCTCTCCCTAAGAGTAATTACATAACTTATCCTGTGCCAACGTATCCTGTGTTTTCTCGTGTTAATTCCTATTTGGTTTATTGTATAGCATTATTAAAGCTCTTAAGCATTTGTTGAAATTTGCAGGAGGTTCATTACATGTGCTCAAGTTTAGCAGAACTCTAATTGATACAGCGCTGAAGTTAGCCATTTGTATTTCATTGAAATGTGTGCGGTAACTTATTAAAAGGAATGTGACAATGAGTATTTAAAAATGTGATAGTTCTGGGGGGGGGAAAGAATTCAGTAAGAGCTGCGATTTCACAGTACAATCAATAAAACAGCACATAGCATGGTCAATAAAGTAACTAAACTTGACTTTATTGATTTGCAAAAGTGAGTCATTTGTTCTTCAGGGGTAGCAATGAGCTTTGTTGTCACTGGAGCATAACCCATTCAAACTGAGTGGTCAGTAATGGTACAATACTTTGACAGAGTAAAACTGATTCTGTGAAGAGGTTGACCTTTCTTACAGTCAGTACACACTTTGCTTTCATTAATGTGTAGCCTCAACTACTCAATTATCATATGTTGCAACATCAGTAAAGAGATGCATTTGTGAATGGCTGAATCTTTATGCATGTATTTATATAAACAAAGTAATATTTTGATGACATTGAAATTATATTGATCATACCCCTTGAACAACTTTTTGGATAAAATATAGTTTACTCATAACTTATATATACACGTATGTGTGTAGGAAAAGTATTTACCAGTTTTTCCTGTTTTTAAAAGAAAAGTGAAAAATGCTAAAACTGTTAAAAAATACATTATACTGTGGTGTACACAATATATAGCTTTACAATGATGTTTTAAAATATTATGGTCAACTTTTAATTTCACATTGCATGGGATTGAAACTAATTGAGTGAACTGTTTAACTTAAAATGTTTAACCTAAAGGAGTTTGTTTTAAATATTTTTTATAAGCCTTCATCTTTAACACATCTTTGTATTCAGATATCATCCTAAAGTTTAAATAGATATTAAACTATTGTGCATATGTGGTAAATAGGAGCAGTATCGTTAAGAAAAAAATAGTCCTGTACAGTGCAGCACCAGAAAATCTCACTGTACACTGGAGTCTAATAGGCAATCACTCTTGAAGGAGAATTAATTTATTACCCTATAGCTAATGAAAGAATTTCCCCAGTGTTTTAGAAGAATTATTTTGCAGAAGCACAGGACACCTTGGATAGATACTGTGGCAAATTGCCAGCTCTGCTACTGAGAGTCCCATGCCTTGCCTTCTCGTGGAGGGTCCAGGTGCCACCTGTTGCCCCTGTTTCTGGGCATCGGCCCTTCCGGTAGCACATGGACGAGGAGAAGGAGGAAGGGACCTGGGGCCGCCCTCTACTCCGGGTCCCAGCCCAGGAGTCCTATGAATAGCAGCTATGTGCTGCTGACAGTGTTTGCGGCTGCAATTCTTTCCCCTGGGCTACTTCCCCATCTCTGGTCTCTATACCTTTCTCCTGTTTCTTCGCTGATTCTCTGGTCAACTACAGCACTTCTCCAACACTACTGCCAGCTCTCCTTCCTCCCTCTGTCTGGCAGGTGTTTCTTCCAGGTCTCTGGCTGGGCCTTAATTGGCCTCTGTTGCTCCTAATTGACCTGTAGTAACACATGCACAATCCACAGGAACAAGGCTTTGATCATTCTAGGATTTATATATCTCCTTTCTATCGCCCTCCTGCTGCCCTCTTACCCTGCCAGTGGTGTAGCTGTGGCCCACCCACTTTAGAAGCAGGCCCATCTAATCAGTTGTGGAAGTTCTGCTGCTGATGCTCCACTTAAGCTACCTTGGCAACTGGAACATTGGGCAGCTTAGTTTCTTGGCCGGTTGCTTCCCGAACTTCTGGCTTCCCGGTCACATGGCCGGAAGCTGGAAGTTCAGGAAGCACTTGTTTTTTGTCCGGTTGAACTTATGCCCACTCATGTCAACCACAGGCCCTGCCAAAAAATCAGTTTTGGCTCTGCCCCAGGACCCTGCTGTCTCACAATACATTAAATTGTGGTGCAGAAATAATAAAATGGAATTCCAACCAGTCCTGACGTAGAGATGAACTGCTTGAATTTCCCTATATTTTGTAATAGCATGCATCGTGCAAAGAGTGGGTAAACAAATTATGACCATGGGAAGTTGTTTGAGTTGCTGATGTCTGGGTCATGCACTGTGTGGAAGAAGCATTACAGAAGGCATGAAATTTAGCTAGTAGCTGCTAGTGTGGATGTCCCACTCTGAAACTGACACATTTCAATGTGGAAATCATGCTGTAACAGTTTCTTTATCATTACAGTACAAGGAAGGAAAATTTTAATCATTGTCATCATAATTCCATGGCAGTTGTTTCATTTAAAGACTATATTTTCTATGATACATTATTAAAATCCAAAATTTGACAGTTCAAATTGCAATGCTGTGACTGGTCATTATGCTTTATCATAATGACTGTTAGGATTAAAATGTTAATTTTGTTGCTGGGAAGGATCTGAAGTTTCACTAAAATAACTGCATGAAGCTGTCTTACTAGTTATCTGTGTTTCTGGGACATAAATTTTAAAATTTTCCACCTAAGTTAGTTCATCCTTTTCCATGCATGGATAGCTGATTTATCCCCTTCACTGTTTTGGGAAAGTGCACATGTCCCAGTATGAGTTTTCTGTAGGTTGCCCATTCATAAGAATGTAGTGTCTGTTGTATCTAAAGGTGCAGATATAACTGATAGGTTGATGATTTGCTCTCCCTTCCCTCTGTGCTGCAAAGCAGTTGGTACTTATCCTGTTTGTTTTCTTTCTTTTCTGTTCTTTTCACACTGTCACTTTTTTCTCTTATCTTTTTATTCCTCCTCTTTAGTTCACAACCTTTTCCCCTTTTCTATTCCGTGACTCACCAGAAGGATACATGATTCTTCACATCTGTATGTGCCAAAAACAGCTATTGGGCATGAGATGGTGGCTCTATGAAGCTGAGCTGCATGTACACTCATGGCTACAGCTGAGTTTTTCACAGTCAAAGAATTGGCTGCAGAATCAGGCCTTTGCAGCAGAATTCTGCTTCTAAACTTTCATTATTAAAAAAACAAACAAACAAACAAAAACTAGCACTTGTTTGTAAAGGTAACCTTCCAAATGTGATGAGTATAAACTAATGCAAATCCATGTACATTGTTTTTTTGACAGCTTGTGAAACAATATTTTTGAGAAATGTGAACCATCTCAGTGGGTTAATTCTGAATCCTACTAAAAATTTCAGTCATTAAGCATTTTATACTGGTATTTTTTGCTCAGAGAACTAGCTAATGTACTCTTCATGCAATCCCAAAGCTCCAGCTACATGTTTGCAGGTATCCAAAAGCTGCAGCAGCCCTGTACTCAGTTGTTAAGACGTCTTGCTTCCCATCTGATGAGTTATAAAATGCAGTTGTGTTTTTATTGCAAAAATCTGTGCCACATTCGAGGGTTTATGTAGATTAGGAAAAGAGGGCAAGGTTAGTTTGTGGTTAGCGTTTTAGTTCATCCTGAGATCACTGTAACATTTTCTCTGGTGTAACCATCTGCATACTTAGATTTAGCTTTTTGAGTTGTCTTTCAGGTAGCTGACCAACATTATGTTGTTCCTTCAGAGCACATTAGCAGTGGGGGACAATGGATCTGAAGAATTTTCTTCCTTAACCCCTAAGCCTCTGACAGAATAGTTAGGGGCCCTGTCAAAGTTGGGAAGCACTGAATAAATGCTTTCTGTGTGCAAGCCGTAGCGCATTACACGGATTGCTTTGGTAGGATGTGTCCTTGAGCAGGAATGCTGCTACACGGTTGATGATCTTGTGGGCACCAAAAGCTTCAGTGGTGTAACCCTGTACATAGACTGTACATCCATCCAGACCATATTAAGGACCTGTCTAGAGACTGATCTAGGTGGTGCTTTATCTGCATAAATCAATGTGTTAACCAAGTGCTGATTTAGACACACAACTTAATTCATTTGATTATGAATTGATATAACTGGTTGTAAACTGATTTAAGGGTGTTCATGCAGGAGTTTGAACCAGTTTAAATAAATTTAGTTTAAAACTGTTTTTAATTAAATTGGTAAAAAGTATAGACAATCCTAAATCTGTGTTGTGGGATTAATTTACATGTATAACATTTATTTATTAAATGTGTATAATAAAATATACAGGATGTGCCACGTGGCTGACTTGATGAAACTGACTTCTATTTCCTGATGTTTGAGTTTTTTAATCAAATTTTAGCATAAGAATTTGTGTTTTTTCTTTGTGAAGAGTGCTGTATTCCATATTTACTTCTGCTAGAGGTGATACAAGTGTAGATCCAATTGTCTGACTATCTTAGCTACGGGGATTTTTCTATACAAGAAAGTTTATCTCTAAATACTGTTATCTCCAACCACTGTAGATTGATCTTCTCCTACACACTGAAATGTCTTCAAAACAAATGCTGTTTTATGGTTTCAGAAAATAGCAGCAGATACTGGTAAACACCTATAAAAAACATTGTGACATGTCAGAGGAACAAAGAATGGGAATTTCTGATAAAATCAGGACCACTGACAATCCCCCAAAAAATAGATCTTCAGAATAACTCAAGAAATGTACTACAATGAGGAGGAGGAGTAATAAAAAAAAACCCTGTTGTCCTTGGCCTAGCTCCTTTAATTTGAGATTATATATAATATTAATTTCTCCCTTGTTTGCTAAATACATGAAAATGGCTTAGGCTAGTGCACAAAATGTACAGCTGAACTCTGTAAATCATACAGTTTTAAGCTCTCTTTCTTGGAGGCACATCTGACTTTAATGTTGTTGAACTCCCTCTGTCATCTCATCCCCATAGCATCCTAGGATTTTTTTTTTTTAAATCCATCTGCCTTCTAACAAAACCTGAGGCGTATCAGCGAATAGAATACATATAAGTCAAAGTCTGCATCAAGTCATTACGTGTGCTAGAATCAACAACTTGTTTAGTGTTTTCATAAAATCAGTTTTGGTTAACCCCCACCGTAACAACTGCCACTGTCTCCTAAGAAGAAAATAACCACATGTCAAAGTGCGGGAAAACAGACATAGGAGAGAACTCATTATAGTCTCATTGTAAGTCTGTAGTCTCAGCTGAGACTTCAGCTCTGACAGCAGAGAGCACAAAGAGCAACATACTAAACCGAGAAGCATTAATACATTGAGCCATTGTGTTGATCCTCTTTTCTATTCTTTTCTTTCTCTTAAATATTTGGCCAACTTAGTCACACACTATTTTAAAAAATTATATCTCTTCTAATTTTGTCCCTTTCCTAATATGCGAAGTTTTGAAACTTTTGGTAACACCTTCTGGAGAAACTCATCTCTGTTAGAATTCTTAGAAAATAGCACCTTCTATTTATCACTAATGGTTATCAGCGCTATTTTGATGAAGAGACCATATTTTGACTATTCTGGGGCTGTTTTTGTATTACTTCGCTACCATTGCACTGTATGACCATATGCATGTCACTTATCTTCTATGGGTCTTAGTTTATATGAACTTGTAAAATAGATGCACTGTTTTACCTAGTAAAATGCCAAATGATAATGGCTGTGCAGGTGGCCTATATTTCTTGTTCACTTATTAAAAAAACAAGCTGTAAAGCCTCTAATTTGGACATTTATTTCATAAAAATTATGAATACATGAAACCTTGAGTTCCTGTTAATGTCACACATCTTTCCTCTCTGTAGTGTTCTACATCCATCTCTTACACTTTCTCCCTATTTCTATGGCAAATGTTTTAGGCCAGAGGCTGTTTTTTTGTCTTCCTTTCTCTTTTTTTCCTTTTTTCTGAGCAGTGTCCAACTTAATGGAGTTCTGTTCATGACTGGATTCCCTTCACACTAGTGTCATATAAATAATAATTTCTCAAAAGCATCCTGCTTATATGAAGTGCTTGGAGATGCTCTGATGAGAAGTGCTACGTAAATTCAAAGAATTATTAATGTCAATGTGAGCAAATTAAATTGTCGTCTCAAGTATAGTAGTTTATATGAACTTTCCCCCCAGGTTATTGAATTACCTTCTGATAACTATTTTACCCTCAAAATAGGTAAAATATAACTTTTCCCCCCTCTACTTTTCCCCCCCCCCAGTTTTGGCAAGCAGTCTGGAGGAAAAAGAGGATGCGAGTGTATTATATTGGAACCTTCCGAAATGATTGTGGTAAGAACAGACTTTTAAATATGTTCTTAATGCTTCTCTATATTTTAGCAACTTTTTTGTATCTGGTAACAGAAGGCTTTTTGTAAAGCTTCTTATAAAATTAGAGTAAAATTGGTCTGACTGCAGTTATATCAATGCTACCTTTTCATGACAGCGATAGCTATGGAAATTAAACTAGATGGGTAATGATGATTAGGATTATAATTTAAACCTTTCTAAAATGACTCATATTTTTTCTGTTTCACAGACCCACCAGTGCTGGCTGATTGGGCACTCCTCAGACAGCATTAGCCAGTTGTACTGTACATGTTCATATATTTTATCTTCCATTTAATTAATTTTTCACTAACTCTTAGTCATACAATTTCTGTTAGCTAAGGTACCCTTGGCCTTTGCAGCTCCACTTAATATGAAGACCTGCGATGAAGTGGGGAGGAATGCAGAGAACAGTGGTGGTGCCAAGTTTTGCAACTGGTGGGGGCAATGGGTCATTTATTGGCTGGAGAGCGAGCCCAACCTGCATTCATCCGGCAGCAGCAGCTCCTATCCCATGGGGCTGGGCCTGGCTTCCTCTCCGGTGTTGTGATATGATGGAGGTGCAGATGGGCCAAATTTGAGAGAATGGTGTTGCAGCATGACACACTGCATTGCAGCGTCACACAACACCATGTACAATATTGCAATGCCCACAGTGGGTAGCTGGGCTTAGCCCTGCAGGACTGGAGCCAACACTGCCAGATGAGAGTGGGGAAGGCTCCCTCTCCAGCCCAATGTGAAAATGCATGAGGTACACCTCCTTTATTCAAATGAATAATATGCTTGAAAAGGCATCACACATAACCCCTTTGCCCCCCATTAGCTCCATCATTGGTGTTGAAGATTAGCCAGTACTTGAAATCTGACTCTCTCATCTCAGTTTTAGTCTTCTTTCCTATGCCCGGCATAGCTGTGTGCTTCGGAAAAGATATAAAAAAGGCTTTGGTTTCTTTAGGATTATTAATACTGCCATATTCAGTTTGTGGATTGTGATTTGGGTTTTACCCACACTGGCACACAGATTCTATCAAGGGCTGGAACATTGGAGCTGCTTTTTCAGAGTACATTCAGAATATTATTATCCTACTACAAAGGGCCCTTCCAGAATGCACGTGCATTGTACTGGGACCAGGCAGATCTCTCTCAGGTTTGTCTTGCTATTATGCTGCTGTCAGGTGTGAAACAAAACTATTTGAAGGATTATAATGTTTCTGCAGTGGCTGAAAGGCTCTTAATCTGTTACCTCAATTCAGATTTCCAGTCAAGCTTCCCTTGTTTCTAGATATGTTTAAATTAAACTGATATTTAGTGACAGTTTAGAAGCCCTGTTTGAAATGATTGGCTGATAAAGATCAGCATCTGAGTAATAAAAAACAGTGTATCAGATGCCTACTAATATTTGGCTTCTGTCTTTGGTTTTTCTGATTTTTAACATTCTCTATTCAGTATTCTGTATCTGCACAGACACTTGGGGTATAGTTTCTCCCAAAGAGCAGGTGCAGGCAGTTTATGAAGTCTTTTGATGGCATTTACACCTCAGATTAAGGTCTAGCTAGTCTGTCTTCAGTTGTTACATTCTTCACTAGCTGGAGAGAGAATTCTCATGGCAGCTGGGCTGAAGCAAGCTTTGAAGGTCCAGGAAGCCCTGTGCCATGCTATCGTATGAAGCTGGTTTGATAGCCTATGTGAGGCACCAACAGCCTATGTGTCAACAAGCATGGCTGACCCTGACAAGAGTGTCCTGTCAAGGGTTTAGGAAATGTCTGACATTTTTTGAGGATTCGGAGACCTTTCTGCTTCAGTGTCAGGACTGAACTCTGATACTGAAAAACAGGTTGGCGAGGAGATCTAACACCAGTTAGTCAGCGAGGAAGGCCCTTGGGAAAACACAGATCGGACCTAGACCTTCTACATGCACAGAAGTCCTCAACCCAAGGACATTTGTTCTCCCCATACCCTTCCCTAGTCCTCTAAAAGGACAGCCTCTGCCCCTAGGTAGAACAAGGTAGAGAGGGTGAGCAGGAGGCAGAGTGGAAGACGTTGACTCTCAGCTCTCCTGTGAGTTTGCTAGAATGACTGTTAGGTCACAATAAAATGATGATTTTTCTGAGAAAATTTGACCTGGAATCCTTAAGAGACAAACATAGAGCCTGATGTGTCATTTGGAGCAGAAGCTCTCTTCATGGCTGTCGTCACCCTGGTGCCAAGCTCCCTCTCCTTCTCCTTCTGGGGGTTTGTGACATTATCAGAAGGCTAAGATCCTACTTCCATATGATGGGTGGGATGAACTATAATCCAGACACTGAAGAAAGGAAATTACTAAAGAGGGAACATTTTCCCTTAGTACGCTAGAAGCAGAGTTTAAAGTTTTCATTGAAATATATCTCATAGTGGTGGTTGCTTATTTTACAGTGCCCAAATGTATACTTACCTACATCACAGTACAAATAAGATTACAAGGTTACTGTCCCAAAGAGCTCACAGTCTAATGTCAGTGAAGGGGTTAGTGGTGGTAGTAGGGAGGAAACTGGTGTGTGTTTGTTTTTAAACACACATGTGAATTTAAGTCCTAACAGTGACTAAAGTCAAAATTAAGTATTTAAAAACAGTCTGCATTATCAAACACTAGATAAAATGAGTCGTTCTCTTTCATTTATAGTGAATGTTAGATGTTAAATGTAAATTAGGTAAAAGGTTTTCAGACAGAAGCATGTCTTTTAAGAGGACTGTCACTTTAAAGCAGCAGTGTTCACGGGCATTAAATGGGTGGCTGGCATTTAGTAAGTATGCAAGGAAAGAGGAAGCCGGGGACTGAAGAGTAGACTAGTTTGGGACATTTCCAGAACATTTCTGAGGTAAGAAAACGCCATATATGTTCATGATTATTCACTCTGTTCTCAGGAAAAGGTGTAAGCTGTCGTGGTTCTGTTCATGATTTCTTGGACCTTGTCAGGCTGTTTTGATGGTGATATGTACAGAAATACTATGTGAACTGCCCCAGGCATTATTTTGTTTACAACTTCAGATTTTTGCCTGTTAACTGCTGCTACCCACCCAGTACATGGCTGGTGAGCTGAGTCAGATATTTCTACTGTTCTAATGTAAAAACTGATCTGAAGTTCACTGAAACCTCTACATCCCACAGTCTTAGTCTATCCAAGTTTCATTTCTCTGATAGTTTTTAGGTTTTATGTATTTACAGTAGCTGTGATTCTTTAAATGTTGAAAGCTGACACTCTGAGGCAAGCTCTTGGGCCAGATCCTGCATTAAGTGTAAATGTCCATGTTAAAGTACATTTAGATCAGTGGATTTAGACTCGTTTAATTGAGAGAAGAATTTGGCCCATTCTTTATAAGTAAATTAGGAACTATTTTTTCTTACAAAATATTAATGCAAAGTTTCATTAGCAAACCTGGTACATTGTTGCCTAGACTAATTGCATGCATTTTATGATGCAACTCCTGCCTGAAGTGGGAAATGACTCATTGCTGTGACATGAAAAAAAAAATTCTGTGACATTGTTTGAATTTTCCTAAAATGCTAATTGATGACTCACTAGCAACCAATGTGATTTGCAAGATGAACACAGAACATAATCGCTGGTCCAAATACCTGTAGGCATACAAACCTTAGAAAATACTGATGCCCTTATCAGCAAATTTCCCTTTAAAACTATATAGATATGTGTAAAAGAACACTTAATGGGTAGGATAAGCTGTTAAAGGTAAAATCACTATTAAAACATCACATGCAGAGGTTGTCTGGCTAGTGACTTTAGGTAGTACTTGTTTACGAAACTCAGATAGCTGAAACTGTAGTGAGATTTTTCCTGTAGAGATCTGTGTCTTCACAATAATTGCCAAATTCAAGTACTAAAAAGTCAGGCATCAGCTGCCCCGTGAGGGTTAGAATTTTACATTTTTTAAAAATGAAAGCTTAGATTCTTAAGCAATCTTTTGATTCCAACAAAGGGAGCTTTAATCAAGTCCCTAAATGGTGTGTGTCAAATAAAATAATCAGTGTTAGCAACACTGATAATACTTTTTTAAGAAGAAACCAGAATCCATCCTGTCTGTGTAAAGGATTATGTAGAAAAGGCTGAAATTCTGTCCTTGCAATTATACTGTTCAAAACATATAACCAGAAAACCCATGTGAGTTCTGCCCCCAACTGGCCCAATCCAATTCCTGTTGAAGTCAATTGAAAACATTTTACATTGATTTGAGTGGCAGTTAGAAGAGGTCCAATGTATACAATCATTCATCAGTTAAGGTCAGCACCACAGTTTTATTTATCTGTTGTGTTTTCAAAAGTGATGCTTTGTTAGGTGTTACCTGAATCTGAAAGATCGCTTCGTATCTTGATTCAGGTAATTCCAAATGTAACTTAACGCGAGCCACAACAAAGGTATATGTTCTTTTGTTTTTGATGCTTCACTTGATAGTACATTATACTAGCTTGGATAAGTAACCAGTGTTACCACAAATGTTTTCATAAATTATTTTTCATTTAATATCTAGAAATAGAATTTCTTACTCTAGCTCTTTAGTAACCATCAAGCATATTGTAGATGCTACTGGAGACAAATACATAACTTTTATATTCCTGTACTGTATTTTTAACTATTTATGTTTAACAGTGTGTGTACAATTAAAGCTATTCTTAAATTCCAGTTAGGCAGTGCAGAGAAATATCTAGGTCTTTTAAATTCCTTTCTAGAACTGCAGTATACTTTCCATCTTGGAAGAGCAAATTACTAAGACATAGTTTCTTCTCCATGATGTTAACTTTCACCTTTCACCTGTTGACTAAGTCAACAAAGCCTGACAGATTTCTACATGGAACTTAAAATGAAAAAAAAAGGGAACAGGCTAGTGACGTGCACATTGGTAATTATCTTCACTGCCTCACAGGAGCCTTGAGTTCACTTCCCTGATTCAATCTCATATTTAATTTCTGTTTTTCAAATTTGTTTTTGTTTTTATTTTGTTTTTCTTACAAATTTAGCTGTTCATCCATTCTACATGAGGACTAGATGCATGTCAAATGTGTTCTTTAAAAACAAAAAATATTTTCCACTTTGCCATATACAAGTGCAGCATAGTCCTCTGATAGATTTGCTGACAGATTTTCACATCTCTTGTATCTCCTCCTTCTTTCTAGAATATAAATCAATTTCTGAAGGTGATTCCTCTGAGAACTGGCCCATTTTCAAGGCCATAAAATGTGGTCAGTCTAACCTAAGTTAATGAGGATAACAATTAGTACATGGATGGGCATGGTAGTTCATATTTAGGAAACTGGGTGCTTTACTGGATTAACAAATAGACCTGTTTAGTGTTAAACTGATGGTTTTAGTCATATCCTAAGGGAAGTAGCCAGAAGTTGCAACAGATCTAATTGTATTGCAGTTTCCCCCTCCCCCCAACCCCCTTTTCGTTCTTGGTGTTTCCTTTTTTTCTTTTTTTAGGTTCAAGCAATTGATTTCACAAGAGCAGTGTGGTATTTGTGAATAGAAGGACGTTACAGCTCCAGTAAAATTGAGTAAGATCATGTGATCCTATTCAATTTCACTTTGCAGCATGCTTTATAGGTAAAGCTGCTCCATACAGAAACAGGCAGGTACTTCTAACTCTGCAGCTGTCAGTGCTAAGTTAATAAAATTATATCTTTGACTAGAGACTACCCTGTTAAATCAGGCTAATGGACTACTGCAGAGGCAGCTGTGTATCCTGGTAGTGAGAGAGAGGCTGCCTAATGTTGTTTTAACAGTGGCTTCTGTGGAATAAGTTAACTATGAAATGAGATCCACCATGTCCCCCTGTGTGAGCATGATAGAGGACCTTGACAAGGGACTGATGAAAAATTAGGAGCACCTCAGAGATCCATTAATGTATATCCAGAACCCTGTCTTCATAAGGACATGGAAGTACCTTCAACAGCATATTCTATATTACAGCTTTCTGGGGATGGAAAACAATAGCAGATTATTTTTTTCAAGGAGACAATTTTTCATTCTCAAAATCTCGATTCCCTGGTTAATTTCTGGTATCCATGTCCCCCTACTCTTGTTAGTGTTTGTAGACTAAAGAAATTAACAAGGTTTGTCTGTGGCTTTGTCTACTGTGATTTAGTAGAACAAATGTAAGGGTTCTATTTTAATCTGATAGGTAGATGAATGCTGTTTTATCTTCCAAATTCTGTTGCTGCACTTAAAGATGCAAGCCAATCTATCTGAACTGAGCCCTAAATATAGAATGAAGTTAGAGATCACATGTTTAACAGTTGCAACTGATGTTCTGTGTTTAACTGGGGTATAAGCATCTGTCAAAATGTGTCCCAGTCCTAGAAGGTGGGGGGATGCAGGGGTGAAGAATCCCTGGAGCTACAAGAGGAGCAAAAATATGTTGGGATGCAAGGGGCAGATGTGGGGCCGTAGGCTGAAGAATTCATGTGGGTGTGAGGGTATAAAATTAATTGATGTGCAGATACTGAGGCACATAATTAATTAATATGAAGCATAGGATAACTTCATTAGCATTTGGGTTTTGGAATAAATCGGAAAGCCCTTTGTACTCTCAGGCAGCACTTTATACACATTTACAAAATTTGGTTTCAGTTATAAGAACATAAGAATAGCCATACTGGTTCGGCCCAATAGTTCATCTAGTCCAGTTTCCTGTGTTCTGACAGTGGCCAATGCTAGATGCTTCTGAGAGAATGAACAGAACAGGTAATGAACCTGTACTTTGTATCTATTAGGGCAAACTTCTGCCATTGAGGCCAAAATTGGTGCCTATTTGGGAGTGGGGGGAAGAAATCATAAATCAAAAGACAGACCAAAAAACTTAGTCTTTTCTTTAAAATCTCATGAATTGGGGAAGAGGTGTCTGACTTGTGATTTTTGATTTTTTGGGGCAGGCAATACTGAAATAGACCACCTCCACTGTAAAGAAGTGGATTGAACTCAGAACTCAATTTAATTGTCCAGTTATTGCAGCCATGCCTATCTAACCTTACAGTATGTTTGGTTTCAGTGGTAGAATTATTGTTTTATTTTCTAAAAACAACACTATCATTTGAAATTTATTGAGGAAATAATCTCTTTTCAGAAAAGCATTGTCTAAGACTTAAGTAGTTAAATCGTTGTAGGTTCTAGCTGGTTCAAAGAATTTTCCCCAGTTCAAATGAACTTCTCTGTAATTTATTAAAAATGTATTATTTTAAATTCTCTTGCAGTTTAAGGAAGCATGTGCATGGTGTATATGTAAAGATAACAAATTTAATTTTTCTTGTCATATTTGTATATTGACAAATTTTCTGAATTTCCAATTGATTGCTCTAAAGTTCTTGAGAAATAAGTATATGAACATCTGTATTTTATCTTGTGCCTAAAAGCCAATGTGACTGATGCTACTGCATAATATAAGATTACACATCACCAGTCCTCTTAACATTTAGCATTTCACTATAGCTATTCTTGTAGGTGTCATAGCTCTTTTCATATATTTGTATGCGTTTAAATTCGATGTATATTCCCTTTCTTTTTAGTGCTGAGAGATTTCCTCAGTACTATTTATTTATTTTAATTCTGTATAATTATGGTGGAATAAAAAGTTAGGTTAATTGTACAAAGAGGTATTGATATATTCAGTAATTCTTTTCTAATAGGAAGTTGCCTGTACAGAAGATTCCATGTTCTTCATACTGATAGCAATATTGCTCTTCGTTCATGTGGGAAAATGTCCGACAAGTGATATAATTAGTTTTCTAGGATGCTCTTTCTGTACTTTCAACTGGTAGTTATGAAATGTAATTTCAATTATAACACTTCTAGTAACAGTATGCTTATAAAAGCGTTATTCTTGCATCACCTAGCTGATGTTACTGCTTTCTTATTCCACGTAAGGCATGGAAGTTGATATATATTTCGTAGAGAAGTAGGCGTGATTCATTAAAAGAACTATATATCTACAAGCACAGTGTAAGTTAAAGAACAAAAATGTAGTTTAAAAATACAAGCCTTTCATTTGTATTTTTAATAGCTTGCTGTAGTATACATTTCCTGCTTTGATAAATGCCTGCGACCTACTCTTTTACCTTATCTTTTATGTCTGCTCAGCATGTTTAGGTTAAAGTTGGATCACATGATATCTACTGAGAATAATGGTTATCTGACTCCTTTTGGTTCTAGAGCGTCTGCCTTGGAATTATTGGTTCATTGTGAGAGTTAGTATACTTTTAAAAAACACATCTAATACATCATAAGACTCAAAGCTTTTTATAGAAGTTACCACATGCTAACTGCAGACCCATATTCTTTCTGTTCCATCTGACCTGTCCATCAGTGTGACATTATTCTTTGATTTATTCCTGCCTAATTTTGTCCAAAAGGCCTTTTCTCATAAATTTTGATGTCCTAATACTAGAAATGTACAGCTACCACTGTCCAAAAAGTCATCCTCTAAAATAGGCATGTTAGAAGCTCTGTGCTGTGATCCTCTGTATCTTCAAGTGTTGCCAAAATATGTTTTACTTAATGGTGCGTTCAGTTTTCCATTTTAGTGAACCTGTATTGTTAACCATGAACACTGTATCGAGTCTGCAGTATCTATGTTTTAATCCTTTGATACTTGGAAATTCATCCCCTGTGGAGCAACGCATTTTGGAAATCAAAAGACTCAACTGATTATCTTTTCTTGAGAAGAGAGAATGTTCAAGGCTCCCCAGCATTTCATTCTGTTCACAGGAACATAGGAATTGCCATATAGGATCATATTAATATTCTGTGCACCAAGCCAGTACTAAATGCTTCAGAGGAAAGTGCATGAAACCCTGTAATGAATAATTTTGAATAACCAGGCCACATGGGATGTTTTCGTCTAACATCTCTCAATTAGAGGTTTCTTATGGCATGACGCATAAGGATTTATAGCTCTCCTCCATGATGGGTATTATGAGGAGACATGGGGTCATCAGTTTTGACAAGTGAGCACATTCCAATATCTGCAACAGTGGCAGGTTGACATCTCTGTGGGATGGTGAGGCTCATAATTTTTGTGAAACAGCATGCTAAAGGAATGGTTATTTAATGTTTTGAAAAGATGGAAGCATTGCTACTGATGGCTTTCAGAGGGTAGTCCCATCTGGAGTGCCCTCTTGTGGCAGGATACATATAACTGCCTCAGTCTCCCCTCTCAGGTAACCCAAGGATTCTACTTCAGGCTGTCTTGCTTCAATAATATCCTTCCTTGGGGTTGGTTTATTAATAAAATCGTAGTGCAGCTCAGTCCATAACAAAAAGTCCCAAACATAATCCATTTCCTACATCCTGTGGATATAGTCCTTAAAACCATGCTTTTCCTAATGGGACCCTCCATCAGCCTCTCTGCTGGGAGTCCCTTCATACCATACTCTGGTGTCTTCTGCCATACCTAGGCTTCTTTTCAGTCCTCTTCTGTCCCTCTGCCAGCACAGCCACCCTAATCCTTATTGGTGGCCTGCAGCCCCGTCTTTTCAGTAGGAACCCCCACAGCCTCTCTGTTGGGAGATCCTCATTGCCAGGGAAGTATCCCTCAAGCCCTCCTCCCTTCTCCTGGCACTCTTACTGTTTCCTTAGGTCTAGCTGTCTAGTCCTGGAGATGTCAGTGGGTGAGCTACTTTGCTGCTCCCCTACCTTCAGGTAAGTCAAGTTGGAGTGCGCTTATGAGACTCTGGCTATGCTCTCTCTTGAAGAGCCAGTCACCCTATAACACTGGCATACGCAGTAATTTCATGGATCAAAATGGCAAATTTTACAAAACAACTTCAAATGTATTTTAATGGAAGATACCAACCAAACAGTGCTGTATATCATGTGAAAAGCGTGTCAGTACACACTGAGAAAAGAGATGAAGAGCTTCCATTCACTTTGTAGAGTTATTTTAGCACCCGTTTTACTGGGGCTAGGTCTCTTTTCTGCTAAAATACTTGCTTCCCCTTCTGCTCCTGTTCCTCTCAGGCAGCTGTAACAAGGAGTCTGGCCTGAAGAATGGATTGTTGAGGGCACCAAAAAGAGGAGGAAAAAAGAGACATTTATAGTGAGTTAATTTGTCTTGAATTTCAGTTGTGCTAGGAATACTCTTCGGTTTTGTATAATTTTTTTCCTATCTTAATCTTTTCCATAATTTTGTTAGAGACATGCATTTCAAATGTTTCAGGGACATAGATCAGGGTTGGTCATGAGGAGCTGGTGGAAGGGCATGAAATGTCTATATAACTCTTTTATTAAGGTTTTATTTATAAATGGTGTGACAAAGCTCTTCTTCTACCTTGGTGGGTCTAGCGCTTCCTTCTAGCAGTAGGTCAGAGAACTGCTTCACTCCTTAGTTTTCTTCTACCTTCTAGTGGTGGGTGAGGATAATACAGCCACTCTAAGATGGCTGCTCCCTACTGGCTCCCAATCTGGTCTCTGGTTCTTGTAGGCCCTTGCCTTTTCATTGGGACTCTTGCCTCTCCAGTGAATGGCAGTGGGGGAGGGTTGGTCCCACCCTCATCTCCGGGCCCCAGCCCAGGGACCCTACAAGTAGTAGCTTTGTGCTGTGGCTTCAGGAAAGCTGCTAGTTTCCCTGGCATACTTCCCCATGCCCCTTGACTTAATGTCCGTACCCTGCTCAGACAGGGATCCTTCCTGGCCCACCTTGCCAGGGGAGGCTCTTGACCTCTGACAGCCCCACTGGCTGTGGTAGTGCCGAACCCAAATGTCCAGTTCAATCTTCCCCTCCTGACAGGGTCTTTTTTCTCAGGCCTCCAGGCCTAGGAAAGGTCCTTTGCTCTCTTCGGGCAGGTTTTTCCCCTCACCCAGTCTTTGTACCTGCAGGGTTCTCCCTTGCCAGCATTTTTGCTCCTTCTCCTAAACCCTTCTGGCTTCTGACAGCTTCTTGCCTGCTCACATGCTCTGGTAGCTGGTCTCACTCCCACAACTCCAGCCACACCCTCTCTCTGGAGGGGATGCTTTTAACACTTCCTAGGCGGGGCCTTGATTGGCTTCAGGTGTGTCAATTAACATGGGGTAACCCCTGCTTAGCTACCGGGGAAAAGGTACTTGCTGAGCCTGGGGCTGATATATTGGCCTTTTAGCACTCTGGTAGCCATCTAGTCTGACCCTGTCACAATGGTTAATAATGATTAATAGATGTTATAAGCATGTTACAGACATGGGTCGTGTATTATATCGATGATTGTTATATCCCAAAAAATGACATTAAAAACATTAACATTGAAAAGTTAAGCACTCAAAAGTTTGGAAATCTGAGAGTTAAATTTGCCTGTGCAGTCTTCATCAGCTGCTTTGTGGGTATGCATTATGTACAGTCTTTAATTATATGATCACAGGATTATATTTTCCACAGGACCTTGGCTCCTGCCCCATTCCCTTCCTCCCCATCGAGTTGCTCCTTCTAGCTCCCCAGCTTCTGCCTAATGCCCACCTGTAGTCCTATGATCCACTGCATTCTTCTACCTGTTTTGCCCCTGTTCCCAGCCTCTGCCCGTATCTGTCTTCCAACCCCCCCTGCATGATCCTAGCCTTTCCCCCTCTGTCCTCCCTACCCACTCCAATACAGACTGCCTGAGACCAGCAGGAGGAGCACTGAGAGCATAGGAGAGAGAATCTCTCTGCTCTCAGTTACAGTGCTTGGTGCCACAGTGGCCCTAGGCAGGTAGAAGAAGCAGTTGCAAGGGGAAGTCCTGCTAAATCTCTGCAGTCCCTGGATGGAGCATGCCCAACCTCTCAGTGGGGATGGTGCACATTCAGTCTAGTCCTCCCATAGGAGCTGTGAAGAAATGGAGCTTGTTCAGTACAGATGGGATCTCTGGAGAATTGAGCTGCCAAACTTTTAACAAGTCTTTACTGAGCATATGTGAAATGAGATTTTTCAGAAGCTTATAGTATGGCCAAATTTTGGGCAATTTTTCCACGGATGACAAAAGTCATGTTATTGACACCAGGGTGATCCCATTGCCAATTTTCAAGTCCTTGCAAGAGCTACTCTTGGAAGAAACATTTTATATGGGCAAAATTTTTTTTATAACTTTTTTTCTCAGAAATGGCTGAACCATTTTTGCTAAAACTTTCAAAACAAATTCTGCCTGAGGCAAACATCCAGTGTGGAAAACTTTAGCCTGAATAGTTTGTTTGATAAAGTTATAAGCACCTGAAAACAAGATCTTTATAATAGCTAATGTTGCCTGACACTTCCAATCTGCACTACCTATAATAAGCACATCGGTAGAAGCTTTTGTAGGTGGTTATAACCAATTGGTTGACTTGCTGGACTGTACAACAATTGATTGATTATTTATTAACCCTCTAACTACTTATAAATGTCACTTCAATATAGCTTACTATTGTAGGTTTTGAGACCTCTGCTGCTTTGGTTGGGAATCAGAATTCAGTCAAAAAGAGGATGCTTACATGTGCTGTAATACCAAGTATCAAACTGTACTCATGGCAGTACAAAGGGCTTCCCAGCTTCTTTGGTATTTCTTTTCAGTTGTACAGTAGTGGTATTAACTGAAGGAAGCAGGTGCCTTAGTTACTTAGTTTCCACTAACAGCTGATTGATTAGTTCTTAACAGAAAGCAAAAACATTCTCATGTCTAATTTGCTTAGTTTTCAGTTAGACTGAGGGAAGAAAAATAGCTTCCTCTCACAGTATAGTAGTATTTTGCCATAGTCTTAAGACTGTTTGTTTGAAAATGAATATTGTCATGCCGTGAACTTCAGAACAACTATATAGTGTGTGTCTGCTCTTGCAAGGAGCTGAGCACCCTCAGTTCCCATTATAGTCTGTATGAAGAAGCTAAGCACCTCGTCCTAAGTACTCGATAGCTCATAGGACTCTAGAAGCATGTAATACATTTAGCAAAGCACTCAATAACTGTGTGTGTGGGTGTGTGCGTGCAAGATGAAATATATTTCATTATTTTGGCTGCTTTAATAGGACAACTTTATAAGAAGCTAAACTTCAAGATTTTGGCCATGGCCACTTTCATGAGTCTGTTAGTAGTGTTATCACTAAGTAAAAACCCAATTTTTGCATTGGTTATTAATCTCTGCCTTTGCAAACCTATAATAAAATCCCTGTAAAATATTGTTAATGGAACTTCTCCTTAGTTGCCTCCTTTTTGGTACCAGTGTGGTATGAGATTGAATTTTTTTGGTCTTAGTTGTGTTGTCAGGTTTGCATCCAACTAGTCAGTTCACTAGTCATGAGCATAACTACTTTTGTATAATTGCCTTTCTAGCAAGGTAATATTTCTATTTTCAAGTGATGTTATTTTTTTCTCCATGTATTTAAAAAAAAGTTTAGAAGTTTAAAGGATTGTTTACATTCTCCTCCTGACAGAGAGACCTGTGGCCTCACAGTTAATGTAGAATGTGGGTCATGTTTGACATATTCATGAATAACTTCTGTGTTCTTTGTTACTTGCTTATTTACTGTCTTCTGACTCTTTCTGTCTCTGTTGTTTCCATTCCTGCTTGTACACTTTTGAACTTGAGTAAATTTATGAAGGTATACTGAGGTGACTGCTGAAAGAGTCAATAAAGTTGCCTATCTCTGTTTCAGTAGAAATCTTTTATAGGTGTGTTTTTGAATTTTCAAATCTAAATCTTTTAAATGTGTGAAATAAGAAAGTAGAAACTGCTATGTATTAAATATATTAGAAAAAATCTTTGCTTGGATGTAGCCTTATTTATATATACATGTCTGTTCTATTTCCTGCTGTGATGTTTTTCCAAGACATCAGAAGGAAATGTGGAAGGATGGCATGCTTTTTATAGAAAAAAGGAATTGGAACAAGCTAGATACAAGTACAGCACTTAATGTTGTTTACCTGTGTTCATATGTTTAAATACGCTGCCTTTTAAAAACGTTTATACCCAAATTGACTGGGAAATGCTCACGGCAGTTTCTAGTTATTTCTTTTTAAAATTATTTTATGTTTGTGCAGTAAAAGTGGTCATTAATAAAAGATGATCCGGGTCCTGGACAATTTTAACAAATTTTTAAGCATAATGTGCTGTCTACAATAGCTGCAAAGTCTTTGTAAAATCATATTATATTAGTTAAAACAAACTAGCTAACATGTTTTAATGAGCAATCTGGTAACTGTAGGGAGTACAAAATTTTCAAAAGTATTTTTTGAGTTGATGATGCCCCTTGAACTGAGCAATATGCAATTATTTTAATTGTTATGGTGTAGTATGTGTAGGTGCGATGAGACGTCTTTACTAATTGTAAGTGATTTTGTCTAAAGGGGTTTTGTGTTTGTGTGTGTGTTTTACTGTTTCCTGGAAGGAAACTGTGGCCTCCAGCTCATTGTAATAACATCATTTCAAGACACGTAGCACTGGTTTGCTTAAGAAACTTCGTAGTCTGTTTCCTAAGAAAGACTTAACTGTTCTTAGCTAATGTTAATGCCTTCCTCATGAGCTTAATAAGACTCCACCGACTTTCAATAATATGGAAGAATTGGATGTTTAACCAGGATCCGGAACATGTGTTTCAGGTGGAGAATTCCAAAGACAATGAAGAGAATATTCTGCAAAGAGAAGTTCCTCTAAGGCAGTCTCGACGAAGATTTAGGAAGATTAACCATAGGGGAGAGCGTCAGACCATCACAGACAATGTGGATGCTAGCAATTATATTTCGGTGAGCATATTTTCCACTAAAGAAAATTTATCATTCCATTTTGTATCTCATTGTCTGAGCATTTGGGGTTTTTGGTGTCAGGTAGAGAATGAGATAAGTTTTTAGTTTATCTGTAAACATTTTTCCCCTTGGAGAATATTAAGAACACTTTGGATTTTATAGAGGGAGGTGGCAGTTCAAATTCAGCAGTTGAGAGCAAAAATGCTTTGGTTTAAAGATCTGCAGCTACATGTAATAGTGAAAATACTTAGAAGGTCATTGGTCAGTGAAAGAGTTTTTTCCTCCTCAAAGACCTTTATGGATACTTGGTTGTTGTTTTTGCTTTTGTAATATCTTTAAATCAGGTACTCATCCTAAAATGTGGAGATTGGTTTTTGTATTGAATTTAGATCATGTTGAAAAGTATTTTATTAAATCCCAGCTGTTGTACAATATGAATGCTCATCTTGAAGTTTCACCTGTTTTTCAATTCGGTATAAAGATGATAGAGTTTACTTGATAACAGCAGAATTTGGTAACATGAAATTAGCTATCCAAGAGGATATTTGCCACACTATCTATATAGATCTGTATTGTGCCATAGTAAATGCAGCTGTGCTTCTCAGGCCATAATATTTTTCTAGAGGTTTCTGTTTACCACTGTTTTTGTGTAATTGCATGCTAAAACCCTGTTAGTGGTGGGTTGTATGTGTGTCTGCATAAAAGGTTTAATTTGAAAGTAACTGTTCTGCATGTTTTGTTGATTTGACATTAAATCAAATAACCAATAAATCAAACAAATTACCATTAAAATTATTCCCATTACCAGAAATTATACCTTCTGCTATTTTATAATGTTGAGGTTTAAATGGAGCCAAATTTTAACTAGTCTTCAGGCCAGGAAAAGGAAAACAAGTTAAACAACTCTCTCAGACAAAAAAACACAAAACAGAAACAAAAAACCCCACAACTTCGATGGCCTCTTCCAGTTGGCAGGTTTGGCTTATGACTAATATTAATGGTTTTAGAAAACATTAGCACTTTAGGGAGTATAGGTTATGTTGGCATTTGTCTTCTAAGAAGAAAAGCTACTGTTGCTGTAACAGCAAGTGTATACTTTAGGTTCTGCTTCCTGTATCTCCTCATTTCCGGGATTGTTGATGTATTTTGTTCTGTGGCAAGAATTAGTAAATAAACAGAGCTAGTCACAGAAGAAGGAGAATTTATGTCCCCAAGCTCTGGGAAATGCTTAGATGTTTGATCCTAGCCTTTGTGATTGTGACGAAATATACATCTTTCTTCCTCCATTGCATTTCTATTTAAGGCTGAATAAGCACAGAGAAGAGTGGTTCTCAAAGTTTTTATTCTTTGATCACTTTGTAAGGAAGAGAGAATCTCGTGAACAACAGATCCTGTGATTCTGTCCATGTGATCTTAAAGGATACAAGGATTGACAAGGGTCAACTATTTTAGGCACTTTACTGTGGAAATGAGTGCCAAGTTTAATTCCACGGAGTTTAGTTGCACAAACTACATTTCTGGAAGGAAATCTGCCGGTTGGTTGTCTGAGCTGGTTAACAGCTGACTGAAGTAAAAACCCAATACCATTTATAGATCATGAGCTTTTTCTCCCTGTATGACAATTTCAGAAAATTTCTTTAGCAAGAAAGCTTTTCAATGGACAAAATCGACTGATGACTAAGAAATCAAAACATAATAAAATACATTTACCTGCTCCACATTCAGCAAGTAATACAATTATAAAAAGAAAAAAAAATGTGTGCAGATTTCACCAAATTTAGTCAAAGTTTAGTAAAATAGTTAGCTCAAACATCTTGCATTAAATAGTATGGTTTCTTAGTCATATGCAGATATAACTTCCATTAGTGTTGATGTGAGTTACTATTGCTTACTCAGGTGCGAATATATTGCTCATAAAAGATCACTGGTTCCCTAAGATTCTGAAAATCTCAGATAAAGCATTGACTCTCATAATCACCTTTTTACATTTCAGCATATCAATATATACATTTTACCATCTGACAGAAGTTCATAATTATCCTCCTTATATCTGTCTATAACACTGGGGATATCTATATACATAATTGTGATTGCAGTTGCAACTTGATCAATGTCAGCTTTTCCGGAACAATAGATGGGGGAAAAAAGTACATGCAACAGACAATGAATGTAAAGATTTTCAGGAATCAAATTCTTAAAAATCTTATATGTTTAACTATGTTTATGATTACAGGTGGTGTAGAGAAACTTTGACTATAGTTTGCAATAGACAAGACATTGCAGTAGCATCCCTCCCAGAGCTGAAAAGTTGTTTACAAACTTTCCAACAAATTTGCCTTACTGACATGATTATAATGAACAACTGCAGTATCTTATTTCACTTTCCTGCCTGCAGCTAACTGCTCTTTGATAGAGGCTGAATGTGGTTTGATAGACCTGTTATCTAAGCCCTATTTGATGATCACACTCTGAAGGGTCTGTGTGCTCTACAGCCCTGGTTCAGCAACTCTGACCCCAGCAGACTATCTACAGCTCCACTCTGGCCTCAATTACAATGAACTAGGTGACCCCAACACACTCCCAGTCCTGAATTTTCCCAAAATTCTGTGCTTTATAATGTCCAACCCTTTCCTGGACAGTTCAGAGAAATAATATGGTTCTTTTGTTCTTGTAAAGAGACAAAAAGTGCATCACAGCTTATTAACTGGGGTAAATACAGCCTTCCCTTTTAAACACAGCACTGAGCTGGTTTATAGTCAAAATAAAACAAGTTCATTAACAATAGAACATAGGTTAAATGATGCCAAGTAAAAGGAATAAAGGTCTCAAAAGCAAATAAATGTGAAAACACACATCTAGAAGTCTAAAACTTAATCTAGCAAGGTATAGGCGTTGTTCAGGATGGTTCTCTCAACATTCTTTCTTCTTCCCAGCTATGACTAACTTCCCCTCTGTCAGGATGTTCCACAGAAGAAGGTGAAAGATCTTTGCCTAAGCATGTTTCTCACCTATATTCAGTTTCCAGAGACTTCAAACCCCATCCCGTTAGTTAAAGGACCCCATCTTTCTCAGCTTGCAAAAGCTTTGTTCCCTTGTGTCTGTCTAGTGATGGGTGCCAAAGATGGCTTCTGTTGTTGCTTATATCTTCCAGTGTTCAATGACTTTATGTCAAGGGGCAGGATGAAATTCTGCTGTGTTTTCTTCCTGTGGTCTTCTCATCCCCTTGCTAATTTCTGTGTAAATGAGACTTCCATTGTTTTTGGTCACACTTTGCATAATTTACATAGGAAACAGGTAAATAGCCACTTTCTCTCCTATATGGGATTGAACCTGTTTCCCCTGTTTGACCACAGACTTTAAAGCATAATATCATTAAGTATTCATATTTCTCGTATAGTGTTAATACATACATTTCACAATTATATTGATCACTGGTGTGCTAGTAGTTTCTAGAAAAAAACTCGATCTGTACACTTTTATAATTCACTAATATTGCATACAATCAGTTGATTCAATAACTTATCACTTGAGAGTCAGCCCCCCCTGCCTTTATAGACCAGTAAGCCTTTGAAATGGATTCTTCTGGTGACATGGAGTCTGATGATAAATAAAGCTCCATGCTCTTTCTTCTCCACTTGTTAGCTTAATAGTTTTGTTTACCTAACCTGTAAAAATGGGCCTTTGTTGTGTTTGCCTGAAGACTGGGCTGCTCAGAGAATCAAAACACATTCTTTTGTCTGAGGCAGACCTGTTTACCAATACCTCCTGACATGCCTGCCATAACTCCAGAATATATTCATAACTTTTTGTATACACTCTATGCATACATGATGCAAGAATATTAATGATCCTATGAGTTACTATTTTCCAATGACATCTTACATGGCATCTTTTAGATACAGATTATACATAGTGAGTTGGGGTATACTGAATCGGGCAGGCCAGCTGAAACTCATTACCTGATATCAATGAGCTCTTTGCCCTCTGGACCTGGGATGCACTGAAGGTCATAAGTACACCACATAGCACTATTTGTGTGAGTTTCTGACTCTGAGGGTATGTCTACACAGGGATAAAAAACCCACGGCTGATCTTGGTCAGCTGACTCAAACTCACGGGGTTCAGGTGCAGGGCTAAAAAATTGCTTTGTAGACCAGCAGTTCTCAAACCTTGTTGCACTTCTGACAACAAAAATTGTGATATGACCCTGGGAATGGGGACTGAAGCCCAAGCTTGAGCCCCATGTGGGGGGGGGTCCAAAGCTGAAGCCCAAGGGTGGGAGCTGTAACCTGAGCCCCACTGCCCAGGGCTGAAGCTGAAGCCTGAGCCCTGAACCCCAGGCTGAAGCCCTCAGGCTTTGGCTTCAGCCCTGGGCCTCATTAATTCTGTCAGCCATGGATACCCCATTAAAACAGGGTCACGACCCACTTTGGGGTCCTGACCCACAGTTTGTGAATGGCTGGTGTAGATGTTTGGGCTCAGTCGGGAGCCCAAGCTCTGGGACTCTGTGGGTGTGGCGGATGCCACAGCTCGGGCTCCAGCCTGAGCCCAAACATCTAAACACCAATATTTCAGCCCTGCAGCCAGAACCCCTCAAGCCCAATTCAGGTGATCTGGGCCAGCTGCAGCCATGCTGCCGATCTTTTATCCTTGTGTAGACATAACCTGAATAGTCTCTGGCACATGTAGCCTTTTAACCTCTAAGGGTATGTCTCCACTGCATGAAGTGATACACACACTCACTCACACTTTCTTAACTTGGGCTAAAATAGCAGTGAAGACACAGCAGTTCAACTTTTAACTCAGGTTAGTAGCTCGAGTTCAGCCCCAGGCTATTGTATAGGTTTTAATTCAAGCTGCTAACCCAAATTAAAAGACAGTTGCAACTAATTTAATCTGAGTTAGCTAATCCGAGTTAATAAAATGCCTCTTTTTTGCTGTGAAGATCGACCCCTAGAACTAAATTCTTATTTGTTTGTGATTCAGAGTTTCTGTTGCTTTACCCAGTCTAAAACTGTTTCCCACAGGCTCTCTTGTGTTATTCTTATGCATGGGAACTCTCCATGTTGCCCCCAAACCTCTTAAGTATGTAAATCTCTGCACACTGAATGCCACGTAACTCATGAGTAAGAATAAGGTTAATCTTTGTTTTTATAAAACATAACTTGTTAAGTGCCGTTGTTCAGACACTTGAGTTTGCAGCTGCTGCGTGTATGGAACTCCTATTCATGTCAGAGCAAGTTTTATACACAGAGCAGCTGCAGACCTAGTCCCATATTAGTCATTTGTCTGCCAAATAGTTTTAATTTAACTTTATTAAAATATTCTAAACTCTTAATTTCCTGATCACTATAACTTGGTACTATGGGGAAAAGCACTAGATGCCAAGAGGGTTATTTCAGTAAACTGTATGAATTTACAATAATTAAAATGCAAATTACAATAAAAGTAAAGAGTTCCTCTTGCATTTTACTTATAGTGCTTTTCTCTGTGCATTCATGATGAAAGTAATTTAAACAGTGTTTAAAGGAAAAAATTGATCATCACTGGCTTAGTTTTGTGAAGTGGAAGTTTGCATGTTCATATACTTTACAGATTATATTCTTAGTATACTTTTGCAGATTATTAGAGGTATGGTTCACAGCAGTATTCCTACTCTGTGGAAATATCAGTCGGGATTTTTTTCCCTAACAGATTGGTATATTGATTATATGATGTCAAGGTTTTTCTCTTCCTTTCCCTCACTCACATAAAGACATTTTGCCATTTACATAGCTTTTTACATCTCTTTACATACAGATATGAATTTTATTTTCACAGTACTCCTGCAGGATAGATACACTTATCCCCATCTGGCAGGTGAACAGACTGAGACAGAGACCAAGGAGTTACAACAGATCAGTAGCAGAACTGACATGAAAATGTAGTGATTCCTAGTTCACAATCTAGTACTCAGTCCGATACATAATGTTATCAGCCTTCTTAATTTAAAAATAGAATCATCCCAATGGGCATTGTTGGAATATGCACTTAAATAATTTACTATTTGTTTTTTATAATATGTCTCATAAGGGTAGCCATTTATTTAGTAAGTATTTCTGAGAGACTTGGAAAAACCACAACCAGGCCACAACAATTTATACATTTGGGTCATAAGGACTATGTTAAAAGTGCAGCTTTTGTAAAATTTAGCTTAAATAAGACAAAATTTATAATCTAATGGTATATGGTTGTTTAAAAAAATTCTGTTATGTAGAAGTAGCCAGGATGCTTTTTAAATGTAACATTTTTAATATGTTGTTGTAGCCCAGTTGGTCCCAGGATATTAGAGAGACAAAGTGGGTGAGGTAATGTCTTTTGTTGGAGCAACTTCAGTTGGTGAGAGAGACCAGCTTTTGGGCTTACACAGAGCTCTTCTTAAGGTCTAGGAAATGTAGGGCTGACCTGCACTACAGAGTTAGTTCGATGTAAGGTAGCTTATGTCGACCTAACTCTAAGCGTCTACACTACAATATTGCTCCCGCCAATGTAAGTTGCCCACTACACCAACTTAATAACTCCATCTCAGGCAGGGGCGTAGCGCTTAGGTCAATGTAGTTAGGTTGACACAGTGTCAGTGTAGACACTGTGTTGCTTACATCAGATTGTTCTAGTTGTCAGCCCCTGGTCACTGACAACTGGAGCCCCACCACGCTGGGGCTTAGACTGTCAGTGCCCTACACTAACAATAAAATCAGTACAAGTGCTTCTGGTGAGGATGTGCACTGTCGACCGAAGGAACTAGTGTGGACGTGCAAAACCAGTGTAATAAATGCAGTGGCTGTACATTGCCGTAATTTAAGTCTACTTAATTTTGTAATGTAGACTTGCCAGTACTCAGAGCATTACAGCAAAGCACAAAGTGGAACCGATTGTTTAGCATATGTAGTTCATCTTGAATGGTCCCCTGAAATATGTGTTAAGTGGACTGCTAACACCTCTCCAGGCATTTGGGGTGTGGGGGGAAGCTGTGGGGCGGGTTTAGTGGGCTGTAGACTATTGTAATAGACCATAAATGCAATGTCTCTATCAGTCCATGTTTGTTAGTGTCTAGCAAAGTTATGAATTTAAGCTCCCAAGATGGTCTTTTGAAGGTGTTATGCAGGTTTCCTTTTAGGATTTTCAAAGGAAACATGTATAGCCCCTTCAAAAGATGAGCCTGAGAGGTAAATTTTATTTTACTGTGACATTGAGTACATTTCCCAGTCCTGAAGAAGAGCTCTATGTAAGCTAAAAATCATGTGTCTCTCACCAACAGAAGTTAGTACTGTAAAAGATATTACCTCACCCTCTTATCTCCGATTTCAAATATAAAATCTTAATAGAAATAATACATACTGCAATGATGCAATAAATTATATAATACACAAGTATCTACCGAGAAGTTATGACCATTTACATTTACATTTCAACATCTTCCTTATTAATAGATCAGTTCTGTATATTTTAAAATAACATTGCCCTTCTCCGAAACACAGCAATACTTTTTTAACTCTTTTATAATAAGTGGATGATGACAAGGTAGATGACATAGAAATCATAGAAATGTAGGACTGGAAGTCATCTCAATAGGTCATCTAGTCCAGTCCTCTGCACTGAAGCAGGACTAAGTATTATCTAGACCATCCCTGACAGGGCTTTGTCAAACCTGTTCTTAAAAACGTCCAGTGATTGAGATTCCACAACCTTCATAGGTAATTTGTTCCACTGCTTAACTACCTTTACTGTTAGGAAGTTTTTCCTAATGTCTAATCCAAGGTCTGGGCAATGCTACAGAATTAGGTCAATGCAAGGCAGCTAAATATGATCTAAATATGGAAGTGTATACACTTAAATTTTGCTCCTATTGACGTAACTGCCCTGTTATGCCGACTTAATAACTCCATCTCCATGAGTGTCGTAGTAGAGTCTAGGTCATTGTAGTTCGGTCAATGTAGTTAGGTCGATGCAATGTCAGCATAGATACAGCATTGCTTATGTTGACTGTTACTGGCTTTCAGGAGCTGTCCCACACTGCCAGTACAAACAATACAAACAGTCCTGGTGAGGACATGTACCACTTACACAAGAAGCAAAGTGTATACACGCACAAGTGATGTAATTACAGTGGTGGCTGTATGCTGACGTAAGTTTAGGTCACCTTAAATTAGTAGTGTAGACGTGGCCTAAATCTCCCTTGCTACAATTTAAGCCCATTACTTCTTGTCCTGTCCTCAGTGGATAAGGAGAATAATTTATTACTCTCCTATCTATAACAACCTTTTATGTACTCGAAGACTGTTATCATGTCCCACCCCAGTCTGCTCTTCTCTGGACTAAACAAACCCTTTTTTTTTTTTTTTTTAATCTTTCCTGGTATGTCATGTTTTTGAGACCTTTAATCAGTTTTGTTGCTATCCTCTGGACTTTCTCCAATTTGTCCACATCTTTCCTGAAGTGCGGTGCCCAGAACTGGACACAGTACTCCAGCTGAGGCCTAATCAGTGTTGAGCAGAGTGAAAGAATTACTTCTTGTGTCTTGCTTACAACACTCCTGCTAATACATCCTAGAATGATGATTGCTTTCTTTGCTACAGTATTATATTGTTGACCTGTATTTAGTTTGTGATCCACTACAACCCCCAGATTTTTTTCTGCAGTACTCCTTCTTAGGCAATCATTTTCCCATTTTTTATTTCTGCAATTGATTATTCATCCTATTTAATTCAGGCCATTTTTCTGGTTTGTCAAAATCATTTTTAATTTTAATCCTGTTCTCCAAAGTGTTTGCACCACCTTCCAGTATCCATAAACTTTATAAGTGTACTCTCTCTGCCATTATCCAAATCATGTATGAAGATATTGAATGGAACCAGGCTCAGAACTGATCCCTGCAGGACCCCACTCAATATGCCTTTCCAGCTGGATTGTGAATCATTGATAACTGCTCTGAGTGTGGTTTTCCAGCTGGTTGTGCACCCAGATTATAGTAGGTTAATCTAGGCTATAGTTCTCTAGTTTGTTTATGAGAGGATCATGTGAGACAGTATGAAAAGCCTTACTAAAGTCAAGATATATGATATCTACTGCTTCCCCTCGAAAACAAGGTTTGTTAACCTCTCAAAGAAGGATATTAGATTGATTTGACATGATTTGTTCTGAACAAATCCATGTTGACTGTTACTTTGCCTTATTTTCATCTAGGTCCTTACAAATTGATGGTTTAATTATTTGCTCAGTTATCTTTCTGGGTACCAAAGTTAAGCTGATTGGTCTGTAATTCCCTGGGTTGTCCTTATTCCCCTTTTATAGATGGTTACTATATTTGGCCTTTTCCAGTTCTCTGGTATTTCTCCTGTCCTCCGCGAGTTCTCAAAGTTAATGGCTAATGGTTCAGAGATCTCTTCAGCCACTTCCTTAAGTGTTCTAGGATGTATTTCACATGTATTTCATGTATTTTAATATTCACATCTCTTTTAAATAATCTTGCCGACATATAGAGGAATCCAATTTTATAACAATCTGCTAATGAAGAGTACTTGCGTAGCAAGTTTCTTGTTCTTTTACTAAATGTACAATATATTTAATGTAATCCTTTTCAGAAGCTCTTGTTATTAATCTAGGATATCTTGTAATTAAGAGAGAACAGATTACTTTTTTGGTCGGAGGGATAGGAACTAGTATACTAGATCAGAATTTATCCAGTACATTCTCTCTGCCAATGCAAAATGCTTAATCTAGGTGTTTTATAATTTAACTATACTTTCAGTCGGTTTTACCTGGTATTGAAACAAGGTTTGCTGTAGTTCCCACGATCACCCCAACCACTGTTTTTGGGGATTTTTTGTTTTTGTTTTTAAAAAGATGGATGCAACATTTGTTACCCTCTAGAACAAATCACTAGTCAAGACGATTAATGAGATTGCATATTTTTGTTAGCAGCTCAGCCACATCCATTCTTAAATTCCTTCAGAACTCTCGGGCAAATATCATCCGGTCCTTATAATGCTCTTCAGTTCTTCAATTGTTCCAATATCTTGTCTTTTGATGCATCAAACTTTGACAGTGTCTCATCTTTGTTATTTGATCCCTCGGAAGGCAGTGGGAGTTTTCTCATTGACTTCAATAAGGGCCAAGATATCTCCCTAGCTTTCTCTTCAGCATCCTTTGAAATGAAGACTGATGTAAACAAGTAATCTCTTCTAATTTAAATGTTAACTTTTGTCTGCCATAATCATAGAGTTGGAAGGGACCTCACGAGGTCATCTAGTTCAATCCCCTGCTCAAAGCAGGACTAACCTCAGTTAAATAATCCCAGCGAGGGTTTTGTCAAGCCGCAGCTTAAAAACCTCTAAATATGGAGATTCCACCACTTCCCTAGGTAACCCATTCCAGTGCTTCACCACCCTCCTAGTGAATAACTTTTTCCTAATGTCCAACCTAGACCTCCCCCCATGCAACTTGAGACCATTGCTCCTTGTTCTGTCATCTGCCACCACTGAGAACAGCCTAGCTCCATCCTCCCTGGAACCCCCTTTCAGGTAGTTAAAGGCTGCTATCAAATCCTCCCTCATTCTTCTCTTCTGCAGGCTAAACAGGCCTAGTTCCCTCAGCCTCTCCTCATACGTCTTGTGCTCCAGTCCCCTAATCATTTTTGTTGCCCTCTGCTGTACTCTCTCCAACTTGTCTACATCCTTTTTGTAGTGGGGGGCCCAAAACTGGACACAGTACTCCAAATGCGGCCTCACTAATGCCGAATAGAGAGGAATAATCACTTCCTGCGATCTGCTGGCAATGCTCCTACTAATGCAGCCCAATATGCTATTAGCCTTCTTGGCAACCAGGGCACGCTGCTGGCTCTAGCTTCTTATCCACTGTTACCCCCAGGTCCTTTTCTGCAGAACTGCTGCCTAGCTCGTCGGTCCTCAGTCTGTAGCTGTGCATTGGATTCTTCCGTCCGAAGTGTAGGACTCTGCACTTGTCCTTGTTGAACCTCATCAGATTTCTTTTGGCCCAATCCTCCAGTTTGTTTAGGTTCTTCTGTATCCTATCCCTACCTTCCAGGGTATCTATCACTCCCCCCATCTTAGTGTCATCTGCAAACTTGCTGAAGGGTGCAATCTACCCCATCTTCTAGATCATTAATGAAGATGTTGAACAGAACCGGCCCCAGATCCGACCCCTGTGGCACTCCGCTTGTGACCGGCTGCCAGCTAGACATGGAGCCATTGATCACTACTTGTTGAGCCCTATGCTCTAGCCAGTTCTCTATCCATTTTATAGTCCATTCATCCAACCCATACTTTTTAACTTGCTGATAAGAATACTGTGAGAGACAGTATCAAAAGCTTTGCTAAAGTCAAGGTATATCATGTCCACCGCTTTCCCCATATCCACAGAGCCAGTCACCTCTTCATAGAAAGCAATCAGGTTGGTCAGGCATGACTTTCCCTTTGTGAATCCATGTTGACTGTTCCTGATCACCTTCCTCTCTTCCAAGTGCCTTAAAATGGATATCTTGAGGACCTGCTCCATGATTTTTACAGGGATTGAGGTGAGGCTGACCAGTCTGTAGTTCCCTGGATTCTCTTTCCTCCCTTTTTTGAAGATGGGCACTATATTTGCTTTTTTCCAGTCATCAGGGACCTCCCCTAATTGCCACGAACTTTCAAAGATAATAGCCAATGGCTCTGAAATCACATCAGCCAACTCCCTCAGCACCCTCGGGTGCATTGCATCTGGCCCCATGGACTTGTGTATGTCCAATCTTTCTAAATAGTCTTGGACCTGTTCCTTCAGCACTGCGGGATGTTCACCTCCTTCCCATACTGTGCCGCCCAGTGCAGCAGTCTGGGAGCTGACCTTGTCTGTGAAGACAGAGGCAAAAAAGGCATTGAGTACCTCAGCTTTCTCCACATCCTCTGTCACTAGGTTGCCTCCCCCATTCTGTAAGGGGCCCACACTTTCCCTAATCTTCCTCTTGTTGGTAATATACCTGTAGAACCCTTCCTGTTCCCCTTCACGTCCCTTGCCAGCTGCAACTCCAATTGTGCTTTGGCCTTCCTGATTTCATTCCTGCATGTTCGAGCAGTATTTTTATAATCCTCCCTAGTCATCTGACCAAGCTTCCACTTCTTGTAAGCTTCTTTTTTGTGTTTAAGTTCACCAAAGACTTCTTTGTTAAGCCAAGCTGGACGCCTACCATATTTGCTATTCTTTCTGCACATCGGGATGGTTTGTTCCTGTGCCCTCAATAAGGTTTCTTTAAAATACAGCCAGTTCTCTTGGATTCCTTTCCCCCCTCATATTAGCCTCCCAGGGGATCCTGCCCATCAGCTCCCTGAGGGAATCAAAGTTAGCTTTTTTGAAGTCCATGGTCTGTATCCTGCTGTTCTCCTTTCTTCCTTTTGTCAGGATCCTGAACTCGACCATCTCATGGTCACTGCTGCCTAGGTTGCCACCCACTTCTACTTCCCCTACCAAATCTTCTCTGTTTGTGAGCAGCAGTTCAAGAGAAACATGGCCCCTAGTTGGTTGCTCCACCACTTGAACCAGGAAGTTGTCTGCAACACTCTCCAAAAACTTCCTGGATTGTTTGTGCTCTGCTGTATTGCTCTTCCAGCGGATGTCCGGGTGATTGAAGTCCCCCATGAGAATCAGGTCCTGTGAACTGGAAGCTTTCCCTAGTTGACTGAAGAAAGCCTCATCTACTTCGTCCTCCTGGTCTGGTGATCTATAACAGACACCCACCATGACATCACCCTTATTGTTCTTGCTTCTAAGCTTAACCCAGAGACTCTCAACTGGCTTATTTCCAGTTTCATACTGGAGCTCAGAGCAATCATATTGCTCTCTTACATACAGTGCAACTCCTCCTTCCTTTCGCCCGTCTGTCCTTCCTAAACAGTTTATACCCATCCATGACAGTGCTCCAGTTGTGTGAGTTACTCCACCAAGTCTCCGTTATTCCGATCATTTAATAGTTTCTTGACTGTGCCAGGACTTCCAATTCCTCCTGCTTGTTTCCCAGGCTTCTTGCACTTGAGCTAACTAACCCATTGCCCTACTTTCTCAGTATGGATCAGGAGGCCTCCCCTGTTGCACCCTCCTCCTTCTGCTTTCTTGTGGTGTACCACTTACCTTTGGGTTTAGGTCTCCATCCCCCATCGAACCTAGTTTAAACCCCTCCTCACTAAGTTAGCCAGCCTGTCCGCAAAGATACTCTTCCCTCTCTTTGTTAGGTGAATCCCGTCTCTTCCCAGTAATCCTTCTTCCTGGAACAACATCCCATGATTGAAGAATCCAAAGCCCTCTCTCCGACACCACCTGCGTGACCACACATTTACTTGCGCAATGTGACGGTCCCTACCTGGGCCTTTTCCTTCAACAGGGAGGATGGATGAGAACACCACTTGCGCTTCAAACTCCTTTATCCTTCTTCCCAGATCCACATAGTCCGCAGTGATCCGCTCAAGATCATTCTTGGCAGTGTCGTTGGTGCCCACATGGTGAAGTAGGAAGTGGTAGCGGTCTGAGGACTTGATGAGTCTCGGCAGTCTCTCCGTCACATCCTGAATCCTAGCTCCAGGCAAGCAGCACACTTCTCTAGTTTCCCGGTCCGGATGGCAGATGGATGACTCCATCCCCCTTAGGAGGACTCATGCTCCTTTCCATGAGCTGGATTACATGTATTGGTAGACTGGTCTTCAGTGTGCACAGATTTGTGGAGTACCCAAGCAAAAACTCATATTATTCATAGACTCATAGACTCATGTTAGGTGTTTGCATTTGTGGCCTATTCATGTAGTTTGAAATGATTAAATTTATTCAGGCGAGCAGAAAGAAGCTGCATCTGTGGTATATTCATTTCCTGAACAGTCTAGAAAGAGCAGACTACTTTATCTTTTGTTTATGCACTAGATCTGAATTAAGTCTGCAGTTTTGCATGCCATATTAAGGTTTACAGGGAAGAAAATGAGTGTCTGATTTGTAGGCACAGCCACAGTACATTTTATAGAAATGCAACAAAATTTGTCTGAGAGATTAGAGACTACTGAGTCGGTGAACTAGAAACCAGAATTATTGCAGGGCTGACATACTTGTCTTGGAGGATGGGGGGAGGAGTGATAGTTGTTTCACTTACACAGTGCTGATAACTGATGGTGTCAACTGTTAGTGGAAACTGCTTATCTGGCTAAATGCCAATTCATTGGCTAAGAGAAACAGACTATAACAGGTTTAAAATGGCATCCAAGATTACTGCCTGAGGAAGAAGACAAACTATCTAATACTCACTGATGATTTTGCTGTTGATGGCTTCTTTATTGTACCTTTTCCTTTGTTTCCTAAGGAGGGAAGGACCACCAAATAAATGTTTGTATTAACCAAGTTTGCACTTATTTTATTGTCTGTATTTATTAACTTTTCAATGCTGATTCTATCTGCTAGTTGTATCCACTGCCCCACCATCAAACACTTCTCCATTAGATAGTATGTTACTGGTTATGATTATCATTAGCAGGAACTTGAATGCTCAAAGGTGCAATGCATTAAAATTTTTCTTGGTAATTTGCATAAATCATGGGTGCTTTCCAGATGGCCAGCCAAATCAATTAACGTGTGTGTCTGCAGAAAATTGACGCTTATGAAATATTATTTCATACAGTAGAAGAAGTATACTTTAAAATCCTATTTTGTTTCCTTAAAGTTATATGTAGCTTTCAAAATAGCACATTTTGATATTTTGAAAGCTATATACTGTTACTAAAAGTCCTTCTGGTAATCTCTGTATGTATTGCCTATAAAATTGATCTTACCAGAATGAAAATTGTTTTAAAAAGTGACACATAATTCATGCAACCCCAATACATTCATATCCTAGTATTCATATTATTAGAATCTTACATTCAGAAGGATCCCTTAGTGCTTTAGACTTTACAGGCAGAGTATATATAAAATAATGCACTGCATCTGCTGCAGAAATCCAACCAGCCCTGGGATGAAATGTACACCTACTTAATGGCATACATAACAAGTGAAGAAAACTATATCCAAATAAAACTTCAAGGAATTTATTTTAAGTGGGCACCTGTATTTACTCAAATTGGAATTTGGCTAGGTGCCTAGGATTAACAGTCCTCCATCCTTGCAAAAATATGCCATGATATATTTTAATGATCATGTATGTCAGCAGCTGTTTCTTATGTTGTTTCGGAAAGACTGTATTTTCCTAAATGTTGGGTGGGGAATTTTCATCACAGACTCAAAGGAGAAGCAAGTTATTGACTGATTCACCAGCATTAGTAGAACCCTGTGCAGATACAAATATGTGGATCTGTATCCAATACCTATCCATGAGAATAAACTTCTGTCCCACCCACAATCAGCCCTCCCTCTTTTAGATGCACCGCCAATCAGATATTTGCAGCCAGCCACCTCCTAGCAGCTGTTGAGCCCCTGTTGCACCAAACAGCTAGATCAGCTGTTCGGACTCCCTGGCTGCCTAACATCTGTTCAGCCCCACCTGCTGCCTAACAGATGATCAGCTGTTTAGCTTCCTAACACCAAACAGTTTATCAGCCCAGCCTAACACATGTTCAGCTGTTCAACCTGGCCTGCTACCTAATAGCTGATCAGCTTTTCATACCATGCTGCTGTCTATCAACTGATCAGCTGTTTTGACAGTGCCCGAGGCCGGCAGCTGCTCCAGCCCTGCCCTAGAAGTCCCAGAGGTCCCGGAAAGTTATCCATAACCTCTGTGACCATCCGATCCGGAATCCACAAAAAATGGTCCACAGATATCCGCATCTGGGGATGTGGATAGCTGTGGATATAAAACAGATAGCTGCAGATTTGCAGGGCTCTAAGTATTAGGCCTTTTAAAAATGTTGAATTATTGTGGGGAAATGGGTGGTTTGGGGATTTCTGTTAGTGTGTTGATCCTCAACTTTACATCAGGTCTTTATCATTCATGTCACTTTTGATTTATACCTCTTGAATAAGGAACTAGCTTGTGGCTTGTAGGTATCTACATATTTAAATTTCTACCCCTCTTGTTGCTATAAGGGTGGAGGAGCTTTCTCTCTTCTCCCTCCTACGAGGGTAAGCACAACTATTCTGTTCCTCTCTGGTCTCATTCTTAAAAAACTCCAGCATTTACCTTTGGTGCTGCTTATGCTTCTTCAAGTGTTAGCCTGAAATTAACATAATTCTGCACTACAGGGTTCTGAATATGGAACAGTTTTGTTAATTTCACGCAGTTAATGTTTGCCATAGTAATGCAGTAGCAGATGCGCTGGTATTGACTGCATGCAAACTCTAGAAAACAATGTAGTATTAGTTTACTTTGTTTGACATTTGTATTAGAAAGATAGCCATATAGTTTCCCAATCATAAAGCATTAAAAACTTATTTTAAAGTGAAAGTTTAAATTTTGTGGAAATTTATGACTTAAGGCCCCAAACTTTCCAGGGAAACCTTCCTATTTCCCAGTGCTAAGTGGACAAGGGGAATTCTCCAAGTCTTGATCAGTACTACCACATGCAGCACTTTGTGCCTATATTCTAGTTTATATCCTCTGATTTCCTTATTCATTCCAGGATACAAACTACCTTTCCAAAATTTATTTTTTGCTAAATAAAAATAAATATACAATAAAGAAACATTCACAGCATACCTACTAAACTGTCCATGCAATAAAAGAATATTTGTTTACCCACAATAATAATAGGAACTTCTGAACCATCTATTTCTTCCTAATCTCTCTGCTCCACCAGCCATACCTCTTTATTCACCCTCTCTACAAATACCTGAGGAAAAAAGATGGTCTGTGCAGCAAGTTTGGAAAGTTAACAAATCTGTGCTTTGAGCGGTGATGGGGACCATTCCAGAGTCCTCCTCCTCCTAAAAAATGCCTTGCCAGCAGCTCCTTCTTATGTAAAACAGACTGGAACTCTTGCTGAAGCACCTCCACTGATCACAACTGTAGTACATCATATAGAGTGTTAGTGGAGAGAGGCAATCCTATAGGCCTATAAAATGGGTTGTCTGCCTTTTTAGAGGCCTTAAATCTAAATAATCCTTTTCTTTGTGACTTTGTCAGATCCTTTATTTCTCTGAAACCTTACTTCACTGTAGTTGTATTCTGAAATGGTGTCTGAGCTGCTTTTTGTACAAAAGTCTCTAAAGCAAATGTGGTCAAGATGTTACCTACTTTATACAGATGCTGTACTTTGTTTTGGTTTTCTTTTTATTTCCTCCCCATAAGTGGTTGTTTCTGTTCAATATGATGTATTGGACTAAACCAACCCAATTATGCTCTCATCTGAACTAGCACAACCTTTTCTTTTATGCATAAGCTTATCATAATGTGGTTAGAAACAATCTTGTGGTAAATGTTTTTGTATTCTTAGGCTGAAAAAAATGCAAAGTTGAGTGTTTCTGACTTTGCATTTATTAACCACGGGGAAGTCATATATGATGTTCACTAAAGGGCTAGGCTAGTTTAATTGTGCAGAATTTGCTTTCATGCAAATTTAAGGCAAAAAACAATAGACCTAAACTGATGGTATGTATGGCAAACATATTTTTAAAGGAAATATTAAATATAAATATTAATTTCAGGAAGGCTTTTTAATGGCTGAGATTGTCACAAGTCCTGTACAAGTATCATTGCATATTACAATTCAGAAAATAATTTAGTGCATGCATACGTATTTGGTTTGGTTGGCTTGGTTTGTTTGCAGAGCTTGGCACTAGAACCACTGTGACAGCTGTGAGCTAGAAGAATATCCTTGGTATGGTCATAAACCTGGTTCGAAACGAGCTCTTTCTTACAAAATTTAACTATGTCCCAGGTTTTACACTTGGCCTGTGTAAACCTTGTTATTTTGAATATGTTTGACAGTACTTGATATGAGGAAATGAGATATTTAATTTGCTTGTTTCCTGGCCAATACCTACTACTCTTTTCAATATCACACTTGTTTCACATTGATAATCACATCAAAGGTTTTGGGATACTTGAGTTGTGCATGTATGGTTGATTTGAGGTATTAGTCACTTCAAACATTGAAAAAGAAGCTTTCGTGCTCCCCAGAAGATTATGAATTATATCCACTTTAAACCCTGTTTCTGTGAAGTAGCTGCTGGGAATTGTGGCAGGGTCCTGAAGTTTCAGGTCCATAGGAGCCTAGGGCTATCTTCAATATATACAATGGTTTTGATTTTTTTTTTTTTAAAATCCCAAATTTCTAAAATCTGTTGGGTTTGAGAAGTTGTTAGTGTTTCTATGCACATGAAAAAGTGGTAAAATGTTTTTTGAAAGTAGTCAGTACTTGGAAGCTTGGGAGCTCTTGGAAGTTCAGTCCGGGGCATTAAAGTAGGGTACTACTTGGTTGCTGTTCTGAATTTTTCATTCCCGTTGCTTCTGAAGTTTGAAACCACAATTATGATGGAATATCAACAAAAGCTCATTAGATTGGAGGGGTCCATTACCTAGCCAGTCTGCAGTTGTGATCTGTCCCTAAAATTCTGATAATTAATTGACATTTTTCAAGTGTAGGAAAGGAAAATATATGTCATGCACAGTAGAAAAATGCCAAGAAAAATACATAATAATCTTCCTTGCCAAGAAAGAAGATACAGAATACTCTAGTTTTTTGAGACGACCAAATTAGGGGCAAAACAGCCATGCTGACTTGCTCAATCACTAAAATTTACCTTGTGAACAGATATGTGGAAGTTTTCCAGTGAACAGTGATGGACTTAGTTACCATCTCTAAACCTATTTACATCTTGCTTGAATAATCTAATCCTCATTAGTGCAGCAGATACCCAAATTTGAGTGCCCTGCCTCAGGACGCATTTGCTATCAACTAGTAGGGTCAGAGATTGTTCCTTCTTCCTCATAATGAAAGTTCTAAGGAAGGCTGAAAGGGAGGATTCCTCCCTGGTTCTGGTGCCTCTGGTGTGAATCACAGATCTACTGTGTCAATCAGCGGGAAGCAGGATTGTCCTTCCAAATGATCTCCTAAAGTGGAGAGTAATATACCCTAATTCAGAGAATTATTAATTCCTCAAGCCTAGAGCCTGGCTTCTGAACAGATTCTCTTAAGAAAACTAGGAGTGTCAAATAAAGCCATGAAACTTCCCTTCCTTCTGTTCTGAACTTTCTGCAATGTAGATTTGAGAAAGAGGTCTCATTTAATGAACACAGCATCCAGATTTCAGTTCAGCACACTGTAAGTGTTTGATAGGTGACGTCCCATTCAAGTTCCAGTTAGATCCCAGTTTCTCCATTGAGCCATACAGCCTTGGACTGAATTCCCAATAACTTCCTTTTAAGAAAAGTGGTGGCCATCATTTTTGGACTATTTTATGGAGGAGGTAGTAGCCTTGGTGTATGATCATCTCCATGCAGACTTGACTTTCCATAAGCTCTGTCACAGGTTTTTCCCCAAAGTTAGCTTTTCCTTTTCATTTTATGCAGGAGATTTTCCCCAACTTTTTGTCGGAATCCAATGAGCCCCAAAGAGGCCCTCTGGCATTTGCTGGGAGTCTTGAGCATTTTTCCTTTTTCATTCTTAACCACTTGGGCAATCCCCATCTTTGTTCATTTTCTTGAAGGTAGAGAGCCTTCAGATATGTTGTATCTTTCTGGGTTCATTGTTGAATCCAGAAGATCTATTCTATAGCCTCTCTTTCCTGCATGGATTGCTGCTTCTAATTCTACTAGAGCAGTTTTTGCTTCCTAAGAAGACAGAGAACTCTCTGTGAATAAGCTCTGCCATGCTGGCATTTGGTTCACATTATTTCTAAGCACTACCACCTGAATCTGACCCCTTAAACCCATGTGGCTTTCAGATGGTGGATGCTTAGAGAAACTTTTCCTTATCAGGGATGAGCTCATGCACCTCCTGAAAGGGAGGTACCAAGGTCTGAATTTAGGACTGAATTCATGTTGTTCTCTTTCCTTTTATCAGAGTCCCACCTACTTTTTCCTTTTGCCACTCCAGACAAATCCTATGTTCTTTGAAAGCTTGCCTACCTTAGCCTGCAAACCTAGTGTGTGCATTGGTTGAAACTATATCCATGAAACAGTAAGAGAAATTTCTGGAATGTGGCAAACCCAATGCAAACCGCCACTCATGTCATTGCGTCTCGTGCAGGACACTGGACAGTGTCTATAGTAGGCTGATATGTTTCCTTACATATTTGGGGAGTTCTCATTTGCACAGCAGAGTTTGGGAGTGGGCAGAGGGGGAGGAGTGGGCAACAAAATCTTTTGGATTGGCTCCCTGGCTTGGCTGACAAGAAAAGGATTGAAACCCAGTGTCTGTAGCAGCTGAAACCACATCCTGGAAAACAGGTAATGAAATTCATGTTTAATATACAAATACATTGTAACTTTTAGAAGACTACAAAATCAAATGTGTAAATAACCACAGACTAATTATGATTCTTTTATGCTCTGGTCTTCTAAATGTGACTAACAGACCTATTGCAAAAATAGCAACTGTAAACTGAGAATACGTACATAATTGGATCTGTTGGAGCGTCATCAGAATTTTTCATTGACTTCTAACCATTATACCAACATTTTGGAAACGTATTTATAATGTTCCAGAAGTTCATGTTTCTTTCTCCTTACTTGGAGTTCGCTATTACTGTCAAATCGATGATTTCTTTGTAACACATCAGATAATGCACTTGTTGAAACATCTTTTACACAGTGTGAGAATGAATATGAAACTCTAATACGCGAAGAAACATTCTCAAGGTTGATAGACCCAGAAAGTGTCTGGGTTACCACACTAGGCTACCACAATACAAATGGTAAATAATTTCTCTGTATGTAGAGGTGTACATGCATTTCAGAATTAATACCTTATAGTGCCTTAAAAATAAATTACATCAGGATAATACTTTTAAACAACCTGATCATAATAAAGCAGTGTTTGCTGATGGGAGGAAAGAAGAACAGGGGGAGGTAATGCATATAGAAAAAACTTCAGTTTCAGGTTTCCAAATTGGTGGTAATAAGTGAGGAAAATTATGTAGAAAATATTTGAAGTGGCCTTTTAATGATTTTAACCAGGAAGTTTCTGTCTTCAGGGTCATTCAATTGTAAATACTTTTCTGTGGAAGGGAACATTGCTGGTACCCCAAATTGTTCTAGAGCTGAATTGTGATAATTGACTTATCATAACCTGAGAGCTGACTACTATATAATGTTGTATTTTATGTACTGTTTGCTTTGGTTAAGCTATTTAAAATATATGTGACTTTTTAAAAGATGAAGACATGTTTTAGGTGATGGAGGTAATTTGTTTTTTACTGCACTTTCAAACTTAGAAATGCTACTGATGTCACACAATTTAATGAGAGCTAGCCGAGGAGACTGTTCAGATGCATATTATGTTGATCTAGGGTTCTGTTTTGAGACTGAACCAGAGTAATATTATATGATGGCAAAACCTTAAATGTGTTCTCATGAGATTTCAGTGAGGAATATTGGATACTTTACAAGATTTTCATTATATTGGGCGGTATTCAAACCTGGTCCAGAAAACAAGCCTCTTCTAGTTTTGGGTCCAACTTGGAACCCAGTATGTAGTGGCAGGCTCAAATCATTCAACCTCCATACTCCCCCTCTGATACCTAATTTCAATAGGGAAGTGGGGTGTGGATGGAAGGTTTCAGTTGTGGTCCATCTCTGCTCAAATAGTTGATCTTTCTTTTTAAATTGAAATCCATGAGAGAGGTGTTTCCCTCTCCTCATCTGGCATTGTTCTTGTTTGTTATGCTGATCATGCTGCTACTTGAATATCTGGATAGAGTATATGTATATAACAGACATTCAAGCCTGCGTAAGAAAGCGGTAATTTATAAAAATTCATATTAGTTTTATAAAATATATGAATGTCAAATGCTCTAAATGGGAGGTGACCTTTTCATGTTTAACACAAGAGCTGAAAAAAGACGAGTAGAATAGCTACAAAGGCTGCAGGGAAATTGAATCCATGGTTCCTTTTTATTGTTCCTTCTGTATCCGTGATTCTAATTTTAGAAGCTTACATCACTTTAGTTATGATGACAGCCTCCCTCCCTCCCTCAGCATAGATCATATTTTCATACTGCTTATGAATCCTCCTAATCCTTTCAATAAGATTTTTCTACAGCATGTTAGTAATCATTTAGCTGCTGTGGAAACTGATGCACATAAGTAACCAATAGCAGAACATAATGTTGCCCTAAAGAACTGAGGGGAAGCAAAGTCCTACTTCCCTCCCTTCGTTTGTTCAGAAGGGTCATGAATAGGGTGGAGAGTTGCTTTAAAAACAGGAATTCCTGAAGTTCTAATGAGAGGCTAACCTTGCCACAGAAATACGATGATTCATTTAAGATGCTTAAGTTAAATGTGGGGGGAGGGGAAAAGGGAATCAGACGCATGCCAGCAGTACTAAAACAGGGCAGTGTGGGGATGCTTCCAGCTTGTTCTGAATCTGGCACTGCATATAGCACTCTACCATTATTAGTCCCTTCATTTTCAAAAAGATGTAAAGTACTCAAATATATTATGCTAGTCCCTTCATGCTGGTGCTATTAGCATGAAAGCATTTGTATATTAGGCTGTTGTACTTGGAACTTCATACTTGAAAGCCAGAGAGCAAAATGAACTATTTTAGGCTCAAACCCCTTTGCCTCAGTGTGTGAAATGCCAGATTGCTTTCCGACCAGCTAGTCTTAATCACCCCTCACTCCCACATCTTACCTGAAGTCACAGTGCTTACAGTAGTTACTATACTCAAAGAAAATGGCAGAGAGAGGACATGTTTATAGCTGAGTACTATAGCCATGCCTCTCTAATCACAGTGGTTTATACTAACAGTCTTCTCACTCTGTGACTTGTTCTGGTCTTTGGTCCTAAAAGTTCAGCAGTCATAGCCAGCACACTTCCTTTTGCTGGGCATGCAAGCATCTTACCTTTTCAACTAGTGCATGCCAGGTTTTAATATCACTGCTTACCTTCCCTGCACAACTGCAGTATTCAAACAACTGGCGTTTTTTGGATTGATCTAGGAAAAGTAGTAACTAGTTGATGAGGTATTTTCTGGTGTCAGTAGTGAAATATACATGATTTTGCATAATTTCAATGGGTGGGATTTCTTTAAGCAAAGAAGGGAACCCACTAATCCAGTTTAAATTAAATATACATTTAAATGGTCAAAATAAGTGTCTTACTACCATTTTTTTGTTTAAAAATCCTAATCTTTAATGATTTAGTCTTGTTAAAAAAAATCTGCTTGTTCTGATTGTCTAATAGGGAAACTGGGAAAATTACGATACATCTATGGATGGATAAGGGAAATGCCATGCATATAAATAACCCTATGGAGTGATATTCCAGATATGAAAAGCAAGCATCTTTGAGAAACAAGGAAGGGTTTACAAGAGGCATAGATCAAGAATTATTTTTAAAATAAGGCTTTCATATGCAATGAAAAATTGGGGTTCATCTTAAAATGAAAAAAGTGAAATACTATGTCTGGTTTAACCAGATCTTAAAATCGTATTTTGGTTGTGATCGCTATTAAACAATTTCCACAAAAGATTTTCCCCCGAGTCACTATTGTATTGTGTTCTGACATTTATCTTCAACAAACCATTTATAAAAGAACTTGTGGTACAATAGCATAAGGAGCTTAGGGTTTAAAAAAAATAAAAAAAGAGCTCTAGTATAGAATTGGGTCAATTTTTTCACCCTGTTCATAGCTGTGTTAGGCTGGCAGGGTCTCCGATACATTCCCTAGGGAACTGCAGTAGCTTCAGTCTGATTGGTAGGAATAGGAAAAGGATGATGTCATCTTCACTTAAAGACAAAACTAGAAGGAAATAGAATTTTGTTCCCATTATTGAGCTTGTGTTTACAGTAGTTGTAAAATATGGCATTCAAGCCAAAATCGTTAGTGGATTGAATTTCATGCACAATGCAGCAGTTTCAAAATGCAGTTGTGTGATGAATATCTCGTTTAGCTAGACCAGAGAATTTGTATTCTATCAGTCTACATGCAAACAAGGGGAGAGGCTTCCTGTAGTTGTGTGTTTTTTTTTTAATTGTAGTTATAGTAATTGTAGTAAAACAAGTAACACCACTCAGAAGAGTTGGGCATTCCCTGATTATTACTGAAACATAAAGGTTCTTATCAGTGTGGCTTTGAACCTGATGTTTATATTGAAAATGCCGTAGAGCAGTATTGCATGAATCATTTGAAAAGGTGTAACAGTTTGCAGCAGTGGGGCTGATGCTGACCTATCACCTGCTCTGTGGCAATATTGTGGAAAGAACAGTGAATTAAATTCATATTTACTCTGCCTGGTAGTGCTTAACACTTCAAGGGTTCCTTTATCATGTAAAACAGGAAAAGATTTTGACTCTGTGAGAACCTTATAAATACATGCTATTTGTCGAATAATTTGTAGTTGTTTCCATCTTGATATTACTAAATCAAAAATATTAATTGCTTCCTAAAATATTTTTTAGCCATTATTTTTTCATTGTTTGACAAAATTGGCAGTTTTAAGGATGTGATACAAATTCTTTGTCTTTCACGGTAGTTTTGGAAAGTTATGCGGGGGATAAGTGAGCTCACCTTTAGTTGAGATGAATTATAGAAGGGGTCGTATTCAACTCCAACCTTCATTTGAACTGCCTTGGTCTGGAAAGCAATGTGGAAGTAGCATCATGGTACCCACAAGCAGTTTTTAGTTTGAGATGTGGTGTGTCTCCTTCCTGTGAAACATAGAATTAGCTCAATTTCTTGAAAGTGAGCATCCTCTTGTAGAATGTCCTTTTTGGTCACAGCGGGTGAAGCAAAGCTTCTTACTGGAAAGCCTTAAAGAGCCTGATTCAGAATTGAAATAAAAAAGGGCTTTGCTGCTAGTAGCCTACTTATCGCTTTTGCAGCTCGCTGAAGCAGCACTGCATTTTGGTCAAGGAGGAGAAGCTACGGCGTTCAAGTTCCAAGCTTAGAGGCAAATAGTGTTGGGTGCATATGGTGAGCTTGTGACAGAAACTTGTGGCCTGTGAAAGTGGAGGAAAGAAACTATGAATAAGAGAAAGGTGGAGAACTGGGTGGACCTCTAGTGCCTCATTTTGCACTTGAAGTAAAAGGACCTTGCATATTGAATAATGGCTTTGAATTTGGACTGCTATAGTTTCTTTTCCCCTCCTCAGAGAGAGGTAATGGCCAATTAACTTCCAGGAACTGAGAGCATCACAACAGTCCCTGCCCAAAGGTGCAGGAACTCTTAGGGGACTTACCCAGAGTAGGTCTCCTGTGTGCTAGTCTGCTATCCAAGCCCCTGAGTTGCTGAAATATGTTTCAATTTTTAGTTGCAAAAAGAAAATATCTTACCCTCTAATTAGAAACTAGAATTGTTGGTCTTTTAGGTAATGCCAGAGAATTGCAGCAGTTCTGATTTTTTAAAAAAACAGATGTTTAAAAAAAAAAAACTTGTTTGTTTTTTTCATTCAAACTATTTTTCATTGGGTTAACTTGAGCAACTCCTTCCAATAAAAGTTTGCATAATTCCTGGACAAGCTCGCTTAAAGAATGAACAGAAAGATGTAAAACTGACAGCCAGAGCAAGGTCATTGTATGGCATACACTTCAAAGTAAAACAATTCCTGTTTTTCAAAAGATTGTTTTTACCTTGATGTGTGTTAAATTTGAATACAAAGATAAAAAATGTGACTTGCCCAGAATACTGCTGAAAGTGAAGTGTGAATAGACGCACACATTTGAGAAGCTGATTTAAAAAAAAAAAAAAAATCAGTTATTGTATGTACTCTGGTAGATCATAAAAATGATAAATCATAATGTAGAACAAGAATATTCTGCTAAATTGTATGGAGATGTGTGTTTATATTAGGTCAATAAAGATGCTCTGCTGACTGCATCTGCAGATACAGTAGCCAGTTGATCTAATGCAGTTTCTAAAGGCTTTCTATACAGGTGATGTCATCCTTTTAGCTCAGTTCCCCTCCCACTCTCTTTCCTCCTTATTAGATATTTCATCTTGCTGCGGAGCATCCAATCGATGGGAGCTTCTCCTGAGGGAGCTGCTGAGAAGCAAGCAAAGATAGTAGGAATTAGGACTCCAGCATTCAGTGTTGCCGTAGCTGTGGATGTATATTTTGTAATGCTTTATATAATTGTTTTAATTGGAAAAGCTAGGCTTGGATTAACCATGGTATCTGGCTGATGCATTAGAATACTAAGCAACACTGCAGAGTTGTAAACTCTGCATGATAAAAAAGAGAGAGAGAAAGAAAAAGGGTTTGGATTGCAGAGGTTCTGAGGCATTCCATAGTGAAAACCTGTTAGAGTATATATCTTGAAGCTACAATCTGGACACTAATTGAATTTTGCAGTTATGATGGGCAAGAGTATAAAGAAGAAACTTTAATATCAAGGGTGTGGGATTCCTGAGTTACCTAAGATGCAGAAGAACCTTTGCCAATTTGATCTACAATATAAAATGTGAAGTTTTGGAACAGTGGACCAGAAGATAAACCAGCTTTACCTGCATTTTAGTAGGAAAAAAAGACTTAGATTCAAGTCTCACCTTTTAGCATAAATGTATAATTTTAATTCAGTTCAGAATTAATTCCATTCTATACCACTTGCATGCCTATTGCTTGGGGGAGCCTATGGATATTTGTATTTGAAGAGCAAGGAGTACTGAAACATTTTGATTTACGTTTATGTGCTTGTTAAAACTGGAACATTTTCTTAGGAATTGCTGCTGCTAACTCACTGCAACATTGAAAACTACTGAGATACATTAGAAGCTGTAATCAAATTAATCAGTGTGAAAATCAAGCCTCAGCCAGTTGTGTGCATATACATCCACTGCTTTGGTTTATGATTTACAAGGAGAATCTAATAAGGATTTTACTAAATAGTTTTTCTCTTTGGCTTTTATTTGAGAGAGGAAAGTTTCCTTCTCAGCCCAAGAAATGGCTTTTCTTGTTCGTTGTTACGCCAATTGTCTGCAGCCATGGGCCTCCAAAGTAAGTAAGGTTTTTTGTCACTAATAAATTTTCTTTGAATTATACTGACAAGCATGTATTGTTTAAATGTTTCTGATATGAGAACTTTTCAAGACATCCTTCATACAGTTCTGGATATGATGCTGGACTCAACTATCCCATAAGAATAATCCATGCATAATGCCCCAAAGGATGGAGGAATCTTGAATTCTGACGATCAATATATTAACATACAGTTTACCAGGCTGTGTAACACTTGTTTATTAACCCACAGAACTTGAATTTAAGTCTAAAGTGTGCAGCCCAAATATTACTAAAATATGACACTTATAGGTTTGGTTATGACTGCTTGTGCATATTGCTAACTTGATACATATTGATATTCCAACCCATTGAAGGGTTTAATTTTGTACCTATGTTAGAGTATGCTATTGTTTTCCTAGATTTAATATTGGAGAAATGGTTAATTCAGTAGTGGGGCTGTGTAGTTACAATTAACAACTTCAAATGTTAATTATTTCTACGTGCATTTTAAAATGCAGATTTTATGTATAACTGTTTATTTCTTTTAATGGAAATAATGTAAACTGAGAATACCTAAGCAAGCGAACCTCTCTTGAGATGAATCCTTTAAAGAAATTGACTAATGTAGTACTTGTGTGGTTCTTTCTTTCTAAAGATTTACTCAAGTTGCTGGTATTTCAGTAGCTTTGCTGGCTGCCAGGGCTGATGTAAGAGTGCCTATATCTGAGCAGGATACAAACTGCCAGAGGCTAGATGTGTATTTGTTATTATTTTTCCTATTTCCATTATGGTAGCATCTAGAGGTCCATGTCAGGATGGGGTGTGTTGTGCTAAGTGTTGTACAAACATGTATGAAGATGGGGTGAAATCCTGGTCTTATTGAAGTCCATGGGAATTTTGCCATTGATCTCAGTGGAGCCAAGGTTTCACTCATGACACCTGCCATGAAGAGTTTAGAATCTAAGTTACACATAAAATGTGGGAGTGGACAGGAGAGGCATACAATCAAGTATATACAATTCTTATATACATTGCATTTTTGCCTGATCATTTTTCCATGTCAATTGGAAGGCAAATGGAAGTTCACTTTGTTTTAGCCCCTGAGCCCATCATTTTCCAGTGTAGGTGCCTGAAGCTGAGCATGTAAATCCATACGTAGCACCTTGGGGCCTGGCTTTGAGTTGTTGAGCACCTGTGACTCTGGTTAGTCAGTGGGAGTCGCAGATGTGAAGTACCTTAGAAAATCGGGTGACCTTTATTTATGTTCACAAATAGGAACCTAGGTTTCCATTAAATGCCTCTTCACATACAGTGCTACATCGGCACAAATGGCACTGCTGTAGTGCATTAGTGAAGATGCTAGTATGCCGATGGGAGGGCTTCTCCCATTGGCGTAGTTAATCCACCTCCCCGAGAGGCGGTAGCTATGTCGATAGGAGAAGCTCTCCTGTCTACATCGTGAGTTAGGTCAGTGTAACTGTCTCTCGGGGGTGTGGATTAAGTGTAGTCTGAAGTGTAGACCTGGCCCAAGTTTGCAAATTTGAATCTATGTATTCTTGTGTTATCTTTTCCTTCTAGAACACAGGCATATTATTTTTTGTGTTGTTGTAGAGCCTAGGAGTCCTAGTCATGGAGCAGGATCCCATCATGTTAGGTGCTATACAAGCTTTTCCTTCATCTTTCTCATTATGTTTAGCTGGCATGTTCTAAACCCAAAAAAATCAGCTTACAAAAGTTTAGCTGACCATATTGTCCTTGTATTATATATACACCTTTTTAATATCTCATATCAAATTAAGTGCTTATTCATGTTGTGCATTTCAACTTAGATTACTCTTTTAAGGGCTTTGGTTTAACTAAGACAACATGGATAATGATGCTTTTGCTCAAACAATCTGTTGAGGAAAAGTTGGAATCCTGTAAGGACAGTTGGACCTCTGCATAAGTACTGTTGATGTTACCAAAAAGGCCATAATAACATTAATTTGGGTACTGGTCAGTCACTAGCCTGTGTGACTGAAACAATGTAAAAGTTTTAAGCATCATGGTGCAAGCTTTCAGACTCTTGTAAACTTCTGCTGGAGTGTCTTTTGGAGCCATGGTTTTGTTTTCCTGCCCACAGCTAAAAGTTTAACTTTGCATTTCTTGGTGTTAGGCAGTTTGTTGTTTGTTTGTACTTCAAAAAAGGTTAAAATGCTAATGATTCCCGTTACATTTTTAAGCTCTGTTATTATCTGTTGTATAAATCATATTTAGTAATCTGTGCATCTGTCTCTGAAATAAGAATGTTGTTATAATGAGTATTTAAAAGCACAGAAATTGACCTCCAAATTTTAAATTTGCTTTTTTTTTTTTTTAAACAAAAATTGTCAAATGTGACTTCTGGGATTCGGTTTTGAAATTAAGGCTATTTTTTACCTAAGGGAATTTGTATTATAGTATCAGAAACTAATAAATGAAAAATAAGAGGTTTACTTTCTCAGAAATTAAAGATAGAGTTTTATTGGTGAATCTAGAAGACTATCTAAATTATGTAGGTATCCCAAATTTTTCAATGTTCGGTCTGCTTTTAAGTTGAGGTATAGGAAAATAGTTCTATAATTAAAATGCTGACTCAATTGTAATTATAGCTGTTCCAAATGTCTCTGTAACATTACATAGCTTCTATTTAATCAGAACAAATTGAAGTCATATTTCATATGACTAAACAAAAATAAAGCTTATATGTAAATACACAAGGTATCCATCACCGTAAGAGGAGTACTCTATAATGAGAAACTGAATAGAACAGGCAAACTTAAAATAGTCAATGCAAGCTAATGTTATTGTCTAAATAGTCACCAGAAAAAGAGAGAGAAATTAACCTATAAAGAGAAACAAATTTTCAACTAAAGATATAGAAGTCCTTTGGCAAGTATTGTGAATTTGTGCAAATTGCATGAGGATTCTACAAACCACTCCTTTCTTTTATGTAAATTCCAAGAGAAGCCAGGAAAGTATCCCTTACAGCCCTGCAGCTTATTCTGTGACTGCCCAACAAGGATCACTGCTTCTCTGCAGGAAGTTGGTGGTGGTTGTTTGTATTGTAGTAGCACCTAGGAGTTCCAGTCAGAGATCATGACCCCATTGTGCTGTGCAGACACATAATAAAAAGACTTTACAATCTAAGTATTAGATGAGACAACAAACAGATATGGGCAACATTAAGAAACAATGATTACGAAGAGCATGATAAGCAGTGGTCACAGCACACCAGTTGCCTAACCAGGCGTGGCCTGAGCTGTTTTCCTGAACAGGGTGGAAAATGTTTTCAGTGCCCTTGCCAAGCAAGCAGAAAAACAAAAAAACCCAACAACAAACTGTGCCTCGTTTCCCCGACTCTTGGAACTGGCCTTGTGTCTAAAACTATTGAGTTTTTTATAACAATCATGGCAGACGAAAGTTTGAAGGAGAACAGTGAGGTGGTTTTGCATATGTTTACAAGGAACTCTTTCCATAGATAATGGGTGGCAGGAAAGAAAGTTATGAGGTTCTGTCTCTGTTCTGTCATATTAAAGGTTAAAAGTAAATACTTGGAATATAAAAAATGAGAAATTAAAAAAAAAAAGTTTACAAGTTCTTTGAAGCTTGTCCTTGTCATACTTTCTCAGTGTCTAGAATGTGTGTATCAACGTTGACACATTATGAAGCGCTATTAGAGAATTCTAATAATGTTCTATAGCAGTAAAAATGAGATGCATGCCCCAACAATTGTACAGATATTAAAATGCGTACACACGTTATGCATATATACTGCATGCAATGTACTTCTTACAGATAACATGCTTTTGGAAGGCATGCATTTCTTGTCCTGTTTTGTATAGATCTAACAAATGTTTAAATCCTGAAGGAGGGCCGTTTAATTTACAATTCCAGATTGTAGCTGTCAGATTAGATGTTAAATGAAATCTAATAACATTCCCTGCAATTTAGCATAGGTTTAGCAAAATCAAATTCTGTTGTGTGGAACAGTGAGTCTAATGTTTATAGTACAGGACTGGGAGTCCGAACTCCTGGGTTCTATTTCTGTTTCAGCCACCATGGGATCTGTGAGCAGCGGTAGCTGTGTCGGCGGGAGAAGGTCTCCCGCTGACATAGTGCTGTCCACATTGGCACTTAGGTTGGTTTGACTTATGTCACACAAGGGGGTGGCTTATTCGCATCCCTGAGTGACATAATTTATATCGATTTATTGTAGTGTGTACATAGTCCTAGTGCATGTCTAAATGAGCCCTTGCTGCCCAGCAAGCTGAAGTGTAACTCTACAGCACTCCAGAATGCTACACATTAACTGTCTGTGTGGACCCTGCTGATGCTCACTAAAAGTTCCTCGTGTACATTGACATATTGTAGTATGAAGTGGCAGTAGGTCAAAGTGCACTAGGGAACTTTTAGTGCACATCAATAAGATCTACAGCTGCTGAAGAACTGTAGATTTACATCCTAGCTTGAGTCATAGTAAGTGTTTGTGTCGACATGCCCTTAGTTTACCCATCAGTAAAATGAACATAAAAGTAAACGTATTATCCCACAAACCTGTCTCAGGCCACTGGATTCATCTTTCAGATATTCAGCAGAAAACCTTTCCTAGCAGTTATTTTGTACCAATCAAGAGAAATGCAAGCACTTCCCAGTCTTGATTCCATGTCATTCTTTTGTCAGCTACAGTAGTTGATTATGTGAAAAAGTAATCTTAATATTATTTCTGAATTTGTAAATATCTTTAATGAAGAAGGTATAAATGACCCCACTGGCTCTCCTCCTCATGCCCCTCTTTCCCTGCTTCATTTCAGTTCTTACTCCCCCTAGTTTCACCCTTTCTAGTCTCTTGCATGTCCCATGCCCTGGTAATTTTAAATCCCATTCTTCCCTCCTGTGGCAGTTTACCTAAGGGTAGGGGGTGGGGGAGTGTGTCATCTTTCCCACTCTGTGATGCTTCTCACTAGAGCTATGATTTTCACTTTCCCTCTTCTGAATGCTCTTTCCATATCTTTTGGCATTACCTCCAGCACCTCATAAATTTGACTCCTGGGCTTCTTTCTCTTCAGAGAATTTTTTGACCTTGTCATCCTCTTCAGTGGGGAAGGATTGGCACCTAATGGAGGCAGCTATGTTCCTCCCGTTTAGCAGGAACCCCTACTACAGGCACCGCCACCTGACTGGATCAGCAGATGATTTTAATGACTGCTGAGTGTATGTCACCATGCAGTGCCCCTCCCACTTGCTCTTTATACAATTGACCCTTGAGCACATTGAGAATGACCTTCAAGTGCCCCATGGGTCACTATATGAGGACTATTGCTTTACTTCACTGGAAATTAACTCCCTTTTCTAATACAAATGTACATAGTGTGACAGACAAACCTTCTGTAAAACTGTCTCCTTTTTGTTTATCCCTTTTTGTTCAGTGGTTGAAGACAGTTTGAGGAAAAATGGTACGGTATAGGGTAGCTGCCCATGTACTGAAGAAAATTGTAACTGCCCTTATGGTCATGCTTACAATACTATGGTGTTCAGCAAAGTCTGATGCTAAATCATGGCGAATATGCAGAGGGCGTGTCTTATTTTCACAGCAGAAATATTGGACTCCAGCAAATTCCTGGGATAGTATTTTGCATTTGTAGTCTGAGTGGGCTGGCAATCAAAAATGTAAACAATTTGATCACCTTGTTTGCTTCATCTTTCATACTTAAGAAATGTTCTCTTGTTCTAAACCTATTTTTTATGTAATTTTGTTTACATTTAAATGGCATACAAAGTCTTATCACCATCTGCATTTATATGCTAGTCTCAGACCCATGTCACTTACATGAATGGATTTCTTCATGAATCAAAAAGAAAATGTAGATGTTGGGTTTGTATGTCAACTCTGTTTGTATAAATAGGGTCTTTGAGGCCTCATTATGCAGTAGGACAAGTCCTTGACTGTGAAATAAAATGTTGAAGACAATCTGTCACTTGAGGAATTACTGTATTTTCATTACGATATGTGTGTGGCTATAGATGTAAATAAGTGCATTACTGTAGCTGGTTGTCACTTGCAGGTTGTTATGGTGAAGGGAGCCGGGTAGTGAAGATAAGTTGTGATAGCCTAAGGATATGTGAAGAGTGATTAGCATCATAATATTGTGCAAATCAGTGCATATAAGAGTATCATAAATTAACTAATGTAAAACTTTTGAAAAGGTAAGTTTAGAATTTCACATGCCTTGGTTACTGCACTCAAAATGAGAGATTTTCAAACACAGAAAATTTCTGTGTGCTACTTGGCTAACTGAGCTTTAATGATTTATGAGACACAGATTCCCTATAAAACACATAAGTAGTTTTAATTGTCTTTGCCAATAAGCTTTTATTTTACTATAATGTATTTAGACAAGTGCATCTTTTTCATCCTGTGATATATTTATTTTTTAGTGGCAAATGAGGCCAGTAAAGTTGGAATGCTGGAGAATTCATTGAGTTGAAAACCTGTCTCCTTGCATGCTCCACTTGCCACATTATGACAAATTTAGGGTTTTGTTGTGCACGTCGTTGTAACTGGATCAAAACACTGTTAACTCATATTAGCTGACAATTCCTTCAGTATAAAAATCACAACACATATTTTCACAAGAGGTTCTTAGTATTATGGAGTTTTCATTGATACTTATTGGCAATTTTCTCACATTGAAGAAGATTTACTCATTCAAAAAATTTCCATGTTGAGGCAGTGTGTTTGTGTCACATGCTTAGCATTGTTATGATTTTAAGCATGGAAGTAATCTATAATTTAGATATACAAAACCGAAATTAAAATTACATTACATGTCTGGTTTAAGCCAACATCAGAATCTAGTTTGAAACGAAGTCCTTAATTCACCCTATTGTACCTAAGCAACCTTTTTGAAGTGTCCTTAAAATTATTATCTTACATACTATACAAGCCACAAAGGACAGACTTAAGACTCAAGTTCTTGGGTTTCTTGCATTTAGGAGAGTCTTTTGCCATTATTTTGATGTTTTTTGGTGTCAGTTTCCCTATAATTTTACACTGAAAAGAGTCAAATAAATGTTTTAATTCAAGAATCATCTCAGTGGAGATTCCATGGATAAATTTGAAATCTCTGAAAACGTAAATTTGGTAATGAAAAATTTTGCTTTGACCATTAACTGTAATGCATACATGTTTCTAATAATAACAACACTTTGATGAATAACAAGAGTCCTGTAGCACCTTAAAGACTCACACATTTTTGCGGGCATAAGCTTTCATGGGCTGTAACCCACTTTGTCAGATGCATGCACATCTGACGAAGTGGGTTGCAGCCCACGAGAGCTTATCCCCACAGAAATGTGTTAGTCTTTAAGGTGCTACAGAAATCTCGTTGTTTTTGCTGTGTACAGACTAACACGGCTACCTCTCTGGAATTTGATAAATGTGCATGTAGTACAGTCAGTGAGACTCAACAAACAGAATTTTCTGAACACAGAGATATGTTTGCTAATAGCATTTATTTAAGTTTTGAAATTTAAAAAATATATAAAATATGTACGCAATTTCATAGACATTTGTTTTCCTGTTTCTGGGGCTGCTTTAGGGGGCATATATTTGATTCTTTAGTAAGCTAATATGATGTATTGACTTGATTTCATCTGTGCCACTCCCATCAGCTGATGAGTGTTAGATTTCCTCAAGGACTTAGGCCAGGTGTACACTTACCGAAGAATTTGGTGGCAGTCGACAGGAGTTACGCAAGCTGCACAGAGCCAACTTCTTAACTTCCGTTGTGCATGGCATCTTCACAAATGCGTTCCCGTCGACGCGGTGCTACGCACTTGAGGGGGTGGTTTTAGAGCATCAACTTCCTGATTGATTGAGCAAGTCTTTACTGACCACTCAATCGATCCAGAAAGATTGATCTGACAGCAGCGAATTTGCAACCGTCAATTTGTACATAGCCTCAATTCGGAATGGTCTTACTTTCATTAAATAGAAAATGAAAGGGTATAAGTGCTATTCTTAATAAGTGCTATTCTTATGTGAAATGTGACTAGATTCATGCTTCATGTTTCATGCTGTATATGGACAAACACACGTACCATGTTGTACCTCCTGGTGTGTCAAAGTAACCATCTTTCTTTCTCCTTTCCCGCTAACCAAACGCCAGTCATATTTTTAAGGGTTGCTATTTCAATGATAAAAAGAAGGTTAATCAGCTATCTCAAGGGTTTTCCTGAGAGCGATAAGGAAGCAGTGTTGTGGTTCCACACTTAAGAAACATGAAGCAGAATTAATGTATGTGAATCCCTGCGATAGAGGCAGTAAAGAAATTCAGACATCTTCTTGAAAACTGTAAGGTTATGTTTTATGGGTTCTTATCAGTAGCTGGTAGAAGTGATATATTCATCAGCAGGACAGTAGATGAAAGAATGTTTGGCTTAGTGATGCCAACAAGAATATTTTAGATATTTAGAAAAAAGGGAATCAGTATGTTGGGGACAAAGAGGGGATAGGGCATGGGGGAAACTCAGGAAAGATTATTTGCCTGAAAATTGAATAACTGTATCTACAACATATGAAAACAAATCTTATGCTATTTGTTTTTTAAATTGGTGATCAAGAAGGATAAAATTTTAGAGAGATGGTCTAGATCTCAAGCTATGGAAACATATGCAATGGTGAGCTGTGTAGGAGATGGTGAGGCAAAAAATAGTAAAGCTAAATATCTTGTTACACATGAAAATTGATAAATTGAAGTTACAACTGTAATAATAGGGACATAATTGGACCATGAAAATAATGAGCAACTAAATCACCAGGATACAGAGTTTGCTCAAGGAACAGGCAAAAAGGAGCAAGAAATTTGGAAATTTGGTGAGGAATGAGAGCTTTCACAGAAGAATTACATAAATACTTTGTCTGAAACATCAATCCAAAGTAATTCTGCTATGTCAGCCAAAATTAGTCAGATGATTCTTGAATGTTACAGATCAAGGCTGTTGGGTAACATATATATTGGAAAACTTTTATATATGAGGGCCTTTAAGAAGGCTGAGCCTTTGATCAAGAGTAAGGTTAAGATTCTGTCATGGGTATATTTATTAAAGTCAGGGACAGGTCATGGGCAATAAATAAAAATTCACAGAAGCCCATGACCTGCCCCTGGCTTTTACTAAAAATACCCTGAGGCTGCAGGACCAACAGAGACCTGCTGGGGCTTGCAGCTGCTTCAGCCTCGCCATTGCTCCTGCGGCCACTTCTCCAGTGATGGGCCCCCTGCTTTGACTGTTCAGTGCCCGGGGGGCTGGTCGCTGATCAGCTGTTAGGCAGGGGTGGAGGGGGCTGGCCAGTCAGCTGTTGGGTGACCCCAGGGGCTGGTCCCTGATCAGCTGTTCGGCTGCAGCAGGGGGGCCGGCTGCTGGTCAACTGTTTGGATGCTCTGGAGCTGACTGCCACTGGTCAGCTGTTCTTGGGGGCCCCGCCACCGGTCAGCTGTTCCCGGGAGCCCCACCATCACTGCTCTGACAACCGGGGATCTGCCAGCTACTCCATCCCTGCTCCAGAAGTAGTCCCGGAGGTCCCAAAAAGTCATGGAATTCGTGACCTCTGTGACAGAATCAAGTACTTAATCATGAGGCATTTAAAATTTTCAGTTATTGATTGTGATAGCAATTCTGTTCTGCTTCTAGATGCATATTGGCTTATGTAGTTTATTGTCCCTGTTGCATAGGAATCTCATCTGGATATAATCCAAGAAAAATAACCAAGGGTGATAAATAAGGTTGATGTTTGCAAGTATCTAGAATTTAGTGCTCATATTATTGGAAATGAAATTCTTATGTAGTCAATACTAAAAAGAAACACAACTTTTTGACTGAAGACTTACTCTAGGGAAATGCTAATTTTTAAGAGGAATTCACTAAGGTATTGGAAAACTACACACAAATGTGTTATAGGAGAGCAAAGTTGCACAGCAAAGCTTTTTTTTTTTTTTTTTTTTTTTGACTGGCCTTGAGTTGTAGACCCTGGCATACCAGTTGCAAAATAAATAAAAAATTCAGACTGAATTATTTAACTCAAAGTAGTAAATATACAACACTGGTTTTTAAATAAGGGTGTCAAAGAAAATAACTCATGAGTCAAAAATAAGGAGACTGAAAGGATACAGTGGCCATAGCTGACAGATGGAAACCAGTAGATAATCTTAAAATGGACTTGATTGTTCTGGTTAGTTGTTCATTCAAGTGATTTTTCCTGTTCAGTCCCATATGCCTTCATGACCTAATCTAAAATTAAGCAAAAGTTATCTAATACTGACTAGTTGTAATTGTCTATATTTCTGCTATGAAGTAAAATTGCTATCCTTAAAAAAAATCTTGTGTAATGGAAGTTGAGAGGCAGCATTTCCTGAATCTCAAAGGTTAGCAACTGTGATCACCATTGATGCTATAAGTGTATGTGTTAACAGTAGACTACTTTAGAATATCTTTACCATATTTTTTTTAATTTGTGCAGTAGTTGGCAAGAGGGGAAACAAAACAGATCTATGACCATACAGAAGTTAAAGTGCAATTTTAATATCTACATACAGGAAAGAGAAGAAAACAGATAAGCACTGAATTCCCAACAGATATAGAATATATGCCCAAATTAGTTTGCTGGAGAAAACCACCGTTGCTAGAAGAAATAAGAAAAATGTGTGCAATAAGTTGTGTTGTTGTTAGGCCTGGGGTTTGTCTGCACTGGGTTTTGCAGGAAATTTTGCACTGATGTAGCTAATGCAAATCACTTTTTATACTGGTGTAGGAGATATACATTAGAGGGTTGTACTGGTGTGGTGAAAAAACAATCTATACAAGCCTTAAATTGAAAGGAGCTTTTCCTTTGCCCCCTGTTGCATTCCATTGATCATACATTTTTAACTCCAATATTGTTTCTTAATATTATTCTTTTTGGCAACAGTTCAGGGATCTTCACTGAGGCAAATAAGGTGTAATGTAAACTCCCATCCATAAACCAAATATGAAAAATATGGCCACATGGCTAAAAGGAAAGATACCAAGAAATAATAGCATCAGGTCAGTACTACTTCACCTTAGGACACAAGACTAGAATGTAATATTTCTTTATCTGAGTTTGACACTACAAATATATCCTGTCTAGACAGAGCAGCAATATCCATCCTTGCAGGGTTAAGAAATGTTTTCAAAGTATCTGAGGAGCAAAAAGTATCTTGGACATGAACAATTAGTTTGCAGCAAACTGAGATGTGAATCTGTCCCAGGTTAGCCTGCCATGGAACTGTCCATGTGGACCCTGCTGATATGCTTTAACAGTTTGTTAATGCACTTTAATCTAGTCTCATTCAGAATCATTTTCCCATTCAGAATCAGTCACTTGTTCTCCCATTTAGATTTAACTTTAGACAAATAATGCACAGTGGCTAAAACCCACTGAGTATATTTTCCTTATTAGATATATTACTGATAAGTTCTCCAAGAATATTCCATCAATGACATCTCATTACAGTATGTGTCCTAACATGGTTAATAAGGTGTGCTGCTGACCATATGACCTAAAACATCGGATGATGCTATTTTTATATAGACAGCATTACATTTCTTAAAACACAGCGAGCAGTGTTATGTATTTTAACTTTTTATAATAAAGGTAGCAGTAAGCTTTGAAGTGATTCAAAGGGGAATGTTTTTCCCTTTCTGTTGTGACCCAAGAAGAGGACAGATCCCTTCTCCAAAGGAAATGTTTCTATTTTTTATCACTGAAAAGGGGGAAAAAAAAAATAGGAACATAAATTTGAAAAACCCAGACCACCTATATGGCAATTTCTGTTAGTTACTTTTGTGATATTATCTGGATATTCTCTATCTCTTCAGAAATTCATAATAACTTGCCTCAGCCATGACTCACTGTCTACACCTCTATTTATGTCCATGCTAGCTGGGTGTGTAGTGTCTGTACTCTGACCGCTGCTTTAAGGGTAGACATACCTACAAGTGGCTTCACTACTGATAGTAAATGCTGTCTGTGTTGCTGTCAACCAGCAAGGTAGATTACCTTTTGTACCTTGCAATTATTCCTCTTGTGCATGAGTGTTAATTTGTGAAGGTTCTGGTAATATATTGTAAAATCTCTGATTTAATTAATCTTGGAATCAAGAGCATCAGGTTTACTGGCAAATGACTCTTTCTCTGGTTTGTGGCCTATAGTAGCATTTATTGAATATAGGCGCAACATTATCAGTAGTTTGATTATTAGATTAATTAGACTAGAAAGTGAAGACAGTAGGGGGAAAACCTTTTTTCAAAGAGCTATGTAAATTTTATCTATGTGACTATTTGTATTGACTTTGATGACACGTCAGCACCTTTGAAAGTCAAGAGTCTCAAACTAGATATTCAAAACCCAAAAATTAAATATATGAAAATGTGGACCCTTAACCTCCATTCACATGAACAAAGGTGTTGTGAGGCTTACTAGTTGTAAAGAGCTTTGAAATTGTTGGATGAAAGGCATTAGGTCAATGTTAAGTGGTGGTGGTGATAAGTATTTAGTAGAGTTACAGACGGAAGGAATAGAAAGCCATTTATCCAAGAAAAAAAATTACTTTGGATAAATTTGTGTTCAGGTGAAACTGTCTACTTCTGCTGTGTACACAAACAATTGAATAATCTTGATGTTTTGATAATCTTGCATGGTAACATCAGTACATATCGTCAACCCTTAGTCACAATGTCACTGTGGTACTTTACAGAATGAATAATATAATCTCATTTTGATGTTTTAATGCTTGGGACTTTAGGAGTATAATTTTTGTTAGCATTAATTAATGCTGTCTTTACATAATATGGGGCTGATATCCCTGTACGCTTGGAAAATCTAGAATAAGGCATTGTCTACACTATACAGATAACTCGACCTACATTAGGTCAATTTATAGCCACTGCATTAATTATTGTGGTGGCTGATGTCCACACCTTCCTTGAATCAGTGATGTGCATCCTCACCAGGAGCACTTCCACCAACCTAAGAGGGGCAGTGTGGGGAGTTAAGAGCCTGGTTTCCCAGCTTCACTGGCAGTTCCTTGCTGAAAGCCTGGCTGCCCACTCCCTGCTCCCCGCCAGGAGAAGCCACACAGAGATTCGCACCTCCCCGTTCCCAGCTGGGAGTGAGGTCCAGTCACTCAGCTTTCCAGGGGAGTGGGGGACAGCGGGCTCTAGCTGCCCTGCTTTCTTGTCAATTTCACAGCTCTGCTAGATTGACAGCCCTAAGCTGATGTAAGGAATGCAGTGTCTTTAGTGATATTGCATCGCCCTAACTACACCAACATAAGCCCTATACCTCTCGAGGAGGTTTTATTATGTCAGCATAGCAGGGAAGTTACATACGTTTGGAGGAGCATTTCAGTGTATACACCATCACTCTTTTGTCGACAACAGCTGACTTTGGTGACAAAACTGTAGTGCAGACCAGACCTTAGAGTTGAGTGTGGAATTGAATTGAACTTCTATTGCTTTGTTTTCCAAAGAAAAGCATCCTTTCCCCCCCAGTCATAGATTCAGCTTTCCATGTCATAGATAAGAAGTACTTATACTTAATTTTAAAAGCATGTGCTTCCTTTTCAACTTGTGCAGGATGCTAAGGCTTGTTGATTGCAAATAGAACTGGACATTTCACATAATTTGGCAGCTGGTGTAATAGACACGCTCCCTGCCAGCCTCTCCACCTCCTCCCCTACCCCCCATGTCAAGAATTTCCTGATTAAAATTAACATTCACTAAAGCTTTTGGCATAATTTCTGTACTACAGGAGTAGCTTATATGCTATTAGTATCCTCCCTTTCTCCAATATGTTAATTCAATTTGTCTTTTGTGTAGTTGGGTACGTTATTATATTTGAATTATACAAATCTTTAAGATGAACAATTCTGATGTACATTGCTAACTTCTAAATATAATGCTTTTTAAAACTTCCCATTTGATTTGTATTGATTTGAAATTAGTGTTTTAAGGTTAAACTTTTTTATTAACTGTAGTGAGCTCAACCATTTTATATCTAACATTATTTGGAATTTTTTAAAAAATAGTTCAACTCCATGTACGTCTTGAGAATCTAGAGGGGACGTAGTTTGGATCATCCTAAAGAAACAGTAATTAAAATACATTTTTGTACAATCATCTTTATGTCAAAGTTAACAATTTTCTAGCTTTTCCTCATTGAAGGCAGCTTTATTTTGTCAGGAGTAAGCTTTAATAAACCTTTCAGGAAGACATATAAAGTAGCTGCTGCTTCAGATGCAAAAGGTGGTTAATTACTTGGCAATGGTGTAATCTTTTAATGAAAAAGACTTATTACAGCAGACTGTCTTCATGTTTTGCTAAAATCTTCAAGTGGAAAAATTCTTGACTGCTTTTAAGATTAAAAAGAAAGCATGTGCTTGCGTCTCTCTCACTCTCAAACATGGATGAAAGTAATGGGAGCACTATTCCTCCAGGTATCCCCCTTCCTTTTTGGCTGCCAGAGAAGGGAATCTGTTTTGAGAACAGTAGGAGGATCTGGTGCCAGGTAGGGGAGTTACTGGGCCTTCCTGCCATCAAGTGAAGCAATAGGTGCATGTCTTGAGAGTAGGGTTACCATATTTTAGGTTCCCAAAAACAGGACACTGCCGGAGGGGGAGGGCTGTAGGGGCAGAGGGGAGCTGGATCAGGGGCACAGTTAAGGGAGATGGAGGGGTTCTCACTGGAAGTGGGGGCAGTGTTGCTCCCTGTCACAGGGGCAGTGTGGCTGGTGCAAGCCCAGGACACAATGACAGCTATATGTCAGTGCCTCCCTATTGGACCCCCTCCCCAGGGCTGGGAGCTAGGGCCTGGGTGGGTGGGATCCAGCAGTTGTGTCTTGCAAGGGAATGGACCAATCGACTGCGGATGCAGGGGGGCACCAATTGGGAAGCGGACCAATCAGGGCTCTTTCTGAGCGGCAGCTTGTCTGCTCTACAAAAACCCTGGACACTGCCCAGAGAAAGGAAGTTAAAAAAAGAGACTGTGTCTAGTATGGTACCCTGCTTAAGGGGAGAAAAAGAGATGTCCTAGCTGGGGTACCCTATCACAGCATCTCTACTGGACCATCTGTGTGTCTTTTAAGCTTTGTCATTTTGAATGTATCTTCACCAGTTATAAGTAATGTGACCATCCCAAGCTTATGCTGTTAAAAATTTTGTGCTTTTACGCAACTGTGCATTTACTCTGAGTGTATATGTACTCACAAACACATACCTTGTATGCACATTCATATAAACGTGTATAGAGGATACAGGAAATTGTGATGTCAAAGATTTTCTTGCTTCAGTTTGGAATGGATAAATGACTCACAACTTGTGAAGACACATGAGCTATGCACATCATTCAGACGAATTAAAATAAAACATTTTTTCCCCACCATATCATTGTTGGTTTGAGTCCGAGACTGGGACTCAGGAGATCTGGGTTTTATTCTGAGCTCTACTACTAGCTAGCTGGTAAATGTGAAATGTGAACAATGAATGATGTTTATCTCCTTTGGCACTTTGAGATCTACTGATGAGAAGCCCTATATAACAATGGTTCTCAACCACGGGTCCGTGGCCCCCTGGGGAGCTGCGAGCCATTTCTGGAGGTCTATGAGCCCCAAGCCCCCCTGTACCACGTGTCTGAATTCCAGAGCCCCAAGGCCCAGTTCCCTGCGGGGCTAAAGCTGGGAGCCTGGAGCCCCCAACCCCACAGGGCTAAAGCCCAGAGCCCCGAGCTCCCCTGCCCTGCGGGGCAGAAGCTCCAAGCTCCCCTTCCGCCAGCCCTGCAGAACTATAGCCCCCCGCGCCACAGGGCTAAAGCCTCGAGCCCTCATCCGACGGCTAAAACATGGAGCCTCTCCTCCCCATGACTGAAGCCTGAAGGCCCACTCCCGCACTGGGCCCTGGAATTTTTATAGCATGTTGGGGAGGACTCAGAAAGAAAAAGGTTGAGAACCCCAACCCCTGATATATAAGATTTAGGTATTGTGACGGTGATGATGACTATTTTTTTTTTTTAGGTTTGCCTTTTTGTAATAAAGCTTTATGCTTGCCAGCTTGAATGCCCACTCTTATTTTTTCTACTATAACCACAAAGTAAATCATGAATGGGAAAGTAGATTTTAAAAAACTATTTACCTTTTTTCAAAAAGACATAAAAATAGATTTACTACAAGAACACTGTCACCAAGACCTAGGAATTATTATTACCCACATATTTCATAAAGGAAAATTAAGAATATTTTAGTGTTCTTAAACATAATTTGAAGGCTGTTTTTCTTATCCTTCTGCCTCTCATTGCATTATTAGAATGATTCCATTTGTACAGCAGTCTGGGGAAAAGAAAATTGTCTAGTCTTAGAAAACCCTTTAAAAAGATCTATACTTTCCCCAGTGAAATATGGTAATTTTTAATGTCTGGTGTCTCAGGACTGTCTAGTGCTAGGAAATGTATGTTATGCTTCATTGGAAAGCTTGGAATCACCCCTTTCTATTAGAAGGATGAACCCTTTTCTAGCCCTAATGGAATCACAAGATGTCACACTGTAAACGTTTCAGTGGGATAGGATTAAATAGTGCCCATCTTGTATTTTAGATCAGTGCCCACAGTGGGAGTGTGGAGTAGTAACTTTTTTTATAGGTTGAATTAAGAAAGGAAAAAAGTGCTCTATTCAAAGTTGTAGCGAATAGTCCTGGGGAGGAGTATTGGTGGTCAAAGCACAGATGATGCAATCTAAGATGCACGGTAAATGCCATTTATAACATGGATGTGAAATTTATTCAAGGATATCCCCAACACATAAGGGATATAGCACACATGTCCACAACAGAACCCAGCTAATTCACATTACCAGAACGAAAACTTAGGGAATAAACACAATAATAAAGCAATGATACCCCATCACAAAATACTTTGTTCGTTTATTATGTCAGTTTTGGTTTAATTTCAATTATTTAATGCATCTTAGTATTCCAAAACCACACTGTAATAGATGTTATAAAAATAGTGAAATAATGATAAAATGAGACTTCACTATAGCATTTATAATTAAATATTTGCTGAGAAATGTGAGGTGACTAATTTTTTCATGCAGAGTATATATGACATGATTTATCAAAATGAGCATTAGTTACATTTTATTTAGTTAAATTTTAAAATTTTATCTACATCACCCCCTTCCCATTCATCCTAATGATAGAAAACTGAAGAGTATTGTTTTGGTTTAGAACTAGAGATTAGTACTTTTAACATTTATTTAAGGAACTGATCACTTTAACTGATGACTATTATTTGAGCTTTGATGTAAAGGAATGGAAGAAGACTTCACTAATGCTTTTGGCATTGATTGCTCTTCCTTATTTCCTGTCCATATGGTATTGTGCATTTCCCAAGATGATGTATTTGCTGCTGTGATGATGACTGTTATCCTGTTGGTTCTCACATTAAAATGTGGTAGCATTTACATTTATAAAATATAGATGGTGAAACTAGTTTTGTAATGTCTTATGTGCTGTCAGGGCAGCAATATCATACTGTCATGTCTGTGGTTGTACTTGTGGTTATCCAGACTGTGTTCCTGAAGCTAAATAACGTGCCTCTCTCTCTCCCCCCCCCCCCCCTTTTTTTTTTTTTTTAAAGAATGCAACAATACTCAGTAAAGATTTGATTTCTTCAAATTCTTTATTGCTGGTGCAAGAATCATAATTCAAACTGAAACACAACTGTTCAGGCACATAACCTGAGATATCATGCATCTAGCAACAAGAGCAATTGGAAGTTTTGTTCTGTCATTAGGATGTTTGTACAAAAGGGGATATTTTGTGATTTATTACAAGTTTGCTAATTTTGGTAATGAAAATATTTCAGTATTACATGTATTGATGTGAAATTAGTGAATTTAAGTATTTCAGTAGATCATTGGAAAAAGTCAATGGGTGAAATGACTGGACAGTTTATTATTTGAAACTCTATTCAGTAGGGATGAAAAAATATTTTATTGTTTTTAAAAAGCTGTACATTTGAGTAAGCTTTGTGGTAGATTAGTTAAATTCTGAAAAATATCACTGGTTTCTTAAGACCGATAAATGTTTCTGTATACAAACATAATTGTGTGTGTGTGAGAGAGAGAGAGAGAGAGGAAGAGGAGTGAAATATTTTCAGTAGTAATATAGAGAACAGTAGATCTAATAAGTTTATAAAATATTCATCTGATAAAGATAGCTCTAGGTATGTACATCTACTACCTGTCTTCACAAATTAGTTACTTTAAAATGCAAAACACAGTTTTGAAGAGTGAATAAAGTTTAAAGCTTTTTAATACTGTAATGAAATTTTAAGCAGTCTTTCAACACGCTTAATCTCTAAAGGTATTGTACATATCTTCTAAAGGTCTCTCACCTTGGATTATCCAACCGCTGGTGCATGATATTGATAGGTGACGTGAAGGACAAAGAATTTTCTTCGAGAGCCTCAGTCTGCAGTACATTGGCTTTTGTTCATGCATTGAAAAAGAGTGTGCATGTAAAGCATACAGACACAGCATCTGTGTTTTCTGCCTCTCCTAGCTTGTGCCCTCAGTGTCCTTTTAAGCTGGTTTGCTTAAAAAAGAAAAGTCCTTATTTATTATTTATTAGTCTTTAAATGGTACTGAAAAAAACCAAGAAATCATTTAGCTTTCAACAGCATTTTTGAGCTTCAAAGAGAATCTAATCTAGTCATCCTTGCCTGGTAGCCTGAAGCTATGAGGAGGAGCCCTGAGGATGCCAGGGGGTAAAATGAAGTTAAAACATTATAGGGGCACCTACAAAACAAAATATGAAAACCTGATGGTAAAACAAAATCCCCCCCTCCACCCCGCTGAATAATCAAGCAGAGAAATCACTGTTGAGTGATGTGATGGCACTCTCTTCCCCCAACAGCTGCCTCGTGTTTCTGCAGCACGGCGTCCCCTGAGATTTGGGTCACATGTTTCCTTACAATTGCAACTGTAAGGCTATGCTAGGAGTCTTTCTGGAATCACTATAACGGAATAATCCCTGTTGTAACTATTCCAGAATAAAATCACTTTTATTCCAAGATAGAATATACATATAGGGGTGTTATACCAGAATAGCTATCCTGGGAACTTTCCCTGTGTAGACTTCCTCATTGGTGGGGGCTGGATAGCTCGCTATTAATTTCACCCTCTTTATTTAAAATTTGGCCCAAGTTAGTAGTGACTAATAGCTGTTAGATGATCTGAGTACAGGTGCATTTCACAAAAACAAATGAATAAACAAATCCCAAAACATAGTAATTGGGACCCTTTGTCATTGGTCTCGGCAGAAAGACCAAAAATTTAAGGGAGATTTTCAAAGGCACAAAGGGGAGTTTAAGTGGCCAGCCCCCACTCAGTAATAAAAATGGAAGTGGTAGTGTAGCTATTTATTATTTATATTACCAAAGTGCCTATGGGGCCCTAGTCATAGAGCAAGACCATTGTGCTGGGCACTGTACAGACACAGAACAAAAAGATGGTCCCTTACCCAAAGGACTAATATCTCTAGGGCTAATTGAATCCTATCAGGTCAGGTTAAGACATGATGGTTTCACATCTTAGGGAACCTGTTATGGTGCTCTTTGTGTTGTTTCTATTCTATGTATAAACAGATCTTCAGTTTCTAGTGTTGTCAATATGGGATCCTTCATGAACACTTCATAAAAAAGAAGCCCAATTCTTTACCCAGTTGACTAATTATATTTCTTACTTAGGCTACTATAATATGTGCAGTTCTTTTTATTTAAACTATTTTAAAATTTTATGCACTTTTCACTATTTACCTTATATTAAAAAAACAAAACAAAACCGAACTACAAGAATGCTCAGGTGTTTCAGAGCTCTAGGATACAGTCCAGTGAATTTTTATGGTTCTTGTTCTAGAAATGTATGCTGTATTTTATAATGCTTAAAAGCCAGTAGAGACCTTTTTAAAATGTAGTTGTTGGCTGAAGACTCTAAATGTTTGGGTTTTTTAAAATCATGAACATTAAAGATTGCATTGTAAAGTTTTTTTTCAACAAGTCTTTGTTTTCTTGTTGTTTTGTTATAATAAAACTTTTAAGGTGAACTTAATAGATATTGGTTGATTGTAAGAAATATCTGGAATATACAATTATTTTATTTTACTAAAGCTGTGTTTTTTCAACCGTTTCTCATTTGCAGACCAGAGGTTGAAAATCACTGGACTAAAGGATCAAGTTGTTAATGATCAATGACAAGGATTTGTTTATAATAGACTTAGCACAAATTCGCCATTGCTTTGTTAAATTGTTAACTGGAAATTGCTAAAGAGAATAGTTTTTGTAAACAGGAGCATATAATGTACACAAAAGAGATTAATGTGCCTCCAACTTTGCAGACAATAATAAAGGTATAATACCATTGAGGGCTTCTGGGACCGTAAACTATATGAGGGAAGCCACACTGGTTCACTAATTTTACTGAGAGCCTTCAACATAATTAATTTTCTATATTATTCTTGTCATGTGTGATACTTAAAAAGGCTACAGTCACTATCTATTTCCATGTCTCTGGTACACTGTGCTTCTGTTGTAACACAAGGAAAAGTACATTAGTGTATCCCTAATACCTTCAGTATATATCAGCTTCAGAGGGAATGAATGATACTTTGAAGTTTCTTTCACCAAGTGTTGAAGCTTTTCCTCGTTATGCCTGCCATTAATTGCCTGACTTTTCAGAGGTTCCCAATGCCTGCAGCTTTCATTGACCTTAATGGGAATGGTGGACACTCAGCATCTGTGACAATCAAGCCACTAGTATATTTTATTGAACTACTTTATTCTTTGAGTTAAAATGCTTGAAAAAACAGCTACAGCCACACTTCAAGAAGTGCTTTTTCACTTTTGTTGGCATCTCTCTTTTCTTTATTTTTTAGTTCTGAGAATGAAACAGCAAACTTTAAAATTATGTATAATGGTTTAATATTAAATACAAAATAATTCTACTGTTTATTCCTATGAATATATTGAAGTATTTCATCTTGACATAAACTCATGACTGGTACGCTTCTAGTCCATGTGCTTGTCATTAATTGTTCCTCAAGAAAAATCTGAAGATCTGATATTGCTATAAAAATAGGTATTTGTGGAACTGATATAATTTTAAAAGGCCACTTTACAGAGTATATATTTCAGAAACTAATTAGAACAGCTGTGCTCAATTAATTTTCCACAATTCCTTGCAGATGGAATTTGTTTTGATTCAGCATTGTAGTGTTATTTCCTTCTATTAACAACTGAGTCTTTTGGATATCAGGAAAAACTTTTGTTTAAAGTTGATTATTGACGGAGAGGTAACTTTAGTATCATCAATTGTAACAAAATAAATATCCCAAATTAATTCCATTTCTAATGCAAAAAAAATTACTAATTCAAGATTCATCCTCATTACATACAAAGCAATGATATGACATACATGCTGATATCTGTCCTGTTCTTGATTGTTTTTGTTTTTTCCTCCTCTTCTTCTGTTTACTTCCCACCATTTTATACTTATGTTCAACTCATCTCCTACAGATGTGTAAGTTGGGGAAATGACTTGGGGGAAGGAAAGAGGGGGAAATCTGACATCAGTTTTTTCCAGAAGGAATAACCTTTAAAACAAGAAATCAGAATAAACAATCTAATCCCCATCTTGCTGTTTAATGCATGCATGCATAAAGTAGGAAGGTAACCATAGTCAAGTGAACAATTGACCCAATTGAGTGCATAGTGTGTTATCAAACGTTCTGATTAAACATTCATATTGAGAGTAGTCTTGGAATATTTCATTCAAACAAGTTCCGTTGCTAATCGTCAAAGTAAAAAACTGCTACTACATTTGAATTATACTGCATTTGCACGTTTGCATTGTTTATTATTTATTATTCTTATTACATCTTCCCTGAGATTAAATCCCTGGGATGCTCCTTGGTCCCTAAGGTCCTGAACCACACCGGAGCAAGATCACCGATCCCAGTAGTGGCTCCCGTGACTTCTGAGTCCGTTCCCTTTGGTCCTACAGGGATCTTCAGACTCAAGCTTGTAGTACAAGAATCGAATCAGTCATCAGTGCAGCAAATATCATCATCCCTAGATGATTCTCCTATGCTGGAATCTTCCTCTCCCTTGGTGCCCAAGGATTTTAAGGCGTATCAGGACCTCCTGAGGCATATAGCTGCTACCTTGAGTATCCAGGTGGAATTCCTGAAGAAGAATACACAAGCTCCTGGATATTTTCCAACTATCAGCTCCAGGGAAAGTAGTCTTTCTGCTAAACGATGCTCTCCTGGGGACTGCAAGGGCCCTCTGGAATACTCCAGCTTCATTGCTGCCTATGGTGAAGCATTCAAAAAACAATACTTCATTCTCACACAAGGATTTGAGGGTTTCTTTCCCACCTGGCCAGTATCTCCCTGGGGGGGACTATAGCAAACAGGTCTGAGCATGGAAGTGTATAAATCTACACCCAGAGATGGAGAGTCCAAGAGGATGGACTTGATGGGGAGAAAGATTGATTGTCTGTGTCTCATCCTGAACTGCAGGAGGTTGATATTGGTTCCAACTCAAAGAATCAAGTTTATTGGGGTCCTGATAAACTGTACAAATTCAAGAGTGTTTCTGCAAATTGAACAATTCCAGGTGATTTTCCACTGATGTCTGGAGTTGCAATCCCAACCCTCAACCACAGTCCTAATGGGCCTGAGAGTGCTAAGCCATATGGCTACATAAATGCAGGTAGTTCAATATGCCAGGCTACACCTTCATCTTATTCAGATGTGGCTGAAGTTGGTCTATCGTCTGCACCACCTTGGACTGGCTGGTCAGTCTTTTTCTTCCGATACTGGATTCCTCATGGTGGTGGACAGTTCAGGACAACGTGTGCCAGGATATTTCCTTCATTCGGTCTCAACCGAGTCACCGATGTCGTTTTAATAGGTTAGAGAGTGCAACTGGAGTCATAGTAGGTTCAAGACCTGTGATCAGAACAGGAAGCTTCTCTGCATATCAATTCCCTGGAGATTTGTGCTATCTACAATGCTTGTCAGACATTTCAAGACCGCATCAGGGTCTCGGCAATACCAGCACGATGTATTATGTGAATAGATGGGGCGGGGGGTTGGCGGGGGCAGTGAGAGAGCAGATGTGGTTTCTCAGGAAGCAATCAATCTCTGGCTATTTTGCACTGGGGAAAACATTACCCTCATGGCCAATCACCTACCTGGGATTGGATCTACCATCACCTCAGCAGGAATTTCTCTTTGACTCACGAGTGGTCTCTGAAGCCTAGTTTCCTGTGATCCATCTTTGCAGTTTGGTGTATCCAGACAATCCACCTGTTTGTCACAAGAGAAAACAGGAAAGCCACCTGTTTTGTTCCCCAGAGGGTCTCAATCCAGGGTGCTTGCTTTTCACTTGAACTGGGATTTGGAACTCTTGTATGCCTGTCCTTCAAGTCCAATCATCCCACAGGTCCTTCTCAAGCTGAAATGGGACTGCACTAGGCTCATTCTCATTGCTCCAGTGTGGCCAAGGACAATGTTGGTTTTCCAACCTCCTCTTGTTATCTGTCTGGCCTCCCCTCCTCTTCACCCTGACCTCCTGACTCTCAATCATGGTCAAGTTTTGCACCCAACACTCAGCCCCCTGCACCTCAAAGGGTGGATGCTGCATGATTAGATGAAGAAGAGGAACGATTTTTGGAGGCAATCCAGTAGGTAGGTCTTGCTTAACAGTCGGAAACCCTCCACTAGGGCAGCCTATTAGGCTAAGTAGAAACGGTTCTCAGTATGGTAATTAACCAAGGGAATGCAACCAATGCAGGCTTGTATCCAGGGCACCTGGGAGTGCTGTTACACCTTCAGTCTTCTGGCCTTGTGCTTAGCTCATTGAGAGTCCACTGGGTGGTGATTTTGGCATTTCATCCATGTGTCCATGGGAAGTTGGTGTTTTCAAACCCCATGGGCGTGAGGTTCTTTTAGCGGCTTGTATGGAACCTCCATTCAAGTCTCTGGCAACCTCTTCTTTGTCCCTTCTGGGTCAGAAAACTGCCTTCTTTGCAACAATTGCATCTGCAAGAACAGTGTATGAATTGCAGGCTTTGATGGTGGAGCCTCCCTACATGCAGTTTTCTAAAAACAAAGTGACCCTGCAGCCTTACTGTAAGTTTTTATCTAAGGTCATTTCCCAGTTTCACTTGAACCAAGTTACAGATCTACTAGTGTTCTTCCTAAGCCATATTCAACCCCAGAGGAAGAGTGTTTTCACACTTTGGATGTAAGGTGATGTCTAGTGTTTTATCAGGACAGAACTAAACCTTTTCATTCCTTACCATGTCTGTTTCAGTTGCAGACCGAATGAAGGGTCAAGCAGTCTCTTCACAGACATTCTTCTGGTGGTAACTTCCTGTATCATGAAAGCATACGAAGTAGCTTAGGGTGTACCTTCTTAAGGGATATGAGCTCATTCCACAAGAGCTCGGGTGATGTCAACGGCATTTTTAAATGACATTTCTATATTAGACGCGTGTAGGGCAGCCATGTGGTTCTCTGTGCATATTTTCAAACTACTATGCCATTACAGCTGCGTAAAGATCAGATACAATCTTTGGGAAGGCCGTCCTGCAGTCCTTCTTTAAATCGACTCCAAGCCCCACCTCCTTCAATTATTGCTTGTGAATCACCTGCATAGAAGACACAGCTGCATCTATTCAAAGAAGAAAAAACAGTTACCTACTTTTAACTGTTGTTCTTCGAGGCGTGATGCAGATGTTTATTCCACGACCTGCCCTGCATCCATTCTGCATTGGAGTCTGCACTTCTGAGATTTGGTGCAAAGGAACTGAGGAGTCAAGGTGGTGCTGCACTTATACAGCCAGGGGAGAGGCTAAGGCTACAGAGCGTGATACTGCTAGGCAAAGTTCTCTGGCTCTGGTGCATGAAGTGCACACACTTGTATAGAATATACATCTGCATTGCATCTCAAAGTTGCAGGTAGTTAACTTTTTTTTGTTGTTGAAATATAGACCTTTTTTATTAGAGTGCTGTAAAAATTACTTTAAAGAAATCAAGGCCCCATTGGAAAATATTTTTAATTTCTGATACATAAATCTCACTGCGTGATTTTTAAAAATTCTTGAAATAAATAACTTGCATTTCATTTCTTTAAAAATCATCTGATGTCCAGTTCAGAAACCAAAATAGTATTTCATCTTTGAAAAACTCACATTAGAGAAATATTGTCAGTCTTTAATGGTTTCTCTCCTCTCATTAATGACAAATGTTTGCTTTTATATTAATGGTAGTAGCTGAGTAGCACATATGGCTAAATGAATAATTTAGATAGAAGCCTTACTTCACATACCCAGCAAATGGCCACAATGCCATAAAATATCTGAGCCTTGAGATAAGATAGAAATTAGTTGTTTTCTTGGAAATGCCATGAATGTCCACTTTCCTATAATGTGAAAAGCATATTGCATATGGTGTAAAAAGGCTGAACAAAACCAAGTCTGTTCAGTAGATTGGTTTCCACTGTACATCACTAATGCTGTGTTGCGTTCTTATGGAATAGAGTAGTAGTTCTGTTTGTGAGGCTATGGTTAAGTTTGTAAGCACTTTTACAATAAACCATCTTTTTTTCTTTCAAGACCTTTGTTTTAGTTCTGAATGTTTTTAGGAAGCTAGTTTTTGTACTTATGTATTCACAATTGCAAAAATATTTATGTAAAAACTTAGACCATAAATAGCTGTCATCTAGGGCCTGTGGTACTGTAAGAAACATTTGATTTTCTAAGGACTTTTAGGATCTGGATTTGGTGTGCATGCATAGCTCTCATATGGTGTTACTGACCATATTGGTCTACTCCTAAAAAATTCCCTAAACAGACTTTGACATAACAGAGAGTTATTTTTTTGGATCAGTAATCTGCCCTCCCCCACCCCAAAAGTCTCCAACATAGAAACACATAACATCAACAACTGAGTCCTTGCTATCAGTCAAGGGGATTCCAATTTTAAAAAGTTGGTAGTCATTTGTTAGACCAAGTTGTCTTCATTTGCTGTAATGAATGTCCCTGCTTGAGAAAATAGTTTCGAGGGAATTTTCCTTCTCCTTTTGGAATTATACCTTGTAGAAAAACTAAATGAAAGTAAAATTATGTGATTAATACTGACCACAGTTCTGACCTGAAAATCGATCTAAACTTGGGGCTTACCTCAGGCTGTTTCTTAATACATTGATTTTTCAGATCCTCCATATTATAGGGGCATACTTTTGTATAGTTGATTGTGATTTAAGTCATGCCGTTAACAACTAAAATCTTTAATTGAAACACAAGAATTTAGTATGGATATTTATAAAATCTATCCTAGTAGAATTGAATATTTAATTTTATAGAGTGTATAGCAGTTGTACCCCAAGTCTATCTTGCTTATAGTACACATTTTATAGATTTTATAATGTTTTATTCAGTTCCTTGCCCATGCTTTGATTCCTCTCCCAATGAGGAATCAAATCCTAAGCATTTTCCTTGTAGCTCAGGGGTGAAGACAGGTATACACCACAGTATACAAGATTTCATTTTCATTTTGTGTGGGTAGTATCTTAAAGGATCCAAATGCTCAGTCATGTGTTCCCATATTGGGTGGTGGGGGGATGTACATAGGCTCTATATTGGCAAGAATGATTTTGGGTTTTTTCTTACTGTAAGCCTAATTTTTTATTATAATATCTAACTTTACCTGCTATGCTTCATGTGCTGTAACCATGTCTATCTTTGGAGAAAAATATAGCCTGAGAAGGATGCAATCATTTTCTGTGTTATACTTGCCTACCTGCACATCTATTATACAGTATATAAAATAAAGCCTGAAGAATCAATGTGTTCAAAGATTCTAAGGTCAGAAGGGATCACTTGTGATCATCTAGTCTGACCTCCTGCATAACACAACCCATAGAACTTCCATGTAACAATTCCTGTTTGAACTGGGGAGCATATTTTTAAGAAAAAAATCCAGTCTTGATTTAAAATTGGCAGTGATGGAGAATTCATCACAACCCTTAGATTTTAATTACTACTTGGCACAATTAGCAGATTATCATTGCGGAAACTGATATACCACCTGCTTGTATCCTGCATAGCTCTAGCTGATGCTGTTAGTCACTTTCACTAGCATTAAATACACTCACCTTTAAAATATGGAGAACTTTTAAAGGAAATGTTTAGCCTACACTACTTATGTAAATAAATGTACCCTTCATCTGTAGCATTGTTTCCATCAGTAATGGCATGTTGTTCTGAATTTTCTGACTTCACCAACTAAGCTGCTAATATAATGGCTCATTATATACTTAGGAATAGCTGACTTTACTTGCTGGAAAATATATAAAACATTCCCCTATTGAACATTCTTGCTGCTCAAAAGTAGAGATGGAGAATACAATTAAATGTACAATTGCTCTCCAACTTGTATAAAATATTTAGATGCATAGATCTCTTACTTTGTACCTGCTTAGAAGATTTTGAAGCCAGTTGTGATTTTAGCATGGGAAATAAGACTAAAATGTTTGCAATTCAATAAGAAGGGCACAAGTTAATTGAAGAGCAGGGAAATTCCTTATGTAAAGGGGAACAATTCTTGTTTTGTTCTAAATGGTGTAATTTCCTACCTCTAAACATGAGTGGCGTGATCCTCATCATAAAAGCTCTGTGTCTGGCTGCAGGAGGATTCCCTGTCTCAGGCACTACTCAACACAGCTGTAGGGCTGTACTCTGAGGGCTCTGTTCCAAGTTCTGGTGTAGAGGGCAGGGCAGGGCTGGGAGATGCAAGGGGCATGTTGGGGGCAGAACGGCAGCTCACAATGCTCTGGAGATTCTAGGAAGTCAGAGGGGCTGATGTAACTTAGCCAGACCTTCAGGACAGTTTGAGTTGTGCTGGAAGCCTCTGCAGATCCTGGATCAGCTGAGGATTGGGAGGGCACAAAGGTGGCTCAATGCCACCTTAGCTCCCCACCATTTGAGATGAGAGTTTTGAATTCTGCCTTCTAGAGTTGTAGGACAGAATTGCACTCTAGTTCCTTATGTATTGATCCAGTTATGCTTCCAAATACGATCCTTGACTCTTCTTAGTTCATATAATACATCTCTCTTTCCTCATGTAAGCTTGTCTACTCATATGGCTTCAACTGCTTTGTTTATTCTGGCTACTCTCAGATCTATCTCTCTACATCTGACCTGTCTCTCCATTCAGTCCCATATACCAGCCTGTCTTTGTGTCACCTCTTCCACAATATCTCTACGATCTGAACTTTTCTGTGTCCAAACAGCAATAACGTTATGTAGTTCTTGTGCAAGATTCTGTACCACCGTTATGCTAGGTTTTGTGTAGGGGTTCTCAGAAAACAGTCTGTGGCAGTCTTTCTCAGCTCTTGTATGTGGGGAATGTTCCCCCAACCAGATCTTGGGCTTTTAGAGCTCCTTTATGCTTCTCTTGCTTCTTTTACCCCACATACAAGGGCAGGAGGTTCTCAACCCATCTCTCTTTCCTTCAGTATTGCAGCATCTCACCATCCTATTTAGCCCCCAACACTCACGTTGCTGCTCTCCATTGCTGTACAAAATATAGCCACTGAGATAACTTTCTTAGCTTAGTCCATCAGTTGATTCCCCCTTTGAATTCTTCCACTGCTGCAGCATATCACATGGCTGCTTCTTGCCCTCTATCTTCTATTTATCTTAAGGTTTTATAATGCTGTTCATTACTATAGTTTCTGATCACCTTTTATGTAATATTGAGATTAAAAGCCAAGGCCTTAAGGGACTTGTGGACTGGTAATGGGTAGTATTTAGCATTTGGTACGTGTTATTTTCACTAACTCTGCCACATTCTGAACTGCTTTGTACTCCAGTTTTCCCCTCCTCCATCATTGCTTCATTAGCAGGCTTCAGCTGTTGGCCCAGAGAATGGTACATGATGCCAGTTTTTCATTCCTCAAGACCATGTGTGCCACCTTTAGAACACTTCAATAGCATATGCTCAGTGAGACTTGCAGAGAGCTTTCATTTCTAGGTTTGTGTGGCAAAACAGAAGGCTTCCAAGACAGATTTTTCTAAGAAAAAATGGTATTTTTCATTTCTTTATTTAGCTAGTTTAGAAGGCAAATTGCTTAATAACACTGCAAATGAAATGTACTTCAATTGTTAATGCATTATTTCATTTTGTGATCACTCACTGTACATTTTCCTAACAGTGAGAGGGCAGAAGTAGGTGGCTGTGAAAACCATTTATTTGAATTTCTTGACTTTTTTGCCTGCAAACTCTCAATCACAATATAACATTTTCATGGTTTCTTGCATTTTAATTTCCTTTATTTAGGAAAAAATTAATAAAGGTGATACAAGCTTTAGAGATTTAAGAATTTGGTATTTCAGAAAATCAGACATATGATAGTACACTATTTTATATAAGATTGTATTATTCTGTGAAAAATCATCAATTAAAGTGAGATATAATGTCTCCTTTTGCATGAGTATTTATCACATAAGTACACAGAAATCTGGGATTTTGCATATGTAGATATGCACTTATCTAGCCAGGATGTTGGGGGGAATATTTACCCATGTTGCTAATGAAATGTGTGTAAATGTAGACATGCAAGTGGGCACTGTTATTTAAAACTCCTTAGAATTTATTTTTTTTCTTATTGTGCACAAATATGGGTAACATACTGCTATGGTCATCACAATAGTTTCTCTCACACAAAAAAGCAAAGTGAATAAGTATGTTATAAATAATGAGTGAAAATACAGTAGCTGAAAGTACTTCAGACAATTGTAAAACACTTTTTAGCAACTTTATTACCAAATCCTACAAGTCATTCTCATAGCCACTGTCATGTTGTTACAAAAACTTATCAGTGTGTTACAGCTCAGTGAGCTCTGATGGGAGGAACAATCAGTTTGGGTGATAAAGATGACATATAGAAGACAGGAACTGGGATTTATTTTAGGAGATCTGTTAGAATGGCTGGCTGCACTTAAAGGCCACTTGTCTCAAATAAAACTTATACCCGCTCTACACTGAAGATACATTATTACACATAACCCTTATAGCAAAATGGTACTTTGTTTGGTAACACAAGGTCCAGCGTGAACATCACGAATTCTTTTGTCTGGTTTATAAGCAGTAGGAGTGAATATGCATGTTACCAGTAGGAAGGGATATCTGTTCTATTATAGTTTGAGTAATGGACCAACAACAAATATTCTACATGCAGAGTTGTTGTAGCTATCAGTCCCAAGATATTAGACAAGGTGGGTGAGGTAATATTTTTATTGGACCAACTTCTGTTGGTAAGAGAGACAAAATTTTGAGCTTACACAGAGCTCTTCTTCAGGTCTGGGAAGGTACTAAGGGTATGTCTACACAACAAAGAAAAACCGGCAGCTAGCCAATGCCAGCTCTCTAGGGCTGCCGGATTGTTTCATTGCTAGGTAGACTTCTGGGCCCAGGTTCTAGGACCTTGTAGGGGGTGTAGACATATCCTAGGAGTGTCCCAAATACAAGATGGAACAGATTGTTTAGCGTAGGTATAGGTAGTTAACACACATTTCAAGGAACCATTCAAGGTGAAGTGGCCTTTTAACACCCCTCTAGTCATAGAGGGAGGGAAGGCAGTTGTTAGTGGGTTGTAGATTGTTGTAATAAGCCATACATCCAGTGTTTCTATTCAGTTCATGATTTTTAGTGTCTAGCTAAGTTATGAATTTAAGCTCCAAGGCTTGTCTTTTTGAAAGCGTTCAGTTTTCCTTTGAGGATGAGGACTTTGACTTTGTGAAAGATGTTCACCCATAACTTTGCTAGACCCTGAATATAGAGATACTGGATTTATGGCTTATTACAACGATCTACAACCCACTAACACTCTCCCCCAGCTGCTTTCCTCTCTCCCCGTTTCTTTTCCCCCTCATGACTCGAGGGGGAAAGACAAGAAGAGTAGAAAGCAGTTGGGAGGAGTGAAATATGGGTTACCTACTTATGCTAAACTATCTGTTCCACCTTGTGTTTATATGTGACACTCTTAGTACCTTTCCCAGGCCTGAAGAAGAGCTCTGTGTAACTTTGAAAGTTTCTCTCTCACCCACAGAAGTTAGTCCAGTAAAAGATATTACCTCGCCCACCTTGTCTCTCTCAAAAATATTCGGTCAGTCTGTGAAGGATTATGTGGTGTGTTTACTGAAACACCTAAAGTGCATGTACTTGTATACTATACACGATATATGAGACAAATAGCTTTAGTGGCACTGATGGATACTGTTCTATTGTCGATGAATGGAGTGCAGATGTCTATTCTTATTTTCCTGTACCAAACAGTGTCAACCATAAGATACTGCTTTTCTGCCTAACAGAGGCGCCAGGGTCCCAGAGGAATGTACTAAAATAGCAGTTTAAATTCTTCCTGAAAGGATACACTCAAAAAGTAGTGCTGAGAAAACTGCACCTTCACCACCAGGCCTCTTAATTATGGAGTCCCACAAAGATTAATTTTCTGTCTGGTCCTACTCAACATCTACTAGGTGAACTGGTAAGATAACATGGACTCAAGTGCCAGACAGCTCATGCTCATGCTACACCACATACAGCGGAACCACTGCCTTCAACATGGTCCAGTGCTAGGACAAGATCAGCTCGTGGATAAAGCTGGTTAAAGTTGGTTGAAGCTAAACCAGAGCAAGAGCTATGTGCAGAGGAAAACACTTCTAGAAAGTTGTAGCCACAGTGCAATCTCATTGCTTGAAGGCATGCACCCACAATTGGTCAGTTCAGTCCATAGTTTAGGAATGCTCCTGGATTCCTCGCTGATGCTGAACTCTCATGGAATATCTGAAAGTAATGCTTTCTTAATACCTTTGGTTGGCAAGGAGATTCCAGCTTATCCTGGCAGACAATAACCTGGCCTTGATTATACATGACTTCATCTCCTCCTGTCTGGCCTACAGCAATGCAGTATTCCTGCAGAATGAACTTTATGTAGGGGTAACCTTCAGGAAGATGCATTTCAAAGGATGACTGAACTATAAAAATGAGGGGCAAAATAGTGTGAGCAACTGACATGAGTCCAATTTCAGGACAGCACGATCTCATTTGCGGGACATGACGGGACACGGAGAAATTAAAATAAATAAATCCCTTTAATGTAACCAAGAGCACTAATTTCACCCCGTAGCAAAATAGCCTGTTTCAGGAAGCCATGGACAGTTAAAACCTCACGTTTAACTAAATCCTGCATTCAGTAGCTAGCCGCTAGCTATCTATGTAGCTAGCTTGCTAGCAAGGTAAACACACACACAACAATTAGTTAGTAGTGGTGCTACACCTTCTCAAAGATTTTCTCCTCTGGATGTCACTATTTCTCAACATTTCATTAATTAATTTGCTGAGTGTAGCTATAGTTAGTTAGCTAGGTGTAAACCCTTTTCAGTAACAACAACTAAACAGATTTTTGATGATTTTAGTATTCAATAAATTCTAATGAACTTATTTAAAACAACATAAAACTCATCATACAGAGCATCCACATCGAGTTTTACTTACCTCTGTCTCCTAACATAAACTTCTAACTTTATGTCTGTATTTCCTCTCAGATCAAGCAGCTTCCAGTAGAGCCTTCTCTTTCAGGACATGCAAATAAAGCTCTGGGCAGTCTTGCTAATAGTTCACTTTGACCTGAATCTCACTCTTGATGAGGTCCACACTGCTCCAGTTCCACTGGTTAGTCCATGCAACTGTCAGTAGTAAAAACAGTCTCTCAAAGAAGGCATTGGTGACAGGAATGCTCAAAACAAGTGAGTCCAGGATAGTCACGGTTGGCATTTTCGTGTTCCTCAGTAAAGTACACCATGTCTTTCCCATAGGATCTGTTGAGGTTGCAGTTTCTTTCAGACATGGCAGAACAACACAAAACTCATCATAAAGAGCATCCATGTTGAGTTTGGTAGACATCTGAAGGACTTCCACTGCTTCACAGACCTCAGAAGAGCTGAACTCTTTCTTCAGAGCTAGGCATGCCAGTTGCTTCAAGTGATTCTTGTCAGAGAAATCAAACCATTTTGTCAGGTATGTGTAAGCATACTGGTAAAACACTAAAAAGTCATCTTTGATTGAGGCAGACTGTGATGCAGGAATTTGTTCAGGAGAGAGTTTGTCTCAAATCAAAAAAAAATCAGTTTTTCTTTGCTGAATTTTCAGTCTGAGGTTGGAAATTAGTTCATATAGTTCACAGGCTGTCACCTCATTTTCCTCAACAAGGAAAACACACTCATGGAACATCATCAGTGCATGTTGTAGGAATGGCATGTAGATTTCAAGGTCATCTGGTATTCCCTCACCATCCTTGTTGTTTTTGAAGTATTTCCACAATGATCTAGGACATTCATCTTCCCCAAATGACAAAAAGTGTAAAATCATGTAATCTCTTAACTGAAGGAAACAAACTTAGCCACCTTGTTGGCACATTTTTGTACACTGTCTTGTACTCCTCTGTCACAAAATCAAACATGCTTTCAGTTGGTGGACATGTTTGGTGGATAATGAGAAGTGGCTGTAAATTTTTGTTACTATTCCCTCGATATCCAGTCTAAGCTTGTCTGCTGCACGGCACGCACATTTGTGTATTATGTGTGCCACACAGTTCGCTTGTGTGATGCTTACTATTCTGATCTCTGAGCTTTTGGAAAACAGAGTTATGTTTTCCATAATATACACTAGCATTGTAGGCTGCGTAGGCAAAGACCTTGTCTAAATTCAGGCCATGTTTGTGCAGCCTTGCAATAATCTGAGTGAATATGGCTTCAGCTGTATCTTTGTGATTGTTATAGAAGTCTAGCAATTTATTCTGTACACCAAGTTCTGGCATCCAAAATCAGAATGTGAAGGGAAACAGTTTTGTACTGCCATGGTTTGAGGCAACAGAAAAGAAGGGCCTCATATCAACTTTTGAGTCACTCACTGTCTTGACCATTTTGGTATTTAAATCATTGAAGTACTTTTCGACAGAGGCTGGAATCAAGAAATACAGTACACTATAGTTTTGTTCCACAAAGAGTTGATCTATAGGAATGTCCATGGCATGCGTACTGTGTGATAGGCATTAGTCATTTCTGCAGCAGTTACTTTGTCTACATTGCTGTCCTTTGGCCTTATGAAGAAACTGGACATTGAGTTGTTTTTTCTCTCTTTGTAGTGCATTTTTTATGTGGGACTCATCTGTGCAATGCTGCTTTACATCCGCCTCCCCTGTGTGTAAAATTGTAAAAGCTCTCTGGCAGACTGTGCATTCCACTTTCTGAGAATCTCCTGAAACAGTCACAAACTTAATCCAGGGATATGCTCTTTCCCAATCTTTATTGTAGGAATACAATCTCTTTCTTGTTCTTGGAGGATCCATTCACTTTGTTTAACATTAAGTCCAAAAAATTTACCATAATATCTATATATTTATGCATTGTGCACATATAGCGTCATGCCACTAAGCCCGCCTGATCGCTTTCCCCAGCCAGCACCAGTATTTACTATGAGGCTTGCCATGGGTAGCACATGCATTTCTGGGAGGTTTTCATCCTGCTCTGCCCCGTGGCCAGTCCCCACCCCTTCTGCCCAAGGCCCTTTCCCACCTGGCTCTGCCCCTTCTGTGCCCCCCTGCACTCACCCGCCTGCCCGCCAGCCAACCCTGAGCCCCTTTAAGTCCCGCACGGAGTGGAGCAGCCTGGCCAGATAGTGGTCTCCCACCCCCTACTCTGTATTTTGCCGGACATTGTGGAGTCATTGCAGGACGTGGGACAATGGAGCCAATTGCGGGACTGTCCCCGATTTGCGGGATGGTTGGTCACCTTCACTTATCCCAAATAATCTTTCCCTATCCGTGTCTCTCTTTCACCTAAGAAGACAATAGAAACAGCCTTTGGACATTGGGAGCAGAACCAGACCTAAGAATTTGGTCAGCTGTGTTGCTGGGAATATGTGGCAAGGGAATTCACCTTGAACAAAGTCTAGTTTGTTCAGTTTTAGCACTAGGAAGCATTTTATCTTTATTTTTCTTGTGATCATTTCTGACTTTAATTCATTATACTTGTACTCACTTAAAATATATCTCTTTGTAGTTAAATAAACTTTTTTTATTCTCTAATCAAAACTAATCCAGTGCCATGTTTAAACTGAATTGTGTGGATAACTCCATTTAAAGTAGTAAACTGTTGGATATTGATCCCCTTTGAGGGGCAATGGACCTAAAATATCTGACCTGCCCAAGAGAGAACTGGACAGTGCACAGAATGATTTTGGGGAAAATTCAGGATTAGGAATATGGTGAGGTCACCCTGCAAGTGGTAGCCAAGGCTGGGAGAAACCAGAGTATGACTAGAGCATGGCAGGGTGCAGCTATACACAGACACTCAGGGTGTCATCTGCATGCTGTTTGTTAGGGGCCCAAGTTGGGGGCTACAGCAGGAAAGCATTGTGAGGCACCACAGATTGCAGGTCAAGGGTGACAAAGCCCTCAACGGACTGGATCACACCCCAGAATGTCATAATTAGATTCTTTGAAAATATTTTTTCAGTTTTTCTGAAACTGAGAAAAACATTCCTGTTTCCAGTTGTATGTGAAAAGAAAGATATAGATTTACAGAGGGAAGTAAATTTATTTTATACCAGCATCTCCTTTTAGATGAAAATGTGATGAACTCAGAGCAATGCGGATATTTTGATATAAAAAAGGTAGTATTATGACTCTGGCTTCTATAGGTGCTACTAGAATAGCACATTTTGGCTGTTTCAGAACCTACAAGATTAATCCAGTTGACTAAAAGCTATGGTAAAATGAAGTGACGAGCGGAGTCTCACGAAAGCTTGTGCCTACAAAAATTAAATGTGTTAGTCTTTAAAGTGCCACAGAACTCTCGTTGTTTTTGCTGTATACAGACTAACACGGCTACCCCTCTGGAAATTTTCTCCCTATGTGTTCTATGAAATGAAGGCTGAACCAAATGCTTAGCAAAAGCTTTATTCAGTAACTTGTGTTCAAATAAGATTTATTCATATTAGATTATTTTTTCCTTCTTTTCACAGCTTCCAGCAGACCTTACCAAGATGCATCTTACAGACAATCCACATCCACAGGTGACTCATGTCCCTTCCAGCCAGTCTGGATGTAGCATTGCCAGTGACTCTGGGAGCAGCAGTTTATCAGATATCTATCAGGTAAAATAGCAGAAGTTTCTTGGTTTTTTTTTTTTAGGGAGGGAACATTTGTATTGTAACATTCTGCATTTTACCTTTTTTAGTATTGAAAAGTGTAAAATATTACATCACTAGTGTCATTTGTTTATACAAAAACCTTACTGTGCCACTTTCACTTCCATGTAATAAATTTAAGCAAATACTGGATGTTTGATGTTGGGTGCATGTCTGATTTTTCAGATCAGTGCAGAATTTTGTCTAAAGCTATTACATTTTGGCACAGATTTGTTTAAAAAAAATTTACTAATAGGCATACACTGGCATTTTTCCCTTTATTTTACACTCCTATTCTTTGTGCATCTCACCAGCTTTTCTTCCCTACCCCTCACCTCCTTTGGCAGTGAGCTAGGCAAAATTGACCATGAGAAGTGATATGCAGTGTAGTTGTAGCTGTGTTGGTCCCAGGATATTAGAAAGACAAGGTGGGTGAGGTAGATAATGTCTTTTATTGGACCAACTTATGATGGTGAGAGAGACCAGATTTTGAGCAACACAGAGCTCTTCTTTAGGTCTGGGAAAGGTACTTTCAGTATCACAGCAAAATACTACTTATACTAAACAATCGGTTCCACCTTGCATTTTACTGTGATGGTGGGGTGTACCTTTCCCAGATCTAAAGAAGAGCTATGTGTGGCTCAAAAGTTTCTTTCACCAACAGAAAAGTTGGTCCAATAAAAGATATTAACTCACCTTGTCTCCATAAGCAGGGGTGACAGAGGGAGCAGCATAAGATTAGCAATTGTGTTTTCACTTACTTTTATTTTTATAAGACTAAAATAAAGTCTAGGTTTGTATTGGTTAAAAAAATGTATTGTAGTGAAAAACAAAAGTGGAATTATGATGCAGATATAGTTGGGAGTCCATGCAAGACCCTAAACACCACTTACCACATGACTTATATGCGACCTGCAAAAGGAAAGAATTGGATGTATGCATTTTTTTTCCTTCTTTATTATCCATAAAGAAGGCTTGAGGGCTTCCTACAGTCTAGGAAGACAAGCAACAGACAAAGGGTGAGAGTGAGGAGAAAACATTCAATGACCGCATTTGGGTTTTATTTTAATGTGTATCAAATATGCTTTATGTCTCCTTTAAGTATGTATTTTTATTTGGCCAGTTTCTTGTAGGTATAATAAACATAGTAATGTCAATCAAGAGATTCTGTCTCTCTTTGCAGGGTTTGTAGGCAGTTGGACCATTCCAACTTAAACTTATAAACTCATGAAGAACTACTTTCACTATTTTTATAAAAGTCTATTGATGTAATAATATAATATTGTCATGTTGTAGCGTTTCATAGTATTGTGTGATGAGATATCATTCTGTCCACACTGCTCAGACAGTATGGGATATTGTCTTGAAGTTGTAAAGAATCTCTTGCTTTCATTATTTAAAATGTTGGCAGTAGTTTAATAGTTATAATGCAAATGTGGTAACCAGTTAGGGAGTTTTAAGGGTTTCTTTTAAAAACAATAAATACACAATGTGAAGGTACTGTATTGGTTGAGCGCGTGTGAAGAAAACAATTTGTTTTACAAACTTGTACTCTCTGAACATATTTGAGAAAATAATATTGGGCTTTGGCAGTCAGTTTAGTTTCTTGTGAATAATAAATTGTTAGAGTATGCAATAGAAGTTACATTTTAAGTTCAGCAGCAAAACTGATGTCGGTGAAAGGAGAGTATTGTTTTCAATACAAAAAGTTTGACTAATGTGAACCATGCATCAAGTGAAACGTTTGAATTTATAGAACCTTAAACTTATTTTTATTGTTTTGTAGAACCTTTTCATTTCTTTCCAATAGCTGCAGTGATGCTAATAACAGAAGTAGGGGGTCAGGAGAGGATAAAAAGGGGAGATTGAGAACAGTGGAAAGTTTTGTTACCTCTTTTACAAGTTTTGATAACATGGTTTAGATTTCTCCAAGTGTAGTCTGTAGGGCTGAAATGAAGTTTCTCTCATCCCAGCTGTTTCTCTGTTCAGTGTGTTAAACAGAAAAAGAACACTCCCCTATTGAATTCCAGATCAGCAGAAAATTATAGCTGTGTGTGAGAATTGCTAGGACTATGTAGCATTCAACCCTAATTGTTTTAACAAACAAATGAAAATAAGTAATTTTTAAGACTTCTTTTTTTATCATAGTTTCTAGAACAATGGATGTAGACAGAGCTTTCAAACTGACTATCCATGGTATTGTGCCTGTGTCTGTAACGTGGAGTGAATGACCACAGCTGACTATCTTCTCATTTTATATGTATAAATTGTTTCATAATAGTAATAAGACCTACCAATTGATGAACTTTCAGCCTGATAAAATTTCACTTCTCTGGTGGATAAAACTCAGTTTCATTTCTTGCAATGCTTCCCTAACCGAGAGATAAGCAGAACTGAGTGAAGTAATCATATCTAATCTCAAACCTACCCAGTTTGACTCTCCAACTAGACACAACTATGGCTCAAATCATTTCCAATACTTGTGGAAGAAACTGCAGGGTACAGTTCACAAACCGCTACGCAAATGGAAAATTAAGAGTTCAGACAGCCAGAGTAGTTCACTCAAACACCTTGATTTCCTTTAAAAAGTTTGGTTTTATTAATTACTTTTGCTGTAATTTCAGACTTCGCTATTGTAGTTTTGTTTAATTGGTGCAGTGAACATTTTGCTCTAACAACATGAAAACAAAAACAGTGACATTATATGAACGCCTCCTAGAGTATTAGAATCCCTGTCTCTAGATAAAGAAATAGGGTTAGATCTGAAGCAAAACACTGCACTTGAGGAAGTAGGCATTGTTTATGGTACCTTCCTCCTTCCCCCTTAGCCCCCCTCCCTCATCTGCCCCAAAATTCTGGGACCTGCTAGATGTTGAACTGGTCCAAGCGTGTGTCGACTCAGGGCTGCACTTACATACACTGTCAGGTAATAGCCCTCAAGAAGCTGATCTGTCAACAAGAATTGCTGGAGCACATTGGTCTCCAGCTCTGCTCATTCCTATCCCCGACACATACCCTGTCTGTCCCTAGCCCACCCTGGCACAACTCATACACTGCAAGAATCATCAGCTGCTCCCTTTAGGTAACTTTGTTTGTTTAGAAATGCTGAAGTAGCACAAAGGGAGCTTCAGAAGAGTCAGAGAGCTGGCTGGCACTTTTCATCTGTATCTATGAATCTATCTATATATTGCAAGTTCTGGCTTGTTTGGAATGCTACAAAAGCAGTGTTGGTTAAGAGGTTGCAGCACATTTTTAAGAATAAGAAAATATGTAGGTTATTTTTTAATTAAAATATTAATTGAAACGTATTTGTTTTGAATAAAGTGGCAGTTTTAAAAATGTTATCTTTAACTCATCTTGCACCCGTTGCTGCAAGTGCGCTTGGGTGCATTTTGCAAAATTTTGCAGTTTAGATAGAAATGGGGAAAATTAATTAGTCATGAATATAATGACTTCATCAAGGACACCCACCTGATCCCTATTGCCTTTGAGGAAAAGGATATTGTTCCTAGTTTAATAAGGGTTTTATGTATCAATAATAAGATCTTGCAATGCTTTTTTTGGCTGCCACTCTATTATTGATTGTCAAATCTTGATTTACCTTCTTGCTATCCATTTAGTTTAGACATTCTCCTTCTCCGTATTTCTTTGCTTCTTCATCTCTTCCATTCAGCACTTTTGGTGTAGACTGTCAGAGCTGTTGTGCAGCAGTGCTCCCAATTAGTGTTGTGTTTATAAGATTACAATGAGTTGGGCCATGAGAGCTTGATATGTGTTGAACACCGATTCCCCAAAAAAGGACTCAGTCAGTGTGTGTGTGAAGTGCCTTTCACCCAGAACTTCTGTGTGGCAGTCAAGTGTGAAAGAAAATGTGTAGTGTGAAATTCTTCCCATAGAGACACCACGAGGTGGGAAAATAGAGGGAAAAAATGTCTTTTATAAATCAGTTTAATTAATCTGAAGCGACAAATGCTATAATACATTCATCATAATCAAATGATTATTGCATGGTGACACTACAAAACAGAGTGAAGGTTGCTTGGGTGCCTCAGCTGTACATTTCTATATCTTAAGGGAGTTTTTCTGGATTTCTGTTACATGTAACCTTAATTCTGAATTTCTTGGATTTGTGAGGCTTGGCTTTGGAATGATTAAAACATCAATATAATGTTTTTTACCATTAAATTACTGATACATACTCTCCATTTAACTTAGCCTCCCTTTAAAAAAAACCCATCAGGTACTCATAGTGCTGTGCTTTTACTATCCATAGATTATAACTTCTTAATAGTTTAAATGTAATTGGGTTCTACCTTAGTTCTTGAGAACCACAAGATCACGGCTTTGATGCAATACCTCCCTTCTTGCCATGAATACTGTCAGCATTTCAGAGAATAGAGCTGATTGTTAATTTGTGCTACCTATGTTGCTTTCTCATTGCCTGCTGAGTTGACAGATCTCTTGTTTTCATGTAAACTTTAAATATCTCTGCTATGTAGTGATGGTGACTGAAGCTGGGTTTTTTTTCATCTTCGGTGAATTTAGAGACTAGAAGACAACTATCATTGCATGATAAAAATGTTCAGATAGATCAGCGTTTCTCAATTAAATTTCCCTGCGGAACCCTTTAGTCTCCGCGGGGAAATTACACTCATACTCGATACCCTCCGCTGAAAAATCCGGGACATCTTCCCTTTTTTGGCGGCGCGGAGAACAGCTGCTCTTGGCGGCGCGATGTCACTTTCTCGCAGAACCCTAACAGTGTTTCCGCGGAACCCGAACACCAATTGAGAAACACTGAGATAGATGAAACTTTGGTCCTAAGTAGCTTGAAGTACCTCTGAAATGTATTTTGTCTTAATATAATTTTCCTTTGTAACTTAAATGCTTTATAAGAGTGAAAAGTTCCAAAAATTTACTGCAATATACAGAAGACGACTACGTGTTTTTAAGAGAAGCTGAGTCTGCATTTTTTTAAACAGGCTAAAAGAAGGGCATGCTATTCTCTAGTATCATTGCAGATTAAGAAGATTGTCTGCAAGGCTATTTCTTCATTCCTCTTAGATTATTTCCCTGGAATAGGCTAGTTTCTGTAAAAAAAAAACCTAAATAAAAATATCCCATTCAACTAATTTATGTGCAGTTTGGACTTGGAGGCTAGTCTCCTCATTGATCTAGTGTTGGTTAATAATTAATGTTCATCCACAATGGTAAACAAGGTGACAACTGCTGACCTTTTTGTAATTGACACGTGCTTAGAATTGTTTGGCTGTCTGTTCTTTGCTTTCACAGTAGTTCTACTTAATATGAAATGAAATGTTAAATCATTCATAGAGTATATTAAGTCACTATTTTTATTTTGATGCTGGTTTGTGATACTGATGTATTTTATTCTATTAGGGAATACATATTAGTCTGTTTAAAGTACTAAACAGTTTAGCTCTTAGGAGTCTTTCAGAGCTACAGTGTAGAGGTGAATCCAAAGGGCATAGCTTTTTGCAGATGCAGTTTTGTCGCCTAGTTGTTTGTACATTTTGTATATAAATGTGTGTAATTATAGAGTTGTGCTTGTATTACCTAAAACTGAAAGCAAACAAAATTTTGCTATCTGTGAGAACTAGAGTTTGACCTTCCAGACATGGCGTGAATGCCTATTGTTTTATTCAGGCTTTTTTGCCTTAGGTAAATGCTAGCTTGTTAATAGAGTTCCCTGCTTCTTCCAAGTCTTCCAAGTCCTTATTTGTGTAGTGGTTTTGTGGAGCTGAGTCTGTGATTGCATTCTGCTAGTTATCAGGGGATGGTGGTTATTTGGCTGGTTATTATTGCAACTTCATGTATCAGAAATTAAATAATTGCATATTTATCATGTAAATATCCTCACAGGTTATGCGATCAGCACAAGTTCTGTTAATTGAAAAATAAATAAATTAGTGGATTTAACAATTCATCAAGGAATTTTGAAGTTGACAGCGTTAGTAATAATGGATAGTATAAACAGGAGGGGTATCATTCTTGGCAGCAGGAACAGATAGCACACATGAAGCTGTTTTTAGAAACAGCTAAGTCCCCCAGGTTTTCTCCCATCATTATGTAACCTGTGAACACTTCGTGGGCCATCTGCAAGAGGTCCTTGAGACAAAGTTTAAGAAACATTTTATTATTTCATAGGTAATTATTTCTTCATGGGCATAGTAGACTAGGGCATAATAAAAGAAAGTTCATTTTTACCCTTGGTTAATGACCTCACCACACATTAAGCAATGGTGAGCATTAAGAAAAGGTGTGTCACCCCATTAAGGGCTAAAGAACCAGTGTGACTTGCTGTGGCAGCTTCAGACTGGGTCAGCATGGGCTGTCATCATATCTGGACTGCTCAGAGGTCTGGGAAGTGTTGTTTCTTGTGTCCTCTCTTACCCTTGTGCATCCCTGAAGAAGCTGGATACAATCTAACACTTAATTCTTTTGCCTGTAGAAAGAAGGGTTGCATGTCTTTATATTGGCTGGTTGTCACCCAAATCAGAAAAAACAGAACAAAACAAACAACCCTCCTTTCCTTATTCTGCATATCTTCTTAAACTTCAGTATTTTACCTTGTGTTTGTCAAACTGGGCGTGAGGTCCACAATCTGTATTGTTCTGATTGGAAAAAGCCAGTACAAATTCAGGTTATTGATCTGTAGAAAGGCTAGAAATCAAAGAAATCTTTGAATAAGGTGCTGTGCTGCTGAGACTCTCCAAATACAGTTTGCATATGGGCTTAATTCCAAAGCAGTTAATGTGAGCTACATAAACCAGTAAAGTGATGTAATCTGAAGTGGATTAAACCCTTCATATGGTAGCCTGATCAAAATAGAATATTTGTGTTAAATGGATGATTGGAGCATTATTTCTTAGTTTTGATGGATAAATACTTGAGCAAGGATAATAACTTTTCTTTAAAAATAACACACAAAATCTTAAATCTTTTTATTAAGAGATCAGCATTTAGTGTAATACATTGATACTGCTCACCATAATGACTTGTTCTAGGAATAAGATGTTGCAACTGCTTGTGATTAAATCAATCAAAAATATTCCTTGAAATATAAATCAATGTTCAGTCTTCCAAAACTTAAAAAGATTTCCTGCCCCCCCACACACACACTCTCTCTCTCTCCTCTCCCCTCCTCTTCTCCCCCTCTCCCCATGATCTTTATGGTTTTGATTACTTTGTGACGTCTGTGAAGATGATTTCTTCCTTTATCTTTTATTATCTAATCAGCAAAGGAGGTCTGCAGTAGTCTATTTGTACCAATGCAACACTGAACTGCAACAGCTGTGGTACAATAGTATAACCCAAGAGTTTAGTTTTGTTACTTGTTCCAGGTTCCTGGGCTGGGTGTAGAAGTCAGTCAGACATAAGGGAGTAATCATTGTCCGTGTCTTCAATATTGCAATTTATTGTTAGGGACAATTGAAGTGCAGGATTATATTCTCTCTCTCGCTCTCTTGCTCTCTCTCTTGCTCCAAATGCCTATATCCCTGGTAAACGTTTGGATTGAGGAAGACCAATTCTTCACCAACACTGATTTTACTTCTCTATTTGGACACAGCATTATTAAGATCTTAGGGCATGTCTACACTAGAAATTTAAGTCATCCTGTGCTAGGTCAATTTACAGCCCTACATTGCCTTTCTTCTGTCAGTGGTGCATGTCCTTACTGCAAGCACTTCCACTGACTTAAGAGGCACAGCGTGAGGGCTGAGAGCCTGGGCTTTCAGCTTTGCACACAGCTCTCAGCCCAGCGTGGGAGCATGGAGGCAGCCAGACTCTAGCTGAAGCAGGTTACCCAGCTGGCTTTCTTGTCAATTTCACAGTTCTAGCATGGAGCCATGCAATTGACAAGAATGACAGCCAGTGTAAGTAACTGCAGTGTCTATATGGACTCTGCATCACCCTAACTACACTGACATAAGCCTTACACCTCTCGTGGATGTGGAGTTATGATGTCGGTGTACATTGGTGGGAGTGTGCACAGTGCCATAATTAGGTCGACGTAAGTTGCCTTACATTGACCTATGCTATAGTGTAGACCAGGCCTTAGTCTTGAAAGATTTATTGAGTAATATATCCCAGTTTTAGTCTTTAAAGTGCTACAGAACTCTCATTGTTTTTGCTGTATACAGACTAACACGGCTACCCCTCTGGATATCCCACTGGTATTTTTTCATTAGCATTTGCGTTGCACTCTCTATTCATCTTACATACCCATACTCTTGTACTCACCAGAATGTTACTTTTTATAAATACTTCACAGGCAGTGTGATCAAGTGGATGGGACACTAGACTGGGACTTGGGAGGGTGGCTTGATTCCAACCTCTGCCACTACTGTGTGATACTGGGGAATTTGCTTCGTCTCTGTGCATCTGTCTCCTTCCAACTTTTGTCTGTCTTTTCTATTTAGATTGCAAACTCTTGGATGGAGGGGACTATTTCTTACTATGTGTTTGGACAGGTCCTAGCACAGAGCTCTCCCCAATCGTTGCCTTAATAAATATAATAATTTAGCAGAGTTTTAATTCTCTTGTAACATGAGATGTGCAAAGGCCTTGGTCTTCTCTGAGAAGGTCCACAACATTTGGAGGATACTGCTGACCAAGTGTGTGTGTGTGGAGGGAAGATGAATTCCCCATGTGTAGACTAAGAATATGGATATGTACAGCTTCCTAGCACTTGCCTTTTGTCAGATTATTACATTTTAGTTGTAAAGAATAACATCATATATGTAAAATTATCCACCTTCATTTGGTCCTCCAAAAGAAAACAACATGAAGTTCAGTACATAACTGAACATAATATCTTGGGAACTCTGTCTGTCTTCAGTCAGGTAGTATCTAATTTTGTTGAGTTAAATCTAAACTTTACTTTAGCTCCCAAAACACCAAAGCCTTTCTTTCAGGTTCTAGATTCAGTTGTTAAAAACAAAACTGTTGTCTGAAGATATTGTCAAAGTTGCAGTACATTGCATAGTCACTGAGATCTTTGGAGCTCAAAATTCTTTACCTTGCTTCCTCATTGTGGCATATTAAAGCATTTTTCTGTTCTGCATTTTTGCTTTTTTACTTTTTTACTTTTTTTTTTTTTTTCTTTTTTTAACTTTTTCAGTACTTTTTCAGTACTTTTTCAATTTTATTTTTTCAGTACTCAGCTCAGCTGATTTGATCTGCCATAAAGCCCCAGGATTACTACAAATATAGCTTAAGCACAAGAAGTAATAGAAAAAGTAATTTCACTTTTTTAACACTTCAGTTTCATAATGCAAATATATATAATCTCCGTTGAAACACAAAGTGCTTTGGAGGACAGGATTAGAATTGAAAATAACCTTGACAAATTGGAGAATTGGTCTGAAATAAATAATATAAAATTCAGTAAAGACAAGTGCAAAGTACTTCACTTAGGAAGGAAAAGTAAAATGTACAACTAAAAATGGGGAATAATTGCCTAGGTGATAGTACTGAATATGAGTCACCAAAGTGATGCAGTTGCTAAAAAGGCTAATGTCATTCTGGTGTGTAATAACAGGAGTGTTATGTAAGATACAGAAGGTAATTGTCTTGCTGAACTTGACACTGGTGAAGCATCAGCTGGAGTACTGTGTCCAATTCTGGGTGCCACAGTTTAGGAAAGATGATGACAAATTGGAGAGTCCAGAGGCGAGCAACAGAAATGATTAAAAAAAAAAAATTAGAAAACCTGACTATGAGGAAAGGTTAAAAAACCTGGGCATGTTTATTCTTGAGAAAAGACAACTGAGCAGGGATCTGATAAGTCTTCAGATATGATAAAGGTTGTTACAGAGAGGGTGGTGATCAGTTGTTCTTCATGTCCACTGAAAACAGGACAAGAAGTAATGGGCTTAATCTTCAGCAAGGAAGATTTATGTTAGATATTAGGAAAAGTTTTCTAACGATAAATATGTTAAAGTGTGGAATAGGCTTCCAAGGGAGGTTGTGGAATATCCATCAACTGAGGTTTTTAAGGACAGATTGGACAAACGTGTCAGGGATGGTCTAAATTTACTTAGTCCTGCTACAGATTTTAAGTCCAGAAGGGACCACTATGATCATCTAGGCTGACTTTCTACATAGCGCACAGCCGCAGAACCTCGGCCAGTGATTCCTGCATCAAGCTCATAACTTTTAGTTGAGCTAGAGCAGTTCTTCTAGAAAGACATCCAATCTTATTTAAAGACTCCAGTGATCAGAGAATCCCCTGTATCACTAGGTAAGTTGTTCCAATGGTCAGTTACCCTCATTGTTAAAAAAAAAATTTCAGCCTTTACTTTTTTTGTGCTTCTCTGAACTTGTGGCCAGACTTGAGGATCCATCTTTAACAGGTGGTTTTCTATTCTTAAACTTATGAATGAGGACTCTTCCGACCCTATATTTCTATGATTCTAAATAGGAATATGTTTGCAGAAGTGACTGAGATTTCAGTAATATTAAGTATGCAGACACACATGCCTGTGATCTTATGTAGTTATCAAAATAGTGCATCTAAAATTGTATTATGTAACTGGGCATATTTCAGTTTGTCAAACAATTCAGTATTTTCAAAGACTTAAGAAAATATAGGGATTTTATTGCTGCTTTTTGCAACAAAATTATGAGAGTTATTGTATTAAAAACTAGTGTACGGCCCATAATCTTCTCTCAGACTTTGAGCAACATTTACATCAATGTGTTTGTGAGCTTTGTGTGGAAAAATGGTAGAACAGGTCCCCATTTATCGACGTAATGAAAAAATTCCATATAAACACTACTGTATTAGTATATGGTGAAACTATTTTGTTGTCTTCCATCTGTTAGAAAAGTTGACATTTATGTAATTGAATAATTTATATGTTGCATGATAAAATGTTGCAAAGACTTCTGCTTGCATGATTTTGTTTTCTGTTGCCAATGTTACCCTCTTCCTCTCATCTGTTGTTTCATTTGACTTCTCAGCATCCATTGATTGCAGTAAAATTGTTGCTGTAGGCATAAGATACTAGCTAATATTACACATTAATCAAATGGTGTGACGGCCAGTTTACTGGTGTCTTTACTGGTAATCCTAGTCTGTTTTTTGGTAAGTGAAGATTTGAAGACATAAAGGCAATGGTTATACAATTTCTTATTCCATTTAAGGATATCAACAGGTGACTGGGCTTTCTGGGCGTGCAGTGTAATGTTTAGGCAAGATCTAGTTTTGAGAGACAGATAGAGGTCTACAAGTTCATAACTGGTGTGGAGAAAGTAAAAAAGGAAGTGTTATTTACTACTTCTCATAACACAAAAACTAAATTAATAGGCAGCAGGTTTAAAATCAAGAAAAGGAAATATTTCTTCACACAATGCACAGTCAACCTGTGGAACTCCTTGCCAGAGGATGTTGTGAAGGCCAAGACTATAACAAGGTTCAAAAAAGACCCAGATAAGTTCCTGACGGATAGGTTCATCAATGACTATTAGCCAGGATAGGCAGAGGTTGCTATTTGCCTGAGACTGAGAATGGGCAACAGGGGATGGATCACTTGATGATTACCTGTTCTATTCATTCCCTCTCAACCACCTATATTGGCCACTCTCGGAAGACAGGATACCGGGCTACATGGACCGTTGGTTTGACCCAGTGTGACCATTCTTACGTTCTTATGAAATGTTTGGTCTTGTCTTTATACTAAATAGTGAATATTTACCTGTCTTGTAATATTTTCCTATGCAAGCAAGTGCATGATTTGTTTCATGGAAAAAGAAATTATTTACTTATCACAAATCTTGTAGGCATGTCTCAGTGATTACAAAACAATTCCCCTTTCTTTCAGTTAACCTGAATTTAATTTGATCCTCTGTTGTCAGGCTAGTTTAACATAGGAGTTGTGTGTAGGTCATTTTATCTCACTCTTTCCTGTAGTAGTAAGGTTTCTATAACTCCCTGAATATTACTGGACTTCATCCTTTTTTTCTAAATAAGATGAGAAAAGTATGGAATAAAGATTTACTACTAGCTGATAACATTCCATTGTCAGCTGTATAAAATACCATGTTGATATGATGTATGTCCATACAAATGTAATCAAATTTCTGTGTTTGTTGGATGGAAAGTAACATCTGATCTTGGTTGTCAGAAGTTACATTTTTACCCATAAAAGCAACAAATGACTTTTTGGCACTATAATAGATTCTTAATAATTATGAAAGACCATTTTCTCTGCTCCACATGAATCCAGAAGAACAAACCTTTCAAGATGAGAAATGGCTGGTAGAGAAAGGAATAGTTGACCTTACTTTGAGTTTAGATTTGTCTATTTCACACGGCATGACTTAGTTATATGCCTGGCTTAAACCATATGTTAGGATTGTGAAATTAAAATGTAAAGTAATCTGCCCTTCATTTCAGCTACACTTATTTTTCCTTTGCATGCAATGTGTGTAAATAAATATTGGTAAGAAAAAATTATTGGCAATAATGAAAATAATAATAAAATCTCTCTAGATTGTCTGCTGAAATACATGTAGTCAGTAATTACACAAAAGTATTGTTTTTTATCTTTTTTTAAATTTAGTGAAATCCCAAGTGTTGATAATGTGAAAGATTCTTATCTTTATTTGTGCCATAGAGTGGGCTATAGAGTTGAAAAAAAGCTAGAATTATTAAGATTCTTTAAACTTCAGCCAAAGAATATAGACCAAAAATAACCTAGTTGAAACTTATCTTTTATATTTTTTTAAAATGACATATTGTTTTATATCCGGCACTGAGAAAATGGCTAGTTGATGCTGGTAGTGCAGCTTTCTTGTAAGGGTTGTGATTTGTATTGCAATTGTTGTTTAATCGGGACTGGCCTTTGACTGAATAGTTCCATAGGCAAGTCAGAATTTGGTACTCAGCAAAAGTCATTGGGGAGATGTATTTAAGGGTAACATTAGTGATGCCCTAGATACCAGGGGTAAAACCTTGCCCTCTTCAAGTCAATGAGGTTTTGCCATTGATTTCAGTAGGGCCAGGATTTCACCTAAGATTTCTGTCACTCTATTCATAAATCTGCTTTTTGTGATATGGCTACATCTCATTTTGCCTGATTCTTGCAGTTATATTCAGGAAATAATACCACTAGTTTACCTCTGAGTAGATTAGAAAACCACTTCATTTTATTTGGCTTCAATATTTTTGAGGATGACGTAATTGTGATATTTCAGTTATCAGATAAAGCACATTAATTCCTGAGCGGTAGCATTTTTAAAGCATGCTTTTAGACTGACTTTTGTTTAGCTTGGAAAGTTACTTCAGCAGTATCTTTTTTAAAAGTCCTTTATCTGGAAATTTCTAGAGCAGCACCTACCAAATTGGGTAATGGTAAAGGGAAAAGAACACACAGGACCCAGAATACGATTACCAAATTAATTTTCAGTTGTGGCCTGAATGACCTCACCACACATTAAGTGGTGGGGGCTGTTATTTGTGTTGTAGGTGTGGCCCCTTTAAGGGCTAGAGAATTAGAGTTACTTGCTGCAGCAGCGTGGGGATGCTGACCCATTTTTCCCCTCCCCACAGGGAACAAAAAGAGAGGGGGGATTATTTAGGTCCATGCCCATGCAAGAAAAGTCCTATTTTACCTAAGCCAGATGTTAAATACCAGGTTTTGTCATGATCCATTGTGAGTGTTATGCTAATTGCTCCTTTCTTGGGGGGCTGTTAAGGACTTTTCCCCTCACCACCAGATAGGCCAAGGTGATGGTTTTTTTCACCTTCCCCATAACCATAAGGTTGGGGGCTTAGTTGGGGCAAACATGAAATGAGGGTTAGGCTATGATGTTGCAACTCATAATGTAGATGTGGTGCAGATATCCAGTGCAGGTACTTTGTAGGGAAGGGATACAGTGATCAGATAAAATATATTGGTCAAGGATTTAAATGAATAAAGGAGCGAAAATGAGGGGGTTTGAGGCTCTTGTGATTGGTATGACATGAAGCCAACCCCCCCTTCTTTATAATGGTGGGGTGAGTGGCAAGGTCCTAGCAGTGGGTTGGCTGGGGTAAATGATGCATAAAGCGGAACAGCAGATCACCCTTCCCCCAATATATGTAAAATGATTATCGAATTATCTTCACTGTACACTTTTATCTGCCAGTTACTCACAAACATTTAGGAATAAAGTTGCGACCTAATTAAACCACTTCCAATGTCTCCTGATCTTCTTCAGCATAGTTGGACAATTGAAATTGAACTCTGATGTCCAAAGCTGAGCTAGTTCAATAAGTATACTACTTAGGCTTCTAGTAGCACTTTATCTAAGTGACACCAATTATGCTGTGTGAATTGTGGTACAGGCCATTTAGATAATTTGTGTTCAACCAGCAACATTCAAGATTACTATGGTGGTATATTGTATTTAAACTGTTTTCTCTCATTTATAAGTATATATAGAAAAATAAAGAATGTATGGTGCAACATACAATTTTTGTTTTCATAAATCAGGGATGAGTACAATTTATGAATGACAGCACATATAGTCATCCCTGATTAATGAAAACAATACTTTTCTATGTTTATATGAATGCTTTTTATATAAAATATAAAAACATTGATACCAGTCTTTCTGTAATAGGAATTTGCATTGTAATATCTTTTCTTAAGTATTTAAGTGGTAAAACATGTTGAGCTATCAAACTTGTAGCTCAAAATTATTAGTCAAAGGATACTTTTTCATTTTTGTGGTATAAATTGACTGGGACAATAAGTTTAGGCCACAAACTGTTAAATCTGTGTAGAAATTGAATCTACCACATGATAATTTCTTTTCTACAGGCTACGGAAAGTGATATGGGAGATGTAGATTTAACAGGTCTCCCAGAAGCACCTGTGGACTCTGAAGATGAAGAAGAAGAAGATGAAGATATTGACAGAACATCAGATCCATTACTGGGGCGAGATATTGTACGAGAATGCCTTGAAAAAGAACCTGCAGACAAAACGGATGATGACATTGGTGAGAAAGATCTTGATATGATGTTCTATATTATAACTCAAACAATAGAGATTATTTGAAATCTGTGTAAGTACATAATTATTAATGAAAAAATAGCTTCATAACTATAGATGGTGCTTTTCCGTCATTTTTTTAAAACACTCTTGTCCTAAAGAATATAAAAGCTAAACTAGATTATTATTCTCTTCTCTTATATTTATTATGAGAAACTTGGTGTTTGAAAATATTAGCATTGAGATGCTAAATACATTGTGATTACACTTGGTAATTGGGGGAGGGAGAGGGTTAATTCTAACTAGCTGAAGATGGCATATTTGTTTTGGAATTTTTGCGGGGGGGGGGGGCTGATATTATCACAGCATAGAGAGGCTGAAATTAAGTTCCAAGGAATTTGCGTCAAAAAGAGATTACCGCAAACATCATGCTAAATTTGGCATTCACTTAACACTAAAATAAAAATTTAGATAGTTTTCCTCTGATTATTTCTCTGAACTTTGAAAAATGATTTAACGTTATGGATACTATCTAGCTTACAGTCATCATTCAGTAACAATACTTTATAACTTTTCTAAAGGCTTGAAGTTCAAGTGCTTTTACACTTAGCGAGATTGATGTCATAATCAGAGCACAATCAAGATTGAAAAGCAAGGTTCCTTTTATTAATGTTGATTGTAAAATGCATGCTGTGCTCATTTAGCCACAGGCACTAATAGCAACTCCTTCAGTGAGTTTAACTCTGAGGTTTAATATACCTGCAGGGGGTATGGTACCTTAGAGGCACTGGGGCTTGCAGTCTTCATATCAATGTTTCCTTTATCTAATAGAGCAATTACTGGAATTTATGCATCAACTCCCAGCCTTTGCAAACATGACCATGTCTGTAAGAAGAGAGCTTTGTTCAGTTATGATATTTGAAGTGGTAGAACAAGCAGGAGCCATCATACTTGAAGATGGACAAGAAGTAAGTTATAGCACATAACATAATTTAAGCACTGTATGCTATTGAAACTCAGGATTTTAGTGTATTCAAATCTAGACATATAATAACATTAAATAATTTGTATGTATAGTACTTGAACAGTAAGTAGTCTGGTATATTGCAGTTTTTTTAGTACTACTTACCTGGAGGGATTATTTTACAAAAATATACTTATAAATGAATGGGTCATTTCTATCAGTAAAAAAAATAAAATTCTCTGCCCAGGAAATAATCCTTTTCTGAAGTAATCTTTTTTAAAAATGTTTTTGATCTTCTGCAGTTGTTATCTATTAATTGAAGTCTCCTCTTGTGCAAATTTAAAGTTACCAGTGGTCATGTTTTAAGGAATATGTAAAAAATGTAGTATCACACTATAGGCTTCCTTGTCAAAAGGGTAGCAACAGGACATGCAAATATTTGGAAATTATTAGCACTTGATAGATTGTGGAGCTAGAAATAAATTATTTTGACTCATTCTTCATTTACTTGCTTACAAGTCAATGGGATAGTAAACTGTAGTCCTTAACACGTTGTAATGAATGAAATGTTATGAAATTGTAAAGACAGCATATTTACTACCACGTGGACAAATACTTCTGGGAAATGAATGTTGAAACATCTTTCTTATAAGAACTTGCTGAGAGATCCACACTTTTTTTTAAATTCGTTCTAGCTTGATTCTTGGTATGTTATTTTAAATGGCACAGTGGAAATCAGCCATCCAGATGGGAAAACTGAAAGTCTCTGTATGGGAAATAGTTTTGGAATTACCCCTTCTCTGGATAAACAGTACATGAATGGAGTGGTTAGAACCAAAGTAGATGACTGTCAGGTAAGATTATACCTGCATATAATTTTCTCACATTTTTAAATGGCTAATAAAAAAAATAATTTGGTTTCATCTAACATAGTGATCTTTGTTCCAGAAATAGAATAAAGGAAGGTGGCATTTGATGGTGGGGGGTGAGACACTTGGAAGGGTGGGCACTCTGTAAAGTTAGGGCTTGCCTACACAGTGCTTTAGTCCACAATAGTGGGGTGTAAATTTTAATGCATGTTGTGCACTAACTGGCCCATGTGCACCCTGCTGGGCTGCATTAACACACACTACAGAACTTCTGGTGTGTGCTAGCAGGGTCCACCCTTTTAGTGCAAACTAAAACAACATATAGACAAGTCCTTAGTTGTCAGTTTTAGCTTCTTATTTTAGACCAGTTTTTTGTAAATTGCTGTTATCTGAGAAACAGGAACTTCTATGTTGTGCTGATGTATGGGCTATTTTCCCACATAATGTCATGATATTTGTGTCTGTTTAAAATGCTTTAAAAACAGTTAAACAGAAAATATCCATTTCCACTTTTTACAAACTAAGTTCTCTTTTAAGATTGATCTTTGTACAGTAACATTTTAGTACTCTATGGGGGATTATCAATTTACTTGGACTTGGACTCTGACTATTTACAACTTAATGTCTAGTGGAACTGGACAGGACAGATTGGACTGATGTCAAATGGTATGCTGTCGTCATTGCATTACATTTGCCCAGGTTTTGTGCATGGAGATGTGTTTATGTACTACAGGTTTATTAATTGTCCCCATATTGTTCTGGGGCAGTTTGTTTGTATAGCCCAGCAGGATTATTGGCGGATTCTGAACCATGTGGAAAAAAACACTCATAAAGTCGAGGAAGAAGGAGAAATTGTTATGGTAAAGGAGCACAGAGAGCTAGATCGCAGTGGAACCAGGAAAGGACACATAGTTATTAAGGTGATTTTTTTTTTTACTTCATATTCTACCTATCAATCTCTAAAAATGTTAATTTATTAGATACAGTGGTAATCTGGAATTGATATACAGATTTGTCTATCCTAAAAGAGCTCAATAGAGAATTGATTATAAAGGACTTATATTTTATGTATAAGGAAGACGGGAATGATTGCAGAGGACTGGAAAATGACACTATATTTGCCCATCTATATAAAGGGAAAAATAACGACAGCCTGGGTAATTACAGACCAGTCAGTTTAACTTCAGCACCCGGAAAGATAATGGAGCAAATTAAGCAATCAGTTTTGAAATACCTAGAAGAAAATAAGGTTATAAGTAACAGTCAGCATGGATTTGTCAAGAACAAATCACGTCAAACCTGTTAGCTTTCTTTGGCAGGGTAATAAACCTTGTAGATAGGGGAAGGAGTAGATGTGGTATAGTTTGACTTTAGTAAGGCATTTGATACTGTCTCACCTGCCCTTTTCATAAACAAACTAGGGAAATACAACCTAGATGGTGCTACCGTAAGATGGGTGAATAGCCAGTTGAAAAAACGTTCCCAGAGAGTAGTTATCAGTAGTTCACAGTCAAGTTGGAAGAGCATATTGATTGGAGTCCTGCAGGGATCGGTTGTGGCCCCAGTTCTGTTCAATGTCTTCATCAATGATTTAGATAATGGCTTAGAGAGTATACTGATAAAGTTTGCGGATGTTACCAAGCTGGGAGGGGTTGCAAGTGCTTTGGAGGATATGCTGAAAATTCAAAATGATCTGAACAAACTGGAGAAATGGTCTGTGGTAAATAGGATGAATTTTAATAAGGACAAATGCAGAGTACTTCACTTAGGAAGGAACGATCAGTTGCACATATACAAGATGGGAAATGACTCCCTAGGAAAAAGTACTGCAGAAAGGGATCTGGGGGTCATAGTGGATCAAGTATGAGTCAACAGTGTCACACTGTTACTTCCCAGAATGATGTTTGCTTTTTTGTTTCAGCAAGAGTGTTGTAAGCAAGACACGAGAAGTAATTCTCCCACTCTACTCCATGCTGATTAGGCCTCAGCTGGAGTATTGTGTCCAGTTCTGGGTGCCATATTTCAGGAAAAATGTGGACAAATTGGAGAAAGTCTAGCTAAAAGCAACAAAAATTATTAAAAGTCTGGAAATGACCCTTGAGGGAAGATTGAAGATTGACAAAATTGGGTTTGTTTAGTCTGGAGAAGAGAAGTCTGAGGGGAGACATAACAGTTTTCACCTACATAAACGGTTGTTACAAGGAGTAAGGGAGAAGAATTGTTCTCATTAACCTCTGAGGATAGGACAAGAAGCAATGGGTTTAAATCGCAGCAAGAGTGGTTTAAGTTGGACACTAGGAAAAACTTCCTAACTGTCAGGGTAGTTAAGCACTGGGATAAATTGCCTAGGGAGGTTGTGGAATCTCCATCATTGGAGATTTTTAAGAGCAGGTTAGACAAACATCAGTCAGGGATGGTGTAGATAATGTCAGAAGTGCAGACCTCTTGAGGTCTCTTCCAGTCCTATGATTTTATTTTTCTATTATTCTCTCTCTGATAATACAAAATCTGCTTCCTTTTAATAAAGCAGGATTTATTCAGTACAGATTTTCTGGTTTTGTGTTAGAAACCACCAGTTAGTGTCTTTACATGGATTAATCTGTGTTGTGTTGGATTAGAAGAGGGATTTTAAAACAGTCTAAAAAAAATCAGTGCAATGTTATTGTGTGTTCCAGCCAAATGCTATTATAAATGCAGGGTACTGCATAGTTTTACAAAACGTTTAGGTTGAAATATGTGAACTGAACTTAAACACAGTGATGCTTTTTCTTTTTAAGAGCCTGTCAGTCACTCAGTGTAATTTGAAAAGAAAGTGCACTGTGTGTGGTTCAAAGCGTACATAATGTTACTGGAGTGATAATAGGAGCTGTGTGTGACTTCCTGAAAGCCGTTTGTATTTCTCTTTTTAAGGCAACACCTGAGCGACTCATCATGCATTTAATAGAAGAACATTCTATTGTGGACCCAACTTATATAGAAGATTTCCTTTTAACATACAGGACATTTCTATCAAGCCCCTTGGAAGTTGGGAATAAACTCCTGGATTGGTTTAGAGTGGACAGCCTCAGGGATAAGGTTGGTTTCAAATGAACAGATGAGCTTTTCTGGTGAAAATTTTCTCAATTGTTAGCCCTTTTTTGTGGTGCTGATAAAGTCTGACTGTTTCATGATAGTCTAAATGTAAATTCAGCAATATATTTCAGTAGTATCGAAAGGTGTTCTTCAACATAGTTGCATGCACACATGTAAGGTTTGATTCTAAATTCAGATATGCCAGTGCATAGCCTCTAAAATGTGTTATGTGTTATTAAATGTGATCTTAATATGTAAGTGGCAATATATCTGAAATCTGTGTCAAGACCTATTAACAAATTTCATATGGAACAGATATTTTCAACTGTACTCTCTAATGTTCTGGGTACAATCAGCTCCCTCAGAAGACCCCTTTTTGCCAATAATTCAAGTAAATTAAGTGTCCATGATCTCCTGGGCATACCACTGTTGCTTTCATGACAGCATTGCACCTTTTTGTTTTGTTTTCTATGTGTAATGAAAAGGGCGACTTAAGAATGGGCTGAGTATATAGATATGGACACTAAAAATGATTTTGGGCAGTATGGGTTGAATAACATTTTTACCAGTGTGGAATTTAAGCACTTCTGCATACAGCAACTTTTGAGGGGACTTGCAGAGAAAGAAAACTGTCTCAGCAAATAAAATAGGAAGTGATTTATTTTTAGACAAAATAAATTGCTGTAGTTGTTGAGCACTTTTATTTAACATAGATTTGAGTAATTTACAGGCTGACTATATGGAGTTATACAGTAATTCTGCAGCACAATCAACTGCATTGTCAAAAAATGAAGATGAAGGTTCTCAGGATGTAATATTTTATTGTTACTATACATTTCCTAGAAGTTATGGTTAAAGAAATGACCAGTCATTCACAGTGACAATTTGAAAAGTGTAAGGTTTCTGAATTAAGCAAAGGAAACCCAAAGTACCAGAAGGGAAATTATTTGGCCATTGATTTTGTGTGACTGCACGTAGTAGCCCAGCCCCTCAGATCCAATTTGTTTTTTCATTTTTTGATCAGTTTTCATTGTGCTGTGGAAGAAAATGACCCACCCAGGGATGGTTTAAAAGCAGTTAAAGTGACCTCAGCTTATGGTTTACTTCTATGAAAAGCCTTTACCATTAATGCAGAAAATAATGGCATGCCAGATTTAATCCACTTATACAAATGTGTTAATAATGTACAATATTCTAGCATCTCTTTTTCCTTACTATTAACAACTCCAAAACCAATCCATCCAGAAAACATCCTCATGTTTATCTTGTTTCTGTAGGTCACCAGAGTGGTCTTATTGTGGGTGAACAATCATTTTAATGATTTTGAAGGAGATCCTGCTATGACACGATTTCTGGAAGAATTTGAAAAAAACTTGGAAAATACGGTAGGACTAAAAACAATCAGTGTCATGTTTTTCAGTTATGTGGATTTTTTTTCCATCTGTAATTTAAGAATATTTTAAGAAGACCTTGGGTTAATAGAAGATAAACTATATTCAACTTTTAATACAGTCCTATTTGTTCTAAATTGTACAAATGACAGAACTGAGTCCAAGAGTAAAAGGGTATAGTCTACTAATTTTTATCTCTTGATGGTATTTCAAGAAAGAGCAGGTTATTTTTTTAGTAAGAATTGGATCCTTAAGACCTTAGTTTCTTTTTTCTTTAGCTTGTTCTTTTCAGTTGTTCCAATTCTAAATAAAAAAACATTGCATTCCTTTGTGTGTCTTCTGATTTACAGAAAATGAAAGGGCACCTCAGGTTGTTGAATATTGCCTGTGCTGCCAAGGCAAAGTGGAGGCAAATTACTCTGCAAAAACCGTCCAGAGACTCACCACTCTTTTTCTGTCTAGTTGGAGGAAGTGACAAGGGTTTTGGCATTTTTGTAGAGACTGTAGAAACAGACAGCAAAGCAGCAGAAGCTGGGCTTAAGCGTGGTGATCAGGTAAAAAAAGTACATAACATTTTTCATGTTTCAGATACAATTTTAATAAAAATTCCTCCTGGTTTAGCCAAGTACACTAAATGCAAGAAAATATTTGTCTGAAATATAAGACTTAAAATATTACTACAGTAGAACCTCAAAGATATGAACACCAGAGTTATTAAATCCATGTGGTCAATCGAACACCATGTGGAACCAGAAGTAAGCAATCATGTAGCAGCAAAAGGAGGGGGGGAAGCAAATAGTATACTGTGCCTGTATTACATCTTAAAGGTCGGCATATCTGGGTTTCCTGTCCCCAGTTGCACTTACTGTGTGAGGGGCAGCCACTTACAGGTAGGAGGTGAAGATGGTGAGGTTCACAGGCACAGCTGTGAGCCCCTCCTGCCAACCCAATACAGCCCGAGCACGCAGAGCAGAAGCAGCCTGGGGTCTGCGCTGTTTCCTGTAAGCTGCAGGCGCTGTCAGAAGAGGGGCAAGTTGGCGAACTCAGTCCGAGCCCAGAAAAGAAGCTACAGCAGCCCCACCTGCTGAGGGGGAAGCTGCAGGCACTAGGATGGGAGCTGCTGCTGTTGCAGCCAAAGCCTCACCTGGAGTGGGATCAGGAGTCTGAGCTGCTGCCTGCACGCTGCTCTCTGGAGGTGTTTTAAAGGGCCACAGCCTGTGCACCGATGTGGCCCAAGCTTTGCCCACGGTTGCACACCTGGGTCCTGCCAGCACCATTGGGAGTGTAAGAGGCTGGGAAGGGAGGGGTGCTGGCAGCGGGCTGATGCCACCCCCCTGCCACATGCTCCTTCTGGAGCAGTGCACAGAGCAGGGCGAGCCCTGGGGAGAGGCGGCTGAGGGCTGTGGCTTGTAGTGCCAATGGTGTGGGCCAGGCCATCCCCAGTTCAGCCCAAAGGCAAGAAACAGGAATATGGCAGGGAGCTGCTTGCAAACTAGGCTGTGCTGCTAGGTGGCGCCTTTGCAGAAATCGCTCCCAGCCTCAGCTGGAAGACACTGACTGCAGGGCACTGTACCATAATGTTTTGTTCAGAGTTACAAACATTTCAGAATTACAAGCAACCTCCATTCCTGAGGTGTTCGTAACTTTGAGGTTCTACTGTAATTTGCTCACTATGTTGCGCAAACTATGTAGTGTTTTAAGGATTTACAGTTAGCATCTGTAATTTTCTTCTATAATTTATATATGAAAAAACAATCCTAATCATGGTTTATTTAGGCATGCTTCAAATTTAAGCCTTCAAAACTAGTTTATAAATCTACTTACTAGAGATGGAGGCAGATCCTTAGCTGCTGTAAATTGTCACAGTTTATACCAGCTGAGGATCTGGCCCATGGTTTGCATGTCAGTTTGACACCCTCTGATACACAATGTTAACTGATGATATGCAGCTCCTTGTCATGAGAATGTCAGACTTGAGGCAGCAATTAAATTGAGCCAAAATGTTTGATAGTTGGAAGAGGAGGTCCTGACATGTTTACAGAATATACTTATATTTAAATTGTAGCAGCTAATTTATGAGGATATTTAGTAATGCATGTTTTTGCGATACCACTCTGATATGTAGCAGTATTGTAGCTTATGAAGTACTTATTGTGCCTTTTTTATAATATTAAATAGTAAATTTAGAAAATGGAAAACCTTTTGTGATATTTAATGTAAAAAATTCAGTTTTTTTCTGTTTCTCTTAAAAGATAATGGAAGTAAATGGACAGAACTTTGAGAACATTACATTTGTAAAAGCTCTTGAAATCTTGAGGAACAATACTCATCTTTCCATTACTGTAAAAACAAATATTTTTGGTGAGTAGGCTTGCATAACCAAAGTACTTTACATGTGTGAAAGAAGACAAAGGTCATTATCCTGAAGGCCTCAGGGCTGCACTAAACTCCACCCAATTGCCTGTGACTCCAATGGTCCATTCTAGAAGCTGATGATCACCAGAGCACAGAGGCCATCTCTCTTTTTTGCCTGGGTACTTCTCTTATGCCAGGGACTGCAAGTCGGGTGGTATAGAGCCAGCAATAACCAGCTCTGTGCTCCCTGGAAAATCCTCAAGTGACCATTTAAGCAGCTTTATTGGGCCTTCACACAAAGAGGCTGAAATGAGGCCAATAATCTGGCCCAGAATTTATGAACCAGTAATTCATCATTCTCAATTTGTCTCTAAGTCACCTGTTTTGACAAGAAAGAGCAAAAGATGTAAAATCAGGTTTTTAAACAACTTTGAATAATGGGTGTGAGAGTCATAACTGCCGTTTACATCTTAAATGGAAAATAGAGAAAGTACAAAGTGTGTGTGCCATATCCATTTTAGCTTTAAATTATCAATTTAAATATAAACAAATAACTTTTTAAAATCTTGGTCAAACCATCTGTTACTTTTCCATAACCCAGGGCGGGCATACATAGTCTGCGTCCAACAGCACAAACACTACTACAGTAAGAACAAGGTTCTCCCTTAACATACATGGTTTCTTGTCTTTGACTTATGTTATATCTGAGGTAGCTGATGGTCCTTTCCTCTCTTGGGTCTCATCTGCTACTGCAATTACTTGTCTTTGTTTACTATTGATTTTCTGTTTTTAAATTACCTTTTTTTCTTTACACCACTGTAGAGGTTAAAAAGTCTCATGAATTTACCTATAGCTTATTGTCACAAGCAAAATGAGGACAACAGTTTTAAAAAAGCCTTTTTCATTGAATAACTTATGCTAATACAAAGTGACATGCACTAGTACACCCAATTGTACAACCTTCCTCTGAAAGTTAACACATTCATATGAAAATGAAACATAGCTGCATCCAAGTCAGTGAAAAAGGATTCAAGAGGTCTAGCTCTCTCTGCTTATCTGTACAGTATTACAGCACTGTACATATACATTTATATGGGTGGATTATGCCTTATTGTCACTGCTAGATATTCAAGATGCTGACTCTGTCTGCTGCTTGATGTATTTTAACAAATCCCTCAGCCGAAGCCCTTTAGAAGGACTGTATTTGCTATTCTAATTTTTAATGGAGTGCTAAATACCTAGTGTGGTAAATACCTAGTGAATTATTACATACTATACCAGTGAATCCCCATGCTCACACCTAAATTTCTCCTATAAAAGTGAACAGCAATAAAAGCATGCAATTTGATTTGGTATTTGTGAATAGTATATGTTGCCTGCTGGTTAGGTGGAAAATGTGAGTAATCAGTGCTGTGCAGCTGTGAGTTCTGTTTCAGTGAGCACAGCCATATGTGTTCAACTGAAAACATTACATTTCTCTGATCTCAGCAACCTCAGTGTAAAAAAATAAACTGCTTGGCAGGAATTAATGTACAGCTTTGAAGGGTAGGGTTTTATGTTATATAACAGAAACACAAATAAAATAGATATAACTCCCCCCCCCCACCCCCACCACCACCACCACCACCAGTGGAATGGTGCTTTCTGGAAGTGTTGTTGTTACCAGTTGAACAGTTAAATCTGATAAGTGCAAAAGAATATTGGATGTGGATTATATTTGATAATATCAATGAAGATAAAAGAAGGTGGCCATGGTAAAGTTTCAGTCAGTTTTGCAGTTGTTCTTAGGAAAACATCTGCATCCCATTACCTAACAGATACAGACCAAAAAATACTATATGAGTTGACTGATCTGAATGTAACGTTTCCCTTTTTATTTAGCTAATTGTCTATGGTGGAAGGTAATGAAGTTTTATTAAATTTGTTGCAGTGTTTACTAATAAGAAAAATGAAAGGGATGCAATTTCTTCTAATTCACTTTTTAATTTGTGTTTGGAAGGGCCCTCCAATGCAGTATTTTCCTCTTTGCAGTTTGTTTTCCATTAGTCATTTAGGCTTACTCCTTTTCCCATTGACTTCAATAGCGAAACTCCACTTGATTTCAGTGGGAAGAGGAAAGAAGTATAAAATTGACTATATTTTCAGTGTGCCGTTAACAGCTGTAATATTGAATAATTCTTTTATGGTGGTAAGTGGAAATGAGATGAAGAAGGATTAAAAGAACAAGCTTTCCAGGAGATATCAAGAATTTATAATAGGTTTATCTTCTTTTACAGTATTTAAAGAGCTGCTTAGCAGAATAGGACAGGAGAAAAATGGAGTCCCGCATATTCCAAAAATTGCAGAAAAGAAAAGTAATCGCTACTCCATCCCAGATATGCCTGGAGATATGGAACAGATGTTTCCATGCGAGAAAGGAAACAAGAAAATCAAAGCAAACACTGTATCTGGTGGAAGAAACCGAATCAGGAAAATTTTAGACAAGACGCGATTCAGCATTTTACCTCCCAAACTTTTTAGGTAGGTTAGACTGTTCTGGTAAAGGAGTAACTGTTGTCTAGGAAGCTATTATGTTCTAAGTGGCTTAGAATTTTCAGGTTTTATGGGACTGTTGTTTATATAGGTAAAAGAAAACCACAGCAAATGTGACTAGCAACTGTAGAATTAAACCAAAATAGATTTGAAAATGTCTTTTGCTTTAAAGTGCCTACTTTCAAACCTGCTTTTTCTCTTCCGTCATTTTGAATACCTATCTACAATATGTAATTCAAATATCTGATTGTCATTATTCTCTTTAGCACCAATTGTTATAGTACGAATATGAGGAACTACCTATGCAATTTGGGCACTGAAAAGCATTAATTATATTGCTTTCAGTTTAAAATGAGTAGATTTGGTAAGGCTGTTCAGATGCTTTTGTCTATAACAACCCATTGGTTTAACGTTCAGATTTTGTAACCGTCTTTGGGAAAGTGTTTTACATATGGAATTTTTTCCCTTATGCACGTGGTTCAAGACCTGTAGTTGAACATGGAATATTCCTTTAATGTTTGTTCTGTGATTTACAGTTCAGAAACCTCAATTCAAGCCATACAGTAATGACTACCAGCCTTCCAGCTATCAACACCCTGTTATACTCTGAATATTGTAAAACATATTCAAAGACTAATTGTTTTAAATGCTAAGAATTATTCTGGATAAGACAAAGCAAACCTAATAGTTTTAAATTACATGTTCTAAATATTTGCTATCAGCAAACATACTAATATAATAATGCCTGGTTTACTGAGTTTGGACATGATTTTAATAAAATTGATGCCATCAAAAGAAGAACAACATTATTTCATAAAAATTAAAGATGGAAAAGACCTAATTGCTCACCTTATTTACCCCTTTTCCACATATGTCATTATTCTTTAGTGTTTTGTGTCCGGTATTACTGACTCAAGCACTGACATGTCAACAATTTGCCTTGAGATGCTATTTTTATAGACTAATAGATCTTATGGTTATGACACTTGTCTTGATATTCAGCTACATTTTTCTAGTGATCGCTTTCATCCTATTCCTCCTAATTATAAATAACTTAGACAATTTCCACCTACCCTCAACCTCCTCAAAATCAGTATGCTCTTCTTTTAGTGCTTAAGTGCATAGTGTAGCTATAAAAGTGGAAGAAGTGTTTTAATGTAACATGAGATCAAAGTGTGATACCATTTTAAAGACTAAGAAATGTCTCTGTCATAGTTCATTTTTTCTAATGTTAACTCATATTCAAACGTCAGTTGTCAAAATGGAATCTTCACATGTTGTTTGTATGAGGTCTTTGCATCTGCTTGATTTTTGTTTTGGAATTTTGTTTTGTTTTTAATTTTTGTTATCTGGTTTTCTTGCTGCTCTTTTTCTCTCGTCTGTGTAAACCTTGTTATTTATGTTCCTCAGAAGAATCATAGAGTTGTTGAAATGTTTACAGTATTTTCCTTGTGTTTTCAACATTGTCTTCTTTCTGTTACTGCATCACCTTCTCAGGGGACTGTTTTGGTAAGAAATTGCCTAATTATATGTTGTTGGGGGTGTACCAATACAGCTTCCTAACAAGCACGGATGCTTTCTCCCTTCAGTGCAGTTTCTTTGGTACTGTTGAATAGCATATATAATTCCAGTACTTTTCCTGCTATAAACTCAAAAGTCTTACCATTATGTTTTCATCATCTCATGGGATTCATAGCACCGTATGCTGAAAACTATTGGATCACTCCACTTCTGCCCCTCGGCAATGTGTGGGATGCTTCAAGGATTTGTAGAATTTTGTTAGGTTACTGCACAATTACATGGACCCCATTTTGGTGATCCAATAATGTGATTAAAAGCCAGTCTACCATGTCTTTCAGCTGTACAGTAAAGCAAGAAAGACTGGCACCAGAATTTTGGGTACGCCACTTGGACTAAAATATTATGCATCTTGAAAACATACAGAGTTTGTAGTATGTTTTTATATTTACCTTTGTAAAAATGATGCTCAAGTTGATATTCCCTTTGGTGTTTCATTTCTTTTCTCACATTGTCTCCTTTTAATTTTCTCACTTCCAGTGTTTGGCATTCGGTCGTTCATTCAGCTCAATAATTCAAGACTGATATCCTTATTGATAAGAACACCTCCACCAAAATCATAGTATCTCCTTCTCTTTGCCTTCATCCTCTAATTCAGTCCATATTTTGACTTGATTTTGGCCACTCTAGCCACCTGCATTCTCAAGTCTATAATTTGTTTACATTTCCATCAGATGCTACGTTCACTACTTCTCTGCAGAAAGGCTCACTCTAATTTTCATTTCCTCTCACCTAAACTACTGAAATTCCTGCTCCCTTTTTCCTTAATTGTCTCCTAAATTTGCAACCTTCCAGACCTCAGTTTGTCCAAAAAGTGACCCATCTCATTCAGTCTGTCTACCCAAAAGCAGAAACACATCACAATTGCTTGCGTTCTCAGAAATCTTCACTGGCTTCTTCATTTCTGAATCAGCACAAAATTCTTTGTCTTAGTTTTCAAAACCCTTCCCACAATCTCTAAACCTTTTTGTTCTGATCTTTGGCCTGTTTCTGAAACTTCCTCGGTTCTAGATTTTTCTGTCCTCTTGTCTTTCCACAACAGCCACTGTAACCTCACCCTCTGAAGCAGAAACTGTCTGTGCCAGATTTACTCTGTCTCTTTGCAAATCGTGTCTTAAGATCCATCTTTCTTTCTTAACCTTCTCTCTATAATATATTATGCCATTGCCTCAGCCTTCCACATTTCTTTTGCTCAATCATTCTTCCTGATACTTGGCCTTTTTCCCTCGTTACCTCTGTCCCACCACATCTATAGAATATATAAAATATATGGCATATTTTAATTTACTTTTATGAATTGACTAGAATAAACTATACTGTCTTTAATGATACTTTTGTATGAACAATGCTGCATAAAATTTTACTTGTGTATTTTATACAGTATTATAAATAAAGGTGAAATGTATGTAAATACCTTAATTAAATTAAAAGACTCCCCGTGGATATATTAAATTGAGAGATGTGGTAGTTTTGGTTTCATTAGGATAGAAACTTTGAGAAATTAAAGTAACCAAAATGTGTTGTGCTAAATAAATTGAAGGGATTTCTTCTTCCTATATCTTAATGCAGAACTCCTCCCTGACTTCCTCAAAATCATAGTTAAGAAAAAGTATTTTGCAAATAAATATATACAAAACTCATCAACTTAGTTGATTGTTTTGGGAGAGGTGCTACTAATATTCCACTTAACAATGGGTAAGACTTTTAAAGCTCACTTTGCTCTCTGCCACAAATGAATGATGTTCTTGCTTCCTATAGAAGCATGACCTGGTGGCTAGATTTATTTATTTTTTTTAAGATGAGTGGCCAAATGCTTACAATTTGTGCTTTGGGCTGCAGTTTTCTCAGGGCTGCAACTCTTTCTAGCTTGATGCACCACTCTGCCTAATGCTAGTAACCCTTTATAGTTCGGCTTTGTGCTTGGGCCTCTCTCATGCCTTTTCCCCTTGTTGATTCATGTTGCTGCAACACGAATCAAGAGAAGCAGAGTGTGCAAACGAGGTACAAATATCTGCAATTCCTCTTATTCTTGGAAATGAGATCTTTCCCTTTTTGTGATCCTACAACAGGCCCCAGTCTCCCCATGGCCTTTCCACTTACCTATTGAGAGCCCATTTTGCAGGATTTAAGCAGATTTAGCTGCTTCTCTGCTGGACCCCAGGAGCTGCTTCATTCAGCTCTTGTATACTTTCACCATGTAATACTCTGGAGCAATACTCTGACTGGGGAAGAATCAGAGAACAGGACATATGAAAGTAATAGCATCCAGGTCCCTTAGAAAAGCTGCTGGATTCAGAGATGTGCTCCTCAATGGCAATGTCGTATGGGAGGGAGGCCTTCAGGGAAGGAGACAAAAGTGGTTTGCTTAATGTTGCAAGGAGAGCTGAGGTACTTTGGAGTTCACAGCATAATCTTAGTTAGGCAACCATGTTTTTAATTTAAAAATATTTAAACATTTGGCCATGACTAGTAAATGCATAATCAGCTGCACCATTCATATGAAGTGTGCATAGGGCCACGCCATATGGACATTTCTACTCCAAGGTTTTATGCTGCATTGAGCAACACTTTCACCATCTCTGTGGATTTATGCTGAATAGGCATGAATGCCTTAGTCTACTATGTGTATTCACCTGGTCTTTCTTTATATGCCACAAAGCTAGTACATCAGATACAGTATGTAAGTATTCACAGATTGGGTAGTTTTATAAGGCGTTTTACATTGTCGCTTGTTTGGAGCTATACTGCTTTTAACTCCAAGAATTTATTTGCACTAAGTCTCACCCTAACATTTTTATTCTTATGCAGAATATTTTGGTAATGTTCAAAAGTAAACAGTTAAGAAATGGAATTAAATTAAACCAAAAGGACAGATTTATTCTGTGTAAGATCCTTGTTGAGATCACAAGGATTTTTTCCCCCTGAAATGTACTGTGTTTTAATCTGTTTGATCTTGTGTTATTTGCATCAAGTTGTTGTTAAGGAAGCTGTTGCTTAGAGAAAGTTCTTGTTTTTCATCATTGCACCTACAGAGTAAAAATTATTTTTATTTTTGCATGGGCTAAATGTTGGTGATTTTTAAAACTGTTTTGCAGTGATGGCAGTGTAAGCCAGTCACAGGATGACAGTATTGTTGGAACAAGACAATGCAGACATAGTCTGGCCATAATGCCTATCCCTGGAACACTCTCATCAAGTAGCCCTGATCTGTTGCAGCCTACAACCAGCATGCTGGATTTTACTAATCCTTCAGGTAAAGTAATACATTTCTCTATGTTGTGTATGTGTAATGAACTCTGCAACTCATCAGAGCACTCATTCTGAGAATATATTGGTTGATGTAGCAAGGTCTGTTCATAATCAATACACGAAGATTCTGAATGATTACGTATTTTAAGCTAATTTACAAAAATACATTTTTATTTACTGGTTTCTAGCATTTATATAGTGTTTAAAATTACATTGCCACAGTGAATAAAGGTTCCACAGCATTAGCTTTCCTTTAAGCTTTTATTTGTAACTTTTACTAAACAAAGGTACCACCCGGGGCGGGGGGGGAACCTATATCTTCTATTGGCAGTAAACCTGTCAAATGAATCACCTGTTCTGCCATGGCCCTAGTAGGTCCCAAACTGGAGAAACATAACAGAATCCCCAAAACAGCGTCACCTCTTAAGCCTGCATACCAAGTCTCCTTGGCCAGAACTTGAGAGCTGACTCCTTCTCTCCAAGCAGAAGCAGAATCTGCCATCTCAAGTGCCCTCCATCTAGAGTGCTCTACCTCTATTTTAGTGAGAGTGGCTTGGCTTTTTCTGCTCCCTCATCACTTCTTTACAGTCCCCTTCCAACTGCTGTGCCCCTCCTCGTTTGGTTTCTGGTCATGTGCAGTTCATGGGAAAAAAAACTCAGAAAGCATATCTGGTAAGGGTAGGACCAGTATGGTACCAAGCTAGTGCTATTGGTCATACACCTTGATGAGCATTTCATTCATTCAAATGTATTATTGAAAAACAAAAATAAAACTTTTCAGTTTTGTAACCTATGTGTCGCTGCTGCTGCTATAGGAATATAGGAATGGAGTGGCTGCGGGAGGTAAATGTTGATCAGATGCAGCTGCCTGTAAACCTGTCAAGCCAGAATTATGTGTTTTCTTATTCTATATGAAAATTCTAAGCATAATTATACATTCATTAAACTGCCTTGTGGCTAGGACTTATATAACTTATATTTATCTTCAGAACTTCTCTTATAAAATAGATGTGCATATCTATATCTATCTATCTATCTATCTATCTATCTATCTATCGATCTATATTATACATAAATATCCATGACACTTCTTGTTGCAAATTCATTGTATTTTTATATGTAACACACTTTTCTAAAAATCTTGATTTAATATTGGTGTAGGATTTTCCATAGTCATTAGCTGTACCTAGTTCATCTTTCTAACTTTGGTCAGTATTTAGTTTACTATTACGCGTGTGCAAAGTCATTTTTGAATGGAGGGAAGTCTAAAATATTTTTTGGCAGCTCTACATATTACATTCATTTGACTATTCTTGTAGTCTCTAGATCTTATATTTACATAAATAGATTTATTTTTGTTTTTCTGCCTGCAGCTGTTGGTTTTTACTGTAAGTATCCTGAGTTCTGGTAGCCTAAAGTTCTTCGTATTGCATGTCTTGTCTGTTGAAATGAACGTAGTTTTTAATGGCCAATATATGTTTATAATTTTTTCATGCTTGTTATTTGCACCATAAACTTTATTCTTAGGATTATTGTTGTTATTTATTGGACATTTGCATGCTTTATAACCCATTTTTAACTAAATCAGCTATTTATTTTGGGGGGGAGACATTGTGGCTTATGGGGAAAGCACTGAACTGAGACTCAGGAAACATGGATTCTATTCCTCTGGCCTGTTGAGTGACCTTGGGCAAGTCACTTCCCCACCCTGTGCCTCAGTTTTCTCATCTGTAAGATGGGGATGATACTGGCCTCCTTTGGAAAGCACTTGAAGATCTGCTGATGAAAAGGCATAAGGGCGAGGTGTTGTTATCTTTGATTTTTTGTAATACAGCTTTTTGCTTGCCAACTTGAATGCCCATTGTTTCTTTCCCCTATTATAATCACAAATTAAATCTTGAATGGGAAAATAGAATTTTAAAATACTATTTGCCTAAAAAACAAAAACAAATAGAAAAACCAGTAACATAAACCAAACCAAAATAGTTGGCATTAGGCTTTAGTATGTCTCTCTTTGTGACTGGTGAATATTACAGCTTTTAATAAAATAGCAAAAAAAATTTAAGCAATAGTTCATTCCTATTTATAGGTTCTAACCCGTGCATTTTGTAGATTTTAACAGGTATATCAAGATAAGTTTCTTCATAAATTTTCATAATGGCTTCAAAATTGTTTGCTTTAAACATTGAATTTGTAGGCATTTTAACATCAAATACTGTTAGTAAGAATCAGACATTTATATTGCTTGTTTATTCAATACAGACAGATTGTTTTTTAAGGTTTCATTACTCCTTTGAAGGTTATAGATGACCCTTTGTTGGCTTCTGATTTTTCTTAACAACATAAATACTTTTTCCTAATAAAATATTTGCCATGTTGTTCTCAGCATTTTCACTTCAACTTAATACTTACATAAAAATTATTTTTATTTTATCTGAAAAAATTATTTTTATTTTATCCTTCTCCTTACCCCCTCCCCTATTCATATGGGAAATCTAAACTTTAGTTGTCCATCATCCATCACTGTGACCAAGTTGTTTTTTCTATACAAATATATTGACTCATAGTGAAAAAGCTGGTAGAATCAGTTTTCATTCACCACTTTATTTTGCCCTCCATTTTATTAATACCTTGTTTCCTCCTTTCTTCAATTCAGTTACAGCTCTGCTGGGGCTTTTTTCTTCCAACTGGGAAAGGTTGATGGCATCAACTCGTCAATTATTATTCTTTTCCCCTGGAAATCTTGCTACCACATTATTGCTGTTCACTCCTGAGTCAAGGAGCAGCAGACCAGAAGTTGCTTTTAAATTCATAGTCAATTAACTGGTCTTTATTTTTTACCATGTAATAAATTATGCTAAATTAATAATTAATAATAAATTATTGAAGTTATGGAAAAGTTAATGGGTAGAATAGTAGGATAAGCATAATGGAAAACTCTTCATTTAAATGCAATTCTCTTTTACTTTGTCTCTGTATACTACAAGTGATAACTGCCCTTTTAAGAACCTAAATAGATAAATCGGCAGAGTAATTTCTCTGGGGGAAATTTTTGGTTCATTAAATACCCCTTCAAACCTTGATTGTAGGCACTGAGTGCCCTGTCTTGTGATCTTTGGACAGTTTTACACAATTCAGCTAGGTGGTGAAAGGTACGTACATATCAACCCATGGATTCTGCATTGCCGCTGAGGTTATAAAAGGTTGGTCAAATGACAGTGAGAGAAATGGAGGACAGTAATTGGAGTAAATTGAATATCTGCTGTAGGAGTTAATTAGTGTTGTGCTTTCTAGCACTGTCAGGCAGTTGAGTGTATCTTCCTCGTGAATATACTGCAGCCTCTATACTTCAGGAGCCAAAATTTGACCAGGGATATAAAGTTTTAAAGCAGAACTATTTAATTAGTTTCATGATAAGATGGCTTCTACAGACTGTGACCATGCAGACCCTGAGTGTGGGTGCATCATGTAAGAGACTCTCTCATATTGAAGGCCTTCTGGTGATTAAACATTACTAATTTTAAGGAGACAGTACCACAGTATAATACAGTTGCACACTTGGTTCAAAAAGTTTGCTTTTAGAATGGTTCTGAACTCAGAAGACAAGACAGTTGACTCCTAGAGTATGATTCTTCAGAAACAATATATATTTAGAGAATTCCAGTTACTAGAAAGTATCTTTCTTTCTTACAAAAGCACAAGTGCTGTAGATTGCACTATCAGTTTACAAATAGTATATAAGTGTGTGGTCCCTTAAATTTTAAAGTACTGTGCACTATCTATTCTCATGTCACTTCCCCAAGAGAGAAACATTTGTTTTGAAAAATTAAGCACAAGAATAACAATACTATTCAATAGAGTCCACAAGAAGATTGAATTAATAAACTAAACATGAAGCGTCATAATTCACATTTATTTTCTTTTATAATCTGTTTCAGGTATAGTTATATCCTAAATTTCAGTGCCATTAAGTAGCATGAATAAGTGCAGAATAAATAGTTATCTATTCAGACAGTATATTGTAGATCAAAGCCTTAAAAAATGAACTCTGAATCTATTGTCACGAACATTTCCCTAGTATTTCTGTAGAAAGCTAGATACAGTAACGCTCTATATAATTCTGTCACTTTAACTGGTGGGCAGGAAAACGTATAAAAAATAAGATAATTAGATAGATTATATTGTATTACAATTCAGACCTGATAATAACAGACAGTGAGGGTAATTAGAGAGACAAGGTGGGTGAGGTAGTGTCTTTTTATTGTCCAACTTCTGTTGGTGAGAGAGACAAGCTTTAGAGCTACACAGAGCACTTCATCAGATCTGGGAAAGGTATGCAGGAGTGTCACAGCTAATGGAAGGTTGAAAAGATAGTTTAGTATAAGTAGTTAGCATATATTCTGAGGGACTTCACCTTGAATGGTACCAAGAGCTTGGAGTAGCTTGAAAGCTTGTCTGTTTCACCAACAGAAATTGGTTCAGTAAAAGACATTACCTAACCCATTTGGTCTCGCTAACATCCTGGCATCAACACAGCTACAACACCTCATCCAGTAAAAGTAATTAACTTTTCTTAATTATGGAAGAAACAGGATGGATTTTTATTTTTTGTTTAGGAAGAAGAGAACTAATATTTTATAGAAAATTTACTTTTTATCAAGACCTAAATGTTGCCCACCCCACCTTTGTCTGACAGATGATACGTCATATACTTCTTTATCCTTTCAAGGGAAGTAGTCATTTTGCATTTTAAAGTTGTTTTTCTTTAAATTTAGATATTCCAGATCAAGTTATAAGAGTTTTCAAAGCAGATCAACAAAGTTGTTACATCATAATCAGCAAAGACACTACAGCAAAAGAAGTTGTGAGTCATGCAGTGCATGAATTCAACTTGACGGGAGCCTCAGAAACTTACTCTCTCTGTGAGGTGTCTGTTAGTCCTGAGGGAGTCATCAAACAGAGAAGGCTTCCAGATCAATTCTCCAAATTAGCAGACAGAATCCAGCTCAATGGAAGGTAAAAGTGTACTTTTTTGTTTTGTTTGACTTTGTCTTTAAAGGTGAAGCATTTGACAGAAATATCACAGAACAGTGTCCCCATTAAAACAGAAGAAGAGAGCCTAAAATTGTCTCTTGTATTACTGAGAACTGCTAAAGATGTAAGCATTTATTTCAGTGTACACAAATATTCTAACAAACTTAAAAACAGAATTGCTGCCCTAGGTTATGTGCAAATAAGTAGCTTTGAATTATTTTACACTGTAATTATAATGTTCTCTGTTTTCTGTGTTTATTTGAGCTGTCTGCTTTTTCCTGCTTTTATGGCAGAAATAAAATATTTTATACGTCCACTCAGCACATAATTATAATCTCAGGCTTTCTTGAGGTGAGGAAGAGAGATGATTTCCACCTAAAGTTGATGGGAACTATTCCTTGCATTCTGATATTTATGATCTCTGGTGCTGTCCATCTGTAAAATGTTTACTTACACTGAACTCCAGTGCCATTAATCAGTACTAGGAGGAACGCTTCCTACAGCTGCTAAGTATGTTTTCCTGGGAGATGAGGGCTAAGATTTTTCCTCCATAAATGCCAATAGCTCTCAGAACTCTCTTGTCTAGTTTCTCAGGAGTTAGCAAGAAAGCTTTCCAGGCCACTGCAATTATTTCAGAGCTCCCAAACTGAGTTTAAGGGATGGTCATAACTTACTACGCTCTGTTACAAAAAAACACTTTCACCGTGGATGTAGGAATGTGAGTCCACCTACAAATATTTTTAGTTGTTGCTGTGGTGTTATCCATCATTCTAAAGAGAGAGAGGTGCATGACAAGTTGTATTTGGATATTTGCCTGTTAGACAAGTATAGCATCTGAGTAATACATGATGAATGAACTTTAGTATTTAAAAAAAAAACAGTTTTAAATAAGTTCAGTCACTAGATAACAACTCAGTTCAGCAGGTCAGTGCAAGATATACAGTGGTTTACATTAAAAAGGAATAATTGATATAATCTGGTGATAATTACCATATCTACCTTCTAATCAAAAGATACAATAACTTTCTTTTCCTAAAATGTAATATTGCAGTTACAGTAGAACCTCAAAGATAAGAACACATCAGGAATGGACGTTGTTTGTAACTCTGAAATGTTTGTAAACATTATGGTACAGTACCCTGTAGTCAATGTCTTCCAGCAGAGGCTGGGAGAGATCTCTGCAAAGGTGGCACCTGGCAGCACTGTCTGGTTTGCAAGCAGCTCCCTGTCCTGTTCCTGGTTCTTGCCTTTGGGCTGAACTGGGGGGGCCTGCCTTGTTCCCTTGGCGCTACAAGCCCAAGTCCTTAGCCCCCTCTCCCCAGGGTTCGTCCTGCTCAGTGCACTCCTTGCCACACGCCAGAGGCAGCATGTGGCAGGGGGTTGGTGCCAGCCGGCTGTCAGCACCCTTCCCTCCCGTGCCCCTTACACTCCCAGAGGTGCTGGCAGGATCCAGGAATGCAGCCACGGGCAAAGCTTGCGCCACATAAGTGCACAGGCTGTGACTCTTTAAAACTCCTCCAGAGCGCAGCTGATTCCCACTCCAGCTCAAGGCCAGGCCAGGCTCCAGCTGTAACCTTCAGTTTCTTGCAGCAGCATCAGCAGGGAGCTTTCTTTGGAGCAGGGCGGTAGGGTGGTGGTGAAAACAGCTTCCCTCTCCCAGTGGGATGGGATGGGAGGGGGTGAAACAGCGCCCTTGGTGTACAGGAACAGTGCAGACCCTGGACTGTTTCTGCTCTGCATGCCAACCTTGCAATACAATGCCCCCCACACTCCTACTGCTGCCTGATTGCTTACTTCCGGTTTCACAGGGTGTTCGGTTGAGTGGTCCGTTCGTCACTCTGGTGTTCATATCTTTGAGGTTCTACTGTAGTTGATATTAACTTAAGATACATGCATCTGTTTTATGTAAACCATTGTGAGTTGTCTCACAAACGTTAAGGGCTTTAGCTCATTGTCTGATGATCTGATCCAGACCAGAAGTTGTGTGACAAAATGTAAAATTCTGTTCAGTTTTCCTAACAGGACAACAGAATTTATGAAGGAGAGTAATTTCTATATCTGTAAGTGATCTCCTTTGGACCATGAAAGTGATTTTCTTGCATGCCTTTTCATTTCTTGAGTACTGTGTGCTTCATGTACATATTACTATATTATGTTATATAAAATGGGAAAATACGTTTATATAAAGATTTCAAATATTTCTCAGGATCCAGGGCTATTCAAAATGTTAATTTACTGCTGCATTTGCAGACAGACAAGATACTGACTTTTTCCTGAAGGGCAAGGCTATTATACACAATTGCAGGCTAGTATATAGAAACTAGTAGTGATTAATGAAGAGGAAGAACAGATTAAAATGATCTCATAGTATATTGAACTTTTTTACTTTAGTAATAATAGCATTGCTCAGTGAGTAGAGTAAGAAGCTGAGCATTGGAACTCACCTGAGTTCCATTCCCGAATTGCCTCTCACTGTTAGGTGCTAGGCATGTCCATTATAGATAACCTCTCTCTAGTTGGTAGATCTGTCAAGTAGGGATAATGCCAAGGCATCAAGGGATGTTGTTAAACTTAATGGTTTGTAAAGTACTTTGAGAACATCAGAGAAGAGCTGCTCTAAAGTTTATTATTATTATATAATTATCCTTTAGGTATTATCTGAAAAACAATATGGAAACAGAGACTTTGTGCTCAGATGAGGATGCCCAGGAGCTGCTTAGAGAGAGTCAGATCTCTCTTCTACAGCTGAGCACCATTGAGGTGGCTACTCAGCTATCAATGAGGGACTTTGAATTATTTCGCAATATTGAACCTACTGAATATATCGATGACCTCTATAAGATGGACTCCAAAACAGGAAATGCTCACCTGAAACAGTTTGAAGATGTCATTAACCAAGAGACATTCTGGGTTGCCACAGAAATTTTAACAGAGTCCAACCAGCTCAAAAGAATGAAGATTGTTAAGCATTTCATTAAAATCGCCCTCCACTGTCGAGAGTGCAAGAACTTTAATTCCATGTTTGCAGTTATAAGGTAAAGTATTATCCTTTTGCAGATATTGATAATCTGAATGTTATATTTTTTTACTCATTAAATTGGAGCTGAATCTGATTGTGGCATCAAATGCATTTCTATTGTAGGAAGAAAAGAAAATATTTAATCTGACTATAACTTGTGTACAGTGTATTTTAAAAACACATTTTCAGGTTGCAAAGCATATCAGTCTGCACAGAAAGGTACAATTTCACTACATTTTCTTCCCTGCCTTGCACTCAGTTTTTTTTTTTTTTCTTTTAGTGTTTGTACTGTGGTTTATGTGCTTGCTCCTTAACTGTTAACTGTGCATACTTTCCTGTCCGTGAGGGTAAGAGAGAGAAAGAGCGTTTGGACGAGTGTTCTTGGCTTATAAGCCTTAGAAACCTGCTGAATATCGCTGCTGTTATCTGTGGTTGCTCTGCTTCTCTGGTTCCTGAGTACTTTGGACTGTTGAGCATACTTCCTTTTTCCCCTTTTCTCACTGCTCATTACTTTCTCCCTATGTATTTGAAGCCAACCTGAGATAAGGCAGTTACATTATTTTTTTCTCACCCGTATAGACTCTTCCCCCACCCATTCTACAGGCTGTCTCATTTTAGTCTGCTAGCTTAAATTAACCAATCACTCAGCCCCTTTTCTGTTCTCTCAATTTAATATATTTGGGCTTTCTTTGCATTTTGGGTGCAATTCTGATTTACACCATGTGCAATTTCATTGACTTGAATAGTCTGAGCTAAACAAATATTGCCCTGTTCTCAACTGGTTAGGCCCCCATCATTCATCAAAAAGACAGACCGTTTTATATAATACTTCTCTCTGAACTAATTTTTCAGCCAATCAACACCAATACTATTTCTGAGAATTATTACATTTGAAGTCCCCCTACCCCTTTAATTCCTTCAGCCTGATTTACAGAAAATGTCTGCTTCTGTTTTATTGGGGGCTATCCACATGTGAAGTGAATCCTGAGCAGATCCTTTACAGCACACTGTATGACACTCAGAGCCACTATACTGTACATGTAGATATACAGAAATAGAAACCCTCATCTCCATTTCCTAATGCCTAATTTCTCATGGCTTATTGTGGGTAGAAGTTACTCTCCCTCACTAGATTTTGTCTTCATCAGGCCCTCTAAGAATTGAAGTCTTGTTCGATAAATCAGCCAATGTGTATTTCTAGGAAAACTTGCCTTTTTTAGGCTATGCAACAAGTAACCCATTTGCAGTTTGGCATACTATATCTAGATGACGCCTTCCTTCTCTTAGCATAATTATTTCTGTCTGTTTGGAGGCACATTGTTGTGACTGGTAGCTTTTATTTATAGGAACCATGATTTATCTGATATGCAAACAATTTGACAATAGTGAAAAGGAAAAGTTGTGTACATTTTGTATGGGATTAAAATTATTCAGTTTTAGTGCTTTTTTAATCTGATATTTATACAACTTTGTACTTGGTTTAAACAAAATTTCTAACCATTTTTTTATTCCATTAATCACTACAATGGTAAATTACATAACTGCATGGTATTAAAATTCACTTTCTTTTGATATAGAGAGAGGTGTAATCTTATTTTCCCAATAGATCATTCTGGAGAGTTTCTTTTTTTTTAAAAAAAAAATCTTATTGTGGGTGATTTTATAGAGAAGTTACTTTTTTCCAATAAAATGTTAATTCATCCTTTCAGACAGAGATGTATGAGCTGTTCAACGTTACTGATACAGTAACTGAAATAATTGTTTGAACAGCATCCTGTAAGTGTAGTGCTAATTGCTTTATTGGAACCAAAGTTGTCACACATTTTCTAAAATGCATAGAGCCAAATATTTGTCCTGCCATTTGAAACTATCCCAATAGTGGTTCACAATAGTAAATTAATTACTCCTATCAAAACTAAATCCTCCCAAATTGCTTTAGTACAGGACACCATCCCTGGTCAAGCTTTTCTCCACTTATCTTGTGTACATTATAAATCCTAAGACGCAGCATGAAACCATTCTGGTGCCTTCAGGAGTTTGTAGGACTCGGTGGTATCCTACCTTAGATGCTTTTTTGGTGTGTGTCCAACACTTTCATCATTTTCTTAAACTGCTTTTTTCTAAAGAATATAGATTGAGTTTCTTTAGCCTTGTAAACTAAGATCTTTAAGTTCCTGTATCATGTGGTATTCTTGCTTGTTCATTTTCTGTAATCTCCTTATAGTATGACTAGAACGATACAAAACTTTTAAAGTAACTTCACTTGTGCCTTATTTTCCTGCTTAAATAAATTCCTATATTATATGTTTGCATGTATTAAATGGCAAACATTTTCTGCTCCTCTGCATGCAGACCTACATAGAATACTTCCACTGTGAGAGTTTAACCTTCTTGGATCAGAACTGTCTTTCTATGTTTATTTTGAAGCATTTTAAATATTTGTGGGCACTACAAAGTGCAAATAGTAGTGTTATGTGAAAAGTACCCTTCTCTACAACGGAGTGGCATTAAACCAGCAGACTAGAATAGTATGACAGTTAATGCAAGTTTAGTCTTCGTAATCATAACACTTCTAATCTGACTGTAAATCTAAATTGTGTGATACTTCATTAGATTTGTTTTTACTTTCCAATCTGTATCTAAATAGATACTGATTCTGTTTTAAGAAATTAATACAATAAAATGCCACTAGAAATACTGTGTGTATTCTTTGGCAAATTCTTGTTTCATAAAACAATCAGAATCATCAAGCACCAGTACAACCCTGCTTTAAATAAAGTGTATTAAAATATATTGGATACTAATCAATTTATTTGTGCACTATTATTATTACATTATTATTGCAAATACCTTGATGTATATTGATTGAAAGGAATTCTCATTTGACCTGTTCATAACATCAGATGCTGAAATATTACTTTGAAGCCTTTTCATTAATAATCTGTGAATCCAAATGCCTTCAACAAGAAGGAGCATAGTAAAAAAGATTTCCCTTCTTCTCCAGCACTGGAAGCATATGAGTGTCACAAAAGACTGTTAAATCAGAGCATTAGCCCATTCTATGCTTATATCAGAGAGTCCTTAAATGTATCAATAGGTAGATAAAGTGCAGATCTGCAAATGCCTAGAGTGTTTTTGAAGTTTCCACCTATAATTAGAAGCCTGGGGGTAATTTCAATCTACACCATCTTTAGTCTTCCTCCTTAAGGACGATATTGTGAACTGTTGTCCTCTAGGGATTGAGCTAATACAAAACTTCATATAGGATTCTAAAGTAGTAGGCCAGAGATGAAATACTATTACCTGCTAATCACACTCTTTGCTGCCACGTTAAGGTTAACGGCAAAAGAAACACCTTGCTTGTTTTCCTAAATTGTAAATTCCTGGGGGAAAATACAGCACTTAAAAGACTGAATTGCTTTATTGATTTTATTATTTGATTGTTGCATTATAATGGAAGGTTTAAAAAAGTTTTATCATGGAGAACCTTATTTCAGATGGAAGATTAACTATTATCTGAGGTTTAACTGGTCAAATTGAAAATTCTGTTCACATTCAAAGGATTTAATGTGGTAATCATGCTGAAGAATAGGCAAACCCATTTTGCAAATGTTATATTTTCTGTAGAACTGCCAAATAATTTGGCAAACATAAAATTCTGATTTAGACATCCCAGAATCCAATTCTGGTCTCTCTCTTTTTTGTGGGGCTGGAGAATGTCCTGATACCATATTAAAGGCCAGGTTGTATCTGGGATTGAACGGGACACACACAAAGAAAAAAGTCAGTGCAAGGAGCCTTTCTCTCAATTTGTCCCTAGAGTAAGGCCAGTTGTGATTGCAATCCTTTGTCTCTTTGTGGCACAACTCCCCCATAACATGCCAACCCTGCATGCTAACAGCCACTGCATCTGGTGGGTCACACCAGGTAGCTCATGATGCACCCACCTAAGGAGTTGTGCAGCAGGTGCATTTCCTTTTTTAATTCCCCCTCAAGGAGAAATAGTCTCTTTCAAACTTTCCTGTGGCTGCCCAGTGTAAGGCAGTGCTTACTACCGCAATCTTCCCCTAAGGATAGTGGGTAAGATTTTATCAGGGAAAAAAACCCTTCCTAATTTGTTATGTTTCAAAAGAAAATGAGACGTTAATTTTCTTCTGAAAAGTAAGTTTTTCATTTTTTGCTTTCTATGGTAACATAGGCAAAATGTAATAAAGCAGAGTTTTATATCTAATCCCTACCATGTCATATTAAAAAGAGGCTTATTTATTTTCCGCCTTTCAGAGATATAATGAAAGGAAAATTGTTTTGGTTTCATAGAGCAGTGTCTTGATCAATAACAGCAAATGTTAGTTTAGTGATTTAAGTGCAACAAAATCTAATAATACTCTTCTATATTGCTAATCTATGCAGTGTAAATGTTAAAATCATAGGTCTTGTTTCAGGTTACAAACATGAGCAAGCTAGTTGTGACTGAGCAGAAAAATCAGGGGTGCAGCTGGATTTAACTGACCTACCTACCCAGCTAATACAGATGGAATACAAAATTGGTTGGTTTGAAACCCAAATCTAATATCTACAGAAAGAAACTTCCCATAGAAAGATTGTTTGTGCGAGAGGATGAGGGAAAGGATACCTTTTTTAGTAGCCATAATTTTTTTTAAAGTAATTTTGCTTAGTATAAATGACCTATTTTTCCTCCCAGGTTTGTTCAATGTACATATCAAAGCAAGATTTTTCTAATTGTCAGTAGTGCAGTGTCAACCAGCTATCTGAATATCAAGCTGTGTGTGTTCTTAACCCATCTACAATAAAGATTCTGGAGAATCAGAATTCACCATATAATTTTGTTGATGCATGCTGCAGAATAGAATGCAGCTTGCTGTTCTGCAACTATATAAGGATCCACAGTACTAATTAACAAAAGTCATTAATGTAAGCCTGTATGATTCTTACACAACTTTAACTGATTGGATGGAGATTTGTAATTTGATTTATAAAATAGGTACCTGTCAATAATATTTGGGTGCATTTTACAATGATTTGAAAAAGTCAGATGTAATAACAAGTTTTAACATATCTACCTCTTTCACCAATTTTCAGATCAACACTACCCATTATAAAGGCTCCCAGTCTGTTCTTCTTAAAATTCTTCCCACTTGAGTTTGTAATAAATGAGCTGCTGACTCCTCTTGCCTTCCACTGTAACTGTACCTCCTAATCACCTCATTAACTTTTCACCCTTGATATCCTTTCTTTGGCATAGAGTCTCACTGTCAGAAAATAGTTGCTTACTTAGCTGGGCATCAGTAATAGATTTGTCTTGGAACTATATTTTGAAATTGGTGCATTATGACCATGAAACAGTTGTCATACTCTTCATGTCTCATTTTCACTGTGCAGGAGAGTGCCCAGCAGTGACTTGTTGGTAACTCACTTGGTTGCAGCGTGGCAAACACCCAGGTTTAAAATTAACCTTTTAAAAATCTATTTTCCCTTTTAAAAAAGAATAAAAGCCTTCACCACTTTATTAAATTCAATAGTCTCCATTTAACAACTGATAATGGAAAAATTATCTTTTACAGTGGGCTAAATCTGGCACCAGTAGCACGACTCAGAGGTACCTGGGAAAAGCTGCCAAGCAAGTATGAAAAGCACCTTAGAGACCTTCAAGATCTTTTTGATCCATCTAGAAACATGGCAAAGTATCGGAACATTCTTAGCAGTCAGAGCATGCAGCCTCCAATTATTCCACTCTTTCCTGTTGTCAAGAAGGATATTACATTTCTACATGAAGGTAATTCTCTACGTAGAGAAATAATAAATCAATGCATAGAATAATATTTTAATCCTTTCTTTTGTGTTCAGTGGTCTAGATGATACGACTAAAAGAATAACTAGTATAATTCACTGTGTATTCTACCCTTGATTAAATTGAAATATAATGCAGAATGCATAATAGAGGAAGCAGATCCTAGACAAAAATGAAAAATTCAGTGTAGATGTTAAATATTTTAAAAACTGCAATTAATAGTCATTAACTACCTCTGAGGTTATGATAGAAGAGCTTTTGACTGTACTAAACAATGTTAAGAACACTTCAGATATGTTTCTGTCATAAAAATTCATCATTACAGTGTTTGTAGAGTGAGATTCATGTAATGGCTTGCAGATGGTTACCAGGATACAGCAACTCTTAATTTTGCTTTAAAATCTTCCCCGTATTTAAAATACTTCCCTTGTTAACAGTTTTCCATTCAACATGATTAAAGCTTAAAGGATTCTAAATATGCCAAGTTTTCAGCTGTTTTGTCTCAGAATTGCGTGAACTAATTTAAAAGGGTAAACGTCAGATTCATTTTTGCACCATTTTAACATAAAATAAATCTGTGCATAGTCAAATTGTTTCATTTCTCCCCTACTGACAGCTGCCAATTTAGAATTAGATTAACAAGGGTATAGTGAGCATTCCTATCTACTTCGAGTCGGACTGACTGGCATCTGTATTCTGCCACTATGCTATTTCCTGGTTTTGACTGATACTTGAATTAAAGGCTTTTGACATCTGCTGAAGGGTGATATTATGGGAGACAAATAACATGTCAGCCTTAGAAAAGTACTGAATGTTGCTTATATTTGTTGTACATATTTCATTGCACAGGAAATGATTCAAAAGTGGATGGCCTGGTAAATTTTGAGAAACTCAGAATGATTGCCAAAGAAATTCGACAAGTCGTCAGAATGACCTCTGCTAACATGGATCCAGCTGTAATGTTTAGACAAAGGTGTGCAATTAAACAAGAAAGTAGGATTAAAGATCTCTCTTATAAAGTGGGTAGAATGTGGGTTTGTGCAGATGACCACATTTATGTTCCATTATGGTTTCATTTATCATTATGTGTACCAACGGGGATTTGTAAGAGTAAGGAATATATTTTAACGTGGTTTTAAAATGAAAATATTCCTGTTTTATTATCCATATTCTGGCTAACGCTTTGGGGTATGTTAGTACACAAATTATTTATTTCATTATGGATCACAGACAAAAATCACTCTACCTGAATTCAGCCTGAGTATAATCAGGCTGTATGCAGGTGAACTGCATGGTAAAACCACCACCATCTCCAATCTGGGATTAAGAAGTGGGGCTATTTGTAGTCCATTGTAGTCCAGCAGCTATTCCATGTCAGTTGTGCAGGATGTTGGAGTCTCGAGATTCATGTAAATATACATTCTATGGGCCTTCCTGTGGGCCAGCCATATTGCAGCCTGTTGAATTGGCTTATGCTGGGGCAGTACAGAGGCCCCCCACTTACCCTCTTCCCCCATGGTCCTCTCGTGCAGCCTTGGCTCGGGTGGGTCAAGGTGATGCCCCATATTGAATCAGTAAGAATGTGTACTGAGTTCCATTGGATGAGGCACTTGAGCAGTCTTATTATCTTCAAATTATGCCCTCAATTATATCTTTCAAACTTTAAGTGTAACTAAGGGCATAATGTGAGGAACTAGGTGAACCTGAGGGCAGAGTTTGCTTCCAGAATCTTTATTAATGATTGTGATGTACAAGCCAGAAGGAACCTAACTTGATATTCAATTCACAGGGTGAGTTTTCAGGACTGGCAGTTAGAAAAAGCACCATTTTACTTATAATGTGAGCAAATTTGGTGTGTAATTATTGAGCTACAAATGTGGCATCTCACAACGTCATTTTAGCATAGTCACATCTCAGAGAAGGATATCGCTTTCATGCCAGTATAGATTATATAAGTAAAAAGTCCACATTTAAAATTAAATCCTCAAAATATTCATTTGATGCATTACAGTGGCTCATCAGAAACAATTACAGTTATATAGGTAAACCATGTTTACAGATCAGTTCTGTCTATAAATCTGTCTATACCTTAAATGCTTCACAGGAGACAGTGAAGTCTAAATGTTACATTGAATGAATACCAAATAAATAGTTCACCTGATGTGCCTTTTAAACGTCCAAAATGCCTCTTATGGGGCATATCAAACAGAACACTCTCACAAAATGCTTTGTCTACTATTGTTATAAGTAGCACCTGAGTTTAGAAGGGAGACATTTTTTCACTTCATTTATAGTCATTTTGTTTCTCCTGTCTAGTCAATCAGCTTCCTCTCTTATGAAAGCCCCAATAAAACGTTTTTGATTAAAGAAGACAAATTAACAAAAAAAACAACTTGTATTGCTCATATGAATACTTTGACAAGTTCACTACCAATTAGAACAAAGCTTCCAATTCTTTAGAATATATTTGTCAAATAACATATTTTTCCACAAGCAATCAAAATGAAAACGTATACATTTATAATGATCCTGTTTCTTACATGTTTCTTATGATTATAATCCTAATGCATTAAATTTAATTAATCTCCTTATATTTCCTGCAATGTGAATTTTTCTAAAAGATATAAAGGTTTCATTCTGTCCCTCAAAAGTAAATAACAACAGTTAAGCTGTTTACATTTGATGATGCAACATCTAAAATGGATTTGTGGGAGGTATTTAACATGAAAAGTTAACTGAAATTTGGCTTTAAATTTGTAAGTTTAAACATAAAAACATGCAATATGTTCTTCTATGGTCATTAAAATATTGTAAGGAGTGCTGCCCCTGCGTTCCATTAAAACGGTATATTATTGGTTGAGAAGAATGTTTGCCTAATAGAAATTTTTCTTTTCTGTACTTTCCTGTCTACATCTTTTTCTTCCTGACTCTCAACTGTGATATTTTTCCTGTGCTTTTCTGTTCAAATACATGCTTCAATGTATATGGCTCTTGCTTACAGGAAGAAGAGGTGGAGGAGTTTGGGGTAAGTGTAGAGATATGCAACTAAGATAAACAAAGGTTATGCAACTTTTAACATACTGCATCCTCCTCATTAATGCATGTATCTGAAATAAATACAGCATGCATTTTATTAACCCTTCAGTACATATTTTTGATAAACAGATTTAGAGGAAATCAGAAATGAACACTATTTCCACTCAGTTTTGTACCCCTGGGTTGATTTTATGTTTTAGATATGCTGTTTCGACTTCAGTTTCATGCAGAAGGAGAAACTGTTATCTAATTACAGTGTAATGCAGAGTGTTTATGAAAACAAATACAGTGCCTTTTAACACCTATCTGAAAAGTTCAAACTATTACCTGTTGTTTTATACTGTAAATATGCATTGGGTTATTGTGATTATAATCCTCTCTAAACTTTTAGTCCAATTGTAATTGTTAGTTGCACAATATCTCATGTATTTAAACTGTACTTGCAAAGGATTAGATCCTGCATTTGGACACATTCCAAAATCATTGACTTCATTGGGAGTTTTGGTTGTGCAACGAATGTAGAATAGGGACCAAAATGATGAGGGTTGAGAGTGCAATATGCTTGGCTAATGAATATTCTAACCAATGCCTGTATATTACAATGACTTAATACATTCAGGCAGATTAGTGCCATTATTTGACTTCCTAGAGCTTCCATTACAGAAAAAAGAACTAAATAGCAAAAATAAATAAAACAAATAAAAACTAAAAATAAATAAATAAATATAAATAGGAATGATGTTAAACGTACCTCTGCTATTATTTCTTTCTCCCAAGTGGTCTGAAGGACAATGACATAGCTAACAAGTTCCAACCTTCGGATTATTGTTGAAAACAACTAAAATGAAAATGAGAAAAAGTGTGTGATTTTTTAAAGGGAATTGACTTTTTAAAAACTCCATATGTGTATAAGAAATAAAACGTATGGCTCATTAATGATTGAGTGTAAAGTTGTCTAGTCATCCACCTACATCTCTTTTGGAGGGTTTTCCTTATGTAAATCAGCACAGTAAATTTCTGCCAGTAACACGTCCCTCCCTCCCCCCCGCAGAGATCTTGATACCTGTTCATTGGCTGTCCCTCTTTCCACCTCTCTGTAGAGGGGATGTATAGCAGGTGGTGCTGTGACAGAAAGCCAGGAATACTTCAGTGAGGACCTACAACTGAGAGTTCTGTTTGTGCTGATGTCAGTTTCTTTTTTTCTTTTTCTTTTGCATTTATTTAAAAACCATTTATAATGATTTCACCCTCACACACATGCTAGCCATTAAGGAGGGGATGGGTGTACAGCAGAGGGCTTTACAAATTGGTCTGCAAAGAATATTTTTGGTTTTTTGTGCCCCTTTTTACTACTTCATGATGCAAAAAGGTGAACTGAAAGCTTATGTATCTCAGCATTTTCCCTCTCCTTTAAGTCTTAGAACTACTAAGGATGCGATATCGGATTCCCTAATTTTGCTGGATTGTTGGGGTCCGAGATGGGGATTGAGACTTCTCATTTCTTAGTTTCAGGGAAGTTGAATTGCAAACACAAACATCTTTTCTTTCCAGTGTGTATTAGGGATTGGATTTAAATAGATTTTAAAATTCCTGTTTTGTTAACAAGTCTAACTCCAGATAGCTTTTCCTCCTCATTGCTTGGCTTTTGGTCTTTTATGATGAAATAAATCCACTAGTTCCCTAGTCATCCATTGCATTCCAGGGTGGACAAGACTTGAATTTCTAAAAACAGGAGAAATTAAATAAATATTTGTGGCTGTCGCCGCTCATGTTCAAGCAAAAAGGGGCACCATCTAAAGTTTATTCCCCTGTTTTAGGTCATGTTTAAAACTGTACATGAGATTCTGGAAGCTAGTTTCCATCCCTGTATGCTTTGCCAGTAGACAAAGGAATAGATTCTAACAGGGAAATCTGTTCCCTCACCCCCGTTATGCAGGGAGCAGAGTGAAGTTTTCAGGGCTTCACAGCTATCACCAACATAAACTATGCTAGTTCTCATTTGGTACCATATTTCTAAAATATCAGCTAGTATCATGGTTTATAGCATACTATGTGCAGTCTTTCATTGTTCCTGACTCTGATAGATACGTACCTACTTTAGCCTTGAATGTATCCAAATGCTGAGAATTCCACAACCTCTCTTGCCATCTTGTGCCATCAGGATGCCTGTAATAATGATATTTTTCCCCCCATAAAATTAACCTGTACTGTCCAGCTGCATCTTGAGATGATTACTACTTTGAATTTGACACATATGAGTGATTGATCCATAATTTATTAAACACTTTTGTTTATATTGTGGACAAATGTGTTTCCTCTTCATCCTTTCCTTAAATTCAACATACCCAGTTCTATTAACTTTTTCTAAAACATTAAGTTTATTTTCCAACTCTTTTACTATTTTGGTTACTCTCTTCTGAACACTTCCTGTTGATTTTGTGAAGCATTGTTACTTGGGAACCTGGATCACTTGGTCTTTTGGCCTTATGCCTTCTTGTTATATTTGTGATATATGCGTATTGTCAAATAGTGGTTGTATATCCTGCCATGCGTGATTTCTTTAATAAGTCAATTACCTTTATAAATATGTTTAAACAGCATTCACTTCTAAAATAAAATTATACCTACACATAGTTTATACAAGTTGGATTTAAAGCTGACTTTAGAACTTACTATGTAGTACAGCTATCATGATCATCATTTATAAAATATTTTCTTGATTTTAATATTGACCAAGATATGCTTCTCTGCTACATCTTGACAAAAGAACAAGAGGTGGTACAGAAGTTTGAATCTATGAGAGATTTAATAAGAGGTTAATAGCCCCTTTAACCTTCAAAGATAGCAAAATTGGATAGTGACCAATAGCTGTAACAATGGATGCTTAAGTTAACTATTTGGAGATCTCACTCCAATTCCTCAGGGAGCAAGTGAATCTAATTAGGCAGCCCTTTTGGCAACCTTAGAGACCAAAGATTGAAGGGGCGTGAAAGGCTGATATACTCATCCATAGACCAGGTGTCTCCAAGTCTGGGTTTAAGCATGTTGATAGGCCGGTAAGAACAGAGCTTGGACTGTCACTGTCCTTCTATTCTGATAAATAGAAGACTGCAGTTTCTTCATGAGCACATTTTAAAAAAACAAAAGATTGCTCTATTGTGGGCGTCATTTCTAGGTGGGAAAATACAATGAAGAGTGAGCAACATAATGCACTTTATATATGTGAGACTCAGCTTTTCTTTTTATCGCAACTTTACCAATTCTTCAAATGTTTTGGGGATCTTAGTGATAGAGTATGATAATTCAGTCATCTTTCACTTCTGCAAGAAAGTAGGCTTTTTGTTTCAGATAAACGTATGCTAAGGACCAAATTACTTAAACCAGCTTCAACACTGTTGGCATATTTGTCTGCCAGTGTAACCAGAATTGAAATGGTAGGGGTTTTGCAGAACAAAACTAAATTAGCAACTCTGTATATGGGCAGCTTACACAGCATTTTGCCTGTTTCTTGCCAGTTACACACTTTCACGAGTAATTCTTCCTAGATTCAATACACTGTTGTCATTTTACCAAATTACTTTAAGACAAATGTTGTTTTAATGCTATTCATCTCTTTAACTCATTTGCATCAGCATGCACGAGCCCTAACTGAAGTGTGCTGGTATTAATCTGCTTCAGCATATGCTACTTAGTACCGTATTCTTGAGATGAACCTGAAGTTTACTGATTTGCCTTTTCATTTTGTAGGTCTCTGAGCCAGGGCAGCACAAACTCCAACATGCTTGATGTTCAAGGAGGTGCTCACAAAAAACGTGCTCGACGCAGCTCACTCCTTAATGCCAAGAAGCTGTATGAGGATGCTCAGATGGCTAGAAAGGTGAAGCAGTACCTATCCAATCTGAATGTGGAAACTGATGAAGAAAAATTCCAGATCATGTCATTTCAGTGTGAGCCTGCATATAGCACTTGTAAGTAGAGCAAACTGCAGTGTAGACAAGACTGCTGGTGAAGAGCATAACCCTCCTTGCCATACAAATTTGGTTACTTATGCTGTTGTGCTAGAAGCTAACAATATGTTTGCATAGAAGAAAACCCCTTTAAAGGACTGTCTCTTCTTCATTATGTACAAGACTTTTAAATGATGACCCCTACCTTCAAACATAAATTTAAGAATGTTTTTAACAAAAAATATTCACTTTAGTAAGAAATTTGTTTGTCAGTGCAGACACTACAAAAACTGGCTAATGCAGTTACGGCAACCCAGCATTTGTCTTCTGTCTTTGGTTGTGCTTGCACAAGTCTGAAGTGACAGCTTTTATTTTTGTCCTTTAGTTGTTAAATTGTATGCCATTTAATCAGTCTGCAAGAGAATTCTATAGTACATTTGATCCATTCTTGCCAGCCTGTCACTTTACAGAATTAGGGAAGATAAAAGTAACGTTTACCATATGAGCTGCAAGGAAATGAAAAGACACAAAACCAATATAGAAACTAGCCATGGATAAGGAGTGAATAAGCAATTCATACATTATGGCTTACAATAAGAGAAGAACAGCAGAGAAAAAGTTATACCAATATTGCCATTAGTGATTGATGAGATTGACATGGCTTGACAGTCAAAACTGAAGGGCTGCAGCAGGAGAAATCTTGTAAACTGAACTTCTTTGAGACTACCTAACTAAATAAGCTATAATCTGATCTATATTTTACCTGTATATAGTACACAGTTCAGTAAATTCCTATTTTTTAAATTAAAAATTATTATTGCATATGGTTTTGATACTTTTTTTTTTTTTTTTTTGTAAATAAAGTTAATGACACCTTAACCAAGATGAGCTGGTGGGGAAGAAATTAAGATTGTTTGGTAGAAGGAAGAAAAAGTATATATTTGCCAAAATGATCACTTTGCACTTAAATACTGTCCTTCATCTGAGGATTTTAGAGTCCTTTAGATTAGTTTAGCTAAACCTCTTAAATCCTTCATGATATAAATAGTATTAAATCCATTTTATAGATGTGTTAACAGAGCACCGTGAGTAAGTGAGTGACTTGCCTAAGGTCACTCTTGGAGTCATTTGCAGACTGAAGAATAGGACTTGAGAAATTTGATTCTCACGCTGAATCCTTAGCTCTTCTTCAGGATCACAGTAATGAAATGGATGATACATCAAGAAATAACTTGCTTGCTAGGTATCTTCCTCGCTCAGCTAACATGGTGTGTGATCTTGCTATATTGTTACCCAAAATAGTATTCAGATATTTTCCAATTCCAAAGAATTGTTTTCCCCACTTTCACATCCACAGGCAAGTGAGGTGTACATACATTCCTTTGGTCATCTTGCAAGGTATATAGTCTCGTGTTTTGGTGTGTTTAATTTTTGTTAACCCCCTCCCTTTTGTGTCTGTCCGTCGTGCCCCCCCCCCCCCCATATTCCCTATGAAACTATTTTGTGGCTATATGCTAGAGAGTTCTCAGAAAGTAAGGAGTAGCAGCAGATAGAACAGCAACAATCCAGGGAAGTCTCTGTGGGAGGGATTTGGGTATTTGTGAGCAGTTCTGGAATAGAATGCTCATGGATGTGTAGTTGTCTTTTCCAAGTTTGAGTTGAAGTTTGGCTGGACTTCAGGAAATCAATGTTTTGATACTAGACCAATAGTTTTCAACCGGTGGTCTGCAGACCCTGGGGTCCCTAGACTATGTCTAAGATTTCCAAAGGGGCCGCACTTCCATTTGAAATTTTTTAGTGGTCCACAAATGAAAAAAGGTTGAAAACCACTGTACTAGAGCAATCTTATTTTATAGGAATGTCTGTTAGGAAGTTGAGGCCAGGTCTACACTTAACTGGAAATTCGGTGACAGTCAATGGGAGTTACGCAAGCTACACAGACTTCTATGCGGCGTCTTCACTGTGCTGCACTGACAGGAAATGCGTTCCCATCGACGCAGCACTACGCCACTTGAGGAGGTAGTTTTAACGTGTTTACTTTTAGATCGATTGAGCGGGTCTTCACTGACCACTCAGTCGATCTGGATAGATCAACCTGACAGTGGCAAATTTGCTGCCGTCAGTGAAGGCATACCCTGAGTGTCTGATCTACCTGTTACTGTGTTACTGTTTTCAGTCATTTTTTTTTAAATGCCAACATCCAAATAGAAGTGATGATCAAGAAATATATGCCAGTTTTTATATCTCTCAAAATATCTATGGGTGCACTTGGCAGAATTTTATTTTTATTTTTATTTTTATTTAGGTGGATAATACCAATGTTTATTTTAAAGCATTTTAATTTTTTTATCAATTTAAATTTTCACAGTTGTTGAAAATTAAGGGGGGAGACTAGACAATAGGAGCAGAAGACAATAATTAGTTAATGACAATAGACACTGAGATTGAAAAAGTTTAAAGCTTTATACCCATTAAAACATATTGTGAACATTACATGTCAGTATATACATATATATATATATATCCTTCAGTCAAACTTAAGTTCTCAAGCAGCATTTTTTCTTACTTTGCCTATCTGTTAATTTCTATTATTATCAGTGGAAATATTTTTTCATTAGTGAGTGTGTGCGTACAGTGAAATAGATGTTTACTGATAAAATCTACTTCTTCCAAGCCTTTTTATGGTTTGTTTTTAAGGAATAAATAGGGATACCATCAATGAATGTCCAGTGCTGTTCCATGTTAGTATTGAGAACAATCTCAGAAATACTCACTAATTTTAGAAAGTGAGTTTGTGATTAGTTTCTTAGCCCTTTTATTCCCCTGTAATTTTCTGTTAAAAGACCTAAAGGGTCATATTTTCAATTTTTTGACACTATCTTCATCTGTGCATTGTAGAGGGCTCTCTGTTTAGAATTTCTCTTAATGTTATTGCTTATACAAAACATTTATTAAAAATTCTTTCTGTCATGGCAGTGATTTGGGATTCATGCAAATGGACACACTTGAATCCAGTTAGTGGTTCTGAACTCCATGTTGGCACTGTCAGAGAATATGCCAAGAAACCTAAAGAAAAAGAATTGCTTTCATGAACAAGGAAAGCACAGCATAAACACAAACTTTTATCTGCTTCTTGTGCTCAGTGTTTGGCAATAGCACACTTGGAGGCGGAACTGCATTTTATTTTTTATATTTAGTTTTCTCCTTTAGTAGCAATAAATAACAGAACATATAAAGTGAAAGTCTCAGAATATGATTTATGTGTGAACTTAAAAGATGAGCCTTTCTTGCCAAGTGGCAGAAACATGAGTGTTATGAGGTCATCTTTCAGTTCTATTAAATAAATCATGGTTTCCAGACTTCAAATACTATTTATCCTGTTTGTGGAACTGCACCTTTATGTATTTGTTTAGATATAGACTATATTGACTATTTTATTCCATGTGCCAAAGCAATACTGGTCAGATTTTTGTGATGCTTTTAAAAGAGCGTGTTAAATGAACACATGAATAAATATAGTACAGAGAGCTGTACTAATATAGCTGACTAGGTCAAATAACAGAGGAAAGCAAACCTTATGATTCAAGTTAAAAACTTAACAGCTAGTGGGAGTTGCTAAGAAATCTACCCTTTCCCTGTACCTTAAAACACTTTCACAACTGGAAGACTGCAAAAACGAGGTCAAGAGTTGCTTTCTTCTCAGCTGTCAGATGTAGGCCACAGCCAGAGTTTGACCACAGGAACTAGTGTTTTGACTTGTTCTTTTATGGCTAATCCTATTTTCTTACTTTAAAGCCATGCCAGGGAAGTGGAAAGAATTGTGAATGAAAAGAACACAGTGGAGTAACCTATTCTGGCCTCAATTTAGCAAGTTACATAAGCATAACTAATACTTTTAGTTCCACTCCAATCAATGGGATTAGCCCTGTGCTTAAATTTACATTCATGTTAAAGTACCTTCCTGAGTTGGGGCGCACATGCATGAATTCATACACAGAGAGAGAAGAGAGAGATTTAGAAATGCGCAAACACACTGCTTCTCCACAAGGTGCATTGATTTAAATCAGTGATTTAAATCACCAATTTTAATCAAGATTTAAATCAGCATATTAAACAATTATTTAAGTAATCAATTTAAATCTGTTTTTGTGTTTGTATTTTGTTGTTTTTCTAAAGAGAGGTTGATTATCATTGATTGGTAACCACTAAAACGTTGATTGTAGCTAAGTATTGCCTTTACATGAAACTTGGTACTTTTTGCTAACCAAGAGAATACACTATATCTATACACATTTCTTTAAGCAATTAGTTATTCAGATTCTAAATTTTTACATTATTTTAATTATGTTAGAAAATAGTGAATGGTGCATTTTTTTTTATTTATTTACTAGAGGGTTAATTTTTTTACTTATGATTTGTGTCAAGTCCTGAATGGATGGAATTTGGAATTCAATTAAATTCACAAAACAGCATTTTGAAATAGTTTTAACTAATAAAAACAATCTTAAATGTGCAGGGTACCTAAGAAAAGCAAGTTTATAAAATATATTTCACATTTAAAACTGATTTATTAAACAAAGGAAGTATTATATGTAGTTAGTGAATTGAATTGATTTTTTATGGTAACTTGTCCTTCAAGTTTTTAGAACTAGTAGATGTCATCTTCTCACAATTAGTTTTAAATTCATGGACTGAAAGAGGAAAACAAGCTTTCCTGCTTTTTCAACTCCCAGTCAGTTTAACTGTGTATGAACTTAGTCATTGAACCAGGTCTGTCGAGATAAATTTGAGGCCACAGTACATCATTTGAGCTGGGGGACCCCACCCTCCCATTTAACTTTATTTATGCATATATTGCACGTGTTATGCGAGGAGGGAGAGAAGATGATACTATTATTCCCCTTCCCCCTGATCTCAACAGCTGTACATGCTGAAATGGAGAAAACATTCTCTCTACTACCCCAAAAGAGGCTGTTTTTGTCAAAAGCTGGTTTAGCACTTCAACAAACTGGTTCCAGGTGCTTAACCAGTGACTTCCATCAGTTCAGTGGTTTGACTTTCTTTAAAGGTTTGGCAGCAAACATGTACTGCTTGAGTATTACTTTTTATTTATATTAAATTATGTTAATAGATCATACTCCGTTTAGACATCAACATATATTATCATAACTTAAAATTAATTTATATGTTTATTTTTAAAAAGAAAAATCTATTAAATTTAAAATAAAAAATCTAACTTTAAATAATTTTTTAAAATCAATTTTTATTTACCTGGCTCCTCAGGCTGTTGTCCAAATATTAAAAATTTCTCCTAATTTTGCTTGCAGCAAGACTTGATACTAACATGGCCTCTGGTTGCTAATGTGGCAATTGTTGGAATTCTGTAATTCAAATGTTGCGAAATTAATTTAAGGAGAATAAGTCAGACACATAAATGCCCTTAATTCGAAAACAAATTTAGCAATAACTGTATGCAACAAGTCAAGTCAGCCTGATCGCAGTGAAAGAGGGTTTCTCTGAAACTGCCCAGAATATAAATACCTAGTCACCTGGAAGGGCAGTGCCCTCCCACATGCACCTCATCCATTTGTTTCCTGTTGTTCCCTTTTCTGTCCAGGTAAACTTTCTCCTTCCTTCCCCTCTGCCACTAATTGCAGAGAGAGCCCCCTACAGGGGAAGCAGCCTCTTTTCTTCTAGCTAGCTGGACAAGGGACCCACTGCACACGATTTCAGTGAGGACGCTTTCCATGTAGTTGCAATGTTTGTGCTTTTCAGTGTTGTACTTTTGCACTGAAATCTAAAATATTTTATCAGTGGAGCTTATTTGTAATGGGAATAAATCAAATAATTTTTCATTGGATTGTGTGCCTAGATAACTATTCTAAAGAGCTCTGGGAATGTTTTTAGTGTGATTTTATGTGTTTCCCTCTGAAATCTAATAAAACAGGACCACCTTAAATAGATGCTATCTACGTTATAGTATAGGCTGCTGTTTAAAGGTCTGTTATCATCTGATCAGTCATTTTCTTCAGCATCGCTATAATAAATCATGCAAATTAGAGTGCAAAATTACTAATTCCTCATTTTTTCCCATGACAGTGACTAAGAATTTAAGTGAGAGAAGAGGTGCAAAATCCTCAGAAATGTCACCAATACCCATGAGGTCAGTTGGCCAAACCACAAAAGCCCATCTGCATCAACAAAACAGAATGAGCCAAGTTCTCCAAGTTCCAGCTGTTAATTTGTACCCCATTAGAAAAAAAGGACCAGCAAAGGACCATGTCACCTTCAGTGAGTATCTACAATTTGTACTTCCAGTATTTCAAAGTATGGTAAATTGTGTGGTTAGTAAATTTGAGAAGGGGAGAGGGATTGGATTCCAAACCAACCAAATATTTGAAATATCTATTATGGAAGCATTGTAATCAGCTTATAGTTCAAGGTTTCATTTACCCTTTTCATTTACAACATGTCTCAAACTCGTTTCCATTTAATTATGTATAAGAGAGCATAATGTGTATCCCACAAGAGAGTATAAAACATATCTTGAATTATTTGCACAACTACATTGCTAATACCTTTTTTGTTCCTAATGTATCTTTGTCTGTAAAGTTGCTTTCCTGCCTTAGTTTCATTGGCTTCTTCTATAATATATACATTAGCAAGACAGCAAACATTGCCTCAGAGAGTGCTATTTGAAAAAGTGGAGCTACTTCTAAACTAGGCTAATTAAAGTGAACACAAATCTATCATCATAACAGGACAGATAGCAGGTGATTTACCATTGTGCCTAACAGTATAATGTCTACTCTTCTGAATGGAAAGCTTACAAACTGAGTAGAATTACATTCCTTTTTTGCCTTCATGACATAATGAATATAATACGTTTTACTGAGTATACTCACAGAAGTAAATCACAGGAAATTTAATATTTCAAGCTGTGGAGTACCGTTGTAATGCCATTATGGTCAAAGAGAACAACATATGTTTTAGTTTTATTAGTAACTCTTAGTAAGCATAAAATTGTATTTTATTTGTGTTTTCTGTTTTCTAAATTTACCAGTGTCTGAGGCTCTCAGGGTTATATGTTAAAATGCTGCTAAATTATATCCTTTTGACCTATTTCCATCTCTGAAATGTTTGGCGCTTGCTTTAAAAAAAAAAAAAAAAAAAATAAAGCCTTCATGACTTTGAATGATACAGAATATTTTAAAGCTAAAACAATTTTAAATGACATATTAAATTATTCAATAAAACATTTAATAAAGTTAATGAACAGTGTAAAATGATTCTGGAGTGAATTGTGCTTCAATTTTGACTTCAAAATTTTAAAAAAGACCTCAAAAAAATTAGTTCAACTTCACAAAAGTTCTTTTCTCCTTATTCTTACTATTGTTTCAAACATGGACATAGGAAGTTAAAAAACAAATCTATCTTTAAAATGGCCAGCAGAAATTGTTTCCTCTCATTAATTGTTTTCTTTGATTGCTTGAAACTGCAGGTTCTATCAGTCACACAGATTTTAGCATGCAATGTGAATGAAAAATCAAAACAAAACATTAAGCTCTTTATTGCACATACAGACTCACTGTCTCTCCACTTCTTAACCGACAGTATGGCACGTCAGACGTTTTTGCCATGTGTCTTATATATCTTTCTTTAAAATGTAAATCCAAAGGAATAAAATGTGTTAAAGTGATGTCTTTCAGGGAATGTAACTTTTTATAGTAAGCTTATTTTCCATCTTTTTCTTATTCTCTCTCCTAGTTGTAGAAGGTAAAATAGATGGCAGACTTAAATGGCTATTTTTCATTAAATGGCTGAATTTTATTCATTCACCATATCACTTGAAGTCTTCCAGCTGAAGAGACTCAACCTGATATTAGAGCTTGCCTGCCAGAACTCAGTGGATCTGTTTTCACTTACTCTTACCTCCTTTGTGAAAAGAGCTTAGGACACCTGTTGAACTATTGGAGTGCAGGTCTTTTGGATCTTGGACTAATTTCAATACTGGGTCACACGCTAAGTAACCCTCATTAGTCAGATCCTTCCTTAATCAGTGTTCTAAACCTGGCATTTCACGTCTGCATATTTGGATGCTTATTACACGATATGATTACTAACAACTGGCAAAATAAAATTGGTGATATAGAAGTACAATACTTGACTTGGTCTGTAATACCCCTTAAACTTCAGGAAAAATAATCTTTGTGAGGAAGAAGCTGTTTGGAGAATAAATGATTCTCCTCAGTGCACTCACGGAATTTAGTAAGAATGATTTCCAAGCCCAGCCAAATTTCTTCTGAACTCTTCAGGGTGTAAAGGCCTAATATTGGTCTTTCTTCAGGCTTATGTGGTGCAAAAGGTGATACTGGTCTTTTACTGAAAACAACTTTTAATTTATCCATTCTTTTATCAGTTTATATTGATAATAAAGAGCAGCCTCTTTCTTTTATGTCATGAAAAATAAAAATCCTACAGCTAATGGAACATTAAATCACTTTCACAAGTACAGAACTTTAATTTGCAAATAAATGAGGCTAAAATTTTAATGGTGTGCATGTAATCACCTTTTTTTGTGCACACAAATTACTGTATTAGCACTTAAATGTCTATTTGCATACACAGTAACCTGATTTATATGTGTAATAGTGCTAATTTCCCAGGCAGGTAGACATGCAATTGCAGTGCATTTTTCTGTGCAGACCTCAGGCCTCCTCCTTTAAAAATCTGGCATTAGAGTGTTATCTGTTAAAAATGGCATATGATTCTGCTTTAATCTACTCAAATGTCTGTGCAATTTGAGGCATTTCTAAAGCTTAATTCAGGGGGTAAGTGAAGATGTCTTATTTCTCTCCTGGATGTTTGAAAAGTTTAGTGCTTCACTAACAATGTATCGGCAACTTAACTGAATGTTTAACTGTGCTATTACTTACTAATAGAGAACAGGAAAAGCCAATTTCTGTGTTTTGCTTCAACTAAGTTCTCTACATGCTTTATTTTATTTTATTTTATTTTATTTGGTTTAATAGGAATGTAGCACTCAGAACAGGTGCTGAATGGACAGCCCTGGATAGAAAGTTCCTTATCTATTGAACTGGTGCAGCGCGGTCAGTGGCTGTGTATGCTTCCCCAGACAGTTACAACCGTCTATTGGGAGGAGGCTTCAGGCTTCATATCTTATTCAGGCCTTAATCTTTCTGCCAAGGCTCTCTAACAGAGTATGAATTGTGATGGTTCCAATTGCCACTTAAAAGCCACTAAACTCATTTCAGCTTACCACTGAGCAATCATTAGATAGTAATATATCTCTTGGCCACTTCTGACCTGAGTTAAATTTGAAATGTCAGTCCACTACTGCATTACTAATTCCCTTAAGCAATCCAATGACTCTTTCTGTTCATGCTTTTCAGCAGAATACACTAGCCATTATGCAACCTCGCCCTTGGATGTAATTAAAACAGATACCAAACATATTACCTTGAATGTAAAGCAGTACAAAGTAAATTTCTTTCATCTTCATAGGTACAGGTTCTCCTCAGAAGTCACTCAGTTTGTCTGAGGAAGTAAGTGGTAAGAAGCAAGCAGAAGACAGTATATCTATGGCATCCTCTTTGCATTCTAGTCCTCCTGCTTCTCCTCAGGGCTCTCCACACAAAGGTATGAGTACTGTAGTGAATGCTTATACACTATACTGAAGCTTCCATCTCAGAAACTCAGTATTTTGTTATACTGGAAAGGTGGTTATGGATTATATATGATTGTGTTTCAGGGAACTAGAGTATAGCAGCTTTATGTCAAGAGTTACATTAGAAATAAGAGTTTTTATAGTAAGAGTGGATGAATGTATTTATGTGAAAATTAATATACAATTTTCTTTTCCCATACTCTTACTTCCCAAACAATACACTCTTTTCTCATAAGTCTGAAATGTAGACCTTGGTAAAATTTTCAAAAGCACCTATCTCCCATTTTCCAAAAGTAACTTAAGCACTTAGGAGCCAGAGTCTCAATGAAAATCAGTGTGATATAGGCTTCTGAGTATTTGAATTACTTTCACAAATGAGATTTAGGTGCTTAAGTAATTTAGGATAACATTTTCAAAAGTGTCTGCTTTTGGTGAATTAATATAGGTCTGTTGGAGCACTAAATTGTTAAATTATTATTATGCCTGGGAATCGACCTCTTTTTAATATTTTTCCTATTCATACTGTAAGTCTTTATGTTTTGCTAGCTTTAATATGTTTTTATTATTAAAATTGGCCTTGCAAAAAACATTAGTGGAGAGAAATGATTAGGTTTTGCTAAATGCTCATTTGTTCTGGGCACTACATTTCAAGAAATATGTGGACAAATTGGAGAAAGTCTAGAGAAAAGCAACAAAATGATCTAGAACAACGGTTCCCAAACTCTACCATGTTGCATACCACCAACATAAAATGTCAGCACCTGTAGTATCACCACCTGTAGGGGTAGGGGGGAGGGCCAGGGCCAGGAGAGGGGAGCAGCTGCCACACTGCTTGAGGGTGGGGTCAGCGCTGGAGTGGCTCCTGGCCAGCCCCCCAGCTGCAGGTGGACGCATACCATTGGGAGGTGGCCTGCGTACCACCAGTGGTACGCATACCACAGTTTGGGAATAGCTAGTCTAGAAAATACGACTTGTGAGGGAGGATTGAAAAAATTGCGTTTATTTAGTCTGGAGAAGAAAAGACTGAGTGGAGACATAAGTTTTCAAGTACATAAAAGGTTGTTACAAGGAGAAGGAAGAAAAATTGTTCTCATCCACTGAGGACAGAACAAGAGAAAATGGGCTTAAATTGCAGCAAGGGCGGTGTAATTTGGACATTAGGAAAAACTTCCTAACCATCAGGGTAGGCAAGTACTCGAATAAATTGCCTGGGTAGGTTGTGGAATCTCCATTATTGGAGATTTTTAAGAGCAGGTTGGACAGATACCTGTCAGGGATAGTCTAGATAATGCCTGGTTCTACCTTGAGTGCAGAGGACTGGACTAGAAGACCTCTCGAGATCCAGTGCTATGATTAAATACTTCTTTCCTCCATCCATCAAAAATAATTCTAGCCAAACCCTAGATTTTTGCTGAACTACTGTGCAGACAGGCTGTGACAGGAGATGGAGGTATAATGCCATCAGAGTTCTACAAAATAGAATTCAGGATCTTGGTGAAAGCTTTGTTACTTTCAGAGATGTAATGGCAAATAAGTAATGCATCCTGCCGAATCCTGGATCTCATCATTCACATTTCTGTGCTTGAATGCCGGGCTTTCCTTTGTATCATGGATGCTCTGTGACTCTGCTTATTTTTAAACCCTTTGCCTTGAAGGACCTACATCGCAATTATCATTAGTCACATTTGGATGGGATTCCCTTTGAAGCCTGTTAACACCACACTTACTAGTCAGCCAGAGTGGTCACTGTTGAATAGTGCAAGTCATTTCTCCCGCCTTTCTTCACTCTGAACTGTTGTCTCTGAATTACTGACAACCCTGGATGAGGGATTGGATTGGGAACCCTACATGGCAATTTATTGATCATTTTACCCTTTTCAGCAGGAGATCATGCTTCGCAAGATCTCATGAGAATTTGCTTCTGCCATCACAAAGAGCACTGGTTCTTTTAGGAGGGTGTCATTGGTTTTGTTTTATCATCATGTTATATACAAAAAAGAAGTATCTGTGTGGCCTTATTACTTGGATCCTGCTGCCAATTTTTGTTCTGATGAAGTTTTCAAGAGTTACTTTTGCTTGCATGTTTCTGTAAACATGTGATTTCTATTAACTTGCGTCTGTTTCCATAAGAAGCATGTTTCATTTCTTCTGGATGATTTCATTAGTTTGACTCGCTTTTAACATGTAGTTTTTTGTTTTGTTTTGGGTGTTTTTTTTTTTTTTTTTAGCACCAGCTTATTTTGATCAAGGTAATCTATATTATAGAATCATAGAAGATTAGGGTTAGAAGAGACCTCGGGAGGTCATCTAGTCCAACCCCCTGCTCAAAGCAGGGCCAACCCCGACTAAATATCCCATCATGTATATTGTGCTAACATTCAATACTGAATTAAAATTAAATATTACTTCACTGGTTGAAATATCCCATCTCAGTCCGGCCGACACTGCAGTTAGCTCTCCTGTTGCAGGTTTTATTCTCTGAGCTATACTCAAGAGTCTTGTGCAGGATTTAAGAAAAAACCTTTTATTAGATCAATATCAAAATGTAAATTTTGCTCTCAGATATTTTGTCATTTACAAAAATATGTACATTGTCTGTTTCTTTGTAGTTGGTAACATCCAGAGGTCTGATAACTGCAGTCAGATGAATCTCTCTGGATCCTCCTCATCGCTTGCCAGTGAAACCAGCAACAAGAACAGTGGGCAGCGCAGCTATGGAATAGGTGGGGTTTATTTACAGAAGAAAATTCAGGAGATCACTGGCAGAACAACACATGGTTTTGACAGTAGTGAAAAGAGAGAAAGTGAGGATGGTAGAGACAAAGCAGAAGTTGAGAATAAGCACAGGAAAAGAATGAGATCCCCATTTGGAAGACACAGGGAAAGAAGTTTCTCCAGGGAGAGACCAGCTTTTACGAGTAAAAAGGAGGCAGATCACATTCAAGCTACAGAAGGAAATGAAAAACTAAAGGACATAGGCAGTGATGCCCTAAGTACAACAAGTAGCCATGGCAACAATAATATGCTTGTCTGGTTCTGTCCACGATTGCGGCCAAAGAGGAGGAAGACTATATGATGCACTGTCTCCATTTTATATCAGGCATTTAAATGGTATCATTATTTTTTTAGTTACTAACAAATAACCCTCCACCTAATCTTTCTAAGGGCAGAAGTTCTACACCTGAGACTGGCATTAGAAATCATTTAAAAATATTATAATTAGTGTTCTGCTTAGTGCTAAGGTTAGAAAGTCTATATACAAATACAATCTATATAAAAATACAATTTACATTACCCAATAAATTTTAGTTTATTGAAATCCGAAGAAATATTTAAATGTGTAATATATTATTTAGACTTTTAAAAAGTACTCAATATTCCTTCAAACTCTTGCAAATATTGCTTGATAAAAGGAGGCGCTGTATCATGCTGCCTTATATTTTCATCAGGCATATTTTAGTATTCCTTATTGCAATTTTGACTGGCCAGGAATGTACAGTTTTATGTGAATCAGTTCCTTCCTTCTCCCAGCTTTATTTATTTATTTTTTAAATTAAAGCATGTTATCTCCTTCTGGGCTGTGCTTTACCATGCTAAACTTCCCAGCCAGATTCAGGTTATTATATTTATAGTTAGTATCTCTGTGTGTACCGATTATTATTTACTTTTGAGATACCACAAGTCTGTTTCACAACAATTACAAGAACTCATTTTGTTTTTAAAGCTCTTTGAAATTTTCAGATGAAAGTGATTTAAAATAAACCCACTGTGGTGGAGGTGTTTGTTATGATGGTCCAATTTAATTTCTGGAGTGAGCACCTGGGATAAAAAGTCTCTTTAAAAAGCCTAAGTTATACATGTGTGTAGGTTGGCTTTTCATTAAGAGGAAAAAGTAATAAAGTTATTTAAATATTTAATTTCATGAAAGACATAGCCAAATAAAATTTACAAATATAGTGTGTTGCATATTAATATAGTGAAAAGTAAAGAAATTGAGTTTAATCTAAAATGCCAGTCTTTAATACATTTATTTAATCTTAAGTTATCAGTTACTCTAGTTTGATAAATATTATCATATCTGTCTCAAACTTCTATTTGTGTACCCAAGCTTCAAAACCTGTAAAAACTAATCTGTAAATATATTTGAGTTATAGAGCGTGGCCATTGCCTCTGAATGTCAGGTTATTTGATCATTGTTATCTTAGTATGCATGGCATCAGTTGTCATGCTGAGTCATAATGTCACTAAAATTGCTTTCATATAGACCCCTCTGTTCAGTTTTCTCTGATTCTGAAATGTTTCACTCTCCAATACAAAGGTGTACACCTTGTAGATTTTTACTTAAAGATGAAGTGAGAAACTGTTGATTTATGGTAGGACAACTGGGAAAGAATCTTGATCTGAGAACAGTGCATCAGCTGCAATCTTTGTATAGTCTCCTGTAAAGAAATTAGATAGTGCTTTTGATGCATTTACCAGGAAATCTTAACAGAGGCTAAGTGAAGTCTCTGTTCTCAAATTTCCAACTCTCCTCTTCAAATGAAGGGTCAGGTCTTCTGTGCCTGTGTGTGTGTGTACTCACAATACAACATACCACAGTTTAATACTTAGTAAGTATTATCTGTTTCAGTGCAAGCAGGGGAGACTTCTCAAGTCTGGCTTGAGACAGAGTGGACTTTGTCCAGTCACCCTGTGGGAACCCTAAAGAAGAATGAAAATCTAAATATTAAAAGAAAGGAGAAACCTTAGTCTAAGATATGCGGCCCTCAGTCAAAGAATGACCCACAAATGGTAGAGGAGACAATTATCTGAAACAAAATGTTAAAGAAAGCAGATTTGAGAGAGACTTGCTCATTAGTTAATTTTGCTTCTGACTTACCTCTATTTTAATTCCAAAAAAAGACTATTCTAGTTGGACAGAAAAACAAGAGCTGACCTGACTCACTACAAGAGGTTAATGCTTTCTGCAAGTCAAACTTTGGACCAAATCAACCAAATTATTTAATACAAACAAAAAACTTCAGTGATCCAGCCAAATTTCTACTGACAGCTTGTAATTTATTATGAAAAAGAGCTCAGAGGGTTCAGAAAACCAATTGCCATAATTTTCTTTTAACAGAGTTTAAGTTCAGAACGAGAGAGCAATTTTACTGTGACAGGCATTGCAAATGATATGCTATTGATAATGCATTCTGTTCTGTACTCAGAGGGGAAGCACGGAAAGGCCACAGGAGGCCAACCAGTAAAACTACTATAAGTAGTGCAAGATAGCTGCAAGCAAAACCATAATAAGTTTCCAACATAGGTTACTTCATTTTAAATAGATTTCAGAGTATGTTGGTTACTACGTATGGTAACTGATCTGATGCATCAGAAATAGTCCCACTCAGAACCATTTTTGACATCCTGTACTTTCAGTACCTTTTTTATTTTTGCTCCTACATGTCTTAAAGAACAACATGTCAGTCATTAAATGCCAGGCAAGTACCCACAGCTCTTGTATAATTAAAATCTAGGCTTGCAGAGTCCTTGTTTGGTAGGTAATGGACTTTTCTGTCATTTATTTTCAAAAACAAAACACCAGCGAGAGGTTGTTTATTCAGTTTGTTTGAATTTTATAGTGCCCTAACGCAGCAAAATTGTTCAGAGTGAAAAAGAATCTTCTGCATATTTTAGAGAAGTGTTCAAAGGAAGCAAATGGGCCTAATAAAACCTGGTGTGAGTCCCTTGACTTCAGGTCTGAATTTGATTCAATTAGATTACAGCTATAGTGCAATCTCAGAACTCAAAGTTGGACAAATGTACCAGAAATGTCAATTTTGTAACACAACAAATGATAACTTTTGTTAGTCCATCTCTTAGTTTTGGTAGCCCACATAAACCTCAGTGCAAAAATTACACATGTTACCAAAGCTAGGGGGAATGTTTTGGACCACTCTATTGTCTTTCCTCTTCCTCCTCCTCTTTGTCTCAATCCATCCCTCTTCCTCCCTCACCACCTCTTTTGAATCTTTCTCCACATTTTCCTTTCTACTCCAGTTCAGGTTGGCAGATATGATACAGAATTAGTAGCAGTCCTTCACTATGCTAATTCAGCTGTAGTACCTACTGAAATTGAGATGCTCACCATCCTAGTCATTTTACTCTCAGCAAATGTTTAGGTTAAGCACTTCCGTGGAGAAGCATTTGGCTACACTCCAGCTTTCAGCATTGGTTGTTAAACTATTTATGGGCATCCATGACACGCTGGTGAGGTTCAACTCTCACTTGAGTACCACTAATTTAAACTGAAAATTTGCATTAGAGTAAAAAATGAAGTACTTATGTGCCCATTTACCCTTGTTTTCACCAGAGTTGGGAAGCTTAAAAAGTTAGATCCCAGTCACCCAAAATCATCTATTCCCTCAACTGCTTTTAAAAGGGTGACATGTTAAAGTTAAAAAGAAAAATGTAACCCTAATTTTAAATCTAGCTGTTACAGGTGATTGTGTAACTCTTATCCTATCTTGGACTATGCTATTTAGAGATTAATATTGTTAGGTATCCCATAAATTAGCCTCAGCATATGTAAGCACTTAAAAATATTTGCATGGAGGAGACCACAGGGATAAATGTGCAATCATTATGATGGCTGCGCTTTTTTAAACTCTTATGCTGGTACCCTTTCTCTTTGATTGACAGTGTCCTTAACATGAACATCCTCTCACCAAAAACGATCAGAAAACTCTTTTATGAGTTGGGTTGATTTGATAGGGACACAAACACAGGTCTTCAGGAACAAAGTGCAATTTTTTAATTCACATTTTGCACATGGCATAACAATACTCTGGCACTGAACTGGTAGAAATGACTTTCAGTTACTGTATAAGATCATATCAAACAACATTTGTAATTGCAGCAACCCTTGTATTAAAATACAAGGTAGCATTTTAGCTGCTTGACATAGGATTTTATATTTTTCAGTCAGCATCCAGAGTCAGGATTGCCAATGATAAGAGGTGAAAGATTAGGTTTAAACTTGTTTGAAGCCCAATCAGCATTCTGACAAGAAAGGAATGTTCTGTTGCCTCTTGAAAAGAGCAATTTGGTGGTGCTTAGGTCATACGGGATTTTTCTAACTTGACAGCTTTCCATGCTGCCACTTTGTTTTTACAGCAGTGCAAAGTGGGCAGTGAATTATATTCCTGCACTTAATGCAGCTATGAATATTCCTCCTAACTTGTCAAGGCCTGAGGCAGAATTAAAATCTGCAAACAAAGAACATAAGAAAATTAGCAGGAAAAGAAATATAACAGTGTCTGATTACACTTACTTTGTTTACTATTATTACATTAGTTTGTTTGTACCAGAGTAGCATTTAGGAACCTAAATCAAAGATCAGGGCACCATTGTTCTAGGCACTTACAGACAAATAACAAAGAGGTCGGTTCCTGCCCTGGAGAGCTGGCAGTTTAGGTGTCGAACAGGATACAAGAAGTTGACAGAACAGACACAGAGGGTGGTAGGGTGAAAACCTTTGAAAAATCTCCCCTGGAGATATTAATCTCTTTTGTTTCCCTTCCAGGCTGTAGAAGAAATTACTTGATTGGTTTATAGGGGTTGTATTTTTTATGTATGTGAGAGAGAAAATAACTTGAGAGTGAGCCAAGTAGAAAAAATAAGTTGTGATTTTGTTCTGAAAGTGGTGAACTTACCATGGGAGTGAGTTACATAGTGCAGGTCCAGCTGCTGTAAAATTTCTACCTCCCGTACTTGCGAGTCGCCCACTTTACTTTCCTGATTCATAATGAGGTAAATAATAAAAATGAGATTGAGCATATGTTTTATCCCTCAGTGTTTGTAGTTAATATTGACAATAATCAGCATACCCTCATTACACCACACAGAGTATGTCTACATTGCAAGTGAAGGCATGATTTCGAACATGGGTAGGCATACGTTTGCTAGCTTTAATTTAGTTTGTACTCTGACTACTAACCCTAGCTAAAGCCTGCCACTGCATCTAAACTACTATTATTGCCTATTCTAGCTAGATTAAAGCTTGCTCTGCAGACATCCCCCGTTTTCTGTTAATTTCGCACATAACGGGCACAGGAAGATTGTGGGAAATGCATTGTTTCGCTAGCTAAGGTTGTTTTATACTTGTGGCTGAATGGTTGTAGCATCAAACTAATGTGATACACCAACATGATGTTCATGGGGCAATTTGCTGCCATTCCTGATTACATGTAAGTTAACCTTTCGGTTTGTGAGGTTAGGTGAGGTTTAGGTGAGTCTTGAGTTCCCACTTGACTGTTGTATTGATAAATCCTGATTCCTGATGCTAAGGTAATCGACATAAAATATACAGAGAAATTGGCATGAGGGGGAGGGATCTTTCTGAATAGCCGCCTTGAAATATTTTTAGTGCTTTAATGTGGTTGTGAATAAGTAGCTTTCACCTTCTCTTTTTGATGTTTTTTCCTATTTGCTGCACGTCTTATCTCATTTAGGCTATGCCCTCATACCTTCCACTAAATCTGATAACTTCTCAGACTCCAGCCACAGTGAGATCTCATCGCGGTCCAGCATCGTGAGTAACTGCTCTGCCGACTCAATGTCTGCAGCCCTACAGGATGAGAGATGTTTGCCTCAGTCTCTTACTGTCATGGATTCAGCAGGAGTAGCAGAAAGAAAAGAAACTCCTCAACCATCAGCCGAGTATAGCCAGCCTTGCTCTGGGTGAGAAGTGTTTGTGCTTTGGTACTTGGTTGTCTGACGTAAGGAAGAGGAGTGAACACTTTAGTCAAGACACAGTTAATGGCTATGCTGTAATTATTATTATTAACTTGTTGACAGCAATCAGTGTGCTAGCTGCTTTAAAACGTAGGGAAAGACATTTTTTTTCGCCCAAGGAGTTTGCAATATAATTTAGACAGACAAGAGCTTGTCTGCATCAGCAGGTTTTGGATGGATGTCTCTTGCAGGAAAATGCAAATGCATTGAGAGCTTGAAGGATATTTAACAAATTACCTGCTGGACGGTTCTGAGAAAGGCAGCTGAATGAGAAAAACATATTAGTAGTTATCACTGGCAATCAGTAGTACCAATCACTTTAATGTTTAATATCTAACCCAAATATTTTGATTTTAAAGTTGTTTTTATGATTGCTGCTGAGGTTGATTAGAAACTAGTTTACCGTTTTTTGGCTAGGGTTCCCATACCAGACATTTTGTTGTCTTATTAGTAAGATGGCTGCCACCAATAACTCATTCAAAGATGCCACACACATCTAAAAACTTGGGGCTTGATCCTGTGATGTGCTGGGCCTTGATAACTTCCCTGGAAATCAAGGGGCTCAGTATCTCTTGGGATCAAATGCTGGCTTTTCAGCCACGATGTATTTTATTCAGGGAGAGAGATTCTTTTTACATATGAAATATCAAATGCCTGTGCTGAGCAAGGTGTCAGTTTTTAAGGAGTGATAATGCTTGATATGCAACACTGGCAAAGATCTGCCTGTGGAGAGAAGTGAATGAATCTTTCTAATGAAAAAATAAAATGCACTTTTCATTGTTGAGTGCTATGAGGAGCTCTGTCTACTTGTGTAGCCGTGAAACCCAACAGTAATGTGACAAAGAATAATCAGTATTCTGTAGTGTTCTCTCCTTATAAATGAGCCAATTAGAGAGTGCATTGCTAAGATGATATAACTTTTGAATATTTACCAATCCCAGTTATTCCAGTGTGATAAAATTGGAATTAGTAAACCTATTTAAAGATGCATGTTATAAACTAACATAATTATCTTTTCTAAAAAGTACAGAACCTTCCAATTTCATCAAAGATATTGACATTTTAGTCACTGTAGACACAGTATAGTTAATTAAATACCTAATGTGCCACGGTATTGCAGCACAATACGACAATGTGTGTAAAATCACAATTTTTCAGAGCTCAGACTATTGCATTAAGGATATTATTGCAGCCTAAAGGTGGTCTTTTCTTGTATTTGTAGTTTAAAATCAGATCCCAACTCTGTATTATTGCTGTGTTTTAGTTTCCATAATTTTTTTGTGAAAGAAATATTTTTTACGGAAGAATTTAAAAGACAGAAAGGCAAAGGAATAAAAAATGCTCATAACATGATTCCGAAAAGTGTTCCTAGATTCCATAATACATCAATACACTGTACATGTTAATGATGAATTTTATATATTATTCCTGATATTCATTTATAGCAGTGGTTCCCAACCTTTTTGAGTGAAAGCCCCACTAGTTAACACTAGGTAAAACACGTGCCCCCTCGCACCTCCCTCACCAGTCATAAACACACACAACCCCTGTAAACACATAATGATAACAATAGTAATAACACCACATTACATAAATAATAATAATAAATTAATCTTACCTGCATAAGAAGCTAAGCCTTCCCCCGGCACAGTTGCCACCACACATCCCGTGTGGGCCCCACCTCTTCCCATCCCAGTGGGGTGATGGAGGTGGGCCCTGGCAGGTTGGCCAGGGCTGCTCCAGGCCCCCACCAGCATGGAGCAGCTCCTCTCTGGCTAGACACCTGCCCGGCTGCTGCGGGTTTGTTGGGGACTGCTCTTCCGCTCCAGTTGATGTGCAGCTCGGGGCTGCTGCTCCCTCAGGGGGCTTGCTTCTTTGCTCTAGCCGGCATGGAGCTTGGGAGGCTAAATGACTTCAATATTATTGAAGCCTCATGGACCCCCTATAATCTTTGGCATCCCCCTAATGATGGGAACTGTTGGGGGGGAACAGGTTGGGAACTGTTGATTTATAGCCCAACCCAGAGCTGCTCATGGAAGTTTTGAGTGGTGATTAGTAATCATGCTTTCTGTATTCTGGACCCATATAAAACCAAGCTTAATCCTGCACTGACAGCAGAAATACAATTTTTCATTTAAATAAATAGCTGCTAAGTAGCTTCTTTTGGAATCCTTTAGTATTCTGCCGCTTTAAATCCTCTCTACAAATGCCTGAGCCACCATGTCACAGTCCCTGGGTAGGCTGCCCCCCTGCAGAGACCTTTTGGCAGCCCCTGAGTGCACTCCTTTCAAGTAGAAGGCTTATGCCTCCACTTTTTGGGGTGACATCCTGCAATCCAACCATTCTCCAACTGGGTCTCCAAGGTACACCCTGTGGTTGCCAGCCGTGTTATGTAATAGGCCCAATGGGCAGAGAATCTGTGACAACATGCTTTTCCAGTGACACAGGAACAGCTTCTTCAAAAAACAGCATGATTTATTGTTCCAAAAGGTTCACAGTGCTTGCAGAAGTGGATATAAAATAACAAAGAAACCTTCAAGCATATTTCCCTATCTAAGCTTAACCTCTCTGTCCATAGCTTAAGTGGGTCTGGCTGATTCCACCTCTCTGAGTTAGGGAGTCGGCTTGCAGCATTCTCTCTCTCTCTCTCTCTCTCTCTCTGTGTGTGTGTGTGTGTGTGTGTGTGTGTGTCTGTCTGTCTGTCTGTCAGCCCCACAGCATGCCGACCACTTCCCCCCTCCTTTCTGCCAAAGGCACCTTTTAAACCATTCAGGGTCTTTTAATCTTTTAGGATCTCAGCCTTTGGAAAACAAAACCTCTTAACTTTGCTAGTGCCTGGAAGTAGCATCTCCCATTAATGGCCTCATGGCTTTCTTAGCTGCTCTGAAGGTGTGCACCTGAAACTGTTTTAATCCTTGTTTTGTTTCGTGCTGAGGTCAACCCCTAACCACAGTCTGAGTAGAGTTCAAGTAGGTAGTGATACGAAATTGAGCAGGGAACCCAAATCACACGTAATATTTATAAGAAATAATATAGCCATTTTCCAAAGTTCATCACACACAGCATTGCAGTGTTGTTTTTATTTTAAATAACTTGTGTTGTAGTCACTAAGCACAAACAAAGGTCTCTAACAGGCTAATTTCTATATGTGGGTTTTTCTGCATTTCTGTCACTTTAAAAAAATCCAGTTTTGTTTATAGCAGATTTTTTTAATTTTATTTTTATGTATTTTACTGTATTTTATTTTATTTTGTATTACATTTAGTGTTATATTATCCAAGACTGAAATGTAATCTGAAATGTTATGGTCGGAGCTATGACTATCCTTGAATAGCCGTGTTATTGGGCAATGCTGTAATACATTTTTGATCCTACTATGTTCCAAACTATGTTTTAAACCTGGATATTTTTGTTTCTGAGCACTTTGGGGGGCGATGTTATTTTTCTACCAACCTGTATTTTTCTTTCTAATTTATTTTGTCTTCAAATTTAGTTGGTCACTAACTAGACCTGCTATAATCAGAGGGATGGCTGTCACATCTTCCATGAGCAACGAGGAGATCTCCCATGAGCATATCACAATAGAAGCAGCAGACAGTGGTCGTGGAAGCTGGACTTCATGTTCAAGTAATTCTCATGATAACTTCCAGAATATCCAAACCCTGAAAAGTTGGGATCTTTTGAATTCTTATCGCCACACTCATTTAGATGGACCCATTGCTGAAGTGGAACCCACAAACTGTTGCCCTGAAGAGACTTGCTTGTATTCTGAAGGCTTTTCCAAAAATAACAGGCAGTCAAAAGCCAGCACGGAACTCAGTCAATCTCGGCAAAGCTGGGCCTCCTCGAGCTCTCTGTCAGACACGTATGAAACAAACTATGGGACAATTAAACGGAGAGGGCTGGAGCACTCTACAGTGGAGCAGACTGAGGTTTTGGACTCTAAGCCAGGCACTGATGCAAATTATAAAACTGTTACTTCAAGTACAGAAAAAGGCCTGATAGGTAAGCCAAGCCAAAAACCTATAGAAGCTTTCACATCTGTTTTGCATTTTAATATTAAGTTGTTAAGAAATTACATCAGCAGATCTGGGAGGCTGGGTTGCATGTTAAATCTAGTTTTACATGTGTTTTTAATCAAAGTAGTACCCAGACAATATGTTTTCAAACCACTTTTTTTTTTTTTAGACTAGGAAAATTAAAAGAATAAAACAGAATGCTTCCTTACAGCCTTATGGAAATGCAGGAGGCCCCTGTTCAGGGAAGTGTCAGGCAGTTTCTGCTTAAGGTCTCAGTGATCCTTTATTTCTTGAGTCTACTTTGAGATCACCTTTTTTAATCCCCCTCTTTTGCTTCTGTCCCACACACCCCTTATCGCTACAGATTTTCCTTTGGCAAGGAGGTCTGATCATGCCTCTCATGAGAGTCCACCTACACTGTTCCTTCCAGCAACCAGTAAACGAGGAGGTTGACTAGTGATGCAAAGAGACTGCGCACACTGTGTCCATAACTCTCCTGTCCCAGGAGCCCAGAAGCTATGCAGATTCCCTTCATAGCATCACGTTGCACTGCCTGCTGTTAGATTGCTTAGCCAGCTGACATTTGCATACTACAGGAGAAACACACACTTTCTTCTCCTATAAAATATGCCTTCCAAAGGCATATTTTATTACTGTGCACATGCTCTTTCAGTGTCTTTAATGAGCAGGATTGCCAAACAGCCAAGACTAAAGGAGTCAGGTTACAAACAAGATAAAACATGGAGCAAAGCTTTCTAAAAAATTGCTGAAGTTAGGGGTGAAGTTGAAACCCGATTTAATTACCGAGCAATTTGCTGGAGGGGCTTACTTTATCATTAGAGGGTAATTGCCTGAGCAGACTTATTCTTATGTCACATATAGGGTGGAGGCTTTGGATTGTATTCCTTCTCTCTTTCTGGATCTATGGAAAAAATGAGCCCATCTAAGAAAGTTTTCAAAAAAACCCTCCAATCTACTCAGTATGCACTTCCTTCCAGCACACACACATCCTACCCTAGTATCATATCCTAATCACTAGTGCACTCTTAATCAGCTCTGGCATGTGAGCCACTCAATACATTCTTGTTTATCTCTTGCTCCTTTCTCTCTTGTTTCAAATTCTGTTTATGTACCACATCACACACTTTTTTCTCTGCCTGCAGCCCATGTTGCTGTACTATATGCATTCATCGGTAACAAGCATTCAGCAACATAGCTGAACGGAATGGTATAGTTTAACATTGCATCCCATTCACTGAAGAGGAAAAATAGCTGGATGTGGCTCTTGGCTCACAAATAGATACTTAATTTTGCAAATACTTCATCATCATACATCACCAAAGATATGCTAGTTTTAGTTCACCACTTGTTTAGTCTGTTCTGGGTTGGGAAGATGGTTTCAGAGATGAGACTTTTGGAAGAAGAGAAGATCTCTATGGGAACAGGAGAAAATAAGGGACTCTCTTAAGGCAAAGGATCGATTCAGCTGAACTCACTTAATTTCTCATGAAAAGCTATTAAGCCAACTGTGTCTGAAAACACTTTTAACACAAGGAATTTGTGTGCTTTCAAAATGCTCATTAATAGTTTTGTTTTATATGCAGAATAGGAGGGGGTGATATTGAAACTTTTCTTACTTGGTATTTTAGGATCCTAGGTTTCTAGATGATTTATATTGCAAGAAGTTACAAGAATTATGGAGATGCAGCCATGTGGATGCCTGTAGCAGTGCTACATCCAACTCTACCAGTGGATAGCACTCTCACAGTTAATATTAGCAGAGGCACCTTTGGGAGTATAATATATAAGAAAATTAAAGTAACAATAATAATATTTTGCATTCAAATATTTCTTTTTCAAAGCGCTTTACAAATATTATCTAAGTAAAACATTCCACATTGTCTGATAGTTTGTACTTTTCCCCCTTAAATGAGGGGATGTTCTCACCTTGCAGTTGCTTTGTGGATATTCACTCTCCTTTCTACTTGTTTAATATTCACCACTCACATGAGTGAGGATGGCTGGATGGGACTTTCCTGTTCCTTTGGAACCAGACAGCCCAACTCTAATTGGTTGGTGGCGTATCTCTTGAGTTGCTTGAAGATCATTTGCCACAGGAGTTGTTTGCTGCACCTAAGACATCCTCTTTCCTCTTGAACTTCATGAATTTGTCCCTGATTCCAACACATGGCTGTACATAGCACTATCACTGATCATTTTCAAGTACATTTTTAAGGCATGTTTGATACTGATTTTGTGAAGGATAAGAGCCGTTTTATTTATAACCCTTGAGTGAGTTGATATACTTCACAAAAACTAGGGGTCACCCATTGAAATTAATAGGCAGCAGGTTTACAAACAAAAGGAAGTACTTATTCACACAGCGCCCAGTCAACCTGTGGAACTTATTTCCATGGGATGTTCGTGAAGGCCAAAAGTATCAGATCGATAAATCAGATAGATAGATAGATAGATAGATCAGATAGTGAGAGCTTCATATAGAGCTTTGGGTTTCTTCCTGCAGCATAGATGAGTGTAGAATACATACTAGTGTCATATTGCATTTCAGCAACTGTAGTAGAATCTTGTTATAATAAAGTCAGTTGTTTAAAGAACTTCTATTCTGTTTCATGAACAGGGCTGGAAGGTCAGGAGATGTACTTTCTATGCCTTTCTATGACCACATATTAATATGACCGCAAACTAATTGTGACTCTAAGCAAGTCAGTTAACCTCTCTTGTATTTCAGTTTCCCAGCCTGAAGAATGGAGGTGAAGAATACTTACCTCCCAGGATTACTGCAAGGATAATTCCATTAATATTTGTAGAGCGCTGTGAAAGCCTGTGATGGAAATTGCTATAGAAGTGCAGAGTATTATAACTACTGTAATTGTAATTGAAATATTTCAGTGCATTTAAACATGAGACCATAGTTCTATTTAACTTTAATTGGAGTTTCATTATATAAGTTCATTAGTTTTGCTATTACACTGACTTTTCAAAATAAGTATAAAGTATAAGTTAAAAGCGTAAAAACCTGCTGCTGTCATTATAACCAGTGTTTCTGCATTTGCCTTTTGTTATCTGTTTCTGTTTTGTCATTGTAACACTTCATGGTTTTTTAATGTTTTGTTTCATTTGTTTTCTTCATTAACATTTCCATTGCTTATTTCTTGTACCAGTGTACTGTGTCACGTCACCTAAGAAGGACGATAGGTATAGGGAGCCTCCGCCCACTCCTCCAGGATATATGGGGATTTCTTTAGCGGACATAAAGGAAGGATCACCCCATCACCCACACTTAAAGCCTCCAGACTATAGTGTGGCAGTGCAGAGGTCAAAGATGCTACATAGTGACCTCTCTAGACTTTCATCAGCTTCTCTCAATAGTGAACCAGTGGCCTGTATTTCATCGAAGATGCCTCAGTGGCATAAACGGCAGCCGTCCCATCCTAAACTAGCAGATATGACTGACGCAGATAGTGAAGAGGATGGTATGTTAACTAACTTGATAGATGTTAAATGAACTGCTGTGTAAATCAAGTCTTAGTACTGTGCAAAATGTTATCTCAAAATGATGTTCTTGAGTTTTTCTCAGCAATTCTTTGAGACTGAAACTGTTTTTAAAGAAAATGTATATGTTAAAATTAAGTGTGCCTTCATAGTCTAAAAGCATACTGAGCAATCATGTCACTAAATGGGTTCTTTATCAAAACATATGAAATCTACAAAAGTGTGATCGAGATGCACTCGATCCTATAGAGTGCTATCTTCCCCTTTAATTCTATACCCTTAAAAGGACACTGTCAGGTTAAAAATCGTATTTAAAAATACCACTTTGGCTTATTAATTCTTGAAGAATATTTAAAATCATAATTGCGATTCACTTTTTAAAATGTCTCTCTGTTTGGACGCAGTAAACAATAGGTTGTTCCACTCTTGGTTTTTCTTCAATTTCTGGTTGTTTTACACTCCAGTTTTAATGTGCAAATGTTGCAGGAGAATGTTTTAAAGCATTTTGTGAACAAAATAAATGAATGGAAACTTCTGTTGCTCTTAGGTTTTGTAAAAGTTTATTTGAAAATTTATTTATTTGAAATTTGGGCCAAACTGTAGCTGACAGTGCCTTCTTAAACTAAAATCTTCTACACCCTTGTTTGAAGTGACTGCCAATACTGCCATTAACAGTTCATGCTGCTTGCAACAATATATATGTAAAGTATTGCGCTTGAGAAAGCTGCTTCTCTGTGTGTAAAAGATGACTCCAAACTACTGTATCTTACACTATTCTTTCAATCTTCTATTGTGTTATGCATTAGTGTTACCAGTCCTTTCCTCCACTGTTAATGAACTGAAGCTTTTGAATTATAGTGCTTACAATCTGGCTTAAAACCAACACGCATTTAGAGCCAAAGCCCTTATGGTGTAAGGCAATCCTATTTTTGCATTGCATGATATTAGATTATTCTGCAGTGTATACCATGATTCTACCTTGTAGTAAAATCTTTTTAATTCCCGGTGTTGATTGAGCTAAGAGATTAAAAGATAATGGTACAAAGAGGCTAAGCAACACATTATTCCAAATTCTTGCAAATGAAACTTATTGTACAGTTTTAGATATTTTTCCTTTTTAGTTTTAAAATGCTTGAGTAACTATCATTTTGGAAAATTGCTTGCCAACCCTGCCCCCTTCTGCCCCGATGATTTGAAGTCACCTGTTTTTTCCATGTATCTTCATCAAATGGCCAAAAAAACGTGTAGGGTGGTAGAGGAACTTTTTGAATAATGCTATTTATTACATTCTGGTCATTTGATTAGGTTCTGAAAGCATTACACGCCAGTACAATCTTCACAGAATCACTAGAATCGTTAGAAGTAAATAGTGGGGCCTGGTCAACATATTGATAATGTACTGTATGTTCATGGCAGATGTTTGATGTAACAATTTACACTGGTTTTTTTGTTTTACAGAAGATGAACAAGTATCAGCAGTCTAACCATTGGGCTATCTATGAAAACCACTTCAAATCACAAGGAATGTGGGAATATGAACCATATGATTATGTTAGCTAATGCTGACAACTTGCTGCTACTAACCTCAGAAGTTGTATTTGCCTCAGCCATGGACAAGATGAACCTGGCTGGATCATATATCTCTTTAACTTACTTCACTTTACCACAGTCAGCTACCACAGCCTAAGAAAACTATTTATGCCTGTGATATAGATACCAGTTTCCAAGGAGTACAGACTACCTGAATACTGAAATCAGTATCATGAGAAGGATCAGTCTTACTACATTGGGACCACCAATTGTCAAGAACCACTTGAGACTTGGAAGCATTTTTCTGTATACTACCTTATCATCCTTTGGTAGATTTCCATGATATATATTTTCCACGTGACCATTATAATTCTAAAACTAAGAATGTTATTTTACATACTTAAGCAAAATTGGGGACACTACTGCAGTATTTGAAAAAGTAATTTATTAATTTGGAATTTATGGAAGGGTTTTCTTCTATTTGTACTGCGAGTGCTCTGGTTGGCTAGTGTGAACACCGAAAAAAAATGGGTACTAAATAGATATATATCAGTAATCTTTGTGCTGTTGAAACAGACACAGGTGTAACTATAGGCTTACACATGCAACATTAACTCATTCAGAAATACCCGGATTTTGGGGTGTGTACATAATGTAAATGGAGTAAAAGATTTGGAAGTTAATGTGCATACAGCAATGAAACACTGCCATCTCTTGGTCCTGTCCTAGAAAAATCTACAAATTATCTGTGGACGTCTTTAACTATGAGCCTGCTGAGAAAATAACAGGAGTTCTCCCACATTTCCCCAAATTAAAGGTTTGAAATATGGAGGTTTATTAATGTAGCATCTTAGCCGTAGGCGATTGCACATAAAACAATTATAAATACAAATTTTAAATCGACACAAGCCATTATGGAGTAATATTTGTGAAACTGAACATTCTGAGATATAATACATATCTGTAGTAGAATATAGTGTATAACTGATTCTGAAAACCTACAGCCTTCGTCCAATTAATTAGATTAGTATGTATCCAAGCATTTTTCAAGTCTTAGGGTGAAATCCTGGGCCAATTGAAGTCAGTGGGGATTTTCACTTGGATGGAGCTGGATTCACCTCTAATGTTCTTCTTGTACAATTAGGGTAAGCTAAGTTGCTTTCTTTAACTTTACTTAGCCAACTAGAGTACATGGGGTAAAACTGGAAATACCTGCATTTTCTTTCTTGTTCTAGCACAGAATGACTCTGTTAAATGTTAGAATTGGACATGAATGGGTGGATATGTGTTTTAACATTTTAATTGTAAATTTTAATGGTGATGTTTACACACTCAGCCCGAAAGAAGATCTTAATCATTTTTACACATGCCTCAAAGAACTTATATGTTATGTTATGAAAGCTTTAAGATTTCTTTTAATTTTTTTTCCTGGTGTAAGGCAAATGCATTTTCTGCAAATGACACAAGTACCAAAAACAACCCAAAGCCTTTGATGTGCATTACCCATATCTACTTGGGACTGATGTTGACATACATGAGAATGTGTGTGTTTGACAAACCTGTGTTTGTGTTCATGTGTGTGCCAGATTTAATATTATCCTGGTGCTGGAATTTACCCTGCATTGATCCTTGTATTCTGAAGTCCTAACTCAGTCAAGAGCAGTAATGTGGGGGAGAGTGCCTAATTAATAATTAATTGGTTGACGATATGTTAGATTTTGGTATGAGCATCTGAAGAATAAATAGCTGAAGAATCACACTGAAAAGCAGATTAGCTATTTCTTAAAGAATACTTTCTGTTTTTTCTAGGCCTTAATGTTTAAAATGTATTTGTGTAGGCCTTAATGAATCAAGATTAATATTAAGTGTCAAAATGGTCTAGGGTAAAATGATTACTTTCAGCATATGTAATGTTCACTTCTTAATCCTTAAAATGATGTCTTGCAGGATATAAATTGCAAATTCTAGTAATCCCAGAGTAAACTGTAATAGTTCGTTAGCTTCTAAGTGGTGCACAATAGGCTTAACATTTAATCATAAAATCATGTGTTTTGTGCCAGGTAAATTGAATCTTAAGGTTTCAGTGACCTCAGATATTGATTTGTCGTTTGTTTCAGCTTGTTGAACAAAAGTAAAGGATTAAGTCTTTGTTCTTGAGGTGACCTCCTTTCTGTCTAAGGGCCTGATACTGCTTCCACTGATGCCAGTGGGAAAACTCCCAATGACTCCCATGGGAGCTGGATTGGAGCCCTCATCTGGTATCCATTAAGCCAGCCATTTGATATTGATTACTCATTTAAAATTGGTGTTTGCACATCAACAGCATCAGTCTATTCAGCAGTACCTTTCAGGACATTGTTTTTAAAGTGAGTGAAAGTCTTGCTAATCATATTTTCCTAATAGACAATACAACCAATGTAAATAAACCATGCATCATCTATTGATAAATGAGCTACTTTTTCTGCTTCTTCTGACTTGGGCAGTGTGGCTTGCCTCTCTGCTTGTCCTTGCTATGACTTTGTTTGTTTTTTAAATCAACTGATCACATTGATCGGGGACAGTAACCAAATGTCGTGTGTCTTGTATGGATTTGAAGAGACATTATCCCTTTTTTCAGGTTTTAAAATTGTGAATTAAGATTCTGCTTAATTCAGGCTTTACATTGTTTCATGTAAGTGGTATCTCATGGAACCAAAAAATGTGAACTGACTTACCTGTACAGTACTCTGTCCCTTTTGATTTCTTTCCCTTACACAGCCCTAACTTCTGCTGAGCAATTAATGTCCCCACGAGTACTTTTCCTCCACTTACATTTTGTTGCTTGCTCTTTCACTAATTGTTTGCTCAAAAGCATAAAAAATGAAATTAGATAACTGAGCTTCTGATATATTACTTTGCGTGTCCCATAAGTACAATACAGTAACTCAAGGGGAATTTCTTCAGATATTTGCAGTATGCTTCCTTTAAGTTTTGGACCATAAGAGGAGTAGAACGATCAACAGTCACTATCAGAGTGGGAATTTGTATTTTCTTGCTCATGTGCTTAATCCAAACTCACTGAGTAGAGTCATTGGGGCCAATGAGACTTCCTACGTGGGAGATGATTGCAGGATGAAATTCATGGCTTCCTTCTAATTCTTAGGTTGTGATTGTGTGATGTGCTGAGTATCCTCCTCGGCCATTGAAGTCAATGGGAGATGGAGGTTGGCTAGCCACGTCCAAGGATTGAGTTTATAGGAAACATCAGTTGCAGAAAGAATCTGGTTTTTTATTGATTCTCTTGCAAAAGATAAATCTGAAAAGTCTTTCTTTGTTCATTCCTTAACTCTCCGATCAATTGGTTGCATACTACAATGCAAGTATGTCATTTTAAGCTTTTGTATAAATATTAGAATTAGTTTTTTTAAGAAGATATACTTATGACTGCCTTCAGAAAACCAGATTAGAAAAAAGGGATACTTTCTCTTTAGAAAAGCTTTATACATTATATTTAAAAATGGGGAGAAAAATGCATTTTGAATTCCCAATTCAGCTTTCGCTTATGTTGTGCTTTTTTGTTTTATCTTTATTTTTATATACCTAGAATGCAGGTTAGCTTGATATTAATAAATTTTAAATATGTGAGCATATTGGCAAAAACTGCACAGATGTAATGATATTCCAATAGCAATTGTACTGCACAAGTCAGTGATTGTAAAGTATTCCGTAACAAGCAATGTGTCTCCTATTTTTTGATACCTCTTACACTTATGTCTTTTAGAAAGACAGTGCCTCTGTATGCTTTTTGTATTTTTACTGAGTGATTGTAAATATTTGTTATATTTTTGGTTAAGAGAATGTTTAAAAGTACTGTTTATTATCCAATCTACTAATATGTTGGAGTCAATAAACAATCTGCATACATTAATTGTTTATAACCTGACCTTCTTTGATGATAAAAGTGTGTAACTGATCGGAGGATTCCACTGAGACAGTCAGAGTTCAGTTCTAGGGATATGCAAAGTGTTCAGTCAGAAGTGACATTTTGTTTGTCTGTGGCACCACCTGCAGTCCTGGTGAGGAACAGCAATTGAGTGTTTCTATTTTAAATCTGAATAAAAATAGGACAGAGCAATGGGAGCCTGGTCGGGGATATTGAGGAATTTGGCACTCTTAGGTGGCACTCAGGTTTTCTTGACAAAATGCTTAAGCTTGAATCATCCAACAGAGTGACTGAGATTGAAACACAGAGCTAGTTGCTGTTCCGCTGCTTGTCTTCTCTCCTCCACAAATGGGCAGGTCTCTTCCCCATGGCATTGGGTGGTGGTAAAATGTTGCTGTTGAGGGCTTTAGGACAAGGGCCTGCTCCTCACGTTAGGCTACCAGTGGTTTTGCCTCCAGCCATGGGTTCAGTTTTTTCCACCAAATTTGTTTTTCCCCTTTTTTAATTTGCATTTTCCCCCCTCCAGTAGTGACCTTTCAGCTTCTAGCTCCCCTCTCATTCTCCACAGCTGGAGCACTGAGGCTCTAACCCTCTGGGTCCTCTGGTGCAGCACTTCATTACCAGGCTCCCCCCTCACAGCAGGGGAGCAGCCAAGTTCAGGAGGTGCTACCTTTCAGGAGTGGCTATGGGCGAGCTGTGGCCTGTCTGCTTCCAGCCAATCCTCACTCGGCCAGGGCACATGGTTTTGGGGTCAGACAAGCACGTTGGGGGCCTTTTTTCTCCTGCAAACCTGCTAGGGGAAAATGTAACCAGGAGCCTCAGTTTTGCAAACGAGGGGACCCCACACAGCGTGTTCCAGGATAAGTCTTACCTACTCCATGTTCCAAAAAGAGCAAGTGCTGGCTTAAAGAGCTAATTTACAACTTTAATGAATAAGTCTGCACCACCCCCCCGTCGTCGCGTGCTGCTTTCCCGCCTCAACTCCGGCCTGAGCAGCCGCGAGGCACTGGCAAAGCCCAGAGGCCCCAGGCCGCCTCGGAGCGCAGCCTGTCAGCAGCACGCCGCGGTCGCGCGGGAGCAGCCCCGCTGGTGAGCTTCCCTCTGCGCTGCCCGCCCAGCAGCCTCCTGCCCTGCCCTGTCCCGCCCCTTGAGCCCATCCCAGCCCAGAGCCGGCTGAGAGCCTGGCCCGGGGACGTGCCGGCTGACAGGGCAGCTCGCATTCCTTCCCTCTCCCTCATGGCAGCCCCTCACCCCACTCGCCCCGGGCCCCTTCGCTCCGTCCTCCGGCCGCAGCCCTGCACACCGAGCTCCTCAGAGGGGCTGCCCGAGCCGGTGCCTGCACTCTGCCGCAAGAGAGGCCACTTCCGGGCCGGGTGACAGGCTGACACTCTCCCCTCCCCCTGGTAGCTAGACTTGGTGTCCGGTCAGTCATTGCCAGCTCCTCTTTTCGACCGGACTTCCCGCTCACACACCGAGCCTGTTCCCGTAGCGCATTAAGCAATGCGACTAGCCGCTGTCACGTTTGCTCTCTCAGTCCGCTGCCAGGGGAAGAAGGGCCGCGCTTTGCCTCCCCCACAGAGCACGTCTTCTGCCAAGGACCTATTTTTGCTTTTCAGCCAGGCAGGAGACCCAGCTCCCCCCTTCTCCTGTGCCTGTTCAAGGTGACTGGCGGCGGGGGCAGCTAGAACAACCTGGAAAAGTCTCCACCGAATTTTTTGAGAAGCTCCCCTCCCACCGCGGGATTTCAAACACAAAGGGCCCAGACTCTGTTAGGTACAAGTGCCCACCCCTTGCCTGCTTCCAGGAGAAGAGTCATAATACATTTTAACATAATACATTAGTGGTTCCACCACTTCCCTTGGGAAACTCTTGTATAGGTCAATAAGACTCACTATAAAGAAGGCATGTTTTCTCTTGATATTCAACTTAAAATATCCCTTAATTTCATCCAATTATTCCTAATTATATCCCCATTTATGGTAAATAATTCCCTCCTGTTTCAGGTTGCGTATCTTGTTACAACCCTCTCTTTTGTCCCCTTGATGTGTAAGTTACACCAATTTACACCCATTTAAACAACGCATAACATAAAACAGTTATGTCACCTCTTAATTTTCCCCTTTCATTTAGTTATTTATGGATCATCTGAAGGGTAAATTCACACCGAACCTTAATAAATAAGTAATTTTCTAGACTTTAGGTTGTAACCATAGGAAGCTAGGCATTGCCGGACTGGATCAGACCCAAGGTCTATCTGGTTCAGTGTCCCTTCTCTGATAGTGGCCAGCACCACTCTGGCCATTTCTGACAGTGGCTGGCTGCTGTCAGACGGGATACTTCAGGGGAAGGTGTGAGAATCCCACAGTAGGCATATCTGGGACAATCTGCCCCCCCCCCCCCCCCAACTCCACAGGTCTCATTCTGGTCTCTAATAGATATTGGCTTAAACCTTGAAGCGTGAGATTCATGAGTACGCACTGAGACAAGACTACCAGCATTCACTATCAAAAGCAGAAAGCTACTATTTCCATTGGAAGAAGTTTTCACTCAGCCAGTAGGGCATAGGAAAAGACTGTGAGCCAACCAGTTAAACCCAGGAAAATCATGCAACAAATGGCTACAGCTCTTCTGAACTCTTTCAGTTAATTATAAACGACCAAGAATGCTTTAAAATTGGGAAAGTAAAATGCCTCTGTTTTCTATTTTCCGAGGGTAGCTGTTTGGTGGGATTACTTCACTAGTGTGTGCTTCCCCTTTGATCTCTGGCATCCCAGGAGGTCTGTACTAGCAGATGAGCATGGCAGATTTCCTGCATCTTGATCATATTGGGGGTGAGACTAATCTCAGAGACACCTTCCTATTCCAAATGGAAGAATAAAACTCGTTACATCCACATGTAGAGAACAAATGCAAACCTCCTAACCTTGAAAGAGAAGAAAAATGCCAGGGTCTGTTCTTTTAACAGTAAATGGGGATTCATGTCCATCACTCATATCTATTAATAGGATTTAGAAGCCAGAGGGTGGGGTTCTCAACAGGGCTCATCATTGTTGGCTTTAGCTCTATTCCCATTTGTCAATGGTGTAAAACTCCCACGGGACGCAGAGTGAAGCCAATGTTGAACACTTTTGAAAATCCCATGTCAAAGGGGATCACTGAGGAGTGTTTGTTTGGAATTTGGCACAGGATACCTTGATATTTAAAGAAGCTGCTGAGCGAGCAGACACAACCTTTTAATTGATTTGTCAGGTGCTGGAGTATCTTATTTCAGTGTCGGAGAAAGTATTGAGCAAAGGAAACTGAGACCCACCCCATCCCCCATCACACACACATTTAAAGTGTTCTATTGATGGCTTTTTTCTTTTCTTTTTTTTTTTTTTGTTTTAAATCCTTTGGTTCTTTTGCCTGCTCGTCTTCTGTATTTTGCTGAACAGCTTCAGAAGCAAGCGGGCAGATATGCATTAAGATCTACATATCCTTTGTAAATCCAGAAAGAGGCGATATTTATTGATTTATTTCTAATAGTTCAGACAACAACATCCCGCTGTGCATTAGTTTTATCATTAATCGTTATAAAGGAACCACAAGGGAAAAGCTGAGGAGTGTGAATTAAATTCAATGGTGGAGGGTGGAAAAATTGCCACCAGAGGGTAGTATTGCATATCTAATCCTTTTGAAACTAATCCTTTTGAAAATCTTGGTTTGAGTACAATTAAGTAGGGCAGCAGCAGTCATTCAGGTTTAAATGTGCAAATAGTCAAAGCATCAATAAGGAAAAGGCTGCGTAAAGTCCTTTAAAAACGTTTATGCTCAAACAATGAACATCCCTTTGTGCTTGCAGCATGAGTCACTGGACTGTGTGCAGGGAACAAACAAAGGTCTGAGGGATAGATTTTTACTCTTTCCTCTCCATATCTGCCTCCCCTTTTCAGGGAGCTCCCATTGTCTCATCCCCAGCAGCAACCCTCTACACTGGCCTGTTCAGAGCCAGCACCAAGCTAATCTCTGCTACACAAGGGGTACAGAGACTTAAATGGGCTAGCACTATCCCATGTTGCTCCACACGCCTACCATCTCATGGCTGTCTGAACCGCTGGTGAGGATCCTTGTGCACCTATGTCTATCTGTTCTGCCTTTGTTTGACAGTGCATCCAAAAATGAAAACTAATGGAATTTCTGAAAACTTAAAATAATGAAATCCTAGGGGTGTGTGCATGCGGGGCGGTTGGGTTGGGAAGGGTGCAGTTCTCCCGGTGGCGAGGGGGTGAGTGTGGTGTCGTTCTCTCAGCAATGTTCCATGTTCACAGCTACAGGTTTCTACATGACTAATCTCCCTATAGCATTTCCTTATAACTGAATAGCCATTTAGAAATAGAAAAAAATGGCACTTAATTAAAATAAAAAGAAATGTTATTTCTATAAAAATAATACCAGAACCTTCTCTTTGTATATGGACTAAATGGCTGAGATTTTTCAAAGCTGCCTGAGGGACATGGCTGTCTCATTCCCATTGAAATGAATGGAAAATGGGTGTTCTGATCTTCTAGACATCTTTGAAAATGACGGGTAAAAGTTTTTTATAAATCATGGAATCAAAGAAATGCAGGGCTGGAAGGAACCTGGAGAAGTCATCTAGTCCAGCCTGCCTGCGCTGAAACAGAATCAAGTATACCTAGACCATCCCTGACAGGTGTTTGTCCAACCTGTTCTTAAAAACCTCTAATGATGGGGATTCCACACCCTCTTCGGGAAGGCTATTCTAGAGCTTAACTATCCTTATAGTTTCTTAACATCAAACCTAAATCGGCCTTGCTGCAGATTAAGCCCTTCTTCTTCTATCTTCTGTTGAGGTGGGAAAACAACTGATCAGAATCCTTGTTATAACAGCCCTTAACATATCTGAAGACTTATCAGGCCCTCTCTCAGCCTTCTTTTTACAAGTCTAAACGTGCCAAGCATAGGTGGAGTTTGACCGCTTAATTTGCAGGGGGGGCAGCCCATGGGCTGCTGGTGAACTGCCTCAGCCTGTTCGGTGAGGCTAGCTCCCGGCTCCGCCCCTTCTGCCTGAAGCCCCGCCCCTTCTGCCCCCTCTTCCGTCACAACCCCGGGCCCGCCCTGAGTGGCCAGAGCACCAGGCACCAGCCAGACCAGCTGGGTGGCTGCAGTGCTGGAGCACCCCAGCGGCAGGCAACCCGAGCGCCCCCAGAGCCCGTGCCCCAGCGCTGCACTGCTCCAACCCACCCTGGCCCCCAGAGTGCTGCCAGCCTGCCCCAACCCTAGGCTGGCTCTGGCTGCTCTGCCCCAGCCCCTGGAGTGCTGCCAGCCCAAGCACTCCCAGCTGCTGGAGCACTGCTGGCCTGCGTCACACTGGCCCACCTAAGCACCAGCCCTCCATGTCCCCAGGCTGGCCTGTAGCCGGCCGGCCCACCGACCGGCTCTGGGCTAGCCAGTCTGCCCCAGGTAGCCACCTGCCTCCTGCTCAGTCCCCCTCCCAGCTGAGTAGGTGGGCTGCAGCTGCTTGCCTCCTGGCTGGTCCCAATATAAAGCCGGGAGTCCGGGACCTTGGTGGTACCATCTCCCTCCCGCCTGGTCCCGGCACATAGCCATCATAAATTTGGGGGGGCAATGACCCCTTATGTCCCCCCAAAACTCCTTTTTAATCTTTCCTGTTAGGTCAGGTTTTCTAAACTACCTGCCTCTTTTGCTGTTTTCCTCTGGTGTGTCTCTAATTCGTCCACCTCTCTCCTAAAAAGTGGTGCCCAGAACTGGACGCAGTACTCTAGCTGTGGCTTCACCAGTGTGGACTACAGCAGGACAGTTACCTCCCGAGTTGTACATATGACACTCCCATTAATACACTGCAAAATGATATATATTTTTCGCAGCTGCATCACATTGTTGATTCATATTCCATTTGTGATCCACTGTAACCCCCAGATCCTTTTCAGCAGTACTACTGTCTAGCCGGTTATTCCCCATTTTGTAGTTGTGCATTTGCTTTTTCCTTGCTCATGGTAGTACTTTGCACTTGTCTTTATTGAATTGCAACGAATTCTCCAATTTATCAAGGTCCCCTTTTGAATTCTAATCCTGTCCTCCAAACTGCTAGCAACAGTCAATTCAATACTAATAAACTCAGCAAACACATAACAACATAAAATAGATCTCATAACACAGGTGTCAGCCAAAGCTGCAGCAGAAAATCCTGTCCAAGAATGTATTCAGAATACTGATGTTGTAGTTGTTGTTGGCTTGTCCTGCAACAATCATATTTGGCCATGAAGTTCAAGAATGATTTCAACAACTTCTACAGGATCCTTTGTAAGGGCTTCATCCAAGCAGGAAAGTTTCACGTTCCTTACAATATTCCATTCAAGGTAAGTGTGCTCCTGACGTATCTTGCAGAGTGTGGATATATCTTCGTCCCATCACTGTTGATTGTCATTCACACAGTGTGCCCTGCCCACAATCTCATAGTAGTGGATATTATTTTCTGAGATTCTTTGATATCAATGAGAGGATCTTTCATCTTTTGACCTTTTATTTCAGCTAATATTTCCCTTGTTAGGGCATCAATATTCTCAACCATTCTCATTCCAACCTGTGTTTCTGATCTTCCAATTTTGGCCAGGCCATCAACTATCTCATGCCCTATACACCAACGTGTATTTGAAAAGTCAATTTATTGCCTCACTTTTTGATCCGTTGAGACTCCTTATGAATTGTATTTTATTGATAGCATTTTGGTTTCTTCTAAAGGCACCAAAGATCATCACCTGCGAGTCAGCAAACATCACACCATCCACCTCTATTTCTGTTCTGAGTATTTCTCTCAGCGAAGTGAGAACAGTGTTTAGAATGTATTGAATGCTTGTAAGTTGCTGCATGTGTTAGTCTCACTTACAATTTAGCTCACTTATAATCTCACAGTATCCTGTATTGTAAGGTAATATTTGAGACGTTGTATTTTAAGCCTCTGTGACTGTAATACAGGAGAGAGAAATTAACTAGTGTGAAGTGCTGATTGCCAACCAAAGTTGTTACATTTGTTGTCTTGCCTTCCCCCTGCGAAGATGAGTCATGCAAGTGGATTTCTCCGATCAGTTGAGTTTATAGCCGAGAATACATGGGTGGTGGGGATAAAAGCCCCAAACAAAAGGAAACTGATTACTGCTATGCTGCTTGGACTCCAGGGAGGGGCGGTAAGTTTTCTAGGCATAAGTAAGAGATCCTAGCTGCTTAGCTTGGCTTAGCCCTAAGAGACAAATAAAGCTTGCTTATTATAGAAGTTGTGATTTCCATTTGAAACTTAAGGCAGTAGCTCATTTGTGTATATATGTTTACCTGCTTTAACCTTATAAATAACTCTCTTGTTTCCTTTTCCTAATTAATAAATCTGTGCATAGTTTATTATAGGATTGGCTGTAAGCATAGTCTTTGGTGTGCGATCTAAGGTGCAACTGACCTGGGGTAAGTGGCTGTCCTTTGGGGCTGGGAATAACCTGAATATTGCTGTGATTCTTGGTGTAAGAGACCCATCTATCACAAAGGTCTGGCAAGATAGATCAGAGTACCCAAGAGGACGGTCTGTGACTCCATGTTAAGGCTGTTATAGTGCCTCAGGCGTTTACACTTGATAGCTGGTTGGTGAAATCTAAGGACAGAACTCACAACCAGTTTGTGCCCTGCTTCTTAACATTCTCCCCTGAGGTTAGTGATCATGCTCTTGAGCCACTGCAGGCAGCATTACACGGTCCTAATCTTCCAGCCAGGCATGCCAAGAACAGGGTGTCTTGTATTTAGCTGCAGAAAGTCTGATTAGATACTCATCCCAATATCTATGCAGGGAGCAGATTTAAGCTTCCAGTTGCTAAGGGTTAGCCTTGTGGCAGCCATCGGGCCTTCCTGACTCATCCCTTTTCCAAATGGCGGGGTATGTGCAATGATAGTGTATTTCTAAAATAAATGCCCATAGGTCCCAGGAGTCATTCTGGTTCTTCTCACAGCAGCGCTCCAAGAAGGGGCAATTGTGACTCATCTTGGAGCACAGTGAGTAGCTTTGTCCTCCACAGACTTTGTTGGGTGATACTGTGAAGCAGCTCACTGAACTAGCCCAGAGCCACAAAGCTAGAGAGCTCCTTGGGACGCTCCAGGTTGTTGGTTTTTGTTTGTTTTATAGCAGAGCCCAGGGGTCCCAACTGAGATTGTGGAAAAATACTTCTCTGCACATTTTAGAGCTTTCCAGCCCAGGTTGTTACCACTATTATTTGCAGTAGAGGAGTGCCTACAGGGTCGTTCTCAGTTGTGCTAGTCCCTGTCCCAAAGAGTGTACAATCTGAATAGACAAGTCAGACAAAGGGTGGGAGGGAAAACAGGTACAGAGAGGGCAAGTGGCTTGCCCAGAATCGATCACACGGCAGGTCAGTGGCAGAGCGAGGGGTAGAACTTGGATCTCCTGGCTCAGTGCTCTACCCACTAATCCACACTACTTTCCCTGGCAATAATGCTGCCACACTTACTTACCCTGGGACTCCATCTAGGTGACCTGGTGTCCTGATATTAGGGTCTTTGTCTTATATAGGCAACTGTTACTCCCCCTCTCAACCATCCTGATTTTTCACACTTGCTATCTGGGCACCCTAACCCCATCCCACCTCTAGCAAATCATGACCATTCCATCCAGCTGTTTATGATAACTTGTCTCTGGCTTTACTTCATTTTAAGGGTTTAGAGCCTGATCCAAAGCCCACTGAGGTCAATGGGAGTCTTTCCATGGTTTACACTGGGCTCTGGCACAGGCCCCAAACTAATCTCCGGACACTAACTGGGTCTCATCTCACTGTCACTATAGATTCTTGACTCTTGGTAAGTGCAGAAAAGAGAGGCTGAGCTTGTAGAAAAGTTTATGCACCTTTAAAGGATTCAGTCCAATATTCTTCTGAGTTTTTCTTTCAAGCATCCTAGATACTTTGTTTTTCATTTGCAATAGTTATCCTACCTTGTAATAGCTGGGGAGGCGGATTAAGAGTTTTGGGCCTTGTCTTGACTGCTTTTTCACAGTTTTGTTTGGCTCAGTATCTGATCTCCAGGATAGAAACTTGTATCAGCTCACCTTGTAATTGATTAATGGCTGTAGAATTTTCCTTTCCTACAGCTCCGTTTATTAGAGATGCAAGCAAACTATTAAGAAAATCGGTAAATGCTTTTCTCGCTCAGGTTTTATTGAAAGGTGCAGTACCATTATTGCCATATTGCAGTGAGGAATTTGTTTTGTAAAATCAAATTAACAGGAAGCAGTTTCATTAGTGAGTATTGCTGCTTAATGAGTTATTTTGATTTCAGGCTTTTTTTTTTTTTTTTTAAAGTGTCCTTAAAAGCTATTTGGAACAGCCTGAAGAGTCGTAGTTTATTTAACTAAAATTGCTTTAGTTAGATAACTGAGACCAGAATGTCTGATAACACCATACTTATGTTTAAAATGCCACAGAGCCATCATGAGTTGGGGTTATGCCTCTCTATCAGGCATGTGGGTTGGATTCCACTTAGCCCAGAGTGAGTGATTTCAACAATGCATGAGGGTGAATATAGGACAAACCCCCTTTCAGCTGTCCCTCATTACAAGAAAGAGCCCTCATGTAAGATGCATTTTCAGCCTTACACAAACCTGAGGTTATCCCACTCCTATTATTGTAGATTTGCATCAGAAATACTGATTTATGAAAGTGAGGGTGCAGGTAACATTAGTTATACTACATAAATGACTGCCGTATCATGTGAAGCTTTCCATACTATTTTTTCCTGTCCCTCTTTTGGGCCTTTGCCACATACTGGGCCTGATTTTTTAAAAAAACTTGCCCTTCCTATTTCTGCAAATAACTGAATACAATTTGGTGGGGAGCAAATGAGGACCCAGAAACATTTAGTTACCAGATTCTGGCCACAGCTAGGATTACATTTCCTTATTTGCTCTTGTAGATAAATGTGCCCTTAAAATTGGCCCCATGTTGTCTGCAGGGTCAAAAAAGAGATGGCAGAGTGTTAAAGCTCAGCCCCTTGGGATCACACTGAAAAGGCTACACTTACTCTGGATGGTAAGGATGGTTTTGTGGTGAAAGTACAGGCCTATCTTACTTCTGCTGCTCACCTCCTTTGTGATCTTGGGGAAATGATTTAACATCGCTGTTGATTTGCTAATCTATAAAATGGGGATATTTCACCATCATCATCATAGGCTAATCATGAATGTTGCCAAAGTGTCCGTGGATAGAAAGCCGATTAGAAGTATTAAGGCACCAGTCACAAATGCAAGCTATATTATCCTTGCAATCCAAATTGTCCATGTTGCGTGATCATAGTCTTTATTATGTTCAAGTATCCAAACTGCATGTGTGTGCTGTAGGGGCTGAGTGTAGGTTAGATGCTGTGGCAAGGAAAACGGCAGGAACCAGGAGTCCAATATTTCCCAAACAGTACTGTATCTTACATTAAGCATTTACAGCCCGAGTTTTGTTTCGTGAAAGGAAAATTGAATCTCTTGAAAAAGACAGTGCTAGCAAAGAATTATAAGGATGTTAGAAATCCTAGCAGGCATTGAGGCCTCTGCCTGAGTCAGATTCCTGGGGAGAACACAAGTGATCTTTGTTAATATCCTTCCCTAGTAGTCATCTGTTGGGGATGCGATAAAGGGAAACAGGAATGATAGTTCTATTGTGGGTGTTTCATACACTAGCGTCATTAATGATAATGTTGCCCCATTGGCCTAAATGATTAGCCAAAATATGGGGCCTAGCAGGGTTGTTTCTGTTTGGATGAGAGAAATCAGTGATACAAGCTGGGTATATGTCTGATGTAATCTTGTTTCCCTGACAGACGACAGCAGGAGGTTTTCTTGGTCCAAAATCCGCAAACATACCACAGCAGCAAGCTCTGTGCCTGAGAAGTTCTGTCTACTTCCTTTCAGGGTCATGCTGACAACTCCTTCTGTTTTGACATGCCCTCTCCAGCACACACACGGCCTGTAGCCAGCATTCTAGCCCCTGTGTTTGCAACTAGGAAATCCCCCTGTTAATGCCAGGATTTACCTCTGGCGTGGCCATGTGACTTAGTCCTTGGGTGGTAGCCTCTATCATCTGTAGCTGGTTTACTTCATAAAAGGGCTAGATTGCACATTCTGTTGGGCCAGAAAGAGAGTGTTTAGTACATCTATTGGCTTTAATGATGTCTGTGATTTTCGTTGGATCCAAGGCACACAGCCCTCATGGCAGCTCTTAGTACCTTTCAACATAACAATACTTTGTATCTATCTAACAATTTTTCACCTGTAGATCTCCACATGTTTTACAAAAGGTGGGAAAGCATCACTGTCTCCAGGCTATAGGTGAGATAGTTGAGGCACTGGGAGGCTAAGATTTGCCCAAGGTGTCACAGCAAGTCAGTGGCAGAATTGGGACTAGGAACCAGGTTTCCTGATTCCAAGCCCCACGCTTACTCTACTAGATGGCAGCTGCCCATACCCAATTTGGAGGCTGTGGGCAATAACCCCACTCTATCTCACATGCAGAGAAAGCTCGCTAATTACTCAGTGCTGCCGTGGGGTGCAGAATCTTGCAAAAGGCTAACTGATATAAGTTTTAGTCCAAAAAAGCATTAAAGCACCTGGTTCACCTTAAGCACAGTAGTCCCAGATCCAGGCCACAGAAGGGAGATGCATTGTACCAAGAAAATAGTTGAGACTTGAGCCTGCAGGACCAGCCCAAGAGAGTGAATACTTCATGATAGAAGAAACATTTTGGGGAGGGCAGTGTTTTTAACAGAGACAGGCATTCTGTACCCTGCCACAGACTTGACTATATAATACTCGGTCTCCTCTGAAATGGGAATCAGCAGGTTTTGAAGCATATGAGGACAGAGCCTTTGAAGTTGCTCAGAGTGAGGATGCTGATGGCCAGACCATGGTTTGTTGGTAAAGCTGGTGCTTTTGACATTATTTCCATATGGATATTTGGCCTGAACTTGCCACTTTCCCTTTTCATTGGGATTTCTGATTTATTTTTCCCTGACCCCAGGATTGCCCATAGGAGATATTCATCTCATATACAGGAGAACCAGGACATATGCACACACATACACAATCATGCATTCAGACAGAATAGGAAGTGTACATGGTCCATTAGGCAACCTCACACAAGGTATTTTTCTTAAATTATCTTGTCTATTTTTCTTAGCTCCATAGGGAACTGATTCAACCTGCTGCCAGCCAATAATTTATTTGTTGTGATGTCCATGCTCTAGGTTAGCCCTCGACAGCTGAGAGGGGAGGGAAAAACTGGGGCACGATGCTGTTGCAGTGAGGTTGTGGCTTTTAATGTCAACTATTCATCCAAGTTTTTTCCCTTCCCTTCTTTAGGGAGTCAGATTTTTATTAATGATTGTGCTCTCCTGCAGCTGTTAAAAGGAATTGAGATCTTCTATGTCGGGATAATGTTTGAAATTTATTCACTGTCACTTCTAAACTCTTTTCCTAGCAGATGTCAGACAGTAGGCTTGCTTGATACGTTTCCTGTTTTACGTACAACTTCCTATTGAGTCATTACTTTTCTGATTGCCCAGCTGTAGCAAAGTAGCTAATGTGCCCCCCTCCCATGGTGTTTAATGTGGAGTGTATGCTACAGCAGTGGTTCCCAACCTTTTTGAGTAAAAGCCCCACTAGTTAACACTAGGTAAAACACGTGCGCCCCCTTGACCTGGCCATAAACACATATAACTCCTATAGACACATATAATGATGATGATAATTCCACTAAATGACATAAATAATAATAATAAATTACTCTTCTCTTAGTAGGAAGCTGAGCTTTCCCCCTCTTCCCGTCCCTCATGGACGGAGGATAATGGAGCTGGTGGGCTAGCTGGGCCTGCTACAGGCTCCCACTGGTGCAGGGTTGGGGGGTGGGGAGGGTGCTCTTCCACTCCGGCTGGCACAGAGCTTGGGGCTACTGCACCCAGCTGGCATGGGACTTGGCGGGCTAAATTACCTCAATATTACTGAAGCCTCATTGACCCTCTGTAATCTTTGGCGCCCCCCCCTTTCCCCAAAGGGTTCCCACACCCCAGGCTAGGGATCATGCTACATCAAGGCAAAGCATTATTGGCTGCACTGCCATGGTGCAAAGTTCCAGAGGGGTAGCCGTGTTAGTCTGTATACAGCAAAAACAACGAGAGTCCTGTAGTACCTTAAAGACTAACAAATTTCTGCGGGCATAAGCTTTCGTGGGTTGCAACCCACTTCTTCAGATGCATCGGCAGCCCACGGAAGCTTATGCCCGCAGAAATTTGTTAGTCTTTAAGGTGCTACAGGACTCTCGTATTGGCTGCACTGATTTTTTTTAAATTAGATATACTGCACACACATTACAAAGAAAAACTGAATAAGGCTAGCTAACCTAGGGATATGTTCTAAATGCCTATACAGGAGCATGAGCATAGATGACAACTACCCAGAGGTGTGAGCTAAGGGAAGGAAAGACTTTTTAATAAAAAGAGAGGAATGTGTTTGTGTCAATAAATCATACTTTACACTTATGATGCATAGTGCATTCATTTGTCAAGGGATCACAAAGCATTTAACATCCCTGCATACCTCTCAACGCTCCTGTGAGGTAGGTGAGTGTTCTTGCATCCCTTTTGCACATTGGTACACAAACACAGTCTTGCCCAAGGTCACACAGTGAGTCAGCAACAAAGCAGAGAATATTGACCATGAGCTTTCATTCCCAGTCACCTGCCTTAGCCGCTGGATAGATTCTGGACCATACAGTAGCATAAGTAACATAAATATTACATAGGACCCTAATTTGCAAAACCAAACCAAAATCAGTCATGTAATTTACAAAACCAGCTCCTACTCCTGGCACTAGCTTATTTCCCAGTTTCTGTTATTCACTAGTTTTGGGAGTGGTGCATTGCTAACTATATTGGTGCTTCTTTATTCAATATGCTTATTTCCTCCAGATCTGATGGAAAACTTTCACTGTACAAAAAAAGCTGTCGGTCTAAGTTTGAGTTTCATTCACTGAGAGCATTCAACCAAAATATTTTCTAATTTTCTGCTGGAAAGCAAGTCTCAATCAGATTTTACTGGGAAGAATTAGTAACTGGTTATTAAACTGGAAGAATATCATGGTTTTATGTGCTTGAGGAAAAGTCAAGAATTGCCTCTCCAAAGTTAATCTGAAAAGGGAGATTAAGCTTTCTTAAAGCACAAAGGAGGAATAGTACTAATTTAGCAGATGTTGCTGGCTAGAAGAGTCTATTTGCTGCTTGCTATGAAAATAAACTTTGAGATGTGAACAAAACCAATCCTGACAGTAGAGAATGCATCTAACACCCTCTTTTCTGCCTTCCCTTCTTTTCTCCTCCCCAAAACCAGTCGAAGCAGCTCCTGAAAAGCTTTGCAAGAAATATTGGTTAGGTATTACGGGGTGTTCATTTTTTTGTCAGGACTATAAAGTACTCCGGGGTTGGGGACGGCAATAGAGTTCAGTGTAGCTGCTAACAGACCGTGCTAAAAATCCCCATTTGCCTTTGCTGTGTGTATTTGATTACCTGAATCATGGATTGTTACTTCCCCTTCTTGTAAATCCTGCGTCATGGGGGTGAGAGAGGGGACTGGCCCCTTAAGGGGATGTGGGGGGCTCATCCAGCCTGCTGTCAGTTTGTTAACACAGGGGAGAGGCCTGGTTAAGGGAGTTGGACCTAGGAAGGGGATAATGGGAGTAGCTAGCTGAGCCCAGTTAGTCAGACCTTGTTACACCTGAGGAGGGGGTGCGTTGGGCAGGGTGGAAGTGAGCACATACAAGTTTCTTTCTCTTCACTGTTGGAGCAAGTGGTGAGAGGAAGTGCTGACATATGGGGCTAGGTCTCCCCCCCTCCCCCCAACCTCTGCTAGGTGGGGCTGGCCCAAGCTGCTTGCCTCAGCCCTGCCCCCCCTCACTGCACGGGGCTGGCATCACTATGGTTTGAGCCCTGCCTGCTCCCTGTGCCCTGCCCCCCTTCCTTGCCCAGGGCTGGAGTCACAGCTTGCTTAAGCCCTGACTGCCCCGCTCCCCGCCACCCCTGCGTGGGGCAGGCATTGTTGTTCACGCCTCCCCCCGGCAAGTCCCTCCACACCCCACTTTTTTGACAAATGTCTATATTTACCAAAAAAGTTGGGCTGGCCAGGACAGGGCTTAAAAAAGGGACTGTTCCGGCCAAAATGGGACATATGCTCACTCTGTTTAGTGGCCCTTAGGAAGGAGAAAGGAACTGACAAGGGCTGCAGTTCTCTCTGCAGTGGGCACTAGGGAGGGGCAGAGGACAAAATAAGAATCCAGAGCAGAGTAAGGGCTTTAAGCCTGCGAGAGCAGAAGATGCTGGAGTTGATTTATTCGATTAGTTACATTTTGAGGAGCCTTAGGGTTCCCAGACATAGGAAAGAATCATTTTAAAAAATAATAAGTGTTGGTATGTTGTGTTTTCCAATCTGGATAATGGGACACTGTTACCCTGGAAGGCTGGAGGGCCGAGTCACTATAAGAACTAGAGTACCAGGGCCGAAGGAGGTGATCTAGGGGACAGTTCTGCAATGCCACACCTGATCATGTGTGGGGTGTGCCAGCCCATGTTTGGGATGAGTCACAGATCATGTGTGGGGTGAGTCACATGTCTATATCCTGATTCAGGAAAGCACCTAAGGCAAATGCTTTACTTTTGAAAAGCACATGCTTTTAGGCTGTTTTGTCAACTCTTGTGATTTAATCTCAGCTCACGTGATACTTTGTGTTTTTCTTAAAACCTCAGTTCCTAGAAGCAGGAGATTATGTGAGAATCTCAGCTTTCATTTAAAAAAATGAAGTAAATTTCTAACCCTCACAATTGTGGAGAAAAGACTGAAAATCTGACACACGGCAACAATTAAAAGAACCCCGCACTTCTTATTTTTTAAAATATTTCATCATTTTTGAGGGGACAGGCTCATGATTTTAAGTGTTTGGGGCTGGCAATGGTCATAAAGCTATGGAAGGGCTCCACAGCTCTTCACCAGCTCAGTCTGAATCAGCCTTGTAAACAAACCACGGAGAATTATAGTGTGAATGCTGGCGTATTCCCTTGGAGGTGGTTAGCAACAGCCCTTCATCCTTGTCTTGCTTTGGACGACCTAATGGTTCCTTCCCAATTTTAATTTTGGTGATAGTTTGAAACAGTTATGTCATCTCTATTTGATTTTCTTTGTTGTCCTTTAGTTACTATATATGTTTTCTTTCTTGTCTGTCAACCAGATAGCATGGTGATTTATTTTGTTGCATTTACTTTGTTTCCTTATGGTAGGAGTAGTGCTTCCACGGAGTGCAGCTCTGGTCACGCAGGAGGAAGTTGATTCAGTCTAGTGAGTACAAGGGTGAGGTAGGTTAACTTTGCGGTTTTGTAAGAAGTGTCCTAGTATAATGTAATGACTAGTGTGTTACTGCTGCCCTCTGCTGGATGGCATATCATGTTTGCTCTGCCCCTGTGTTTTGGACAGACTGGCTCAGATTTTTAAAGATATTACTGAGCTCAGTGTTGCATCACCTAAGTGATTTAGCAGCCTTACTCATTTTAAAGGGATTTAGGCACTCATAACCCTAAATTCTATTGACTGCCAATGCTATTTAGACTCCTAAGTGCCTAAATCTCTTTTGAAAATGGATTTAGGCTCCAAAATCAATTAGGCATTGCAGTACTGAGCTCAGCAATGCCTAAATGGCCTTAAAAATCAGGGCCTTTGTTTCAAATATATTTGAGAATCTTGGATGAAAAGTGCTGTATAAATGCTAATTATTATTATTATGAATTATTGTTGTGTCGAAGGAAGATTCTGGTTTAATCCGAGTTCAGGATCCCTGAGTTTTTTGAAGTGGAAGGTCCTGAGTTTCTGTTCACACTGTGAGTTTGATGGCCAGGTATCACAATTAAAGGAGACCACGAACCGTATTTCTGGAAAATGATCTGATGTTTTCCATAAAGGGGTCATTTCTTTTCCTCTCAAAATTCTTGCCATAGCTCATATTTCAACAGGCCACACAGCTGTATGTATGTTGTAGGTCTAAACCAGCACAAAAGATGACTTGTTTGCTTCCATGGCAGAGTCAGAGCTTGGCAGCTGCTAGAGGGAAATAAGAGACTGACTTTCTCTACCTGTTATTGAATGCTTGTCCTGGGGATAATAATAAGAATTTTTTCTTTTTTGCTGAACTGCCAGTTCCTTTCCTTCTGGAAACTAGAAAGATTTCTTTTTTTTTTTATTTGTATGAGCTGCATGCTAATCAGGTTCCATAAACACTTCAATTCATTTCTGTATATTCATTAGAGGAGTAGAGTAATTACCAGTCAGACAACTCTGTAAGTCAGTCTTGGCTTTGGAGATATGAAGAAAAATGATAACTAAATTTCAACGTAGATCTAGTTGCATTTAACATTTATGAGTAGCAATAAAAGTGAAGTTTGCAATTGTATCTGCAGCATCAAACCACACAACATAATTTTACACACTCAAACATCTGTTTTAGGATCATAGCCGAGAATGTCAGATAACTGCCTTTTGTTTTAGACCTAAGTTAGGCATGATCGAGTTTATTATAAATTCAAACTAATTTATTAGTAAACAACACTTGTGTTGAACAATGCTACAGTATAATAGTCATGGGAATTATAAGTATGCAAAACATTTGGAGCAAGAAATTTACATGCTGCCAGTTCAGGATAATGTTGATACCTGATGGAATTAACCATTTTGCGAATAGGGGTCAGCAGGCAATGCTGATGCTGTGCTAGGATGCACCAAGGAAGATGCCAATGATTTACCAGCTCTCCATGAATTCCTGCTAATTAGTATCTGGGAAGGATGGCAATGAATAACAGTGAAAAGATGTTTCAGCTTCCTTGAAAATGAGAGGTAGATTGGGCCCTCATGCCTTTTTGTATGAATACTGTGTGCTCCATATCTGTATCTCAGGCTTATGTTTTTGAGATTGTACAATAACACTGATAGTATTCCTGTGTTAGATGAATAGTTGACCCCCCTCAGAAGGACTAACAACCTTAGATCACAGGTTAGGATGGCACAAAACAGTAAAATATGATACCAAAGTGGGCACAGAAAGGGAGTGGCAGATAAAGTGTGTCACAGAACAGGGGAGTTTTAATTATGCATTTCACGTTGTGAGCAAATATTCTACTAACCTAGCAGAGTCCCAAGAACAGTTAAATGAAAGATTAGAAATCTTTGCCTGCACCTCCCTTCCGCAGTGTCCAGAGGAGAACAACAAAACTGATAAAAGGTTTAGAAAAACAGGCCTATGAGGAAAGGTTAAAAAACCAAAAAAACTTTAGTCCTGAGAAAAGAATACTGAGGAGGGGAGGACCTGATAAGCCTTCAAATATTGTAAGGGCAGTTATAAGGAGGACTATGATCAATGGTCTTCCATGTCCACTGAAGGAAGGACTAGAAGTAATGGGCTTAATCTGCAGCAAGGGAGATTTAGGTTAGATAGTAGGAAAAACTTTCCAACTATAAGGATAGCTAAGCAGTGAAGAGGCTTCCAAGGGATGTTGTGGAATCCCCATCATTAAAGGTTTTTAAGAGCAGGTTAGACAAACTCCTTCACAGGGATGGTCTAAGTTTACTTGGTCTTGCCACAGTGCAGCGGGCTGAACTTGATGACTTCTTGGGGTCCCTTCCAAACCTTACATTTCTATGATTCAGTGCTCTCTCAAATAGCTCTTCACCATATGTCATTATTACATCTGTCCAACCGATTGTATTTATTACACATCCCCATCAAGTGCCACTGTCTCTGAACTCTGCTCAATTACAAGAGGCATTATTTTTATGCTGTTACTGCTGTGTATCTCTGGTTGGAAGTCACCCTTTTTTCCACCATGTTTAGAAGTCACACCTTTGCTATTCACCTTTGCCATCTGCAGAAGAAATTAATTAGATTTAATAGAAGTCGCCCTCAGTTTTACAGTGGCAGGGGAAATAATTACATGTAATTGAAGATGTGACTTCTAAACAAGGACATATGGTTTCCAACAATATAGTTGACATCAGAAGGAACAAACAATTAACTGAGGACACACAAAAACTGTGTTGTGGGCTAAAGGCATTATTTTACACTATCTCACTTGTTCTTGCTTGCTTTTTTCATTGTAGTGGAAGTGTAATAGCCTCTTTGCTTAATCAAAAGCCAAAAGGGAGAAAATCCATTGGTATTAGAATAGACTGTATACTTGTAGGTGAGAATGCTAGCCAGTGCCCAGGCAGCAACCTTATTTACTTATTTATTTATTTCATAGCATCACTGCAGGCTTGGGGATTCTTGAATTTCTGCTGCCCTTGTTTCCTGAAATAGAATATTTAACTGCAGTTCTCTTTGCAAAACGATTTGAGGAGGAAAGTGATTAGTCTGTTGCTACAGAGAGATGTTTTGCTGTAGTAGCTTTTGTTAGTTTGAAAAGGTCTTAATGGCTGAATCATATATTAAAAAAATAATTGTCATCCAATTATAAAGTGTGAAACTTAAAAGCTGACTTTTGTGAAGCCATAGGCTTACAGAACTCAAAAGCCTGGTCAATTAGAAATTAGCCAATTAAATTACGAAATACAACACTGACTGTCATTTTGTTAAAACACGTCTCTTCAGATCTAGTAAATAAATACTCAGTAACTGCCACTGGGCTTAATAATATGCTCTCCCACAGTGTTGAAATGACATCTTAAATTGAAAAGAAGCTGACTTCTCCCATCAAGAATATCAATGTGTGCTAGGGAAAGAAAAGAGAAAACTCTTGCCACATCCACTATGACATTAAATAGTTGTCAAGCAACTGCACTGTCTTTATTGCTACCTAGATTACTTGTTCTCAGTAAAGTCATATTTGAAGGAGGAACAGACACTTAAATGGACTTATCTGTGCATTGAAGTTCCTGAAGTCCAGGATCTGGACTTGTGCAATGTGATTTATTATTAATAACAATTATTATTAATACAGTAGAATCCAGAGACTCCTAACTAGGCCCAGGGCTTTGTTGTGACTGCCAGGCACTTCTCCAGTGAGAGGGCATTTCTCATTGTTGTGTCCTTGTGCTGCAGTGCTGGGGCGAGCTCTGCACACAGTTCCAGGAAGGTGGCTTTCTGCATCTGAAAATTCTGCAGCCACCGCAGACCTGCATAATGATGGGATCCCACCACTCAGTGCTTTTTTCCTGAGCCCAAAAGCAGCAGCCAGTGGTGTGCAGCTGCTCCATGAATGCCAGAAGTAATCTGGTGTTGTTTCTTTCCATGGCATACAGCAGGTCAGGCATCTCTGATTTCTGTTTAGATTGGGAGCTCATGATATACTGCATGACCATCTGCTATATGTTCATAACAGCGACCACAACAGTGGAGAGTAGTGCAGGATCCATCCTTTCAGACAGAGATGGCAGCCACATATTAAACAGGGGCCGATGAAAAACGCTGTGAAACGCAGTCAGAAACCCATGGAATGGGATGGAAAAAATTGTATCATGGGATGTTGATCCCGCACCATGATGCACTGTGATCCACTCCACCTTCCCACAACTCCTAGCTGCAGAAGGTGGCGAGTTGCACAGTGGGATAGTTACCCAAAGTACATTGCTCTCACTGTTGATGCTAGAGCACCAACTGTGCACGTTCTCTGCCAACAGAAGGAAAATTGTGTGAATATGCACAAGCGGTATAATTATAGTCCTTTTTGATATCGATGTAACTTGCAACAACAAAACTCTTTAATGTAGACAAGGCCTAAGACAGACCAAGTATGGGAAAAAGGAAGTATGAGAACTCCCATTTTACAGATGGTGAACTGAGGCACTGAAGAATTTGTGACTTGCTTACGCTCACCTAGTGGTAGAGTAGAGACAAGAATTGAATCCACATTTCATGAGTCCCAGTCTAATGCCTTAATCACAAAACCATCCTGCCTCTGCAGCAGTTGAGTCCTGAGTGGTCCAAAGACAGTAACATTACCAAATGGGCTAAATTGTGAAGCTTGTCTTTCTTCCATTTTAATGAGATACATAGGAGAGCCCATCTCATCTTTGTCACCAGTTCTTGTCCAATGGCCAGAAATAAGAGGTCTGATTTTCTGTGCCCCACTAGGTAGAGTGTGCAAAATCCCACAGTTTGCCCATGCCTACCTGTGTACATGCAGAATTTACACATTTGTGGGCACTCATCCAATTGCTTGTGTGTGCAAAGGAGGCACGTGTGTGTGTGTGTGTGTGTGTGCACGCTCAAGTACTAACACATACCTATTGGGGCAGTGAGAAGTATTCTGGCTGAATTGTCTTTTAAAGAGAGAAATATTTGACAGTTAAGAGTAATTCAGTTGTGTGGCCTGTGTTCATGTGCTTGATTTCCCTCCTTTTACATACAGTGTGTAGACTAGATAAGTGGTGCAAATGATTAGCTGCGAAAATATTTCAAACACTGAATAAATTTTTCCAAATAACTGTTTATTAAATTGTTTCAAGCAATGGTATTGGCAAAAACACAGCTTTGGGGAGATTGTGATAAGAGGCAGTGTTGCTCGGTGGATACTGCACTGGCTTCATGTTCAGGAGACCAGGGTTCTATTCCTAGTGCTGTCATGGACCTGTGGTGCTACCTTATGTGTCTCACTTCTTCACCCTGTGCTTCAGTCTCCTGATCTGTAAACTGGGGATAGTGATTCCTTTGTAAAGCACCTTGTGCTGCATGGATGACAAGTGTCATGTATTAGAGAAAGGGAGTTGGCATTAGGAGGCATTGGTTCTAATCCCAATTCTGCCTCTTATGTAACCTGGAACAGGTCATATAACCTCGCTCTGCTTCTCTTTCCTTGTGTGTTACAGAGTGGGGACCCCTTCTGCAGAACGCTTTGATATCTTCCCATGGACAGTGCTGTGTGTGTGTGATTACTATTATGATATTCTCATAATTATAGCGTAAGTGGGAAACATAAATATTAACAATCCAAAACCAAAGGGTAGAAACAATAAAGGCAGTTACACTCCCTTTCTCTTTGATTTATTATGTATTTCTTTTTTTCTTTTTCAACTTTCCTTAGGATACAGGGAAAATCTATTTTAAACTTGTCTTGTTTAAATAATTTGAGTCCATTCCTCATTCAAGTTTCAGACAAGTATCCCAGGCTAGTGACCAATCGTCTGCTGATTCAATGAGACGGTTGAACCAGATTCCTCCTTCTCATCATCTTGTTAAAGAATATACTTTGTCCTGCATGGTATAGATGGTTCTCTGCCATCTTCCATCCTTGGACATCTTCTCATAGCTTGGGGTGCAAACAAGATCTCTTTTAGCAGCAGAGGACTTCAGTTCATAGCACAGAATAGAAGAATATCACAATCCAAAAACAATAAGTATCCTCTGCTCCTTAACAAAAACCACTCTACAAAACCAGGAATTCTAGTTGGTCATCCTTGGATTTCCTTCTTCCTTGTACTACATGTTTTTAAATACCTAACACAACCATGAACACATCTTGCTCTGTTCTGTGCTCTAAACAGCATTGTCTCAGTTATCATGCAGATGTTTGTTCTGTGCCTACCTTTGGCTCTGACAACAAGAAGCACTGCATTCTGAGTGTGTCAATCGTGTGCCAGGTTTTTTCAATGGGCAAATGATGTGTGGCTAACTATATTCTTCAGATCAATAATTTAGTGACAGAGAGCTAGAATGCATGGGAAATAACAGTAAGCCTGACATCATTGTTGTGTATAGCACAAAGAATGAAGATACACATAGCTGAATTCTATCCACGTCAGTTCTGTAAATAAATATTAAGCACTGTGAATAAATGTTGTGTATTTCCCTATATAGATTAACATGGGTTGGCTTACATAATTGTGTAGACCAGTAAAATAAGAAATAATTCTGAGACATTGCTGCAGGAGAGTGAACATTAGAAATGTATTTGCACAAGTTGACCGGCTCCTAATGTTAACTAATTTTCATTACCAGGCAATGACAGAGCTAGTTTGTCATCAATAGAACTTCAATGCTGTCAATCATTTCTCGAACAGCCCATTTCAGCCCTTACACCAAGGCTGAACTTTTTTTAATGAACAAATAATAGCTGTTAAAATGTATAGTGCTACTTACAAATACACCTTTAATGATGGACAATACCTTTAAAGGTGTATTTTAGGCCCCAATCTGCAATTCTGTACCCTTAGAAAACCACAATGAAGCCAGTGGATCTTCACAGGGTTCTGTCTGCAAGGATCCAGTGGAAGTATTGCTACATGTACAGTGGAAAGTACAGTCTTTTAAAATTCCTCCTGTCCCTCATTCGGTTTTCTGTCACACTGTGCAAGGTATTTCCATTGAGTTCCTGTTAATAAGACACTCCTTTCCTGTAGGACAGACTGTGTTTTTTTTTTACTTCTGTTATAATACTCTTCATGCTTTATCAAACCTTCCCATTGTATCACCAGAATATCTTACTTAGCCAGTACACATTTTAGCAGTATTACTACAGGGCTGCCTGATGGCATGGTTACTGCCTCCCTTTCTTTGTGTTTCAAGCCTAGAATTGTTTTATGGTGAATTCTGAGAATGATTAAAATATCTTTAATTCTGATATTTTTGGTGATTTAAAGTCATCTAGAAATTCAGGCCCCATTCCACTGCTCCTTCCATTTTATGTACCTGACCATTAAGGAAGTTAACCTTTATAAAAAAAATTCTCATTGTTTGAATCATTCAGCTGCTATTTTCTTGTAACTCCATCCTCCTGACTGCATTGTATGGTTTCATGCTCCACCAACTTTGATCACAATGCTGTCAATGCCTTGTGAATCCATCACGAGAAGAAAGCAGAGATACAGAGAGTATAGGGTATCACTTGGAAAGCATTCCCAGTATTTTTCAATATGTTCAGCTTTTTAAGGAGGAAATCCACAGAGTCAAATTCTGAAGTGGCCTTTTGGCCATCACTTATTCTGCCTATGTGTTGACTAAACTGTCTTGCATCCCTGAGCTTTACTTTATTGTGGGTTATCTTTCTGTCTCAGTGACAGCCTGCTGTTGCAATATCAATTGAACTGTCGTCTTTGGCTCTTGCAGAGAGTCCTATGACTGATTTATACCGTTTGTAATAAAAGTAAGGGAACTCTAATGCTTGGCTTTTTTTTTTTTTTTTTTTTTGCATCAATTTGCATCTTTGTGAAGAAATGTGACCTCCCAGAGGAGCGCCTTTCCGGCTTGTTGAATGGATTTACTCCAGCTGCATTGCAAGTTATACTGGTGTTCAACAATGAACAACACTATATGTGGTGTGATTGTGACAGGATTTTCCTCATTTAGTTCTGCTATATGAACTGTGTGAGGGAAGGGAGAGAACCAAGCTGCACAATCTCAAATTCTGGTGAAGATTATAATATGCTTCATTAAATTGTCAAGGAGAATTAGCTGGAAGTTGAACATCTAGGAGGAGTATCCTTAAATCGTGTTTTCGGTTCTCACAAAAATCAAGTGTTTCCATGACAAAGTAAAATCCCTTTTGACATGCTTCAGGTTTCATTTCCTCCTCATTTGGTTTTGTTGTCCCTATTTCAGACATAAGTAAGGCAAAATGACAAGACAATAAACCATGTAACTAATAGCTGCTTTTCGTTCATCACATTTTATGACTTGATGGGATTTCTGAAATTGGTAGAGCTAATCCTGAACTGACATCACTTTAGAGTAAAGATGGGCCAAGGCCATTTATTTGAAACTGCTTGGACTCTGGTTTTAGATAAAATGGGACCTAAATCAGGAAAACCTGATTGTTGGTATATTTTTCCCAACTATTTGCATTTTCTCTGTGTCCTTATTTAGCGGTCTGTCCAGGATGGTGTTGCACAACTATTACCATGTTGCCTCAATGAACCCCAGTGTAGAAGCAATGATTGTTGAAAACTGCAGTCACAAACTAAGCTAGTCAGTACCCACTACTTATATTCCTTTATTGCTGTGGGAATGAATGTTATGGAATGTTTAATGCTACAAAAAGTTAAAAACAGACAACATTCAAAATTGTTGTGTTGTGTACACTAAATTTTTTTTGTAAAAAAATAGATACCACTTGTCCAAGAACCCTCTTCATGCAGCTGATCAGTTTAGAGTGGCACAGATACCCGGCAAAATTTGAAAAGCAGTTTGTGCCATTGGCTTTCAGTGTGATGTAGGCTTCAAAGAGCCAAATTTTCATATTTTTTTCATAGTTACTTAGGTGACTAAAGATTGCAGATAAGCACCTACTGGGATTTAAAAAAAAAAAATCTAATGACCACTGATTTCAGTGAGACTTAGGTGCCTGACTTAGGCACTTTTGAAAATCCTGCTAGGTACCTACCTGCATCTTTAGGTGACCAAACACCTATGAGCAATGAGTCATACGTTCAGTGCCATCAACTAACTGGTAACAGACTTCTTGGCCATCTTGCTGAAGGTGCAAAGTGTTGTGAAAACTGAAAGAATCTCTTATGGAGAATAAGCGCTCTATGCACCTGTTCCAAAGCCCATTGAAGACAACAGAAAGGCTCCCATTGATCTCTGGGTCTTGAAGAAGGTCCTATGTGATTGCTATCCCATTCATAATATCTTCAAGGTCAATGGACATTTCCCATACAAGTTCTGCTTCTGCAAGAAAAGCCAACCAAAACACAATGCATAAAAAGATAATATATAAAAATCCATGTGAAAAACCCCATTAAGAATCTGATATTGAAACTGAGAAGAACAAAGAGAAGTGAAAGGGAGAGGATGACATTCCATCTTTATTTCATATTGTTGGGCCTGGACACTGCAGAACATGGTCCACTGTACTAGGGAAACTTATTTTCAGAGTCAAGCTGCTTTTGTAATTCTAAAATATCTCTTCTCCCCCCACTCCATCTCCCTCCCCTCCCCCCCCCCGGAGATGCCATAGAGAAATAAAGTAAATCTGAATTAGAGTAACATCAAACACAGACCCAAGGCTTTTTGGAAAAGGCCATGGGGGGCTAATGTTGAGTTAGTGAACTAGCCCTATGTATTTATGTGTTCTACAGAAGAACAGCGTAGTGGTTAGAGAAGGAACAAGAGAGTGAGTGAGGAAGGAATGAGAGAGAATTTTCTGGGTTGAAATCCTTACCCCCACTGAAGTAAAAAAGTTCAGGTGTTGTCTACCCTCTTTTTCCTGGATAACTTTGTGGATGACTAAAGAAGTGGCAGTAGTATAACATGCATGGGAAAATTAAAGGGGCGAATGATTTTTTTATTCATACTGGTTAAGAAACTTTTTTGTTGTTAAAAACCTCATTGATGAAAACATCTGCATAGCTCTTGAGAGAAAAATATTCTTGTTAAAGTTTCAACGCACCTGTACCTTCAATTAAGTACTGAGATTTAACATGATCCACATCACTGGGACCTCCAAGTCCTCCAGTAAACACTAGGAATAGGGTACACTTGATATTTCTGACACTGCTATTTTGTTAAAGCAAGTACCACTGTAATCAGGCATGATAAGGAGAGTTAGCGACAGAGTCCTGGCACTATAACCTGAATGTCCTTTCATTTGTAGAATTAAATTAAACCCAAAAATTATTTGTGGATTTTGGTAAAATTAAGGCTCTTCAGGCTTAGTTCTGGCTAGCACTGCATTCATATTTGTATGTGTAGGACAACAAACTCTTTACCGTGTATAATCAACTGGTTACTGTTCTGAAATAGCTCTTTAGTCCAAAAGATGGCAGTGTTTTTCTATTTCCACATAAAGCAAATTCCCTTTCACAAACCAGCTTTATTCATTATTAAGCTTTTCTCTAATGCATTATTTTTCCAGGACTTTACATACAGTAAAGCCAGCTTTGTGAAGGCCAAATTACTGCCTAAAAATAAGTCTTCAGCTAGAAGGTGTATGTGTATGTGCGCATGAGTGTGTATGTATGTGTGTGCACACAGATGAAAAATAACACAGGGAAGGAACTTTTCTCAATTATTAATGGCCAGTATTCTTAATATTATTGTGTTTAGTTCAGGAAGCCTTGATGGAGAGATGCAGCTTCCAGAGTGACTGGCTCTTCAGCTGGTGTTTTATAAATTTTACAAAGAAAACTAAGAATATTTTAAAAATTTAATATTAAAGATGGAAAGACACGTGTTTCATTCATTCATTCCCGTTGGCCTTATAACAAAGAGGCTAGATCCCTGGCAGTGCAAAGGCGCCTTCTGAACTAGCCTCCTGAGGCTTTCCCCAAGATAGGGAGAATCTGTTTTAGTTAGTTTTTTCTGCCTCCATCATAGGGGTGATGAAGTGAAGCCTGGCTTCTGGCATGACCCCCACTGGGCCATAGACGACTAGGAGTAATGGGGAGTGGCACTGAAGCTGTTCTAAGTTGTGCTAGGGAGAAAGCCAGCCAATGGTTGGTTCCAGGATCTGCAAGCTACAAAAGGGGCATTAAGTAATCTTTCCTCCTCCCTTATTGTCTCCATCAACCCCCGATCCTACACTGAATGCAGCTTGGGTGGGCCTGAGGATATGGTTCCATGATCTATGGCTTTGGCCACCCACATACCTGGTATCTCAAGGCTAGATTACCATAGTACACTCCACCTGAAGCTAACCTCAAAAGCTGTAGCTAGTGTAGTGTGTGGCTGCCAACATCTGCATAGGGAAGGGGGTGGTAGCATATTACCCTTTTGTCCGACACTCTATGGTCATTGCCATTTCCCTTCTACGTGCAATTCAAGGCGCAGTATCTATAAAGTCTGAAAGTGACTGGGACTCCATTAGCTTAGCGAGTACATGCCCAAGTATTGCCCAGCTCTTCTTGGAAGGAAGAATGCCGTGACTATCTGTCTGGAGTGGAGCTCACATGAACTGTGGGCAATGCATTTTTAGGCACATGCCCTCGCTTCTCTGAATGGATCCTCATGCTGAACCTGGCCACTTTTAAAATGAGATGTAAAACACCTCTTTGTGCAAGGTTTCCCCTGACTGTAGATCTTGAATTTGTTGGACACTTAGGTCCACATCCTAAGGTCACTTTGTGCTGCCAGAGTGGTGTAAAGCTGCCTCAAAGGGATAGCTGAGGATCCCTCAGCATAGAGGAAACCTGGGTTGGAGTAAAAGTGGTATTGCTAGTCCTTCCTGACCCCGTCCCCACACTCCTCAACATGAAAGGACAAGATGGGAGCCAGAGGGTTGGGGAAAAGACATTCTGGAGACGGGGAGGGGTACATGAAACAGCAGCAGCAAATGGAAAGCGTTCTGATCCCCAGTTCTCTAGCCAGGTGAATATCGGATGGTAACTACCACCGTGCAGTCATAGCAGAAATAAACAGAATATTATTGCAAGCAGTTTGCCACTGCATTGTGCTTCCTTTACAAGCAACTAATATTGCTCCCCAAAAATATGCTTCTCTCTTCTTCTGTATGTGACTGGCTGTGACCAGCTTAGTTACCCCATTTTCTCAATCCCCGGAGACCTATTTTAGTTAGTCCATTAGGGACACATCCCACATCTTAAACAAGGGGAGGCTGTGGTTTAATAATGCAATGCAAGCTCAAAGCTGCTAATACAAAACTCTGCAGTTTTAAAAGACATAAAAATAAGATGGATTGGGAGAAGATGGGATGAAAGTAGCTGCTTGTGTAGTTTAGTTGTTTTCCAGCAAGAAGCTATGACATACTGTAGGCTACCTCCATAATAGCCAGCCTGGTCTTGTTGTGCTGTTACATTTTTCTTTCTCCTGGGAACTCTACAGGATAACTGATGGCAGTATTTCAGTTCTTGTATAATGTCCACATAACTGCCTGTGGCAACCCAAGAAATGAAAATATAAAACTACAGGGAGTTTAAAAAACAGATTGTGTGATCTAAATGCACCTCCATCCCTGGGTGAATTCACTTAGTCTGATTGCTTAATTGGAGGTGATAATGCAGGATTATTTGATCTGGCAACATCTATACTGCAGTTTATGAGACAGGAAAAGTGGAGCAAAGATCCAAGCAAAGGCAATAGAGTGAGAACAAATTGTTTTACTTCAGTAAAAAAAAATGCAAATAGAAAGGACAAGAACTTTTAAGGGCATCTTCAAAATCGAAACCAAGACAAATCTGTGAAGTTGTGTTTTATTAAGTCTAATACTCCTAAGAACAAAAAATAACCTACTATAATAGACACACAAAAACAAGACTGAATAAACAATAAGTGAAGTTGTTTTTTAAGTTTGAAGTTACTCCTTGAACACAAGTCAATGGGATTTCTAGGTACTTACCCCTTTAAAAATTAGGCCATTTATTTAGCTGCTTAAATCTGGATTCAGGTGGCTAAATTTAGGGACCCATGTTTAAAAATGTTGACCAAAATACTTGGGCAATTTTAATAACTTCAGAATAATGCGGGCAGTAAGAAATATTTTCTATGAATACACTGCTGATGAGATATTCACACATGGGTGTTTTTTGAAAACTAATTTGCAGAGGTGTTTCTTGAAACATGTACAAGTGCATACATATTGATTTTATTAATGAAAATTAAGCATGTGCTTCAATGGCGACTGCAGGTTATGGAAATGGAAAGTTAATCATACTTAGCATTTATATAGTTTTCATCTTCAATGTTCTTTATACATATTCTGTCAGTGGCAGATCCTTGATTGGAATGCTGGAATTACCAGCTACCAGTCCTTTACTTATATATCCAGACTATAACACTGGATCTGAGGGAGAGAAAATGGAAATATTAAGTGTCAGAATTTAGATACAGAAATATGGTGAAGATTTTTTTTAAGTGAAAAATTTTGGTGCATGAGGATTAGGAAACAAAACTGACCAGAAAATAAACGTGTTGCTAGCTAGTCTGTTTACAATGCCTAAACTGGGCTAAATTGGTGACATGTAAATCCGATTAAAAAAAAAAAAAAAAGAATCTCTGGTTTTAATAATCTAAAGCTTTATTAGTAATGCAAGCCAGGAATTTCATTATTTTTAATACGCCTTTCAATTGAGTGTCTCATTAAAATGCTTACATGGCAATTAATAACTTATGGATTGATGGTGCAAATGTATGAACGGAGCTGTACCCTGTAAAGGTCCTACTGCCAGTAGTAGTATTTGCAGGATTAGCACAGAAGTACACTTCCTGCAGACACTTAGGGCTAGGTTTTCAAAGGTATTTAGGTGCCTAAAGATACAGATAGGCATCCAGTAGAATTTTCAAAAGCATCTATGAATATTAGGTGCCTAACTCCCATTGATTGCTAATCCTATTAGGTGCCTATCTGCATCTTTAGGTGCCTGAATACCTTTAAACATCTGGCCCTTAGTGCTTGTCTGAAATGAGCTGGCAATTCATTTGTTGCTTTAGTCTTCAGATAAAACAGGGATGCTGTACATTCCACTGGTTTGATAATTAAACAATTTCTGAGAAGTAACTGAATGGAAGGACTTTTCAGACCTATGATGAGTTCAAAATTGCTCAAGCCAATGAGAAAATAATTGCTGCAGATGTGCTGGTTCTTTTATGCAGGATGCATGCTTCAAAGGCCTTTAGCTGTTGTTTTTTCATTTATGCTGGAGTGAGAAGCAGGAGAGATTTCTATTGGTAGCAGCACATGAAGTATATTGGGAATTGCCTGGGTCAAATAATTCTGCACTCTCTTATCAAATAGTACTTTTAGGAATATTATTCCATATATTGGTTATATTAGTGATCTGTTTCTCCTAGTAACTGAAAGGCAAGTATAGCCTGTCTGTATTTCAGGAAGACAACCTCCCTTGACAGAGACAGAGTGGAGAGGGTTTGTGCAATTCTGCATATAAATTACTTATTTATTTTGGTAAGATTGTATTGAAATCTAGAAGAGAGATTTGAGCTATAACTGTAAAATGCCTATCACCATGAAATAATACCTGCATTTTATGCTTTTTGTGCTGAATAGCTTATATCTCTCCATCTAAATAGCTAGATACATAGATAGGTAATATATATTATCCTTTGTGTCTGCATATATACTGATAACCTTAAAGGATCAAGGCCTTTTCCTCTTAGTCAGACCAGACATAAATAGAGAACGCTGCCTGGTGGATCAGCCAGCAAAGAGCATGAAGACGTTGCAAGTCATTGTTTTTCCTTTTGTCATCGATGCTGTTAGTTCATTTGACATTGTTTATTTGTAAGAAAAGGCAACTCTTTCTTTTTGTTGTGGTCTGTATGTATAAGAGAAAATGAGTCACCATCATTAAGTTTCCCCACAGCAAAATTGGCTTTTCTCCTGTGGAGAGTTTATGGCTAATTAGTGTCTGTACTAGCTAATAGCAGAAATTAAGGATAGGGACAGACATAAATTGTTTACAGAATGACATGCAAATCCAGAGGAAATAGCTGCAAAAACAGGGTTAAACTTGGATTCATGCCTATTTCAAAACACATTAGAAGTCTGCTGCTATGAAATGTACTGTAATTTTTTAAAAAGGGGGGGAAAAACCCCTGTGGCTTTCAAACAACTAATTATCAGGCTTCGGAAAAATATATTACTTAAATGTTCAAGCCTGAGAGAATGTTGCCTCCGGTTGCCCAGTATTCACTCTGCTCACTTAACAACTAGCTGGGAATTAGTCTCACCCATTCGTTCTAACTAAAGACAAGCAGACAAAGGCTTGAGTTTAAAGCAGGGATGCACTGAGTCTTCATACTGGATTTCATTTGCACGTGGGGCAATTTAGAAATTTGGCATAATTGGAAAAAATTCCCTATCCTCCCCCCTCTCTATTTACTACCCTAATGATATCCCCTTAGTGATTCTAGTTTCCTCAGGTCATATCCTCCTTGGCCTTTTTAAAAATTGGGTTCCATTTGAGTAAATCAAATAGTTACGTGATCCTCATCTGTTTCATGGCCAAGTCACTTGCCCTGACTGCTGTGTGTTCTGATTTCAGCCCAGGTTTAAAATCAGCCAACTTGAGCTCATCTGGTGTGAGCTTTCCAGTTTGGTCTTTGTGGGCAAGAACTGCATCAGAGTTTTCCCAAGTCAGTCAGGTAACTTTGTTAAAGTTGACTAAATATGGTAAAGTTAACATTTTAGAGACATTCCTATGACTGGCTATTCTGCATCTATTATAAGAAAGAAGATTGAAACTAGTTACCTAGAAATTTATGCAAGCATTAATTAGACCTTTCCACAAAACCTACGTGTGAAGGACATCTGTTTGTTTGTTATTGTGTTGTGTCCTATATGACTACCGGGGTTAATTCCACCAGCAGCCATCCAACACATAGGCAGGAAAGTGGATTAACACTTCTATAGTCACCCATTTTCTGATAATTAAAGGATAAGGCAAAAGAACCAACTGCTTTGAAGTCTATCCCCAATGCCACTGGTTGGCTGCATAAACTGGTTTGATAAGGTGCAAGGGGAACAAAGAGCTTTAGAACTGAGAAATGGACAGCCCTGAAGAACAGGGGAGAAAGGCAGAGACACTGGAGTTGCGAACTGCTCTCACCTCCACATTTCTGGAACTGGGGGTGTCTGGATAAACTAGGCCTGCCCAATCTTCAGATAAATCATTTATGAAATAAACTGTTGTGTTAACCCCCTTTTGCTCTTGTTATGTTTTGTTCCTACTGCTGAGATTAGAATCATAGAAGATTAAAGTTGGAAGGGACCTCAGGAGGTCATCTAGTCCAACCACCTTCTTAAAGCAGGACCAACCCAAACCAAATCATCTCAGCCAGGGCTTTGTCAAGCTGGGTCTTAAAAACCGCTAAGGATGGAGATTCCACTGCCTCCCTATGTAACCCATTCCAGTGCTTCACCACCCTTCTAGTGAAAACGATTTTCCTAATATCCAACCTAAACCTCCCCCACTGCAACTTGAGACCATTGCTCCTTGTTCTGTCATCTGCCACCACTTAGAACAGCCTAGCTCTATCCTCCCTGGAGACCCCTTTCAGGTAGTTGAAGGCCAGTATCAAATTTCCCCCTCCTAATTCTCTTCTGCAGACTAAACAAGCCTAGTTCCTTCAGCCTCTCTTCATAGGTCATGTGCTCCAGCCTCCTAATCGTTTTTGTTGCCCTCCGCTGGACTATCTCCAATTTGTCCACATCCTTTCTGTAGTGGGGGGGCCCAAAACTGGACACAACACTCCAAATGTGGCCTCACCAGTGCCAAATAGAGGGGAATAATCACTTCCCTCAATCTGCTGGCAACGTTCCTACTAATAGCCTTCTTGGCAATAAGGGCACACTGTTGACTCATATCCAGCTTCTTGTCCACTGTAACCCCCATGTCCTTTTGTGCAGACCTGCTGCCTGGCCAGTCAGTCCCCAGTCTGTAGCAGTGCATGGGATTCTTCCATCCTAAGTGTAGGACTCTGCACTTGCCCTTGTTGAACCTCCTCAGATTTCTTTTGGCCCAATCCTCCAATTTTTCTAGGTCACTTTGTATCCTATCCCTGTCCTCCAGCATATCTACCACACCCTCTATCTTAGTGTCGTCCGTAAACTTGCTGATTAGACAATACTTTGGCTTGGAAAAGTTGTTTTGTCATTGTGTTCACACTGGTCACAGTTGCTGAAGGGCAGACTCACAGGGCTTGCGCCCAGTCAGGCCTGCTGAGGAATCATGGTTGGTACACAGGGTGCTGTACTCTGCAGCCCTGTCTGAGAGTCGGAGAATCATTGGATTCCATCCTGAGAGAGGTGAAGGTGCAAGGTCAGTCACGTATGGGAGATGCTCCCTAAGAGAGGAGCCAAAGATGCAGATAGCCCTGAATGGACGCACCACAGGCAGTAGGGAGCCATGTGGAGAGCTACGGAGGAGTGCACAGCCCAGGTGAGGCCATGGAAAGTGTTTTTTCTGTAGATGTGTACCATAATAAAGGAACATTTGAATGCAAAGTTGCAGCACTGCAAGCTACTTCTCTTAGCATAGATGCAGAATACCTGATCCAGTGAGGTATAGGAGGAGCTGTCTTGAGACAGCTGACTGTGTATGAGAGTAACCTACACAGGGAGCAACTGGCTCCTTAGAAACTAGTACAGCACTTGACTTCCATCTATTTCTGCTACACTGTAGAGGTTTTAAAAAACAGTCTATTTTAATACAGTGAAAAGAATGATTTCTTTGCAAAGTGATATTTTGTCATGTTTTATTAAATTAATCCACTGTGCAAGGGAGTATTATCTGAGTTTGTATCAGTAGCTACCCTTTTGTGGAGTCAAGTAAGGGATTGACATCTAAAAAACAAACTGGATCTACCCCAGCTTTTGTATAACAGAGGCAAAATGTGCTTTTCTCTAGAATCCCAAGTCATGTTCTTTGACTTAGTTTGCAAGGGTGCAGTGCACGGGCATTTGCTCAGTAGTGGTTGGCAGCAATCATAAAACCGGCTAAAATATTGAGAACTGGCATCAGAGAATACAATGGGAAACCCAAATCATGTGCATTGTCATTAAATTTGTGGGGCTTTTTACTGCTTAGTATCATGTGGTGCCAAACCACCTGCTTGCTTCCAATTGCACATTTGGATTTTTCTTTTCAACAGTTATTACACTGACATAGTCAGGGCTAGGGATTTTTTGCCTTTCAGAAGGAAATTAGGATAACTATATAGAGCTCAAATAGAAATATACTCAGATGCTGGGTTTCTTTTAATGTCTGTGTTACTCCCAGAAGTACCACCTTGAAAGGACAGTACTTTTGGGATAGCGTATGCCAGTTAATTGTTTGGGTGCTTTTGGGAAGAACATGTGTTGTGCTAACGGCTTCAAAGAAGGTGAATTAAGGAAACAGGCCTTCTCGCAGGACTCAATATGCTCTTTTTATCTCGTCAAGGTGGTAGCCCTGCTGTGGGAGACATTTTAAAAGAGGATTGAACAAAGCACTCAAGAATACACAACAGGGGAAGAATCTTGAGCTGGCAGGAGGTGGAATAACAAATCTTTTTTCATATCTAGTTTTTGTGATTTACCTCTTTCCTCAGGAGTAGTTTAAAGTAGTCTCAACCCGTGTTCTGTTTCTAGGGTGGGATCATTCAATGAGCATTTTTCATGATCTAATGATGTATGAAGAAACACTTTTATATGGATGCCCTCATCTTGCAGAGGCATTATTCCCATCAGTATTGCCTACGTCCTTTGGTTTGGTGAACATGAAAGCTTTGGTGGTGTTCTAATGTGATTCCTCACACTGTGTGAGTCTGGCGCTGTAAAGATGCTCAAGTGTGTCTCGTCTTGAAGTTATTCTGTGGACACATCTTTCTGGACACAGCTGGTGTGTGTGAATGATTTAGTACATAAAAGAACATTTTGAGTTGTTCTTGTACCAAATTCTGTTCTATGAATATGGGTCCCAAGAATATCGATTGATTTCAGTGGAGTTACTTTAGATTTACACTTGTAGCTGAGAGCAGAATTGGGTGGCTGTGTGTTTAACTTTTTGGCTGCATTTTTCAGCAGCATGCAGAGCTTCAGTCACATCAGTGTGGTTAGGGGATTCATTGGTACCTGGGTCTGGCTGCCTATCCTCTTTTTCAATGTATTTAAGAGCAGTGACATGGCTTGCCCATGTCAACTGACTTGGGCTTGTGGGGCTATAAAATTGCAGTGAAGACATCATTGTGTGGGAGGTGGGTTGGCACTTGGGCTAATGGTAGCATGACTAGAAACATTCTTTACTCTTGCTAGAATGCTGTCATATGGAATGTTCCTGAGAAAAATTTCCTCTCACAAGTCAGCCATTGGAAGATGCTACAAATATGTTTTTAAAGATCTGCATTTACTTTACTGTTGCAGAATATTCTGCATGTTTCTGAAAGCAATGGATAACAAGATCTTTGTTTTGTCTTAGGAAACTTTTTTTTTCTAGAGACTGAAAAATTGCTTAAAATATATTTTCAGACTATCAATGCCATAATGCCACATCTGCAATAACCCCTGTCATGCATGGGTGGTGAGACTTCTGGATATGAGAGAGGGGACCTTGTAAAATACAATTTTTTCTTACTTTACAATTATCAAGATCAATTATAATGTACCACAAAGAGATCACAATTTTGAACTATAATATTGTTTGAACATTTTTACATGAGCAGCAAGCATGAATAATATACTTCAGATTATTCAGAATTGACTGATATTATATTAGTCAGATGGTTACAATAGAGGTAGTAATTTATGGAACAGACTTAGAATAAATGCCAAGGATCCCACTATATTTTGATTATCATCTTTGAGGAGCAGAGGAGTTGAAAGATAAGTCAGCCTAGTACAGGGCAGCGTTTACAATGTGTGTTTTTCAAGCACTAGTAAGATGCTTTACTATAGCATATGGAATTTCTGTGAGGGAAACTCGCAGACAAGCCAAGGCTGCTCGCTCAGCTGGCAGAGTTCTTCTGGGATGTGACCACTGCTTCCCTGGATGCTTTTGGGGAACGGTAGGTGCTGTCAGGGGTTCTCTGCTCGGTGTCCCTCTCTGGAGCCCTAATATTTATACCTGTGACCCTCACTCCCATCCCTGTTTTTCATTTGTTGTCCCCTGAAATTATTTGATGCCTTGATCCCGTGGCTCCTCCCCTTAAGATGAGTGGGCGGCCTTTAGATGTGAGCAGGCATCCCCAGTGCTTCAACAGGTGCCCCTCCAACAGAGCTGCGGTGAGTTAGCACCTAGGCACCTGGCAACAACTCAGCTGCTGCAGTGAGTCAGCACTTAGGCAGCAACAACCCATCTGTACCGACTTACCACTCCAACAGAGCCTGCAGTGGCTAAGCCCTCAGGCATGCAGCATCAATCTGTCGCTAAGCAGAGCCTGGGTCAGATGGGCCCCAGGCTCATGTATTTCCACAACCCCACTAGAGAGCTGGCGATCAGTCTGAGCAACAGCGCAAGCCGGCCAGGAATCCTCCTGCTGCCTTGCTGTGCACCCAATTCCTGAGATTCCCAGCCTGCTTCTGTTCCTGCCCATGCCTTGTCTGAGCCCTGCCCTATGCCAGTCGTGCTCCAGCCCCGTCACCGACCTGTTCCAGCCTTGCCTCCACCTCCTGATCCTCCCCAAACCCTCAGACTCTGACCACCCGCCTTCGGCCTGTATCCGGACTCTAGCTTTGATATCACCTTGGCTTGTCTTTGGACCCTGACTACCCGGCTTCAACCACTGGTCTGCGCCTGGGCTCTGCCTACGGTTCTACTTTTGGTTTATCTATGGACTCTGCTTTTGGTTTTGACCCCGGCCTGCCTCTGGATCTTGTTCCCAGAACCACTTTTGGCCCAGGCCCAACCCTATGTTTAGCTGTGACCTAAGCTCTAACCACGAGGCCTGATTACTGGAGGCAGTGCCTGATGATTTCTGCCAACTGGTCAGCTTCCTGGACAGCTGATCATGAAAGAAACTACATAAACATGTAGAAATCTAGTAATACTACAAAAGGTGATATGTAAAAGGTCTATGTTATTTAAAGCAGAAGTCTGGGAGCCTGGGTTGTGAACATGAGTTATGAGTTCTAATCCTGGCTTTGACACTGTCATGTTCTGTGGCTTTAGCCAAGTTACTTGATCTCAGTTTGTACCCCAGTTTACTCCTCTGTAAAATGGGTCTGAAAGATAACTTGGGATTATTGAGAGTTACTGTTTGTAGAGAATTTTGAGAACCTCATATGAAAGGCACTCATATAAAGTACACAATATCATTATTAAACTCCTTTAAATACTGCTGTGTGTGAGCTTTTTGAATTAGCTTTTGTCTGGAGTGTACTTACAGCTCATGTCCCTCAGGCTGTGATGAGAAATCTTAAAGACCAATGTCCAAAATAAAAACAATTAAATCCAGAAAAGAACTGTTCAGGATAAGCACCAATTTCTTCCATTGTGCACACTGTCATGTGGACCTGATAGTCCTTCACTTTTTGTTTTGTTATTCTAAGGAACCACTTAGAGGCTCAGATATTCTACATTCAGTGTTTGTACACTTTACATGGAGTAATATAGTCAATTTTGTACTGTGCAATCAAGAAGCCATTATACAACGTGCAGAATTGCAATGCTGCAGTCATCATAAATCTCTGTTTTTGTTTTCGTGTAGAGTAGCTTGGTTGTTCAGAATGTTTGCAGTAGGCAACACATTCAGCCCCTCTCACTGAAAGATACTGATTTGTTTTTATTCCACTTTCCACAAAGTGCTAAACAAAAATGTTCAGATTAATTAAAGATATATACACAGAGGAGGAACACAGCACTGACTTTTCAATTATTAACAGACTCCAGTATTTTGAGTAATATATATACTGGAAACTTTTATGGTCAGAGGACAAAATTCAGCTGTTGTCACATGCTAAAGCAAGATAGACGTCTGTGTCTGTCTGTTTATCTAGTATACTCTTTAATGGGAATAAGTCACATCATGATGGCAGCACCTTGATAAATTCCTTTATCATGCACTCTTTACCCATCTCACCTGCATTTTGACCATTGTAGTTTAATGGAGTTCATTGAAGCCTCCCACTTAATTATTAAGCTCTGCAGTTTTCTCCTAGCAGACTCCTTAGCTCAGGGGTGTCAAACTCATTTGCTATGGCGGGCCAGATTTGAATTAAATGTACTTCAGGTGGGCCATACATAATCTAAATACTAGGCACTTTTGGAGTGCTGTGTCTCGTGCACACAGCGCTCCACGCACTGCCACCAGAGTACACTGAACTCGTGGCAGCGTGCACCCCCATGAGCTCTCGCAGTGTTGTACTCTCTTGCGGCAGTGTGCGCCGCCGTGAGATCTCGCGGCGTTGTACCTTCTGGTGGCAGCGCGTGATGCCGCCAGAGAGTACAACGCCGCGAGATGTCATAGCAGCATGCGCTGCCGCTAGGAGCCGGACCAAAAAGGTTGGCGGGCCGTATCTGGCCCCCGGGCCAGATGTTTGACACCCCTGCCTTAGCCATCTGGAGCTAGAGGCTATATGGGTGTATCTTCACTGCAGAGTTTTCTGGGGCTGGGCACCTGGGTAAGTCAGGCCTGCCTGCAAACATCCGCACTCAGGCCCATGTGGCTGTGTCTATGCTGGCGCTGCTGCAGTAGCCCAGATTCAGAATTAGGATTTCTGGAGACAGATCCCAATGTTCTTAGCACCTGACGCCAGGGATTGTTTTGTGGTATATTGTGCGACAATTTTTGTCGTTCCCAAGCCTCTGTATGGAAGTGTCCTTAGCCCACCTACACAGTAGCCCAAATGGCTCCTGGCTCAGCATCCTGTCTTTGCTCATGCATGAATTCAGGACAGTTGAATGTTCCTGCTTTTGGCTGTAGTGTTGTTGCAACAGGCTGCAGATAGAGAGCATAGGACATGGTGGAAGGCATTTCAGAAGTGGCTTGTGACCCTCAGAAGGTGGCAGCAGGTCTTGGCAAGATCATGCAGCCTGGATGCTGCCATGGTCGGGAGGAGACAGCTGATGCATGCTACCATTGCTGCAGATTCCCCATATGTAGTCTGGCACTTCTGATGCAGGAAAACTAGCACAAAGGAGTGGAATTACCTCATCATGCAGACCTGGGATGGCTACCGAGCTTCCTCATGAGGAAGGTCATCTTCATGGATCTCTGTGAGGAACTTGGCCTGAGCCTCCAGCACCAGGCCATGCAAAGGAGGGATGCCATACCAGTGCAGAAATGGGTAGTTATTGACATCTGGAAACTGGCTACTCCAGACTGCTACAGGTCAGTGGATAACCAGTTTGGTATAGGGCAAACAGGCCAGGCTCTGTTAGCAGTGTTGGTTTTAATGCTGTTTCAGGTTGGAGAAGTCTTGAAGGATGTTGATCTGCTGGATATCCCTGATTAAAAGAGGGATCAATTTTTCCATGTCTTTGGTGGAAGACTATCTATATGCAAAGGAAATATTGTGTCTCTTATTGACTGATCAATGAACGGAGAAGGGCTAGTAAGCTTGGCCACTGGAAGTTTGCCTAGGCCAGGAATCTCACTCACTGTGCTGAGTTTCTCTTGTATGAAAAATTCTCAAGCATCACCTGAAAAATTCAGGGAAAAATCCAGATGAACAGTAACAGGGATTCTGAACTAGGATGCAGGAGCTATATAAGAACAGAATTGCCTTCTCCCCTGACCCTGACAGAGTACCATGTATCATGAGCACCAGGAGGTCAAGTACCAATGTCACCCAAGGACTTTTTCACCAAGTACAGCCACTGGGACTTATAATGCAGACTGTCTGGGACAATGCTGTAATGCGAGTATTGTATGACAGTACAGTGGTACACAGGTATGACACTGACTGCTCTCTTTATAACTCTATGTGGAAATATGCACCTTTCAAACTCCTGATTAGACAAATAGCATACTGAAAGTAATCATTCCCCACTCTTCATTAATATTCCATGTGCAATCAGTTATATAAATGTCGTTAGGCACAGAGCTAGTGTAGCAACTTATACAAACTTCCTAGGCCCCTATCCTGTAATTCTAGTACTAAGCATGAAAAGATCAAATGCTAGGATGGTGATGAAGCATGTGTAGGACATATACCCATATGCATGCATAGACTAGCATTTAAATAATCAAACAGTTGTAGCACCAACGCTGTTTCGTTTGCAGTATGAAACCCCACTCATGAGTTCTGCAGGAATAATGTATGCGCCATGTTTAACTTGCCTACAATCGTAAGCTGCAGAATACACTCAAAAAACCCAAATGAGTGAAGATGGAAGAGTGTTGATGGTATCTGGCACTTTATCAGAATAGTGACTTTTCTCATTTTAAGGCCCAAATAAAATGTCCTTTACCTCAAAAGTAACACATTTACAAAGTAGGTCTGAAAGGAAAATGGGGAGGCTGGCAATGTTATGGGGACAAAGTTAATTGTGTTTGACAGCCTTTACTGTCCGTTTCAATACTTTCAAATGTTTACAGAGTCATTATTTTAAGAGTAACATAACTCTGAATTTCCTGTGTTTATGATGGTGATTTTTTGACAACTACAGTCATCATAGGGAATACTTTACCCTTGAGTTAGGGATATATCTTGAACACAAACACATTTTTAGACATGCGATAACAGGAGAATTTCCTGAAATGTCTATGAAGATTTTGGTACCTACACTGGTGGTACTTTACATTATTTATGCCTTCCTGGTTTTATAGTCCCAGTCTGATGGCATCACAGCAGGTTTGGCCATCTGTATGTAGCTGAAGGCATTATTTGTCCCCAGCAGCAAATTTGGGTCTGATCTTGGTCTTGTGTAAAACTAACAGATCTGTGACAGAAACAGCAAAAAGACTGCACTCCCCTGCTATATAAGATCTAGACTGAGAATTAACTCTCACTTAGCCCATTGCTTGGTATGTAGCTGCACCACGATAAGAACAGACCAAGGGATGAATTGTGACATACAGTTACAATTTGTTCCCTGGTTCACCCTTTACTCCAGGGTCTAGGTAAACTGCTGCTGGTCTACACCAGTAAGAGATTGCTTCACCCTCTGCTACCCAGAGGGGATGGAGTTTTGGGTCCTCCATTCCCTGCCTCTGCACACCCACTCCCTTATGTTTGCAGTGGACAGAGGCCGCTTTCCCTGCTGTGACGTAGGTAGCTCATGCAAGGGAATTAGGGGCACCCTATACCACTTTACTCCCCTAAGTAGGCATGCAGGGCCTTAAATATGTTTTTACATCACACCTTGGAGGAACACAGTGTGTGGCTAGAATATACCCACTGGTAATTGGGCTAAATACAAGAGTAACTGGATGAAATTATATGGCCTGTGTTATACAGGAGTTCAGACTAGAAGATCTCATGACCATGTATGAATGCTCTTGAAACACCCCCTATCCCACAGCTACTTTTTGAAAATCTGGCTCTGATTGTGGCTGTCTTTCCTCACTTAGGGTGAAATGAAGGAAGGGACTCTCAGTAGTCAGTACTGCAGTTGATTGTATTTTTTTCTGCTGTATTGTCAGAGCTGGGGATGGTAGTTAATGTTTCTGTATTCTATTCCCAGCTCAGCCTTGCCAAATGACCTTAATCTTGTGTCAGGCCTCTGGCAAATCACTTCACCTTTTTTTGCCTCCACTTTTCATTTATAAAATGAGTATAATAAAACCTACCTACATCACATAGGTGTTGTGAGGTTTAGTTAATTAAGGGCATTTTGGAATCTGCAACTACATGATACAATGTCAGTGTTGACTAGTATTGGTTATAGGTTTAAATCAAGTACTTTCATTAAGATGATGCAATTATGTGGCAAAGTGATAGTTGATCATATGAAGCTATAAACTAGTAACAGATAGTGAGCAAGGTAACTATATTACAGATACTTTTGGGTGAAAACAATGACTTAACACAAAGTAAAATATATTTTCAAGGTGCTAACCCCAATGACTTGCTAAAATTCTATGGTAAATTACACACACGCTGAGTTTGTTTATTGTTTTGAAAGACAGGTTTTGAGTTCTAATAAAAATCCACCCATGTTTTATTTTTTACTTTCCATACACAACCATCCACAAATCCCCGTTTAGGATTCTAGCTAGTGAAGTTCAACAGGTATTTTCCTGTACTAAGAAATACTAAAATTACAACTACCACTAGATGGCATTTTAAACTATGTACAGATTAGTACATTGTGGAACTGGTTCTTCTCTCATACTAGTTTTCCATCACTCTATCTCCATTGACTTCAACAGAGTTATCCTTCATTTATGTGAGTGCAACTAAGAGAATCAAGTCCTACAGGTTCAGTCATTGAGTGCACAGAATACTTACACACCCTCAGGGAATATTATCTAATGCTTTAAAAAGAAAGAATTTAAAAACCTGTGTGCTATTCTGAACTGAACAAATAACCCAATCTAGCATTTATTTATTAATATTGACCCCCCTCCCAAAGTACTGTTTCAATAGCTTGCGTATCGCCCATCGATGTACTTACGTTGCTATCTTCATGGCGCTGCATTGACAGGAGACACCCTCCCATCGACGCAGTCTTACTCTTTTCGGGGAGGTGGATTATCAGCGTTGACTGGAGAGGTCATTGGGGATCGATTGAGTGTGTCTACACGACCCACTCAATCGATCCCGCTGCACTGATTGCCACGGAGCCCGCAGTGTAGACATAGCCTCAGTGAGTACTGGGTCAATTCCAAAACAAGGTGACTGGTAGGTGGCAGCATTCTGGGGGTGCCGTATTTCAAAAAAAACAAAGTACAGCAGTGAAATACTGTTTCCATTGAAGTAAAAAATCCTGCCGAGCTTGGCACAAGAGAAGTGGTATTAACTTCAGCATCCTAGCTAAACTCCAGGTTAGGGTCCACTCCGCCTGCCTCAATTTCCTCATAGTTTCAGTTGGTTATGATAACCCTGGCTTCCTAAGCAAAGCTGTTGGGAAGACTTGCCTTGTGCTTTCAAATAGCTGTTTACTCCCAATTTGACTGTGTTTCAAAGGTGAGCAAGTTAACATCATTACTGATGACGGTGCGGTGATTTCATAGCGGCTTTCTTTTTAGGGAGGGTGAGTCTAGATGCAGAGACAGAAGAGCAGGAAAGCATAGTAAAAATACTTTTCGTTCATCTCCGAAGAAAATTATATTTCAATTTTCCCAGCATGATAGTAGGACAGAAACACGAACAAGTGTCTGATTGATTCATTTTAAGCTTATACATTTGAATTGGTGAATGATTCCTAGGATTAGTTTCGAGTAGTTCCCATTTCTCTTTCTGTATTTTGTCTTATTTGTGCCAATAAATACTAATATGTAGATGGAAATTGCCGAGGAACAACCTGGCTGCTATAGATACATCTATACTGCAATGGAGAGGTCAGCACCGATAGACAGACTGGAGCTCTCATGCTAAAAATAACCTTGCAACACTGGTGGCAGCTCAGGCTAGACAGCTGAGCGCTGAGCCAGAGGGGCTTGGATGTGGTCAGCTGGGCCTAAGCTGCTGCCAATGCAGCAAAATCCATCCTGTTATTTTTAGCACACTATCTTGAGTCTATTGACTCTTGCTGGGAATCACACCTCCCAGCTGCAGTGCAGACATCCCCAAAAGTGTTATGTTCCTTTAAGCTTGCTAAGGATCTGGCCCACTGTGCCTTTGTATGTGTGATAGGGCATGCAAATCTAGAAAAGATGTCTCTTGGGTAATAAGCACTAATTAATAGATAATGTATCCTATTGAAAATTAGGGTAATGGTTCCCACAAGTATGTTAACAAGCGTTACTTTATTATAGGACCTCATGCTGGTTGGAACCTGTGGAAACAAAAATGCAGTTCTCCTCTATTCTGTCCTGCTGACATGGGCTCAGAAGAAGCCAGTGGATTGTAATGTCTGAAATTACATTTTTAATGGGGAGATCTAATTTTACCAAAGTAGAAGGGCCTATGCTGCAAGGTAGTTCTGGGCAGAGCTCCTATTTATAACAATCCCTTTGCAGGATGCAGGCCTAATTTTGTTCACTTAGTGTTAATTTTAATGCAGTTATTTAACACTACCACTGTGCAGTCAGTCTGGAGAAATTGCTATAATAATGTTAATAAACTTACCATTACTGCATATAGAGCCCCTCATTCAAATGGATATCCCAGTGTTTTGCCCACTGCACTGACTCATTGTATAAGGTATTCCATGATATTCAATATAAATAACTTAACTGATAACAGAACTTCCTTGAACTGCTCTTAAGTCTTAATAACTCCTCTTTAATTATATTTCTGCCTAATGCTTTGAAAACTAAAATGCACAAAGTACCTGAAGCTACAGTACATCTTACAATATTGGACAGGACTGGCTAAATCACCTGTGCTGGTCAGAGTGGTGTGATCTCACCACTATTGCAATCCCTGAAAGAAGCAGTGAACAAACACGATAATAGCTCTGTACAAATGGAGGCGGGAATAATGAAAAGAAGGGTGGGACTCACTTTCTGACTATGCTGTCCTGACCGAAAACAAAAGAAAGGACAGTAGAACCTCAGAGTTATGAATACCAGAGTTATGACCTGACCCGTCAACCACACACCTCATTTGGAGCCAGAAGTACACAATCAGGCAGCCACAGAGAAAAGAAAAGGAAAAAAAAGCAAATACGGTACAGTGCTGTGTTAAACGTAAGCTACTAAAAATAAAGGAAAGCAGCATTTTTCTGCTGCATAGGAGTGTTTCAAAGCTGCATTAAGTTAATGTTCAGTTGTAAACTTTTGAGAGAACAACCATCATGTTTTGTTCAGAGTTACGAACATTTCAGAGTTACAAAAAACCTCCATTCCCGATGTGTTCGTAACTCTGAGGTTCTACTGTACCTTTGGAAAGCAGCTGCCTTGACCAGTGATAACTAGTGACCTGCTGAAAACACTCATTGCAGCTGAACTCCATCTCTTTAGAACTCTCTAAACAAACACATAGCTCGTGCATGCGTATGTGTGCGCGTGTTGATGTTGAAAGGTAAACTAGGACCAGGACTTCTGTAAAACTATTACTGATTTTGGATGACTTAATTTTTGGATTTCAAACCTTAAAAGGGTTTTCATAGGATTGGTACTCTAGAATTTTCTGAAAATCAGGCCCCTCGAATATCTCTTAAATTGGGTATCTGGAAGTTGAAGCACATGGAATCACTAATCCCCTTTTGAAATAATTTGTCTTCCCAGATGCTAATAAGCATTCAATAGGAAACAATCCTGCATTGGCAGGGGAATGGACTGGGTAGACTTTATAGGTCTTTTCCATATTTTCTCTCTATGGTTTTGGGATGACAACCAATCCTGGCACCAAAGTCCCTGTAAGCTGGAAACATCTGATGCCAAAATAGCATGTTGAGAATGCATGAAGATACGTAACAAATAAGACAAGAACCATTCTGCAAAGTAATGATTTAGGCAAGAGGAGTGTCACGTTTTCAATGGCCATTAGCTCAGCAACAGTACTGAACTGACCAGGGAGTGATAGAATGAAGGGAAAAAGTTGATCATCAGTCGGAGACAGATTTGATTTCTCAAGTTAAAATCACCTTATTAAAGATTTGGCATCATCAGTTAGTTGATCATATTGGATATACAATTAGTAAAACAGGCAAATACACTAAATTGCTATTTATCCCATTAACACGGTGCTACTAATTTGCTTCAGGAGTTATGCAAAATAATTAAAATATCAAAAAGAAAAATGAAAGAGGAAAAACGAATGGTGGTTTGCGTTGGTTTCTTGAGGAAACTCAAACTCTGTGGGTTTTTGCTGTACTTCAGAATTTTGTAACATCCTGCATTCCTATCTCTATATTGAGCCACATCATTATGCAAATACCATAAATTGCAATAAAATCAATTAATGTGCCATTAACTCTCATAAAACTTGTAATCACCAGTTTACCACTGAGACAGTGTTTCTGAGTTGATTGCTGGCAGTCTAATGGCCCTGCTAGGGGAGGTCTGTGAACAGCACAGTTGTTGAATTATCATTGAGAACACTAGTTTCTTTGTTTCTCTAATGCAATAACGTGGGTCAAAAATTTCAACTTCAGTGTCTAAAGCCGGGCACCTCACTTCATATTTAAGCACTGCTAAATAAAGGCTGGGATGAGACGGTGAGCTGTGCTGTTAAGAGACCAGGGAGAGGAGGGGGTACGGTAGCTCTTAGCCATCTTTGCACTCCCGTGATTCTGGGCTGCTTCAGGTGTAATTTAGACAGGCTCTGTGGGCCTGCCTCAGACAGTTAAGTCAGGCTACTGAGGTTGTCACTGTGGGCCACAGCACCGCCCCAAATTTCTGCAGTGTTGCATGCTGTGGACCCACCCCAAACTCCTTCTACCCCCAGACCTGCCTCAGCATTCCCCGTACACCAAAGGCTTGCGAGGGGTCCCTCAGAGATCAGCTTCATGGCTGTCTCCACCAGTGCCGGCGCAGATAACAGGACTTTGCAGATCCCTTTACTGCTCTCTGACTCTGTTACCCAGCATAATGGGACTGGAGCAAATGTGAAGATCTGACCCCAAATTTTCAGAAGTGCTGAGCTGCAGATATCCTGACTTTTTAAAATCATACCATTTTTGTTTAGGCATCTAACTTTAGGAGCCCAATTGGAATATTTTGGCTTGGATTTTCAAATGTCCAAGGTTTCTGCATCTTTGCCTGTTCTGTTCTCTTTACCTGTAGTTATTCTTAGGGACAGCTCTTTGATTTTTCTTGCAGAAGAACCTGAAACAAACCTGCCAACAAATTAACATGTGAAACAAGTGTGACCAGGTCATGTGAGATCATTAGTGCTGGTGTGGAGCTTTACATCTTCAAAGTGCTCTATAAATAATAATTACATAGTACTTTGTCTAGGCTCAAAGTTTTGTGGCACTCTTAGGGAGGTAACAACTATTTTGGGGGACAAAGAGAGGGCATTGCAAATCCTGCTACACCCAAATGTGGGTGGCAGAGGGCTCTGACAGCTGTGAAACCGTTGTAGTCCCACTGTGCATGGCAGAATGAGGCAGGATTTAGGTAGCTTGTGAAGCATCGGATCTGCACCCTTTATGAGCTGCAGAGCTCCTTGTCTCTCAGGAGGAGATTTTTGTTGGAATTGAGGGTGTCAGGGGGAATGTGGGGCTGGGTAGTTCTTTGACGGATTATGCAGAGCCACTGGTCTTTCCTACCTGCTTCCCCCCAAATTGGGGGCATGAACCAGAGGGGTAGGCGTCTTCTGCTACTCAGCCTTGCTCTGCTAGCAGCAGGAGTCAGAATCCCACTTGAAGATGCTGAGTAAAATCTTCTGACTCATTGTGGAAATCTTCTGATTCTACTTTGTTAATTGCACCAAGCTATTAGAAGGGTAGGTGTGACTCTGTCCAGAAACAATGAAGAGAAATGGCAGATAGGTGTCAAAGGGTGACTGGCCCCTTTAAGGAGAGATGCTCCCCCTCCTGTACAGTAACTTGTGGTAGTCTGAAGAGCCCCAGGTTCTTATAAAGACCAGGAAGAGCTTAACTGAGCTAGAGGACTGCAGGAGTAGGAAGGCTCCTGTAGGAGCCAGTGGTTTGGAGAAGGAAGGAACACCAGTTAAGTGACTTCTGGGCAGATAGCTCGGGAAGCGAGAACTACAGAGTTCGAAGGCTTCTGCAGGAGTCCCTGGGTCAGGACATTGGCTGGGAGAGATGAGGGAAAAGTCTCTGGGAACAGTAGTCCATATGGAGCAGAGGAAGTTCTTAATTTTGGTATTTTGCCTAAGTGTCTGTTTAACCATTAATTTGTTCTCTGAATCTGAAGCAGACTTTGGCCTGACATCAACCCTTCCTGGGCCAGTGAGCTAGCTTAGTGGCTTTCATAGGAAATCCTAGCACTAGCTATGGTTGAGCTAAAAATTTAGGCTGAAAATTCCTTTTTTTTCAATTAAAGTTACCATTAAAACTGAATCCCAGGAAAGGGCAAGTATTGACTTTGCCCATCTTCTTGAGGGTTTATTTTGATGAATTTTCTGTAATGATGTAGCGTATGATTCTCTGTAGTATCTAACTGGTTCTCAGTACACGTAATCTTCATGGTAAGGTTCCTAATGGACTCCATAGAGTTTTCTGCTCTTCGTCCTTGACTGGTTAAAAGAAGCTCTTCTTGGGGAATGATTTATCAAAGAGGAGGGTCTTGCAGAAGGCCTGCATTGGCTAAAGGAATCCCCTGTACTAAGGAAACTTTATCTCCTGCTCTCACAGGCTTTGTCCTGGGCCTTGAGAATTGCTTCATCCCAGAAGAGCACAGGATTTACTCCACAATAAATACAAAATACATGTCATTGTAGTTTTCAGCACTGCAGAACTGGTTCCACATTCCCTGTGAATGAGGCCTATGGACAGGCTATGCCTGGCAGGTGCTACTGCTAAGAGAAAGATTCCTGATTCACTGTGATTCTTGTTTGTGGTACTGCTGGTGAACAAACTGGGTGCCGTGTCTTTCTCCTACCAAACTGCTGACCCTGTCCTTAGACCTTTGCACTTAAAGGGAGGAAATTCAGCATCCTTCCCTAAAAGTGGGAAGAAAAGAAACTTATAGTTTTTATGGGAACTTATTTTATGTCCCTAAACTTGGGAACCTAATTACATCAGTTTGAAAATGTTACTGTGAAAGATTTTTACCTGAATGCAGTTTTATGTAACTAACGTATCTTCATTATCCTACTGAGCCTCAACTCTCTGTTTGGCCTTAACAAGATCTTAATGTGTGAGTCCAAGGCCTGACCTATCTGAAGGGTAGTTGAGGAGAAAGTGCAATAGGCCTTTAAATAATTCACTTCAGTGCCTTGGCTACCATTCACCATAGCCCTTTTAATACCCCATAAACTCAAATGTACCATGCTATTTCTCTGTTTCAAACGGCTCTCTGGGGGACAGAGATAGGAATAGCACCATCAGACCATATGCTGTGGAGAGCAGAGCAGATGAAATTGCAGTGGCACTGACACACACATAAGTGCTTGATTTTCTAGGTCGTAAAGTTCATGTGGTAAAACATAGCTCATTTCCCCGTCCTTGTATTTATTTATATATATGAGAGAGAGAGAGAGAGTGTGTGTCTTATTCAAAGTTTGGTATCTTCTTAAGCATCAGACTCCAACTTGGTGCTAAGAATTTTGTGAGGTTAATTGAAGATTGCCAGGTGTTTTCATGAGCCAGGAGTGCACTGGAGTCTATCTATCTCAGGGAGTTTTAGACACAGCAGTAATGCCACACAAAAGGGGTGAAATCTGCAAAGCAAGTAGTTTAATTTGAAATGTTAATGCACAGAGTCTCTGTAAGGACCCTTCCTTCCTTGCCTGTTGAGAGAACTCTTCAGAACTCCTTTCTAGGGACGTGCAGCCTGGATCTAGGCTAAGTAGCTGTTCAGAGTGTTTTCCCCTGTTCCTCACATAGATCCGTTCTCGGCTTGGGTTGTTCAGTTTAAACACAAATTGCAGATATGTGAATTAAACCATGTTGCCTTCTCTACTATCATGCTGGCTTGGTCTCATTTCTCCTTTTTGAAGTGAGCATCACTGACCAGTGAAGTTGCAGTATTACAAGATGGACAGCCCAGTGTTCTAAAATGGCTTTCTGCTACAGCGTGTGCAACTTTGCATGTACATGTAAATATGCAGTTAGATGAGCAACTGCCTCTTCTGCTGTGAAGTGCTTATTTGCATGCACAAATGCAACCTAGGTGACCGCTTTTGAGAACTGGGACCGGCATGCATGTTTTTATCAAACAGTGTGAGACCATATCAGTGTCCTATGGGAGTGGAAAGTAAAATAAAAAATTATCTCCGCGGGTCGCCAAAGATTGTCTGAGCAATCTTCTGAGATCCAAATATGGGACTCAATGGTAGGACAAAGGCCAAAAATGAAGCCCATATCCAAAAGTAATAGTGGATTTCTCTTTTTAAATGATCTAAGCTATATCATTTTTTACAAGCCCCATACAGCTTGCTTCTCACCAACACACCAATAACTGTCACTCAGATAGTTGTCTAACACACAGGATGTAAAATACAGTACTCTGATTTAACACACACACAGCTATACGGCCCAAGCAGCAAACCCTGCAATGTCCACATCCAGGGATTTTAGATAGGGCCCACCTCTATATTTACACCCATGGAAATAGACACACAAAATCCAAAACCAGTGCTTAGCTAAGTCTGACTCTTGGTTTTCACCAAGCCATATTTATTGTCTTGTAATTGATAATCACAGAATGGTGGTTACACTGGTCCTAACAGATCACACATGACATCAAGATGCAAAGGAAATGCTTTGTCACCTTGTATCGTTGGAGCTTGACTCTCCACTCACTTATATAGGGATTACATCTGTGTAACTCCACAGACTTCAATGGAGACACTCCTCATGTAGCCCAGTGTAAATGAGAAGAAAATCTGGCCCTTGGGCACCCTGATTTTGTAGATAAGCCATCCAAACTAGTCTATCTCTTTCCTCAGTTATAAAACATGCATTACCTTTAAGGCAGCTGTCCCAGCTGGCATGAGACCTGGAATCCCCAGGTCTGTCTTTTACAAGGTCTTCCATTAAGCAGTACAAAATTGGTCCATTTATAATTCATTTTAGGGTCTAAATCTCAGGATGCTGTTGAAATGACTATAGCTCCCTGGAAGGCAGCCAGGATTTGTTCTATCCTTTTTTTTTTGTTCTTCAGAAAGAAATTTATTTTCAGCACAAAAACTCAATTAGAACAACAAGTGAGGTAGGCACCACAGGGAGCAAAAGCTCTCTCCATGCCGTGACCTCCTTTCAAGAGGCTTTCAGACAAGGGGTGGGTTTGGTCTTTGGCATATTGGAGCTTGCTGGTAAATGTATACTTCAAAAGCTCTCTAAAGTCCTGTATGGCAGGCATGGCACTATCTAGACTGATTATATAGTCTACTCCCCTGCTTTAGGCTACATCTACACTACAAGCTAGGGGTGCGATTCCCCTGCTCCCATATGCATTGAGCTAGTGAGTATAAATAGCAGTGCAGCAGCGTTAGCACGGGTAGTGGCAGTGGAGGCATGGCTTAGCCAGGTGGAGTACATGCCCACGGAGTTCAGTTGGGATTGTAATTTGCCACTACCTGTGCTACTGTGGTTACACTGCTGTTTTTACTCACAAGGGGAAATCATACCTTAGCTCATAGGGTAGACACAGCAAATGTTGAGTTAGTTCTCTCTTCCTCACCTCCACAAGTGTTACCTATCAGCTCTGTGTTCTTGGGGAACCAGGGTGCAGTACCCAGCCTTTCTAACTTACGAAGGACCTCTTCCTCAGGCTTTGCTTGAACCAGAACTGATCAGACTTACAAAAAGCAATTAAAAGGCAGCGGGGGAGACACCTAAACCCCTCCGGACAAGGTTGACAGGATTAAGGTAACTCCCCTAGCCTCATTTGCATCAAAGATGTGACAAGGAGGCATCTCCCTTAACATACAGAATGGAGAACAGAGATTCCAAGGCACGGACCGCACTGAACTCTGGGACTAGAGAAGCAGGGAAGCACTGCATGATGGGGGATCTCTGCTCCCTATGTTAATGAATCCATGCCTGCACACCCCCGGCTCAGCAGTTATCAGACCAATTCTAGAAATGAATCGTCTATTGGCATCCAAATATGGAATCTGCCTTATTGCATTGTGAGCTCCCTCGAAGGAACACCTCCCATTGCCAGGAATGATCAGTTCTTATTGTCCATCCTAAACAAAACCACTCTGGTATACTCCCTTGAATCATCATTTACCCATAAACAAGTCTACCATTGTTTCTTCCCTACTAAAACCCCTACCCAAGTTCAAAACTCTGTTCTGATGCCTGGATCCAAAAGCTACATCAGTCCCACTGGGACTTCACCTTTTCCTGACTGATCATGTTGGGGGCTCTGCCTGTCTCATGCACTTTGGAGCCTCAGCTACAACAACCACCTCGGAACCTCGACCAGTTCAAGCTTCACGGAGTAGTGAGACCCCAACTCTCTCTCTCTCTCTTTTTTTTATTCCAGGTATAGCTTTCTAAACCTGACTTCTCTAATCAAATTTGAGCTAGATTTCCCCAATTGAAATCGTGTAATATTGTAACTGTTTGATTTGTTTGTCTCTCCTTGTATGGCTATTATTACTAGTATTATAAGCCTTATATACCTGGCAATAAAATAACTTCTATAATCAAGCTGGTTGCCAGACTCTCTCCAAACTTCGTTTATTCTTGTGTGTTCTCGGCTTCCTTATTTGGCTCTGCAGCAACGCTCCTCTTACCTAAGCCAAAGATCCCTGTAATGCCCAAAAATCCTGTGGGGTTTGCTTATCAAGGGGGTTACTACCAAACCACTGTAGCGTGAAAGTGGGATAGGGATGTGCTGAACCTGTGGCTTATGAGGATGGGTGGCAGCTTGGAAGTGCTGCTTGACCCAGCCTGCTGAGTCCACAGGCATATGAGGGTGGCAGCCTGGACATGCCATTTGACCCAGCCTGCTCAGACATACTTTATTCCAGTGCGGTGCCTGTGGCATATGAGAGTGGCATCTTGAAAGTGCTGCTCGACCCAGACTGCTGAGTCCAGGGACATATAAGGGGTCAGCTTGGGAGTGCTGATCAACCTTGTCCACTCAGACACACTCTGTTAATCTCTCTCTCTCTCTCTCTGTGTGTGTGTGTGTGTGTGTGTGTGTTCTCATCTGATTCTGGGGCTGGAGGAACCCAGCCCTGGAAACTGAGGTCCTGCAGGGTAGCTCCATTGGGAGGGGACTTGCAGAAAGGAGAGGCAGAGCTCTGTATGAACACACAAAGTGACACAAGCCGTACATTGATAGAATTACAGAACCGCCCCCCCCACCAGGAACATGACCCTAATAAATGAGCGCACCCCAAGGTGATGGGCAAATCTGGTAACACGAGTCATTGATTATTATTAAAATGGGAGGGGAGGGGTAAAGATTTCATGTATTGATTTACTAATTCTCAGACTGAGTAGAAGAACCATTTCCATTCCACAAATAGTAATTTCCAATAAATCAGTGAATTGATAACATGATTGGGAATAACTTGAGAAGCTTGAATCCTCCCATACCAAAATATTTTCCTTAGTTAGTTTTTCTAACTAGTCTGAGCTCTACAGGTTCTGTTTTCATGGTTCTTAGTAATTTACACACTCCATCTACATTATTTCTTACCACCAATGTGGCAACGTTTCCTGAATTCCCTCTGTAAGTATCCATTTGCGTCGGTGATTACCAATTAGAAATGTCTCCTCTATAATCACCTCCTTCTCCTGTTGCCTGATTCTTTCAATAGTGTCACAACTCAGGGTTTGTGATATGAAATATACTGGACTATGGCATTACTAAATGAATCTGACAGGAAGAATAGGCTGATTAGCAAAGGAAAAGCTTCCGTTTACATGCAAATAACTAGGTCATCAGAATGATGGCATGGAAACAATGTGCACTGGCAGTTTAATAGGATTTTGGGAGAAATATGGAAAAAATCATTCTCTGTTCTGCCCTAAAGATCTCAATTGAATATTCAGCACTAGTTTCACATGTGGAATTTCAGTTGGTATCAATAGGATTTTCATGCATGGATTAATGTGGACTATAGACACTTACACTGGAATGATTAATTTTACCCTTAGTTTTATTTTCTTTGTGTCATTAAATGAGCTGTGAAGAGAATACAGCTCCATTTCTACTAACAGAAAATGAGCTAATCACTTTCTGCAAAGTGAAGTGCTATGGTATCTTCAACAACACCCTTGTGTCTGTCTGGAGGACAGACACAATCTGCATCATACCATTTCAGAAACCCATGTGCCAGCAAAGTGAATACCTGCACAATCATCTTGAAGCAGGTGTCATCACAGAAATGATTTCAGTCTTGATTGCCCTGGATTGGGAATTTAGAGGAAACAGACATTTGAGAAGGACTGTGTCCTGGGATGGCTTGCATCAAGGTCCCTCCTTATCAAAATCCACCTAGTTCAGTGGAGTGTCTAGACAGAAGGTTTTGGTTGCATGTACAAACAAGGGTGGTTTTTAATTTTGCAAAACTGAAAAAACAATCTTTGTCAAGCTTCTCAATGACTATTTTCCCTTTACTTTGCTCTAGTTTTTTCTTTGATCTTAGGGTTTGAATGAACCCAATATCTCAGAGTAAATCTCACTTGACCCAAGGTTCACCTGCTTTTGCACTAGAAAATTCAGGAATGTTGTATCATTTCAATGTAAAACAATAAATCATCTCCAGGTTCTGGTTACTGGGATATTAGAAAGACAGGATAAACTTCCTATCATTTTTTTCACCAGTTAATTTTTTGTCATTTGAAGGAAAGGATTGTTGTGATGGTTAAGGCCCCAACTCAGCAGTGAGCATCCCAGGACGTGGTTTGATTTTTAAAAAGGTCAGTCTTTCTTAATTCATGAAAATTAAGCAGAGCACACATTCCTTGTTTGAGACAGACCATCTTGCTGACTTCAGTTTAGAATGTGTTAATAACATCACACGGGAATCTTATAACTTCACATGCAATGTTGACACACATTTTATCAGGATGCTAATGACCAGCAAATTATGTGTTTTCAAATGATATCTTACAAGGCATATATTGTATAAAGATTATTATAATGGTATGTAGAGTGGACACAGGGGTACATTCTGTCACAGCAACCCCTCCATGCCTTCAAAATCCAAGCCTAACTCAGGTTTCCTGGCTTCTGTTCTTCTACTGCTTCACTCTATGACTTCAGGGAAATTTAACTGCTTCTCTGTCCAACTATAGTTTATCCAACTATAAAATTGGGTAGAATGATAGGACACATATTCACAGTTTGTAATGCAATTTCAGATCTTTGGATGAAGGTGCCATAGAAATGCAAAATATTTGAGATCTGTTGTATGGTGGAGGGTCCTTTTGTTTGTAAAAAGTATCTTGCCCCAAATGGAATAGAGAAGTCCAGTCATGCTAAACAGAGTGAGAGAACTACCTTGCTTGTAGAATGACATTCCAGTCAATGAGTGAAGCGGTTAGCAGGAGAGTTCATGCAACAAAAGGACAACTATCTCCAAAGACCTGGAATAAACATTGTAATGTCTCTATATATGGCAGTTACACATAATGGCCAGTTCATTGCGTGGAACCCAGGTGGTCTGTTGTTTGCCATGCACATCTATTCAAGCAAACTTGGCAGGGACATCTTGCTGAGCAAAGCAGAACACAGGATGAATGTGAGTGAAGAAATTTTGCTCTTAGTAGAGATACACAAACACCTTCCACCCTAAAAGTACAGTGCTTCTTGAGGCTTCTCGTTTTAGTTGAGCTTCCCCAGGGCTACTTTTTTCCATTGAACAGTCCACTTGAATAAAAGCTGGGGGGTGGGGAGGTTGGAGGGGGCTTGTGTTCCTTTTTTTTTAAAGAGTACCAACATTTATCACCTTCACAGGATGATTTATAATATGAAGCAGTTTTAAAGAGCATGGGTTATAGTTTATCTTGCCATAATGTTTTCTATTTTAGGTTTCTTTCGCTGCTTATAAGTGCAGGTGATGGTGCACAGCTGTGAATGAGGAGGAGGTATCTGGTCAAAGGTTTCTCAGTTATTATTAATTATTAAACACTTAAGTTGCATTTGGGCCTAGAGGCTAATCAGGCTGGGCCCCATTTTACTAGACACTGCACAAACATATAGAAAATGACAGTCCCTGCCCCAAAGAACTTAGAATCTAAAAGACAAGACATGGGAGATGAGATTTAAAAAAAAACCAAACAGGTTGGAGGAGGCAGGGTGATGACAAAAAAGGAATTACTCTCAGCCAATGGGTACCTGTGATCACAACTTGCCACCTGCTTAATCATTATCAGCTTTTTGTCTGTGTTAGAGCAGAGACAAGTTTTGAGGAGGGACTTGAAGAAGGAAAAGTCAATGTATGCTTTACCGGTCTTGACTGTCAGCTTTTCCCACACGTAGGGAGTGTTGTGAAGGATTAGAAGGGGCTATTTGACAGGAGAGGCTGCACCTATGTGAGCTGTAGGCTGGATACACAACTCTAATTGAACCTGGAGCTCAGCTGGGTAGGAAGAAGCTAGGCTTGTGTGGAGCCAGGGAGAGGAGAAAAGAAGGGAGCTGCTGGGGAAGGGAGTTGGTGGTCACTCTCTGGGTTGAGAGAAAGGAGTAAGAAGAAGCCTAGGGAAAACAGTAGCAAACATGAAGCTACATGGACCTTAGCTGCTGATTGTAGGGTTCTTAGGCTGAAACCCAGCGTAGAGGGTGGGGCTGGGTTCCACTACCAGCCATTGGGGCTATGGCACAGACAGGGAAATGGACTTGGAAGAGTGCCTGAAGTGGTTTGCTTAGAGATACTTTGATACCCCAGAAGAAGGGAAACTGTAGTGACCTGGCTGAAAGGCCAAGGCATGAAAAGGAAGTGCCGCAGCTTGTGGAACGTGAGAGAGGCCTCAGAGTGAGAGACTGGGGCAAGGGGCTGAGAAACCATAAGGGCTGGCGTCAAACCAGAGGTGAGCTAATTCCCAGGTGAGTCACAAGGAGGTGCCACAGAGGTGAGTGGAGCGACCCCCATGGCAGGTAGCACAGGAGAAAATGCAAATGTGCCTTTCATGAACCAGGCTGCGAGTTGTCCCATTGAAGTCACAGTCTGCAATCCATGTAGAATTCATGAGACCATAAGAATGGCCATACTGGGTCAGACCAATGGTCTATCTAGCCCAGTATCCTGTCTTCCGACAGTGCCAGGAACTTCAGAGGGAATGAATAGAACAGGTAAATCAGCAGGTGATCCATCCCGTCGACCATTTCCAGCCTCTGGCAAACAGCTATCCCTGCCTTTCCTGGCTAATAGCCATTGATGGACCTACCCTCCATGAACTTTAGTTGTTTTTTCAACCCCGTTATAGTCTTGGCCTTCACAGCATCCTTTGGCGAGGAGTTCCACAGGCTGACTATGCATTGTGTGAAGAAATTCTTCCTTTTGTTTGTTTTAAATCTGCTGCCTATTAATTTCAATTTCTGATCCCTAGTTTTTGAGTTATGAGAAGGAGTAAATAACACTACCTTATTTACTTTCTCCACATCAGGCATGATTTTATAAACCTTTACCATATCCCCCTCTGTCATCTCTTTTCCAAGATGAAAAATCCCAGTCTTATTAATCTCTATTCATACGGAAACTTTTCCAGACCCCTAGTCATTTTAGTTGCCTTTTTCTATACCTTTTCCAATTCCAATATATCTTTTTTGAGATGGGGCGACCAGAACTGCAGGCAATATTCAAGATGTGGGAGTACCATGGATTTATAAAGAGGCAATATGATATTTTCTGTCTTATTATGATGATTATTTCTAATGATTCCCAACATTCTGTTAGCTTTCTTGACTGCTGCTGCACATTGAGTGGATGTTTTCAGAGGAATCATTGTGCTGTCAAATATATAAAGGGAATAGTTTTGCTCGTAGCTTTGAAATCTACCTGTCTGATAGGCATTTGCCTAGCCATTGTTTTCACTAATGTACAGAGTGTACTCTTTTGCATTAGATATAAAGGACCAAATTCACCACTGGTGTGAGTGTGATGCCATTGATATTACGATCGACCAGTTCACCTCTGGGATAAATCTCTTGATTTCAGTGGAGTTGCACCTGTTTATACTAGGTCTATATTTGCTCTGACATTTCCAAAAGGTCTGTTGTGGCCATTACCTGTATTTGTAGTTAGCCTTGATATGCAATATATTGTGAGAGCCCACAGCAGCTAGGAGTTGGGAAATTAGGTTTTCTGTCCCAAGGAAAAGGGTGGAAACTTTAGTGCTATAACTAATGAACACATTGCTGGAAAAACCTGATACTGATTCCACCTGGGATAGTACAGAGTGAGAACTAGACAAGCCATGCTGACTGTCTATGTTGTAGAATGAGGTGAATTTTCCCCTCAGAAAAAGAATACTTGTACTATATCCTCCATGTTTGCACAATTAAGATTGCTGCTTCCAGTGTATAACCCTTTTTTTTTTTGTTTTTTTTAAAGAAGCCATAAAAACCCAGAGAGTGACGTGAAATATGAAGTAAAGAATTTAACAATTAAATCTCTTAAATCTCACTATGTATTTAACTTATAGAGGGCTACAGCCTTGTGTCCTTATTCACTATTTATTTTGTCCTCATAAATGGAATCAATAGGAATTTGCATAGGTAAGAAAAGGGTATCAACACTTTTTTGGTTCTAAGACTTTAAAAAGAAATATAGAAGATGCTTTAAGATGTTTTCTTTGAATGTTAATCATGCACTTTGATGTGAGCCAGTTGCTAACTATCTGGAATGCAGAAAAAATCTTCTCATATAAGCAGGTTTTTGCACAGCTGTCGATTACAGGGACTTTACATCTTCTTTTGAAGGTCACTGGGGGAGTTGGTTTAAAGAGGAATAGCAATTCCTGTGTTCTTACGGATGTAAATGACTTTCATTCAAATCTCATTATAATGTGTATAGCCTGGTAGAAAGAAAAGACAGAAAACAGATAACAAAAAGCTGGACTAAGGCCTTGTCTACATTAGAAAGTTTTGTCGACAAAAGTTTTGCCGGCATACAGCCACCGCTGTAATTAAATCGCTGTTGTGTGTCTTCACTGTCTCCTTCTGTCACGCTATCAGCTCTTTTGTCGACAAAGTGAGCAATGCACGGTGGGTAGCTATCCCACTGTGCAACTGCATGCAGGGTGCTTTGGGAAGGGTTTGCAATGCCTCATGGGACAGGCCCAGCGTCACATGATGCAGGTTTCTGAATCCCATCATTCTATGGGCATCTTACTAAATGGACAGCCGCTTCTCAACTGCCCTGTCAGCAAACTGACACTGTTGGGCACAAGAAGCCCAGAGAAGTGGGGGGAGAGTGTGTGTGTGTGTGTGTGTGTGTGAGAGAGAGGGAGGGAGAGACAGACAGACACGTGCACAAACACACACGGAGAGAGACAGACAGACAGTGTGTGTTGGGGGACAGTGAGTGTGTCTGCACTCATCCTGTCTTTAAGTTCAGACAATAGCAGCTAGAAACAACCAATCCCAAGGCAGAAGCTGCTATACAGACAGGTGTCCCCCATTCTCCCACCCCCTCAGCAGAGATGGGTTCGGTACATCCTCAGTGGCGGGGTGGGGATGGGAGCGAGGAGAGGGACATAGCGCCCACCTCCCTCCCTGGCTCTGCACAGCACATCAGGAGTTATATCCTTCCCCTGTAGTTTAAGACAGGCAGGCAAGACTGTGTTTGCTGTGTTGTGGAGAGAGCTCTCCAGGGTGAGTTAACTTTGAAAACTTTCTGGGGCTTTGAAAGGGGAGGGGTGGAGGTGGACGGCTGTGGGGCAGCTGAGCTCAAACTGAGTACCAGGAGGCCAAATTTATCGATATAACCTAAGGGCAGTGTCTATACACATGCTTTTTTGCAAAATGTTTGCCGAAAAAGGCTCTATGCCTCTCGTCTAGCTTGTTTTATTTTGTCGACAAAAGGGCTATTGCAGTGTGTACACCAGGATTGTTTTGTTGACAAAGGTGATTTTTGTTGACAAAACTCTCCTAGTGTAGACCAGGCCTAAGGAAACAGCAAAATAAGAGATTTAAATTTAGCCAGGGCTCAGATTCTAATCTCTGAGCAGAATGAGTTAAATCAATCAAATAAAGGGCACAGTAAAGAATGGATCTCTTTTTCTTTTTTCAAGCATTGTGCTCCGGACATAAAAATTAGTCAGCAATCCCTCAGAACATGAGAATGCGGCTTTGAGAGTTGATCTAAGAAGCAAATTTTGGTAAAATGGAGCAAGGCTTTTACATACCATGCCATTAAAAATAGTCTTAATTATTTTATTGTTTCTTGACATTCTTTCTCAGCATTGGGGTGACTTGAGCTCACTAAGGAATTCTGACAGCTGAGTTCTGCATGCAGGGAAACGTTTAAGAGATTAGCAAACAAGAAGTTACAATAATCCAAAATAGGACATGATAAAGGCTAGCTAATAAGTCTCTCAGCATTTTGGCAAGACAGCAAAGGTCACAATCTGGAAAGATTTTCCTGAAATGCAACTATGACAATTTTAGTGCCTGATAAATATGATTCCCAAGAGAGACTTAGAATCAAATGTAACTCCAAGGTTATGGTCCTTGGGAACAGGATAAATAAGATTGTCATCAAGGGGAACAACCAGGGAAATCTGAAAAATGTTTTTTATACCATTTCTCTCAATAAATTGCACCTACCATTGCCATCTGTTTACATGCCCTACTGTTTTCCATTTCTTGTTCCTTATTTATTTGAAACATTGCTTATTATTTATCTTAATATCTTGTGCAGGCTTTTTACAGTCTCCATTTTGTCCCTTCTCTTATCTTTTCTTACACTCCCTGAACTTCATTTGTCCTTTGTGATTCATGTTTCATAGCTCACTCATACCTTTTTATAACTTTGATTAAGTTTTGCCCTTTTCTGCTTGTCCATATTGGCTTAGAGCTGTGTGGAACATTCAGCTCAGACAACAAACACATCTGAAATCTAGCTTGCTTAGGGGTTCACCTGAATTCACACACGAGCAGTAGCTTGCACAGATTTTGGCCATGTTCATCAACTGTTTGTCGAAGGCAGAGGAAAAAACTTTTTTGTACTCTCTGGATTTCAATAAACCTCGTAAGACAAATGTTTGCTGAAGTATTTCAACTTCTAGCTGTGCTCACTGGGGAATATAACCTAGGTGAAATCACATGGCATCATCCAATAGAACCATTTGTTCTAGTTCCAGTGAACCAGTGCAAATGCACGGAGCCTATTAAACCCAAACTTTGCCTTTTGAGTTCACACTGAGGTTCAACCATGGGGAAAAATGAGCTCGTTCAAACCCAAATATTCTCAAGGGCTCTCAATCCATGCAAACCTATTTAGTGATGTCTGCTCTATAATTAAATCCAGGCTGTCAATTAGGAATGTTAGGGAGCCACCAAAATTATTTTTTAATTACCATTTTTATGCCCTGGTGTAACATTGGCACTGGCCTTATTTCCGTATGGAGTTTAAATGATTCTCTTGTGGTGGACACTCATTTTATCCAGGTCAGCCCCAAAAGATATTTTACTATCTCCATTCTTGTGTAGACTGGCGTGTAGATTTAGGGTGCAGTGTTATTTGGCTAGAGCTGGATTTTGGATGTTGACCATGTAGAAACTTGGATGTCCTTTTTATCCTTTGATTTACCAATAATGATATAAACATCACACACTTTCTTGACATAAGATCAGTTGAAATCGAAGCCTTTTGATGCTGTAGTATAAAGTGTTTGAAGTTAAGCTGAGCAATACCACTGTGTTGTACTGAAGGGCCATTCTAGTGCCACTTTCAGAAGAAGATGCATGTACCTGTCATGTAGGTGAAAAAAAGTGCTGGGCAGAGTGAAAACTGGATGGGGAGAAGAAAATAAGAGTGGAAAATTTCTTTCTTTTGAAGTCAATCTCTGAAAAATTTTAAAGCTAGTGACTTCTCTTAATAAGACAAGCAGGAGAACCAACTATAAGCGGCGAAAATGCCCCAGTTTGCTATTAAACTTATTTACAGTCTATACGTTACTTAAAAATTTACATAGCAAGCCTAAACACTGTCTGAAATCAGTAGCCTTATATAAGAATCATTGCCTAATTTAAGATGATAATCCTTATTTGCCATTGCACAATAAGTGGTAGGGTTATGATCCTACAAACTGCCCATTAGTTTCACCATTGCAGCTAATAATTTTGTATGATTCAATGTGGTACTTAAGACCATACTAAGAGCTTTAGTTTTCATAGGAAAAAAGTTACAGCTTTACATAGTAAATTCTTCTGCGCTGCAAAATAGCTACACTTTTCTGTTTGTTCATTGTGATGAATTGCAGTTGTAGTCACTTTAGTATTGAACATTGCTATAAAAATAGCAAATACAAAATTCTTTACGTATGTGTTTGGTTTTAGCAAATTATAAAGTCATTATTTTAAGTTTATGCATTCAGGATCATTTCTACCTCTGAATGGGATAATATAATTTACAAGCTGTACTGTAGCTTTTGTTTTCAAGGGAAAATAGATAAACTCCCCATATGTCATGCATCAGGTTAAACTGAATGTGAATTTTTTTCTTCTTCAGTAACCAGTTGATGCTATTTAGGAACAAGACCATAGATTAACATTCTCAAAAGTGGGTGTAATTTAAGGTTTGAAACCATAGACTGTAAATTAATGGAAAGCCCTCTGTAGGAAGGTGCTGTGGCCTTCCCCGGAGTCTGGACCTGAGGAAGGGCTGCAGCAACTGGGCTGGACCGAAACAGTCCCAGCAGACAAGTCTGCCCGGCAACAGAGAGGCCGAGCTGGGATAGGGCCAGCAGGCCAGTCTGCCCGGAAACCGAAAGGCCGGGCAGTGATAGGACTGCCTGATCAGCCCAATCAGCCACAGCGGGATGGAGTCTCTCCCGGAAGGGGCAGTATAAAAGGCAGGCCCTGGGGCTCAGTAGAGAGAAGACTGCCATCGGAGGGAGATGTGCTGCCCCGCTGGCTGAGGCCTAGGCTGCAGTGGAGCCGGGCTGATACCAGGGACACTCGCCTCCCAGAGCAGAGACCCCGACCATCCCCCGATCCTGCCTCAGGGCCTGGGGACTGGGTAGGGCCTTTGGGTAGCTGGACCAGGCCACCAGGCCACGTTGACTGGACCAAGCTACCAGATCCCCGGGACTGGACCGAGGCCCCCGAGGCCGGACAGGACCTGGAGGAGCTGCCTGATGCCGAGCCCCCAGAGATGGGACAGGACCTGGACGAGCTGACTGAGGCCGAGCCATCCCAAGAGCCCTGTGACCTGGACGAGCTGCCCCTCGCCGAGGAGCTCCCCGCCTTGCCACCTGTGGATGAGAAGGGACTGGCGGGCCTACCCTGGACCGCGTATCACAGTGACCCCAAGGACCCTGACGAGACAGGTACCTGGGGATACAGGGAGGAAGTGGCCCAGGGACAGCCATAGCCGTGGCTGAGTCAGGGGCAAGACCCCGTCGGTGTGTTGCGGCGGGAGCCCCGCCGACTCAGTGGCAATGCCTTTGCCACTGCTAGGGCCCTGGGCTGGGACGCAGTGGAGATGGGTGGGCCTGCGTCCCCCTCCCCCCTTCCCTAGCCACCCCGGAAGAGCACCCTCCTCCCTACCGCTCCAGAGAGCGGACCCACTGCTTGCGAAGCAATTGACTGCTTGCTCGCCTGCCCGGCCTAAGGGCCGGACTACGACTCATACAGAGATGCTGTTCCCTATTTAGGAAGACGCTGTGACCTTCCCCGGAGTCTGGACTGGAGGAAGGGCCGCAGCAACTGGGCCGGATCAGACGGCCAGCTAACACCCTCAAATGGAAGGTGGATTCCAAATTTCCATTTTGCACATGAAGTGCCTCTTAACTGTTTGTGCTGTAAAAAAAGGACACCTAAATGATTAATTTTATGGACTATAGCTGACCTAGGGATTAGAGAATTTGCTTGATAACATTTTAAATACATTTGATGGTCATATGTTTGAAATCTGCTCATTAAACCAGGTGGCTTGAAAAGTTCCACTGATGCCACTTTCTCATATTTTTAGCTATGCTGAAATTCCAAGAAAGCATGGTGACAGTGTGGTAGTGTTGCCCCATATTGTCCAGATTGTGCAAAACATACAGGAACCTCTTACTCCTGGGAGAGCCTTACTAACATGGAAGTGTATTATGGGTGAGTGTTGGAAAGAGGCAGAAGTTTGGCAAGCAGCACTGGGATGAAAAAGGAAGAATATTTAAGACGCTAGGAGAAAATGGTACATTTCTGCTACATGAGATCCTAACTATGTCCCCAGATCAGCAAGATACTTAATCACGCATCTCACTGTGAGCCTGTGAATAATCCCATTGACTTCAGTGGGACTATTACTAATTGCTCATAGTTAGGAATGTGCATAAAATACCTTGCTGAATCCGAGCCTATAAATATAACCATACTAATGTTCACTGTAATAAAGTTTCCTGGGTATGCTCTTCTAAATACAGCTATGAGAGAAGTAACCAGACAGAATAGGAATTCTTTATCCTCAGTTACTAAATCTGCTGCAAACACAGGTATTGTTTGGTGTAAATGTAACCTAGTTCAGGCTTCCTGAAATATCAAAATAAAAAATTGCACTGCTCTGAATGATTGCTCTAATCCTGATACTATATATGCGGACTCAAGGCATTTTTGTATAGATACCAAAGTCTTGTCAAATTTCCTGTGTGTCAGCTGCCATACAAAGTCAGAAAGTGATCTGATTTTATTTATTGTGCAGAAAATGTAATTAAGGGAAACAGAGTCTAATTATTTCAGTACCGTCCTCCAAAGTGCCTTGATTATTTCCGTTACACCTTTAGTGACAAGCCTCAATTTTTGAACAAGGACTTTATTTATTCTAACGTTTGCTGGGGCTCTCCTACAGGAAGTCCCCCAGCTTCCTGCCGATTTCCTAACACAGCCCCACACACTGCTCACAGGCCTCTGGAAGGCCTTGCTCCAAATGCCTCATGCTATTTTTGAAGGGTAACTCCCATTTCTCTCATCATATAGCGTGTATAACTGTGAACATAAACATCAAATACGAACCATACGAATACAACAATAAAATACTCAAACAAAATTATTATTAAATCTATGTAACCTGAGTCTATTTCTAAAACCATTTATTCCAAGGTCCCTGCACTTGGAAAAGTTTTCAGGGCAAAGCAAGAATATTATTAAGGGCTTAGTATATGTCAGTAAACAGCCAGGGCCTTGGCTGTCTAAGGGAGTGTCTGTCTTTCCAGGTGTTATGATCACAGGTGAGATCAACTAAGGCACGCAAGCTTTTTTTTTTTTTTTTTAACAGCACAATTGTGGCTGTAATAAAGCTGTTCTTAGGGAGGGTCACCCTCAGCTTTGTAACTTGCTCCTCCTCTCTTGCTCTGACAGTGTCCAAGTCTGTTGACATATAGAATGTTGTAGAGCTTTTCCCCCGCCCCCTTTGGGAAGTTTTAGAAGTTAGAGACAGCAGTGTATCAATGGATCTTGGCAGTTGAGCCTTGGTGGTCTAGAGGACTGAACTCAGCATGAAGGCAGATTAATCATTTTGGTCTATTCATTTTTTATGCTTGTTGACTTTATTGTTGATCTGTTGAGAGTTGGTTGTTTTTTAAATACCAAAGGCCCAAATTTACAAAGTGATTTGGGCGCTCAACTTGAGACATCTTAAAGGGGCTTGTTTTTCAGAAAATTCTGAACACCCACCCTCTGAACATCAAAACCCCTTAGGGAATGTCAGGTTGGGCACCAAAGGACAGACACCCCCCAAATCACTAGTCATTTTTGCAAATCTTGGCCTAAATAGAGACATAAAAAACGAATGAGTTCAAAAGCACTTCGCAGTAGGTCAAGGAACTAATCCTGCAAGGTGCTGAATGACCTCAACCACCAATTAAATCAACAGAAATGAAAGGCATTCAGCCTCTTAATGGAGATGCCCAGTGATTCATGGGATCAGGCCTAAAGATTGTAACTCTTGCTGTGCCCGAGAGGCATCTGAAACAAATCTCTGTCATGCTCAGGAAATATTTGACACTGAAATCAAATAATTATAATTTGATCTAAGACAAACTGTTGATTTATTTTAGCTTTTTATTGAATTGCCAAAGGAATAACTGAAGGTATTGATCACTGATGAAAATTTTTTTAATGAATAGACGATGCACAATGCTTGAGTGTTTCTTCAGATGTGACACGGGTTTGTGCCAACTCTGGAACTCCCTGAGCACGTGTTGCTCCATCTGATTCCCACTGATACATTTTCTCAGCAAAGAGATGCTGCAGCAATCCTGGAGTCAGCCAGCCTCACATAAATCACAGCTGGGTGTTAAAAGAAATGAAATAGAGTGCAAGCCTCTTGTCTCCTCTTCAGTTTCCAGGTTAGCTGAACAGAGCAAATGCCACCTTTTTTTTCCTCCTCGGTGTAACTATTTTTCACATGGAGGGTTTGAAATTGTTTTTTCTTTATTCATTTTTCTCAAATGTTTTCTTTTTCCAAGAACTCATCCTGGACATATGTTAAAATAGGTTTTCAAACCATGAAATTGAAAATTGATATGTTCACACTCAAAATGATAAAGCAATGTTTTGTTACTTTAAACCTGTAACCTTTGCTCTTTGGTTCTTTAAATCATCTGTGAATCTCAGTGTTTAATATTTTATCTACAAAGAAACTAATTATTCTGATTTTAAGGGGTAGGAATTAAAAATAACTAGTATAGAATCTAAATCTCTACAATGCAAAAAATGGTTTAAAAATGACTAGAAACATTGTGAAATTAATGGTAAATGCCACATAGGCACTTCTAGTTTCCATTTTCATAATCTAACCACTAAATATTCTTGGGAAAAGTAAAAACCAAGGCCCTGATTCTGCACAGCTGGTAGAGTCCTGCCATCTAATCCACCAGGCCAGATCTGGGTCCAAATACGTAAATTGCTCATTTGATACGTTCTTTCTCTTTCTCTGTCTAATTAAAAGGATATAGAAACATCCAAAAAAATGTGTATGCCAAATTCACTCACCTCTGCATAGTATGCTTTTCTATTATTATTAATTAGGAGAACAATATTCAAAATCTATTTCTGTTTACTTGCAAGGTTTTTTTTGTAAATTGTCTCATGCCGCCGGCAAAATGTCAGAAGAGATCAGGATAGAGCTGTATTGTGTATCAAGCAGAAGGCTCTGTTTTCGAGCATTCTGAAAAGACATTTTACAGATTATATTGAATCAAAGGATGACAATTGGAAAACACCCTTCAGGACAAAACATAAAGAACTTTTAATGAAGGAGGTAGCTCATCCAATCAACACAGATTTATCTTTCCTTTCGTAGCACAAAAGGTGTGATATTTCTCATTCAAGAAGCCTCTGGGTAAAAACCTTGTAATTGATAATGGAATTATATTCTCACCTGACACATCATTACACATTCAACAGGACCCAACCTTCCTTCCCAGGCATTCAGTTTGTCTTTTTATATTTTCCCCTTTAGCACTAATTCACACCTTGTCTTCAAAAGCATGAATACATTTTAGACGTCTCTTCTATATGAAGAGGTATAATGGTTATCAGGCTAGGCACCTCTCTTCAGGCTCTGTCCTTCCTATTGTGCTCGAGAGTGGCGGAGATCTCACCGAGATGCAAAGCCCAGGAATAATCAGAGGGAGAGATCTGGTCTCACTAAAATTCAAATTCACTGACAAAGCATAATATGATTGTTATAATACTACAATTTAATAGACAGGCAATAGGAAAAAAATAGTGAACACAGTAAATGATATTAAAAAGTGGAGCTGAGTGAATCATTCAAAATGAATAACATCTACGTCTTCCCCTTTTTTCTGTTTATGGACTATCCATGAGCATGTCATGATTTCACATCAGATTGAGAGGTTCAATTCTCCCTACCTCTGACACACGAACTAGGTGGCATTCAATGAAAATGAAAGCCAGCAAATCCTAAACTGCTATAAGGAAATTCTTTTCCACAACATACACAATTAGACTGTGAAACAATTTGCCCCAGGATGTCACTGAGGCCAAGAACTCAAGGAGCTGCCTGAGGAGCTATCTGAGCCACTACCGGTTATCTTCAAATAGTCATGGAAGATGGGAAAGATTCCAGAGGACTGGAAAAGGGCAAATATAGTGCCCAGCTATAAAGAGGGGAATAAGGACAATCTGGGGAATTACAAACCTGTCAGTTTAACTTCAGTACCCAGAAAGATAATGGAGCAAATAATTCAGCAATCAATTTGCAAACACCTAGAAGATAATAAGTGATAAGTAACAGTCAGCATGGATTTGTCAAGAAGAAATCATGTCAAACCAACCTAATAGCTTTCTGTGACAGGGTAACAAGCCTTGTGGATGAGGGGAAGTGGTAGATGTGGTATATCTTGACTTTAGTAAGGCTTTTGCTACTGTCTCACATGTCCTTCTCATAAACAAACTAGGGAAATATAACCTAGATGGCACTACAATAAAGTGGGTGCAGAACTGGTTAGAAAACCATTCCCAGAGAGTAGCTGTCAAGCTGAAAGAGCATGAATGGGATCCTGCAGGGATCAATTCTGGGTTTGGTTTCTGTTCAATATCTTCATCAATGAGTTAGATAATGGCATAGAGAGTACACTTACAAAGTTTGCGGATAATACCAAGCTGGGAGAGGCTGCAAGTTCTTTGGAGGATTGGATTAAAATTCAAAATGATCTGGACAAGCTGGAGAAATGGTCTGAAGTAAATAGGATGAAATTCAATAAGGACAAATGCAAAGTACTCCACTTAGGAAGGAGCAATCCGTTGCATACATATAAAATGGGAAATGACTGCCTGGGAAGGAGTACTGTGGAAAGGGATCATAATGGATCACAAGCTAAATATGAGTCACCAGTGTCACATGGTTGCAAAAAAAGGAAACCATTCTGAGATGTATTAGCAGGAGTGATATGAGCAAAACATAAGAAGTCATTCTTCTGCTCTACTCTGCACTGATAAGGCCTCAACTGCAGTGTCCAGTTCTGGGTGCCACATTTCAGGGAAAATGTGGACAAATTGGAGAAAGTCCAGAGAAGAGAAATTATTAAAGGTTTAGAAAACCTCGCCTATGAGGGAAGATTGAAAAAATTGGGTTTGTTTAGTCTAGATAAGAGAAGACTGAGGGGGGACATGATAACCATTTTCAAGTACATAAAAGGTTGTTATAAGGAAGAGGGCTGGAGAACAATTGTTCTCATTAACCTGTGAGGATAGGACAAGAGGAAATGGGGTTAAATTGCAGCAAGGGCAGGTTAGGTTGGACATTAGGAAAAACTTCCTAACTATCAGGGTAGTTAAGCAATGGAATAAATTGCCTAGGGAGGTGGTGGATTTTTAAGAGCAGGTTGGACAGGCACCTTTCAGAGATGCTTGGTCCTGCCTTGAGTGCAGGGGACTGAACTGGAAGAGCTCTCGAGGTCCTTTCCAGTCCTATGATTCTGTGAATTTAGCAAGGTCTGTAGAGGGCTTGGATATTTATATGGATAACAAGAGTATCCAGCATTGTAATTTTTAATGCTAACAAAAAGAATATTGGAAGCGAGATAAAGCCTCATACTGGAGAGTTTAAACAAATCTCTAAATATTAGGGATTGAGACGAGACTTTCCTAGGGGACAGATTGTTCCACATTTGCCTATTGTGTGGCTTCTTGTACTTTCCTCTGAAGCATGTGGTATGGCCATTGTCAATGACAGGATACTGGACTAGATGGACCATTTGGTCTGTTGATTTGATTTCCCCAAATGTATTCATTATGGGCTTTAGCCAAATCCCACAGAAGTCAATGGGAATCTTTTCAGTGGCTTCAATTGGCTTCGAATCTGACTGTAGTTGAATTTATTCAGCCTATACCTATGTCTTTCCCCTCTCCCCGCCGGAATAGATTAATTGCAAACATTGAAAATTTGAGCGGTGTTGCTTTGCTGTGATTGGTCACATAAATTGGATTTCCCCAATTAGAGGAGCACACTTGGACTTCTGGTGCTGATACTCTCTTGTGAATTCAAAATTTGGTTTTCATAGATATTCACACATGCAACTGTTCAATTCCTTCTCTATGAACGCTTTTGATGGTAAGAGATGGTTGAACATTCACAACAAGTAAACATAAAAGGGGCATTAATAGAACTGAAACAAATTCATTTGAAAATTAAAATGGCATTTTCTACATTTCCCTAGCTGTATTCTATTTAAGGACTCCTAAAAATAGGACATGGACTGTATTTGGGGTGCAGCTAATATATATAGCATAGCTCTGATTATTTGATAAATACAGCTAGACGGATGGCATCCAATAGATTAATAGCTGTGGTGAGGTTGCCAAGGGGAATGATTAACCAAGGGGGTAAGATCATGATTCTTTAATAATTTAGAATATCCTGCTGTGTGGGCTCATGCACCACTGGCATCAGGGAAGCAGACACTGTTTGTTATTGTTGTCTCTCTGGACAAGTCAATCTCAGAGTAATTTTTCATAAATGAATTAATGCAAACACCAACTACTTAGCACATCGGCTTGACATGTCCAGGCTTCCGACAGATTACGTATTTTGGCTTACTCGGTCAGAATTAAAGTCAATGTCAAAACAGATTTTTCAACACAAAAGCATGTTTAGAATGCTTGCCAGCATTTAGATAATATGTTTTAAGAAAGTAAAAAAATGACTTATAAAGCTTTTTTTTAAAAAAAAGCAGAAAAATACAAATAAACATTTATCATATTGCTATTTTCTATCTTAGTAACTCAACCACTTCAGGTTGTTCCTCATACTAACTTGTTATATTCCAGTTTACACCCCATTCATCCAAAAGTGCAGAGGAATAACTTATTGCCCCATTCCTGAAAAAAAATTTACTGCTTAACTTGAATTATTTTTTCTTAGTACCTTTGTTTATTTTCCTTAGCACTCTGTTGGTCCAATTCTGGAATCCTAAGGATATCAAAGGCTGGTTTGGGAATAAATACTCTAAATTTAAAGTCATTTGGTCTAGAGTACTTGTGTCAAATTCATCCCTCTTTTAATTCCACTGAAGTCAATGGACCAGGGATGGACTGTAGCCCCTGTTTAGATTTTATACCACAACTGGCCAATCCAGGAATCCTTAGGAAGATAAAAAAAACTAAATAAAGTTTTGCCTGCGTAAAGACTGCTGGGCCACATCTTTACCATTTAAAATCTAATCTTAACTGAAGTTCTTCTGGTTCTTCTTGTAATTTTGTACAAGTGCTGACTAAAAACCATCAACTTTAGAGAAGTATTTATATTCTGCTTCTGGTCTGTGACTGGGGGTCTGCAGGAATTCAAATATAAATTATTTATTTTAATGGGAGTTAGGCGCCTAACCAGCTTAGGTACTTTTGAAAAACCCACTTTACTGCATCTTTAGAGACCTAAATGCTTTTGAAAATTTGGCCCTGATTCTGAACCCTTATTTAAAGAAATGGGAGATTTGCCTGAGTTAAGGATTGGGTCTCCAATTCTGAATTCTCATCTGTGTAACATAGGGATTGTAACAGACTGAAAAACTCCATTACCAGGTGTTGATTCTGCTGGGAACAGGTTAAGTGAGCTCTGCTCATTGAGGCAGGTTTGTGTCTCTCTTGAATGTAATTTGTGGGCTGAGCAGTCCTGAGGGAGGAACCCTAGAAACAACCAAGTCTATGGAGTTGAACTGACAGTGAGAATAAAACCCAACTGAGTTTCTGATTACACATATCTGGACTTTGTCTTTGCTCAGGTTGGGGAAGGCACCTGCTCACATGGATCTTGGTTTCACATTTGGGGAATAGAAAAGAGAGACTGTCACTCAGGGACTTTCAATTAGACTGAAGACATTTGGTAACACACCTCTCTGTTACCAGTGATGGACTGGCATAAACAAGGGAACTATTGCAGCTATCTGCCATTAATGAAACATGGTGGTGTCTGCAGGGCAGGCCTCCTTTCCCAAGTGTCGCTCAATATTTATGTCCATGCTCATTGCATGAATTTTAATGTGCAACAGTTTCTGTGTTCTGTCTATTCTCTGTTCTGATGCTGATGCATTGTGGGGGTCTTAAATAAATTGCTACCTTTTCTGACTAAGTTTCCTAAGCTGTAAAATGTATTTAGTACCATATATCTCTGACTGGGAATTTGGAGGCTTAACTTCCAGCACTGGTAGTAACTTTTGCAAAGCACTTTGATAGGCACCATGTAAGTGCCAAGTATTGGTTACATTTTTAATAATAAAGTGTCTCTCACACCAAGAAGAAAATTCATTAATACCTCTTTGTAATTGAGAGGATGCTCATTTTGGTGTGGTGATCATTTGTTCAGTGAACTTACTGGAGAAATATTCGAATGAATACAATTCCTTCCAGAGAGATCAGTGTGCTTTTTAAGGGCTGTTGCTCTGAAACACATGAGGTTTCTATTCCCATAGCTTCTTTGACCACTTACAGTCATCTCTAATTTTTCTAATTCTATCATAATCTCTCATTAGTTTTTACTAAACAGTTCTCATTGCTATAGCAACTCTACTGAAATCTCTCCCCCAAATAGCCATGCCAATTTCATCAGGTCAAAATCTGGTCTCTACATCTAATTATCTACCTTTGACTGTGCCTTTTCTTTTCTCCAAGTAGAGAATTTGCTGTAAGAGGAGCCCAGAATTATTAATAAAGTATTTTTTTCTTCCTCTTTAGCTTAAACTGTATTTTATCTTCAGTATATTAAACTATGCATATACAGGAAAAATAAAAACCCTCTTGAGATGTAATCATCTTGTTCCCAGGCATATTATTGGTGGCAGAGCTGTATATTATAAAATGAAACAAGTGAAAATTCATCAGTATCGTAAAAAAGATGCATAGCAGAGATTTTAAAAATAGAGCATAAAGCTGTGCAGAGAACATGGCGCATCGTTGACTATAGCCGATAGCTGTGAATCACTGTGTTTAAGATATGGAAGCAGTGAGCTACCTGATTGAAATGATGCACTCAGTATTGAAAATCATGAACTGAATGTGAAAGCAAATATTTAGGAGTAATTTTTTTCTTTGTATCCCCAGAATATGTACGGAAGCAATAGTGTCAATGCAGGCTTCCCGGCACTACCCCAAAGATGTGCCTTACCTCAATCCTGAAGAGGTGGTAGTTTATTCTCCATGTGAATACAGTCCTTCTGCTGAGACTGGCCAACAGAGGCTGTCTGCTGTAATCGTGGGTGTTTGTTTTGTTTTGTTTAAATTATTAGTATTAAGAACTGGACCGAGACGATCATTTCATTTCACAAAGCTACTGAGAAACCATCATCCTTTTCAGATCTGGGCTGGGGATGAGCTACTGACCTATACAAGTGAATCAATGTCATGTTACCAGTGCCCTGAGGCATTCAATCTCCCATTCATTTTTTCTTTGAAAATCTAATAGAGCATATGACAGATGCTGATGTCTGTGCATAGCTGGATGGTGGATGGCCTTCGTTTTGCCACTTAGCTTCTGGAATAATATCTTTTGTGTAAACAGCAAATTTTCTCCCAGCTGCTGCTGGTGAAAGAATTTTATAGGCTGGGTATTTTAAAAACATGTTTAATTTTCTGGGACATGAGGCATATGATGAAAATAAGAGATCAGCAGTAAAGTATAATCTTGAATTTTGATTGGCTAGCTGAACAAAAGTGTTATCCTTCCAGAACTGTATAAAGTTGAACTGCTCTAGAGACTAAATTACCCTCTTCTGCCTGACAAAGGTTTTCTTGCCAAATGAATGGCCTAAGTTGAGCCTATGAATGACAGTGCTCTAATCATAAAACCACCTTATTTCACTGGTTATAACCAATAGTGAAAGGAAGTTTGAATTAATTCAGAAGCAGAAATGGTCTAGCTAATGTGTTTTAAGATGCTTTGAAAACTATATTGTGAACCTTCCATTATATCCTTCTGAACTAAGGTCCTCCAGCTGGACAGCTTGTGTTCTTTTCATCCAGTGGAGGAATATATAATATTTTCCCCTGAGCTAAAGCTTCAAGATGTGTAAAAAAACCTGGCAATAGCTTATAGTTCCTCAAATCATAGGGGTGTTTAATGAGCACAATACTGTGGAGTTTGAGTTAATTTAATGTTTCTAACCTTTTTTTCACTTGTGATGGTTGAACCCCAAAATTTCTGGAGTCTGGATTTCAATAGGGTTGGGATTTTCATAGGAGTGTAAGTGTTCAAATCTCATTGAAATTCAGTGGTAGTTGGGTGTTGTTATTTTATTCTGTGTAGGTTCTTGTATCACCCTTATCTCCCCAGTATCTTAGTGTCCTCCAATAATGCATTAAACAACGTGAGTTAACATCTGTCATGTATTTAGTTCTCCACGGGCAGAAGTGTGTGCAGTGGGGTGTTTTGTTTTTTAATGTTTTTCATTACACACGAACACATGTTGCTGTTTGTATGTTAGGAGGCAAGGTCAGAGAAATGTGCCCTCCACTTAGCTTGGAAGATGATGAGGTTTGGGTTCTTAGTTCCTGTACGAGTTCATTCCACAGTCTTGGGCCAGCTCCTGAGAAAGCTGTCTCCTACATAAACAAGCTTTACCCTTATTGTAGAAAGTTCCATTGTGCCAGAGGAGTATAGTTGTCAACCAGGGTTTTCAACCTGGAGCTATCGATCTTTTAGTGGCTTTGGGTCCAGGCCATGGAGCACCTTGAGGATAAGAATTGGGACCCTGGATATTCTATGGGAAGCTAGGGTAGGGAGATGAGGACTGGTTTAATGTGTTCTGAAGGTCTCAACCTAGATGGAGCCCCAACCTGCATGAGTGTGCAAAATAGAAGTTGAAAAATCTACTTCAAAATCCTCTCTTATAGAAATTTACAGCATGGGTGTTTCTGGTCATAGCCAGAAAAGTCTGTCATACAAGACTTTTAGTTCATGTCAAAGGGGGAAAATAGCACTTCTCCGAACATTTCATAACCCTCTAAAATACACCTACAGGACCCAACTGAGATCAGGGCCTCATTGTCATAGGCACTGAACAGGCATATAAGAGAGCCAGTCACTGCCCCAAAGATCATGCAGTCGAAATAGACAAGACAAGGGTTGTAAAGGAAATTGCGGCACTGAGAGAAGAAGTGATTTGCCCATGGTCACACTGCCAGTCAGTAGCAGAGCATACAACAGGATCCAGTTTTTCTGTGCTCTATCCATGGGGCAATGTGTGATTTAGTGTCTGAAAATGGACGAAGGTTCCAGGGATTCCAAGCTATTTGCCAGCCTTTCGTTTGCCCTGTTATATAGGAATTTATTTTTTAGATGTTTAGGAACATAGTAAGATATCTGTACGTAGCCAGTATCTTTTCTATCTAAAGACTAAATGCCTGGTCTTACATTCTATGCACCACCCTATCAAAGGGTGTTTTGGGTACACAAGGAATGTATTGTCGGGGTACCAGCCTTCATAAGTAATTATAAACCAGGGGAAAAGCTTTTATACAGACCTGATTAGCATGAATACATTCACATTTGATGAGTGAAATTCTGTGAAGTAATTTGGCAGAACTGTGGGTGTCTCTAGAATGGACACAAAAAAACAAACAAACTGATAAAATGACAAAGCTGTTCTTTACAACATTAGCATTCATCCAACAGCTGTTTCCTATCATTTAGACTTTCAAATTAGATTTAAATAGCCAGCCCGTATGTTTCACATTTATACAGTACACTGAAAATATTGTCATTGTCGGTCGTGCTTAAATGTACCACACTTACATTGGGTGAATCTTTCTTTCTTTGTCAATATTTTTTTAAAAACTAAATGAAAACTGAGTTTCTAGAACCATTATTGCTTTATTCTTTTTCTCTATCTTTGCATAATTTCCCCTCACTTACACCAGGAGGGCCCATTGGTTTTATAGTACTGTCACAGGTACTGGCTCACTGCAGCTCTCACTTCTCCATATCTTTCAGTGCACCCCTTCACAGGTGGGAGAGAGAGCTGGGGATAAAGCCACCTTTGTTGCAGAGCTTCTGATATGGAACAAACTTCCAGAGGTGATTAGGCAAATCCAGTGTCTGACTGTCTTTAGGAAATGCTGCACAACCTTTGTCTTAAAAACAAACAAAAAACCCCTTTGCAAAATAAGAATAACTCTCACAACACTGGCACCTTTTCTACTCCTAAGCTCCAACCAATGAACCAAACCCTGCCCCCCAATTAAAAAACCCTACCCCTAAGAAATGCTAGAGACTCTATGAAGTCTATGAGTAACTTTGCTATTGCTATTGATCTTACATGGAAGGAGCTCAGATGCTATGGTGACAGGTGCCAGTAAAAACCACCCAGACTATTTCCAGAGGATCAGATTGTAGTCTAACAATCACAGGATTATAAAACTGCAGGGTAGATGTTAGAATCCAGAATTTATTCTTAAACATTCTGGACATATTTACATAACTCAGTAGTTCTCTCTAAAGAGTTCAAATGCATATAAGCCCCAATCTTATGTACATGTAGTTACTCACGTGTGTTTTTGCAGGATCAGGGTATTATTGTAGTTGGACAACTTCCTTGTATTCAGTTACCCAATAAATATAAATACCTAATGTGTTTAAGTTGTATTTACTTTCACTTACAAGTTCCCCTTCATAAATATTCCATTGATAAACACTATTTAATTACTGTACAATAGGCAAGACATCACTTCTCAGGCAACACCATTGAAAACTAAAAGCCAAGCTAAATTTGAAAAAATATCCACATCAGGCCTTACTGAACACTGTGTATACAGTGAAATCAGAATTAAAATATGTGCCTCAATCCTACCATGCAATCTCCATTGATTTCATTAAAACTCAGCACAGGATGACTTTGAGATAGATAACTAGTTTGCAAATTCTGGATCACAATATCTATTTTACTGAATTGGGCCCTTAGAGTGCAATTCCTCTTAAAACCTCATTCACCTAGTGCATGATCCAGCACCCATTAAAACCTCTTTCAATTCAGCCAGAGCTGGGTTAGTTATTTCAGTTATTTGATAGCAATTTTCTTACCTTCCCTTTCTGTTTAGTTTTCTCCACCCATTGTATATCATCATATGTTTAGACTGTGAGCAATTTGGGGCAGAGAATATAATTTTAAAAATTCATTGCTGGTGGTATAGCGCCTAACACACTGAGGCCCTGATCCTTAATCAGAACTTCTAAAACTACTACAATTCAAATAATATCTCATTTAAATCAAATATCCCTGGAAATTTTTCTTGCAAAACACACACTCAAATTCTTTTCCTGTTGCTCTTAGTTACAAATTTTTTAAAAAATGATATTTTTTGTCCAATTACATGTCTGCTAGCTAAATTCATTACAACAATCTTATATCTACTCAATCTTACGGGCCTGGTACTCAGTACAGTTTGGTTCCATGTATAATAGAATTTCGTTTCCTGAGTTCATTGTGCATTTAGTAAATGTTACTGTGACTAACCAAATTCTTTCCATTTAGCAAATATTCTTATGCTGTTGCTTCTCTTCATCATGACAACCAAACCTTCTCAGATTACCTAGTTCAGTAATCTCATGAAATAACGCAGTACTACTTTCCAAAGCAGATAAAGAAAAGGTAATTGCTAATTTATAATTTAATGGTATTCGCATACAATCATTCCATTTGAAGTGTTAGCAAACGGAAAGGAAAAAGCCAAACACTATAACTTCTTGTTCTTTTAAAATTCTTTTTTAACTACCAATACTTCCCAAAATGCTGTACAATTAAAAGCATGTATACATTTCTAGTTCAATCACTCTGGTGTTCCTCAAATTAATTCAAGTTCGTCCCCACTACAACTTCTGTTTTGGAACAAGTTTCTAATCAAGAACATTATTGTTCAAAATTTTCAATCCTTGAACTACAGAACAGCAACTCCCCCCCTCCCAAATTTTTTCAGTGAAAGATAATATATGGGGAATTCAAGCATCAATATCACTCAGGTTACATTAAAAGAAATGGTTTGCCAGCTAAGAAATTCCCATAATAGCATCTATTTGCCTACCAGGACTCTCATTTCAATCTCAAACTTCTTATTTCCCTTGGACCTTCTCTCTTAGCTATTTTGGAAAATTGAAAATGAGGGGGAAGTGTCCTTCTAAAAATAGTAATTCTAGGAGGTATGCCCCACTTTCCCCAACAGAAATGTATCACCTTGTTTAATAAATTAGCCAGCCTGTCTGTCGCTCTCTTTCTGAATGACTCATTTGGAACATTAGGGCTGGGGTTGAATAGCCTCAGGACAAGTTCCTTGTCATCAGCATTTCAGGAAATCAGTATTTATCTTTATTTATTTATTTATTTTAGGTGCTGAGCACGGATGTCTGGATTGGCAGCAATTAACCCAGTTAATAAATGTATGGCCCTCTATGAAGAGATGGATTATTCTGAGCAGATAACATACAGCCACTCAACCCTATCAACTGCCCTGGTAGAACTGATCGAGTGAGTGGAAGTAGGAAACATCAAATTATTAGCTATTTTCATGTGGTTTATTAAGTATCTGTAAGAAGACCGCATAAGAAGAGAGCTAATCTGTCTAATTTAGTCTATCCATCCTGTATTTGTCACTGTCTGAGCATCTGGGGTAATCTCACCCTAGTACCTTGATAATGATTTTGATCAGAGCAAGAGAATTAAGTTGTCTGTGAATGAAAAGTAAAGCATTCTCATGGATTAGAAACTGGAAAAGAGGATAGGATATGTTCAGTATGGCACAACTGTCACAGTGGGGTGCCCCGAAGTTCTATTCTGGGACCTGGGTAGGTTTGTGTTTCTGGAGAAACGAGGTTCTTCAGCTCCTTCCCTATTTGATTATGCTTATCTGGTGTCTGTTTCTGTTCCAGCCACAAGGGGCTGAGGTAGAGCAACTGAAGCTACAGCTGAAAAACACTCAGCTTGTAGGCTCCTCAGCATGCAATTTCTAAATCAACTCCATCCTCATTGCCCTTCTGGAAAAGGGGAACTTGAGAGCTCAACCCAAAGCCGCCTTAATCTCTGGAGGAGTCGTAACATTGTCTGGCAAGTTAGTAGATAAATCAGGTGAGGAAGCAAGTTTGGATTTTGATGGTGGTTTTTTGTTAAAGCTCCAGCTTCTGGAATCAGGTGATTATCTGAGAATCTCAGCTTTCATTTTAAAAATAAAACAAGTTTCTAGCACTCATATTTGTGGAGCAAAGGTTGCCAATGAGAACCCTAAATTCTGTAGTCCTAGAAGGCAAACATAAAGAACCCTAAGTTTATTTTTTAAATCTCATGGCTGTTTGGGGCCTGAATCATGATTTTTTGAATAATGGAGGGTTGGTGAGACTGGGGTTGTCCTGATTGTAGGTGGGGGTTCAAACAGGTAAAGTGGAATGTTCTGAGGGCAGGAAAGGAGGCACAGGGGAGGATCCTGCTGGGGGCACAGAGGAGGAGGAAGCCAATGTAAGCGGAGGCCCTGAGTTGTGGCATATGCAGCTATGTAGGCATGGGGTGACGTGTGACTCTTTTATGTACCTGTATTTGTAAGGAGTCTTGCTGGGGCCCTATTTCTCTACAGGGGGATGGAAGTAGCTGCTGTTGTACCATTAAAATGTGTAGGTGGTAATATTTTTCTATGTGAACACATTTTTTTAAAGTGTGTGTTGGATAATATGCTGGAGCTGTATATCTCTGTCTCTGTCTTGGTGTTGCCAACTCTCATTAGTTCATCTCTAGTCTCATGATGTTTAGTATTTTTCTTAAAGCTCCAGATCCTGCAGTTATTTGACTACGGAAACATTTCACCTTTCACTAAAAAAAAAAAAAAAGGAAAAAAAAAGTTTCTTGACCTTGTGGTTGTGGAAAGAAGCTTGAAAATATGACAGTTAAAGGCTAAAAAAAACTATAAGGCAGAAAAACCCCAGACAATTATTATTTTAAGAATCTCATGAGTTTTAAAACCAAGTCTCGGACTTGTTGGTGGGGGACTGATATGTGAGCAGTTGGGGTTGGCAATATGGCTTTCTAGAAACTAAAGATGCAATTCACGCCCTATTGGCAAAACTCCGATTCACTTCAGTGAGAACAGGATTTCACTATAAATCTGTTCCAGGTGAGTACAGCTGTGGGAAGCAAGAGGTGCTTTGGTGTAGGAGATAGAGCTTTCTGTAATGATTCCATAGTGAGTTGTGTTGTCTTTGAATTTTCAGGGGCTATAATTCTTTTGTTAAAATTTCATAGTTATGCTAATCTGTGGGTTTTGTTAATTATGCAGCTTTAATATTAATCACAGAAGCAGAAGTTGCAATCTATGAATGCTTTCTAGTCTCAGGAAAATGCTGCAGCATGCAGTTGTAAAGTAAAGCACATAAAGTGGGAAACATTTTGAGTGAGTTTCTCATGGTGCATAGATGACCCGTTCCCCATTGCTATATTATCTGCCTCACAAATGTTAAGAATAGCTAGTTCTTATATTAGTGCTTTGCAAAATGCAGTACAAAGGAGGTAGACATCATTATCCCTATTGTACATATGGGGAAACTGAGGCATAGAGTGGCCAAGCCATAACTAGAACCCAGGTCTCCTAAGTCCCAGGTCAGTGCATGCGCCATTAGGCTACACTGCCTTCCGTAAATGCATCCATTTGTCTGGGAGGTAGGGAAGTGTTATCATTCTCATTTTACAGATGGCTATTTTGAACATTACAGGTTCTCTGGTAAATAGCACACAGCTCACCATCTTGGAAGTTTAGAGATAGTTGTACAGAAATAAATTGTGAAGCTGTGTTTTAAAAAAAACTTTAAGGATAGCAGGATATCAATAGATAATATACTGTACTGTTGCGCACTCAGAGTAAATTGAATTTAATCTTTCCTCTGTGGCTGCACCACTAAATAAATTTAAAATAAGAGATTTATTTCTCCTTGATATTCTCTTTTGCCCACTTGCTCTCTCTGCTGCTTTTAGTTTCTGGTTTTATCACAGAAAGAAAATAGTCTAGCTCAAAACTTCTGACTTCTTTTGTCAGCTCTGATGACTTGCCGGAGTAATGTTTGCTCATTTCAAGGCTCTTTTCTTCCCCTCTGGTATTCAGATTAAAGACTTCAGGGATCCATTTTGAAGACATGTCTTAAAGGTTACTCTCTTCAGTACCTTAATACCTATTATTTTAAAGTTAATCTGCCATTTTTTCCTTAGAAGCCTTCAATTTTTGTTTTAAAGGCCAAATGTCTCTTCCTGCTATTTTGATGGGAGCTCCTCATTTTGTACTAAGCCTCCAGCTCTTTGTCTTGATGCTTCTTATTTTGATTCCAAGCAACTGCAATAATTCTGAAAAACTTTAGACCTCTCTCCTAGCATATAACTAGCAAATGGGTAGGTATCTACTAACACTGAGACAACGGAAGCAAATATTTCCCTACGCATATTTTTTGAATTCATAAACAAATATTGATTTGACCCTGTTCATGACATTTTTTTTAGTTGGCTTTTTATGGTCAGCTGAGAAGTTGAGTTTTACTAAGACAAATTCACATGAAATGCGAATTTTAAGCCAGAATGTTCAGAAAATCAGACTGAATTGATGTACCACAGTGATTTTCAACCTTTTGATATTGGGGATCCCCTGGGTGTACCAGATCCATTTTCCATCTAGTTGAGAACCCCCATCATTTATCATTACAGGAAGGATGGGATGGTTGGGGGCTCCCCAGGTTGAGGATCTATATCAAATTATAATATTCACATTTTACGTCTTGTTGCTCGGTTACGTAAGCTACCAAGGGACAGAAATAATATGACATCATCTATGTTACTAGCCCACACAGTACAGATTTCCAGGTTTGAATAATGAATATTCACAACCAACTGTTTGTGAGCTATTTGTGTAGAGGTGGAAAACGTCAAGAATAAATTCAAGATCTCCTCTTGAACATTTTATAAGACAAAGAGAGGAAGCTTGATGAATAAATTATTAGTTAGCAATTCACTCCTAGTTTTTAAAATTATTTCTAGAACCAGCATAGTTGTAACTCTTTGCTTATTGTGCAATTTATTTATTACCACGCTGAGAACCAGTTCTGTATTCTACTTGAAGCGTAAACATGCATAGGTGCATGTATGCACAGAACAGGATTTCCAGTGTAGAGAAGGAATTGGTTATTAAAGGATAATACCTTCAGGCTTTTAGTGAGGCATAGAAATGCAGCTCCATGCTCCCATACCTCTAAACAAAAAATTCTTAAGGGAATGGCAAAAACAAACCTTTCTTTGCCCTGATAGTTCTGACAGCTCATCTTCCCTTCAGAGATTTCAAATATCTATGATTAGAGATAAGATAGTAACAATAAATACATAACAGCTTCTTAAAAAGGTAGACCACTGTGACACAGGGAGCTTTGCCAAGTACAGACTACAGGTCTTTCTAGCTTTCATCATTAGATTATCCCTGATGAGAAGCTATAGAGATATAGTTTCTAATTCAATTATGGTTTACTATAGATTTATTTCTTTGAAATATGTGCCTTACTATAATAAGCAAAATTCTCAGCTGTAAAGACCAATTTTAAATAGATGGCATGTGATTTTTACATATACCTCTTAATGTGAGTATTATGTAAGTGTTGCACCAAGCTAAGAGCTTGAACCAAAACCTGTTGAAGTCGGTGGAAATCTTTCAATGGACTTTGTACCAGGTCTTTAATTTAAAGTCAAACATAGTGATAGTGTGTTCACATTCCCAATCCTTATATTAATTTTAAGTTTGTTTTATAGCACATATGAGGGGTGGGAGTTACAGTAATCTGACAAGGATTGACTGATATACTTTTAATTGCCAACTGCCGATGTAATTTCTGGAAGGAAGACAAGTCACATTACCTCTTGTGTATGTGAAGTTCAATCCTGGAAATGAAGAAAAACCTAACTCTTCTATTGTTTTCTCCAAGTGTACAAAGAAATCCATCATATTGTGTATCTTCATGGATATCAGAGACAAGAAAATAGAAGGAGGCTATGGGGGGGGAGGGGGAGGATAGACTTCAAACAAAGTATCTCTTGGAGAAGCTGGTAAAATCAAGATACATATGTTCTTACTGAGTTTTCTCTCTTTCTGAACCAATGTATCAATTGGAAGACGTATTTCCTGAAAAACTTTATTAAAAAAGCAAAGAAGTGAGCACTTCCAAGGTCAGGGTGAGGGAAGATAAGCAGAGAGCGATATGTACAGAATGTTATAGAGCCATGAATAAACACGTCCTTCTACCCCTAGGGGAAGGGATTCCATGCACATATTTGAAGTTGATCTGGAGGCATTTAATGAAATAGCAGCATAGCAGCAGCCTTTTTTAGGGAGTCTTTCTCTAAAAAGCCGTTTGACTGAAGTGATTGAACCTCACAGTGACTTTATGATGAAAAAAGTCCTGTAATGTGAATGTAATCAAGTTGGAAGTTGATTTGGATGCATGCATTGTTCTATAGCAGTAGCAAAGGAAAGGGTTTAAGGCCTTGTCTACACTACAAAGATAAGTTGACCTATTTTAGGTCAATTTACAGCCACCACATTAATGACTGCAGTGGCTGATGTTCACACTGCCCTCCTTGGGTCAGTGGTGTGCTCCTCACCAGGAGCAAGTCCTCTGACTTAAGAGGGGCAGTGTGGGGAGCTGAGAGCCTGGTCTCTCAGCTGCGTTGGCAGCTCCCTGCTGGGAGCCAGACTGGCCCACAGGCTCCTGGGCTTCCAGTGGGCTGCCCCCCCAACTCCTCGTTCCTCTCCGGGAATCAGGGGAAGCTGCCCTTCTCCCCTCCCTGTTCCCTGCTGGGAGCCAGGGGAAGTCACCAGGGGCTTCTCGCCCCTGGGGAGTGGGGTCCAGCTGCCCCAGCTTCTCGCCTCCTCTTCCCCTGCCTCCTCCCCAACCAGCTGGGAGCGGGGGCCAACCACTCAGCTTTCCAGGGGGGCAGCTGGGCTCTAGCGGCCCCTGGAGCCGTTAAATTGACAAGAATGACAGCCAACAGCGAATGTAAGGAACACAGTATCTACACAGACACCGCGTTGCCCTAACTACACCAACATAAGCCCTACCACACCTCCTGTTGAGGTGGTTTTATTATGTCGGCATAGCCGGGTAGTTACACTGGTGGGAGGAGCATTTCAGTATGTACACCTCCACTGTTTTGTCGACAAAAGCTGATTTTTCTCAACAAAACTCTGTAGTGTAGACCAGCCCTAAAACTTAACTTGTAGAAACGCAACTTAGCACATTTTATGAGTATTTGGCAAAATTGTTCCCTAATTTAGTCTTTAATTATATTTGCTCATGCCTTTTGACATACATATTTTAACAAAGAAAATCTATCCCAGAATTTGAACCTCTTTCCTTCAACTATTGCTCTCACACATAATTTAACATCTACTGCATTATGTCCTGCACACCATCCTGTCGTTTTTTTTGTTTTTAGTTTAGCAGATTTCAATTGGGCAAGGCATCTTTAATATTAGTTGCTTTATTTTCCACCCTATTCATGTTTGCTTAGACTAATCTGATCTGAAAAATGTAATGAAGTATTAGGGACATTTCGTATTCTATTATTGGGCTGAATATGCTGTGATAAGAAATGCTAATGACAGAGATTTTCCATTCATACTTCAGAACTGCCCATATAGTATGAATTAAAAATAGGCTAAGCTGCAAAGTTCTGTTTTGGAGCTAGATTCTGACTTCCTGATGTTTAGGGGTTATTGGATATAGGGGTTTGATTTAGGACCATCTTTCTTATGAGTGCTGCCTATAAATACTGCTGTGGAATTGCATTCCTCTGTAATACTGGGATTAGTGGACAGGAAGAAATATGCTCCATGACCATACAAATTTTCCACCTTATTCTGACATTGGATAGCTTGCTCAGTAATTAGCCTGCTTTCATTGTTTCACTGTGTTAGTTGATCCATCACTCACAGTGCTTACTGTGGAAAAGAAGTCAATGCATGCAGAATATAAGAACTGTGTTGTTCTTATATGTGTTGTCATCCTCCTCAGTCGGTCTGTCTGTATCCACCTGTTGTCTCTTGTCTTGTACTTGGACTGTAGGTTCCTTGGAGCAAGAACTGTCTATTTGTTATATTTTTGTATACTGCGGGGCCCTGATTCCCTACTGGGACCTCTGAGTGCTACCACAATACAAGTAATAAAAATGTTAGCGTGTATGGGGGAGAAAAATGGGTAGTATCTCTTTAAGGGACAGACTGGGCTAGCAGCCTGGGGATAATCAAGGAGGCCTTTTTCTGCTCTGGGGTCAGCGGTATAAATGGTGTGGTGCAAGAGAGAGGGGAGTAGAAGCCAGGCAGGCTGCAGTAGATGGCAGTTGTTCTCTCAGGCACCAGGAGAAAACCCTAACCTGATTCAGAGACTTGGTGCGGACTGTAAGTTTGGGAGCCCTGAACTAGTGTCCTGATGAACTGTTTTTTTTTTTGTTTTGTTTTGTCTTTTTTTCCAATTATTCCTGTACTGAAACCTAATTGAAAAGGGGGCCTGGCATTCCATTAATGTGTCCGTCTCTCCTTGCCCTGGGTGATTAGAGTAAATCTGCTGCTCCACTTAGGGAAATGAAGGTGGGGACAACAACGATTTTGTGAACAACCATCTTAAGAAAATAAATCTCCATGTCAGCCAAGTAGTGAAAGATTTGAAGGCCAAGTTACAGGTCTTGGAAAGAATGATGACGTCCAAATACCAGTCTTCACTTGCAGCCCTGATAACAAGGATAGCATGACTGGAAAAGCCAATGGACTCTGAGTCCAAGGAACGCCAGGCTGCCAGTAACAAGGAAGCTGAGGTAGAAAAGGGGTTATACAAAGGGAAACCTACCCAGGAATTGTAACTGGAGGTGCTTGAAGAAGTCCTACAACTTGAGAAGGAGAAACTCCAAAAACGGCAGCTAGACATAATTCTTGTAGTCATTGGACACCACAAACCAGCTGAAACAGAAGGTGAGAGACATTGTGAAGAGGCAGCACGTCCTGGAGAAGCAAGAGAGCACCGCGTTGAAGGGTGTAAAGCTGCAGCCACACCTAGAGTGGATGGAAGCAGACAAGGAGTGACTACAGGAGATCCTGACCAACAGCAAGATGCAGAGATGAGCACCTCCGAGGCCCAGCAGCTGCTGTGATAAGTGGAACTAAAATGGGAGGTAGAGAAAGAGAAGAGGCCACTAAAGGAACAATTGTGAAGCAGATCAAGACCTCTTGTCTCCAGGAAGAGCTGAACAAGCTCACTGAGAAACTGAGGAGGAAGCAAGAGTTTCCTGTGGCTACAGATGGAGAAAAAAGCTCTTTACAATGACAGGACGGGGATGATCATTCCTTTTTCTTATCATTCTCCTCTTCTGTTACCAGCATGAGAGCTGCCTCCTGCATCCTGATTGCCTGGTTACTAGGTGACTAATTTATCTTCTTGAATAATGATGAAAATGATGCAACGGCATAAGAGAAAATATATCCTTTGAAATATTCCTCTGAGAACATGCATTCTACGGCTTGTGCTTAATATATGTATTTTTAAAAAACCTTTATTTTTCACTTCTCCTTTTTTACCAGAGGTGCAAAAGTTTGAGAAACTGTGCTTTTGAGCATAAAAATGACTTCTGAATGACCAGTAGAAAGCTACCATTTAATTAGTCATGAACCTGCTGTATGTATTCATTTAACAATTGCTGCTTAGGGGTTTGAGAATACAAATCATCTTAATAAATCCAGGGAACATTTCATTTATGTTTCACCTTTGGTTAGTGGTGTAGTAAATTATATCCTCAAATTATATCCCAGGATGTCTCCAAATTATGACTGACTTTTACTTTCTATAAGAATGTAGTTCTTGTCAAAACATCTCTTCACTTCTGCATATCGCAGTTAGGGAAAGAAAAGAGAGAGAGCCAATAATGCTGACAATAGAAGCAGCCATGTAAATGTCAGATGGACAGTGAGAGGCTGTCAGATGTAATGTATGATGTTATTAATACAAAGACTTTGAGATCAAAATAGGGCTTACCCTTCCTGATCATTGGGTTAGAAGGAGGAGGTGAGGGAGCAGTGATTCTGACTTCCACAAGAGCATCATTTGCTAAGACATAGCAAAGAAATTCATCTTCCAGTGGTGGGAGGGGAGAAAAGAATGGAAGAATGCAGTACCAATATCCCAATAATATTTTACATTGACATAGTATATTGTATCCATAGATCTCGAAAAGCTTTACAAAAGTGTGTGGTGGTATATCCCCATTTTACAGACTAGAAAACGGAGGCATAGAACTGGTAAGTGACTACCAAAGACTACATGGTAAAACAGTGACAAAACTGGGAATAGAATCTAGATTTTGACTCCCAGTTGGGTGTCCTATTCACTGGGCAACACTGCCTCTGAATGCTCCAAAGAACTCATGCAGCCATACAGTCTGGATTTAATTAATTATGAATTCATAATGTTTTTCACTTATGCAATATTCTACTTACTTATTCATTGAAATATTTGACTTCTCTGTTTCATCTGTGTGATCCCAACCAACTATCTGAACATAGGAGCTGTCAAGTGTCGTTTTCAGCTAGTGGGATGATTCTCAAATGTGTAAATCTGGTTGGAAACGAGAGAGCTCATAGAAATGTTCATAGAACAAGCATTCCATGCCTTTAGAAGTTGTTGCTTTTAAATCAAGAGAAAGCTGTTTGACAATTGTAGCTATCTTTATAGTTTGTGAATTATCCGCACAAAAAAGCTGTAGTTTCTATGTCTTTGTTCTAAATAATTCACCAAGTCGGTGTTTGGGTTGCTCAAACAGTTTCACCAACAGGTATTCCTTTAAGTATCAAATGGACATGTTGGCCGCATGCCATGTTTCTGTTCTCTAATTGGATGAGCATAACTCTTAGAATCAGATTTCTGCAGCAAATTCTGTCCATTATAAATGTCTCTTCATTAATATTCTGCAAGTATTGCTCAAACTTTCCTGTTTCCATGCACATTTCTGCCAAGAAACTTGTTTTCTAGAATATTCAAAGAAGATAAAGACTAAAAGGGTGTGAATACAGTGAAAGTGAAATAGTTTAAAACTTGTGGTGGATTCTCAATCTTTTCTTTGCTTGATGCAAAGTTCTGGTCAGAAATCTGGAAGATTTATCTGCAGGACATTACAGTGGGTATTAGTCCCATTCAAAAGAAAGATTAAGGGACTTGCCCAAGCTTGCAAGTGAGTCAGTGGCAGAGGTGGAACTAGAACTCAGGCAATTTCTGGCTCCCAGACCTGCACTCACTTCACTAAAGTGAACACTACAGCCACTTGAGGTTTTAAAAACCTGAACCTTTGAGTTACTGAGGCTGGAAGGTGTCAAGCATCCACCTCAGATTTCATTGGGAGTTCAGGATACTAGGCACTTCGCAGGATGAGGCCTCTAATCTGGTACTGGCTACTGTTGGGAACTGCTGCTTTAGAAAGCTACATTTGTTTTCTTGTGTAACACTGAACGGCCCAGATTGTCCTCATATATTTGAGAGCTGGGTCACCTGCACCACTATCACAGTCTTTGTGTTTCCCTCAGTTCAAGGACTGTTTCTGGATAGCATCAGTAGGGATACTTCCTATCTTGCTGAGGGAGGGGAAGGGCTAAGGAGGTGGAGCTGTGATCCTGCCCATCCTGTGTACTGGCCAACAGAGGGGAGAACATGCTGCAGTCCAGGAAAGGAGATAGGTATAGCTACGCTGACTCACATGCCTGGGAGGTCTAGAAGACATGTTACACAATGCCTGCTGGATTGCCTGCGGTGGTGGTGCACTTCTGTCCTCTCCCAAATTGCAAACTATGTCTAAATGCAATGATCTAGTCCTAGGACTTCAGAGTAAATCAAGGGAATGGATCAGAAACCATTGTACTAATCCTGATAGTTATTTTTAGGTTTATCTATTTTGGATCTGTAATTATTAATCAGTTTCAAGAAAAGTTAGGAAAGGTTCCTGGGTTTTTGTGTTTTGCTGTGGGAAAGAATTAAAAAATCACTCATGTCAAAGTTTATTTGGAGTAACATGTAGTGGCTTGGTCAGACTTTTTGAGGGCAAGATATAACTGCATCACAGTAAAGGAAAATAAGCAATGTAAATGTACATCTTCCTCCCTGATTTTTGTCTTAAATGTAATCATAGGCTGGCCAGATTTTATTCCTGTAAATTTACTCTCACTGCCATGGCAACATTTGCTGGTGAGCACTGAGCTTATTCACTTCCATTACTCATAGGTGGAAAGGTTTTCTGAAAATGCTTTTGACAGGAAAAACACTTAATACTACAATACAGACTCATCACATGATGAATGTGGCTCTTCTGTATTCTCCGCTCAGCCCTTCTGTTTGAATAATTCTGTCTCCCACTCAGTAGAATTCCCATTCCCCTTCTTTTCAGCTACATCTAAGTTATTGGCTACATGCCATTGTTATGATTATGGAGCTACAAAATCTGAGAGGAATTATGCTTCCAGAAATAAGATGGAGCTTCTTATCCTGAGGAGTCTAGAGAATGATTATTTTAATATTTGGTGTTTTATGTAGATAATAGATCAACATCAAACGTGTACATGCATGTACACTTCCTTCCCCACCCTCTTCGTTATCAGGAATCATTCATAATATAAAATGGAGAATTCACTTTCTCTCTTAGGTATTTTCCAAGCTAAGTAATTGATTAGCTTTCTTTCTCAGCATCACGAGTTCTTTGTCAGCTCAATTCATGTCTGACATGTACAACGTGAGCTGAAGGATTTTCTTTGACATGCAGGATGTCCTTTTTGTCAAGGGAAATCTACTAGTATTCAGTTCCATGAATTCCTCTCCCCGTAACTGTGAGTCTTGTTGGCCAAGGAGGAAAAATAATGGTTCATATGGTGTAGACTGGACAAGTAAACATTGTTCTTTATTTTGATGGGTTTTGTTCAAAATGTCATTGTTTCTTTAGAGACATCCCAACCTCTTAATGTATGAACTGAACTTCCAAGTACTGCTGCTTTGAACACTTTGTGCCAATAAAGTATGTTTGACAGTCATGTACCTAAAAAGTAAAGATGAAAAGTCAAATTCAGAAATAATGTCCCTGTCCCTGGCTTATACAGAGTTTGAGAGAGAATTCTGCCATGTAACCAAAATAATTAGCATCCTCAACAATGTGAGAATGTAATGACTAAAATGTGAGAGGAAATGGAAGATTACATTAATTTACTTAAGGGAAATCTACTTGGTGCACTTTTAAAGTGTTGTTTGTTTACTGTGACATTATAGCATCAAAACGCTACCACCTATTGATACGCTAATGGAAAATAGACACGTTTCCTTGTGTGGTACAAATATTCATTGAATGATAATTCTAAAAAAAAAAACAAAAAAAACCCGCCACAACAGGAACTCCTGTTATAGCAGAAACGCCAATCCCGTGTACTTTCAGTTTGCCTTATTACATATGATTAGAGGAAGGTGCCTAAGGAAATTCACTTATTAATGTCTGCATCCTTGAGGACCACATTCTGAAGTCCTTGGGTTTGACTCAGAATTGAGAACTAACCCAGTCTGGTTATTAGTTTCATACTGATTTCAACTATTGTGTTTGTATTGCAGTAGCTTTTTGGTAAGCAATCAAATTCCATAGGGCTAGGTTTTGTACACACACATAAGAAAAAGGTGCCTCCTGCCCCCCAAAAGTTTATCATCTAAGTAACCACATCCTTTCATTTTGACTCATTTCACTGCCATACTATATTAGTGGTTTTTACATGGCACTCAATCCTTTGGTCAATCTACCTTTACTGAAATGAGACACGATAAGCTATAGAAGTCACTGTTCCTTTGGTATATTCTAAAAGTGCTTTCATCTGGTGCTTTTTTTCTGTTCTATAGCACTTTGATGGACTCTGGTGTACCTGCATCTTTATTAACTGAGTGTTTAGCACATTGGTTAATCTTAATTACTGTATTGCTAACTGTTTTTGGATTGATGATCATTATATTGCAATTCATTTAGGCCCCTCTCCACAAAGGTGCTTATGTGCCTAATTCCCTGGTTTTGGCTACACTGAAATCCACAAAACACCCGCTGAAGCCTGTAGGTGCCTAAACTTAGTTGGCACCTATATTTTTGGGGTAAAAGTTCTCATGGCCCCTTAGTTTCTGCCTGTCGGAATGTGCACTGCCAATTCACTGTAGGAGTCTGGATGCCTATCTTCGGCGTAAGCCCCAGAGCGATCCATACACCTAAGTGCTTTGTGCACAGGGGCAAGTTGCGAACATCTGTTCACTGATTTGGGTGAAATCCAAAATAAGTCCATTGCAGCCAATGCAGTTACTACAGATTTACACCACTTGTTATATTCAGTTCCACTTGTGGCCTCATCCAACCACAGGTTTGCTGGATATGTTGAGCATTGCCAGCCATCTACCTGAAGCGAAATAAGGCCCTGATCCTGCAAAGATTCAGTGGGACTGTTCACAGTGCATACATTTAGGCACAGACTTAAATCGTTGCAGGATCGAGGGCAATAACTTTCCAAGTGTGACCTACTGTATTAACTGTATTATCTCAGAGGCAGGCGTAGCAAATTTGGGCCTATATTTCAAATATTCTGATTGTTAATAAGTGATTTAAAAATTTTTGGAGCTTAATTATTGGTAAAATGATAAAAACAGACCTAATCTTCACATTGCACAATGTAAACAAGTACTTTTAAAAAAAAAAAATTTTTTTATCAATGGCCTGGCTTATTTCACTGCAGTGAGAAATCATTCTTTAGGCTCAATCCTGCCCAGAAGACATGTGTTTCTGTGTACTGTGGCCATTCATAATTGTGGTTCTTCATACTGTGCCACTTCCATAAGATTCTGTACTTAGCTATGTTCTCTCACTGAACAGCTGTGAGGGGGAGCAAGCCTTTGGAGTCTGCTTCATTGTAAAATTCATTGGGACACTCTATTATCAAATTGGATCGATTCACTGCAGTGAGCACATTTCCACCTTTTAGACAAGGAATAAGACTGCATTTGAAAAAAGCGGAGAAGAGATGGGAGTCCAATTTTATAATAGCACAAAGTGAGCAAACAATGGTGTAATCATTCTGACTAAATCAATGAAGCAGGATGTTGTACCAGAAGGTGGGAATACAGTACATAGAGCTGGGGGATCTGCTGCCAAGGGCATCTTTTCCTGCATGTAAGGAGTGTTTTAAAGCAATCGGGTCTAGTAAAGACTGCAGTGGTGACCATGGAGTGATTCTACAACAGCTCCACAGTTGGGGATAGGGGAGAGAATTCCTTGGCCTAGTGCCCAACCCAGCTACTTAGGGTGGGCGCTGGGGAGCCAACTTTGCTGGAAGGCACAACAATTTAATTAGAATTAGTTTCAGGTGCAACTAAGGCTTGTGCAGTCATATCCCTGAGTATAATTCTCATTTTGCCTGGATACTTTTGCACATCTCAGTCCCGATAGAAAGCTTTAGGCCTTACAAATGCCATTGCAGATGTACTAAATGCTCGGTGCCCCAGACCTGTTGACAATCTCTGTGCCAGCCTGAAAGCTTGTCTCTCACCAACAGAAGTTGGTCCAATGAAAGATAGTATCTTTACCCACCTTGTCACTTGTTATACAGTTGGTTTCACAATAAGTAGTCTTCTTTTTTATGGCAAGAGAGATGATTAGCAATATTTAAATAATCACGTCTAGATTAGTGAGCCAGTGAATAGTTTCAGAAGTGTCATGGTGTAATGAGATGCCACTGGCAAATGATCAAAGCAGCCACTGATTTAAAATGTGGTCCATAATTTGTTAGTGGTGACCACAGTCACATTGTGCGTTGTCTGCCATCTTCTGGAGGTGTGTAAAAGATGCCAGCATCTGCCATGCGATGTTCTGAAATGCTTCAATGTGGATTATTGTTTCCAGGGTAGGTTGTAGCATGAAAGTTCTTCTGTGGGGTTGGCAATCAAATATTTGTTTGGGACATTAGCATTATCCCAGTATTCTTTCCGCTGTGTTTCAGGATTGAATGAGGATGCTTTGAGAGCTTTAGCCTGATTCCAGAAAGGCTTGCGAGATTTCAGGCAGGCCTTTGGAACGTTCTGGAGGTGAAATGGCAAATTCAGTTGAATGAATTGGTAAATTCAAGTTAGCCATGGTTTGATTATGCTCATGAGCTGTGAGTGTGTCTCTGGATTTTGAGTGGGTGTATATATGCCACAATGGGAAACCACTGAATGGGTGTTGGTATTAATGTTCCAGTTACGATTCTTCTTGCAGCAGCAAACGACATAGACAAAGATTCACGGGGACAAGGTGACAATCTTCATGTGATACTCCTGTTACATGGTATTGATTAACACAATGAATAATCAAAAAGGCTACTGGACATTGATTTGTCAGTGTGGAATATGTTAAGAGTCCTTGTCTGAGACAGCACCGACAAACCATAGGACCAACTCTATGTGTATATCAACTTAATATGGAAGGATTGTCACATACTAAGTGTGACTTTTTTTCAAGAGTTCTCAAGGCGAACAACCTTGACATTGTTGCTCTACAAGAAACTCATGCTGTAGGTTATAAGGAAGCTGCAAGGTACAAAATGTATGGCTATGAATATGTTGTCACCATGCATGACATGATGTACGCCAGGAAATGTCTTACAGATGTCTCAGTCCTGGAGGAATCCAGGACCATGGGAATCTCTTTACAAAAAGTGAGACCAGGGACAAGTGGTGCCTAATGGAGCAAACCTCTATAGATGAACTGCACTGAATATACAGGTGCTCATACAATTTGATACGCCTTCAAGATGTGCATAAATTGGAGTATGCAGCTGTAGGTACACAATGACTTAGTGATAGCTCTGAAACCACATTCATGCTATGTTTGTACTTAGGGTCAAATCTTGGTCCTATTCAGTCAATGACAAAAACTCCCATGAAGTACAATTGGACCAGGATTTAGCGCGCGCGCGCGAGAGAGAGAGAGAGAGAGAGAGAGAGAGAGAGTGTGTGTGTGTGTGTGAGTCAGAGAGAGAGAGAGAGAGAGAGTCTAAAGATCTGCCCACACTGATCTCTTTGCAGGATCAGGCCATGGTTCTGGTACATCTATGAGAAGTTTAAGGATCATTTGCTCATCATTACTTAGAATTCAGTTTAGACAAAATAAAGTATCACCAATTGGCCAAAATGTAAAAATTCCACAGGTTTGCAGAGGAGGTAAATGTTATATCTGACATACATACAAATTCAGACTAAGCTCCAGGAAGTGAAAGGGGGAGAGGAAAAAGCAAACTCTGGCAAGGAATGGTACAGATTACCAATGAAGCAATCAATGTATCAGGAGCAAATGCAAACCTATTGTGACTCATGTTTATAGTGGTGAGAAGAACAAAATCCCAAAGCTGCTCCTTCCAAAACCATGTCTGTTTAATTCAGTTACTTTATAACTTCAAATTATAAAGATTATTTTCCCTGTAATTGGTGTTTGTTTAGGAGAGTGCAGAGGAACTGAGCAGTGCTGTGTGCGAAGAGACTGACGCTTATAACTGATGGAATACATTTAGAAAGGGAGGAAGACAAATAGACAAAAAGGGTCTGGGCTAAAAAAAGAGGGTGAGAAATAGAGAAAAATCAGAGTGATTAGAATAAGTAATGAAGAGGCGGCTCTGAGAACAACATATCAAGATGAAGGGTAAGCACAGGCACAAAGAAATAGGAAAGTTTGAGGAGAAAATGGATAGAATAAATTAAAATAAAAAGGATTCTGTTGAAAAGAAAAGCAAATAGGGCCACTGCTGCCCACTGGTGCAGGTACCTAAGGCCAGGAGACCGCCATGTGTGCACTCTTGATGGCAGGGATTGCTCTTTGCTAGTGTCTGTAGGGTTGCAAGCCACCCACAAAAGGGCAAGAATGGGTGGGGAGGAGACAGGGACATGGCCCCACCCTTCTCTGCTCCAGCTAATGGAGATGACCAGCCATGGAAAGGAGGGTACTTAGCAACGTCCCAGAGAGTGGTCTGATCTAGGGAGCTGTAGGAGGCAGTGTGTGCCTCAGAGGAATTATGGGCAAGGCTCATCTCTGTTTCAGTGTGCAGAGCCCAGCGTAGGGACCAAGCATTCAGTGGCTTGCTCTTCCCTGAAGCTGGGACTACCACAACCAATGTGGCTTGCACCTCAGCTGCTGTGGCCTCTGTGAATGCCCCAGCCACCACACCCCTGCCCTGACCCACACCCTGCACTGGGGACTTTTGAATGAGTGGGGTTGCAGTGCTGAGTGAGACATGAGAACCTTTACAGAGCAGAATACAAGTATCTGCAGGAGCCTTACAGCAGCTTTCCAAACACCTTGCCCAGCATAGTCTATGGACTGGGCCCAATGCCTCCAGGTCTTCCCACTGTGGCAGAGAAAAGATCTACTAGCTCGTTTTATCCTTTGCTTTGCCAACCACCTTAATCAGGGTAAGGGGCTATGTGGCCACCGTGTTGTGGACTAGGATTTAGATGTTCAGACTTAACGGTCAGGACATTGGTGGTCATGCCTAGTGGTCAGAGCAGAAGTTAGGAGCCGGTGCTGGGGTCAGAGCTGGAGGCAGAGTCAGGAGTCAAGCCAAGGGTCAGAGTAAGTCAGTCAGCTGGGGGAGGGAGTAGAAGTAGAAACCGGGAACAAGGCAGGACTCAGGAGTCAAATGAGAAGGCAGGGTTTGATGTAGCAGCCTGACAGGGATTCATCTAGCTGCTCAGATAAATTCCTGTGCCTCTTTCTGGTTTAAATAGAAAGTCTGAGCCAATCAGAGAGGCTGGACATCTCTTCCAGTCAGAAGCTTTGTGGGCAGTGCCTGCAGTGAACTTGGGGTCCACCATACCTTGCTCCCCACTGGTACCAGTGAGCTGTCAAGTGGTGGCTTTGGTCTGAGAACTGCCTGCAGACCATGGTTTGAGACCTGTGATCCCTCACATGCTGTGGGATTATCTCTTAGTGGTTAAGTGTAGTTTCCCCACAGTCTAACAGGGAAAACTTCCTGACAGTAGGATTTGGCATTCAGCCTGAATTTTTGCTTTTAAAAATTTCATCTCTTTACAGCTAATTCCATCTCATACCACCTTAAATTATTTTCCTTTATGGTGTTTAAACCCTTCAGATGCTAGAAAGTGTTGTCATGTCTCCTAACCACCTGCTTCCCCCCATGTCCTATAATTGTCATTCAGCCAAGCTAAACATATTTAAACCTATTGAAATTTTTCTCCCTGTGTTCTAATTTTGGAACTGTAAGGAGTCAGATACATCAAGAAGAAATTTGTAAAAGACAAACCTTCAGGGTCTTTCCTAGACAGGAGAATATAAATAAAGCATGCCAGCTGCACCTTATCCTTGGAGCACTACTAACAACTTATCTTTCTTTTCCTTTCCATTTTTTTTAAACACAAAATCTTTATATGATGCTGCAACACATCTAGTCTCCAAAGGTACATTGACGCTGCAATAAAAGATCCACAGCTGGCCTAGATCAGCTGACTTGGTCTGGTGGGGCTCATGTGACAGAGCTATACAATTTCAGTGCAGACATTGGGGCTGAAGTGTAGCGTGTAGACCCTGTGATGGGGAAGGTTCTCAGAGCCTTGGCTCCAAGTCTGACCATTGTTGTTAGTTGTTGGCTGCATGTGTGTGCTCCCTGTGTGCTCCCCGTCCCAGCTCTCCACAGACAACCAAGACTCCATGATCAAATGATTCGACATGACCACAGATCCATTTAGCAACAAAGGCACCCGGCCAGGTTTATTGTGGGCAAGCACGGTCCTAGTTTCCCGTAGATGCTACAGGACCACTAACACATGTATCCTTGTTACAATGGACCAGCACAGTAAACGGCGGGATTTTCTGTTTCCCCCTCGGCCAGCCAAAGATATTTCCTTTGAAACCCTCTTTTATAAATTGATACAAATTACTTATTGCCCCTCTGACGTGTGTAGTTGCCACCTCCTGACGTGGCAAGGTACCACCCTTTGACGTGGTAAGATACCACCCATTACCTTGTACTGGATGGTTTGGTGAAAACATCTCTATTCATCATATTAACAAAACATTTCTGTCCATTACGGTGTCATTTGGAGAGGTCATTGAGCCCTCATTATCTCTGGGTATTAGGATGTCCCGGTACCTTTCTGGAATGTGCTTGTGCCTAGCACTTCTTTTGAATGTGTGTTTGTTATACCAACTCTGTTCTTGCCAGTTACTTTAAGCCTGCCAGCATTCACAGCATGACTTCTGCTAGCTTTGCTTTATAACAGACTTGACCATTATTTTTAGCTCAGGCTTCATACCTGGCCTGTTATACTAGGCCTCAGGCCTCATATCTGGCCTGTTATGTTAGGGCTTATGTTTCAGGCTTTTACCTCCTACTACAACCACCTACATTGTACATTTTTACCCCACAGCCTGAGCCCTGCGAGCCTGAGTCCGCTGATCCAGGTTCTGACACTTGGTGATGCAGCTTTTTAATCTCAGGGTGGACTTACCCCAAGTGACCAGTATAACTCTGTGAATCACACTTCTGCTGACAGTATCTAACATTAGTGAGATAATAACTGAGTGGTTTTCAGCTTCTATTATTCTTATAGCTTTTAGGGACATAGAAAACAACACAGGCTACAGGTGTCTCATACCGAAATATCCAGCCGCCTTAGCTGTCGACAATAATAGCCAAGTAAACCTGGAACAAAGCTTGGATGCAATGACTGCAATCTTTTAGGTTTATGTGGCTTTACGTATGTTATGTGTGTTGTACCAGCTCTGTGTTATGTCAGCATATTTTTTTTTCTTGGAGAAACAGATGCCAATATCCTGCACTCTTCCCACAAATAAATAATTCAGCTACAAATTATTCAAAAATATACAAATTATACAAAAATTCAGCTGCAAATTATTCAGTTACATCCACCCAAGCCTTTTGCAGATTTAGCCTTACAGCTTGCTTTATAATAGACAAGGAAACATGGTGCAATGTGTAAAAATTGGATTTTTTTGTAGCAAGTGGATCAATTTGAAATACATTTAATATGTCTAAACATAAACTCTGAAGGTAAAATATGCGCATATGCTCTCCCCATCCTTCTCCAGACATTGCTGTCACCGTCTACATTCATACTTGAGTGTCAATATGCTACACATGCACTCAACGAAGTCTTTTGTTCCCCACCTTTAAAAACAATATGTAAAATAGCACTTTAAGACTCCAGTCCAATATGGGATCCATTCATGTGTAGGTCACTGGCCTAAATTAATCTTAAATTAGAAGCAGTGTGGCCTAGTGGGTTGATCACAGAAGTAGGAATCAGGAGAGGAGAGCTGTATTCTTGGCTTTGCCTTTGACCTTCTTTGTGACCTTGAGCAAGTCACTTCATCTCTTTGTGCTTCTGTTTCCACTCCTGCTTTTTATCGGTCTTGTCTTTTTAGGTTAGAAGCTCCTTGGGGCAGGGATTGTCTGTCTGTCAAATATATATTAGTACAGCGCCTAGCACAATGGGTCATGATCTTGATTGGGGACGATTGGTGCTTCTGTAATAACAGACATCACAGAACCTAATGGCGATTTGATGATGGGAAATGAGTGGGTGGCTCAGTCCAAGTGTTAGTGAAGAGGAGTCCACCTCCTTAAAAACACTCACCACATGCACACTTGTCAGTCATTTTGTTGACAGACAGCAAAGATGCCAAAGTCTGAATGGTCACAAAGATTGAACTATCCTCTGGTCCTTGGAAGTGGTCCCTCTGGGTCAAGCTTATGGCACATTGATGGAGAGGCATGGGAAAGTTTGCATGCTTCATAGAATAAATAGCAGACCTGTGTATCCAGCAGTTTTCCCAAGCATTAAAAATTAATTTTAGAAAAAAATGGCCCAGGTCTCCCATGGCCAAGAAAGCCCATATCTCATTCTGAGAAAGTTCCAACAAAGGGCTAAAATGTATGATTGATGTCTTTCTTTAATATATTGCCGTAAAAATTACATATTCTCTCTTCTCCCTGTCCATGAAATAAACAGGCTGATTAAAGGGTTTCTGCCACCAGACATGACTTTTTAGGGGTGTTTTTAATGAAGCATTTCAAACTCTTTGGAATCAATCAACAGGTTCTACAGTTTAGTAGATGTTGCACACAAGCCACTTGTTGGAGATTCATATCAGTACTGGAAGGGTGTGCTTTACACTTGATAGCTTGACCTGGAGCTAGGGAGAGAGGCACCCTTATTATTATTATTATAATTTTAATCACTTTTACTGAGTGCTGCATCTGCAGTGTTCTCTGCCCAAATGCAACGTATCTTCTTGGAGGAACAGAAGCAAATATTTATGCTTTGTAAAAACATATGTGAAGCTTTCTGTTTAAAATAAAACCCCCAAACCCTGATCTTCCAAAAACCATCTTTTTTATATAAAGATTGAGAAAATGTGGTATGATGTCTGAATTGTCTTTGATGTAAAGCTTTGTGTTAGCAAGTGAATCAGTTTGATAAGACCTTTTAATACTGTATTTTCAAACATAAACTATGACAGGCAGGAAATTGTTATGTTTTCTCAAAGGTCCATCTTGCCAACAGACACCCCCCCCCCCCCCCCCCCCCCCCCCCCCCCCCCCCAGCAGCTAGATAGTGGTTTTGTCTGACAGAGAATATATATTGAAAGCAAAAAAAAAAATGTATTCCATGCTCTGAACTTAACCTATAGGGGCCAATTAATCCCTTGTGTAACTTCATTGGCTCAGCTAGAGGAATAGCAAGGATGCATTTGGGCCATAATACCACATATGGTTAACAGTCTAGACCATATTGGGCCATATTTGGGCCATAATACCACATATGGTTAACAGTCTAGACCATATTGGCTGAGATCAGGATAGTGTATTTATGTTCTTCTAGCTAATTGTGGTCAGGCTTGATTGGAGCCTTCAGGCTGAGAACAGTGATGTAAACATTTGAAGATTGTGTGGAAACATATCTCTACGTTATTCTTATGTACATAAAAATCCTGGTTGTGGTGTATTGAAAACTGGGTTAAAATGACAAATTATCACTTTAAGCGGCTTCCTGGTCTTTCTTACAGGCTAGGGGGGCTGTGGCGGAAAGAATGCAATATGGGCCTAGAGCAGGTAGTTTGTAAAGAGCTACCTTAGATCAAGATGGACTGAGTTGTGCCTTTCTGCCTTCAAGGAGCAGCCTGCTTTATCTCTCTCTGTTTTTGGCTCTTGTCTATCAAGGACCCGGATTTTAAGAAATAGTGTCACGTTGTAGCCTTCCAAAAAGATAAAAACATAAAATACTCTAACTTCTCTGTGTGTATGCTGTGAACATAACAATAGCTAAGGAAGGACTAATGGTTTTCTGCTTTTTTTAATTGTTCTTCAAAGCATCCTGGAAGTGGGGAACAAGCAGACAAATATAAGTCAATTACTGCCTTTGTAGCAGACTGTGTTCTATGGTAATGGATGGGAGAGAGGAGATGTTTTCAATCCAGAGGTCAAAGGATCCCATCAGGGAAAACATAACCTTTGAGCATGATGAGCGAACTTTTAAAAGTTTTTAGCCACTGCATAATAGTCAACACATGTATTGTATAGAGAGTTCACTGATGGCAATCTGACAGTTCAGGAACATCCTTTGTTTGTGAATAAAAAAGACAAATTACTGGATTTGTTTCTGATCCTTTCAATGAAGAATGAACGATTTTACCTTTATCACTTTTGGTATTTATGGTGTTAATGTCCTTTGTATTTCTTGGGCTTGTGCATTAGCTGCAAATGCTATTATATAAAGAAACTGAATTTTGTGTATCCGAGCAGAGGAGTTTTTCTAGAACTCCAGTGTGGATAAAGGCACAGGTATGCAGTAAAGATTAGGGTAAATCCTGTCTATATTTTGGACCTGTGTCACTATACAGAGCAACAACTGCACCCCATACTGGGTAAAGAAGCTATCTGAATATGGATCTGTGTTAGGTTCTAAATTAATATATAGTGTTGAGGATGTAGAACATCTTATGATATGAGTAGAGAGGAGGAGAAGTAATCAGAACCTCCTATCCTTTGAATTCTGGGGAGGGGAAAGAGATTGGATTCAAACCTCTGCATCTAAATCCAATCTGGTTTTGGTTCCAGCTCAGAACTGTTTTCTGGCTCCCATTAGGATGTGGAAAATGGAAATCTCCTGACTTTAGAACAGCTTGTGAGATTCTGGTATTTTCAGTCCTGACCCTTAACCCTAGTTCTGCCTCAAACCTTTATTTCAAACACAAATCTGACCTAGATCACAGCCAAAATTCACTGGCTCAGCCCATCTGTGCATAAAGCAGTGTCCTGTTGTGAGAAGTGTGCAGTGAAGCTATCATGGGGAAAACTTGGGGAAAATCTGCTTGGTAAGCAAACCTACTTACCTAAATAAAATAAAATTACTACAAATTGATGAAGCACATGCTTCTAGGTGATTAATGGAGCCAGTGAGGAAAGTGCTGTTTTCCGTGTTTTTTTTTACTTCCTTCTCCTCTCCTCCTTATCTCCAGTCATGTTGCTAATATATCACATCTAGCTCTCATTGCCCCCTGCCCAAAATCCATATTCAGCACAAAATCAAAACTCACTAACTCATTTTCCTTGAGTTGAGAAGTTTCAGCCAAAAGCCACAGAGAAACTCTGTCCCCATCCCTCTGAACTCTATAAAACGTTAAATCCATCTTGTGTAAGCCAAGAGGTGGTGCTGGGCCTGGTGGGGTCAGGGTAACAAAGGTCATGAGGAGGGGCTGCCAATGCATGGAACACCATCCAAAGAGCTTGTTGAAAGCCCTGCTGAGGTGTGTAAAGGCAGGGTGGCTGCAAATTTACAACATTCATAGGTGAGAAGGAAGACGGATGACCGTTGTCAGGGATTCTGTGCTAAGAATAATGGAAGGAATGTCCTCCAAGGGATAGGCAGAAAACTGGATGGAGTTGTCCTCCTGGAAGACAAGACAGAAGATGGGACTGAGATTGGATCCAAGGTCAGCGGGCAAGGCTCCACTGATGATGGTGCGTTATTGGCACTAATGTCGTTGCTTCACATGATATCTCATAGACAACTTCCGGGAACTTGGAGGAGTGCCGAAGGAAAGGAATGTCTAAGTGATCTTCTTGGAGATCTGTCCTGTTCCGAGAGAGACAGAAGGCGGAAGATTCTGGAAGTGAACCACTGACTAGGTAAGTGGTGTAAGGTAGAGGGTTTTGGTTTTGTGTGACATTTAGCCCACCTTCTATGGGAGAGGAGCTGTACAGTCTGGATGGGATCCATCTTGTTAGAACAGGAACTGTTCTTCTAGGGCTATGCTAGTCAGGAGGTCATTAAACTAACAACAAAAGAGGAAGGTGAAAAGGGGGAACAAATGAGCACTCAGTTAACACAAAATCAAGATGCTGAGAACAAAATTTAATCCAGGCACCAAGGGAGACGAAGAGAAGAAATTCTTTAATTTCCTATACACCAATGCCAAGAGGTTGAATAATAAAACAAGAGGAACTGAAATGGCTAATTTATTAGCATAAATTCAAACTGGTCGATATAACTGAAACCTGGTAGGAAGATTAGCACAATTGGAATGTTAAAATCACTGGTTATAACCTACTTAGGAAGGAGAAGTGGCACTCTCAAAAATGGCATTACCTGCTTTTGAATTACTGACAGTTCAGAAGTAAATGATCGTGAGTGCTTATGGATAAAATGTTCTACCAGATAAAGCGCAATATGGGATACTAGTTGGTGTCTGCTATAAGCCACCAAATTACACTACAGAACAGAATGGCCAACTCCTTAACTACCTATAATGTACAGGGGGGAAAAGCTCCATTATCATGGGAGACGTTGATCTGAGTGACATACTGAAAGTTTCATGCTGCCAGTACTAAAACATTGTAGGACTTTCTAAAAAAGATATAGACAATTTCCCAACTCAAGAAGTGTTGCAGCCAACAAGGGAAAATTCTGTATTAGACTTTGTCTTTACAGAAGTGATCACAGAACTAAAAATTAGTGGTAGTTTAGGAACCTGTGGTCATGACTTGATCATATTTGTTATGTGCAAACATAATAAAGTCCAAACCAGTTAAATATAATATAAACTAAAATGTATAAAATATATACTTGGTGCTTTAAAAGAGTCAGATTCACAAAAAGGAAAACATTTGTCAGACAAATCAGCTGGGCAAAAGTAATTAAACAGAAAAATATGAATGATAATTCTGAACTGTCTCAGAACATTTTACTAGATGACCAAAAAGACACAATCCCACAATTGAGAGAGAAGACTACACTGGTGAAAAAAATCAGCCTGGCTTAAAGGGGAAGAGAAAGCAGCTATATTATCTATATAATATATAGAAATGGGGTAGGGAAGTTGATAGCAATAAATATAAATAAGAAGCTAGGTAATAAAGTAAGGAAGACACAAGGAGAAATCTTTGGCCAGTATAGTTAATGGCAGTAAGGAGTTTAAGTATATTGAAACAAAAAGAACCTAAACAATGGCATTGATTCATTACTAGATGGAAATTATAGAATTGTCAATAATAATGCAAAAAAAGTAGAAGTGATCAATAAAGCTTCTGCTTTGTATTTGGGGGAAAAGCTAGATGTATTCATCTCATATGATAATGATGAAATATTTTTCTATTCCAACAGTAATTGAGGAAGTTAAAAGGTAGCTCCTAAAGTTAGACATTTTAAAACAAACAGGTCAGATAATGTGCATCCAAGACATTTTAAAAGAACTTCCTGAGGAGTTCTTGAACCATTAATGTTGATTTTCAATAAGTCTGTGGAAATTCCGGAGGACTAAGAAAAAAGCTAATGTTGTGTCAATATTTACAAGGCGTAAAAGAGAATGATCTGACATCAATTAGTCTGACATTAGTCCCAAGAAAAATAATTAAACAGTTAATATGGGACTTGATTAATAAGGAATTAAAGGAAAGTAATCCAATTAATATCAGCCAACACGAAGTTATGGAAATTAGACCTTGTCAGACTGATTTGATATATATATATTTTTGAGATTACAAGTTTGGATGATAAAGGAAATAATGCTGGTGTAATAGACTTCTGTAAGGCATTTGACTTGATAACATGGGAATTTTGCTTAAGAAACTAGAATAATAAAAAAATCAACATGGCACACATTAAATGTTTTAAAAACTGGCTATCAGATAGGTCTCAATATAACTGTAAATGTGAAATCATCATCGAGCAGGTCCTGCAGAGATCCATTATTGTCTCTACTCTAACCTTTTTAACAGTGACATGGAAGAAAACAAAATTACTATTAAAATTTGCAGATGACATAGATGGGGGAATGGTAGATAACGGAGAGCACGTCACAAATCTAGAGCAATCTGGATTACTTGATAAAATGGATAACATGTTTTTTAATATGGCGAAGTGTAAAGTCATATGTCTAGGCACAAAGAATGTAGACCATAGTTACAGGCTGGGGGCTTCTATCCAGGAAAGCAGTGACTCTGAAAATAACATGGGTGTCACGGTGAAGATGAGCTCCCAGTGTGGTGCTGTGGCCAAAAGTGCTAATGTGATCTTTGGATGTATAAACAGGAATATGGAGTAGGAGTAGGGAGGTTCTATTTAGAGGCAGTTGAAAGTTTTCTACTAGAACAGTTTTCCAGTGGAAAATGTGAATGTTTCAGAGGAAATGAGGCAGGCAGAAAGGCTGGTTGAGTGCCCGGCTCCTGGGATATGCCTGCCTGACTTCCATACCGTCTGGACTGCCCAACTCTCCATTGGCCCACAAGGTAAGCTCCCTGGGTTGTCCATTTCCCTGGCAGCCTGGCCAGGTTCCCTAGGCACTTCAGCTACTTGCCAGGCAGGCTATCCATCTCCCTGGGGAGAGAGCCCAGATATTTTCAAATATTTGTTTCAGTTCTTCAACATTTGAAGGGGTTTTTCCTTCAAAAATTATTTTCTATGAACTATTTCACATCTCCAGGTATTTTTTGATCCAGTTTGAAATAAAGATGTTTTCTGCAGGACTGAATTTCTGTTTCCCGGACTCTTTAAGTTATATTACCTACGCCTTTGGTGCCGATGCGACTGTTAGTGGAATTACTGTGTCCTGTTCTGGTGCCCACAGTTCAAGAAGGATATTGAGAAATTGGAGAGGGTTCAGAGATGATCCCCAAGAATGACTGAATTATTATTAAAAGTGCCTTGTAGCAAGAGACTGAAGGTGCAATCAACTGAACTTGTCTAAGTGATGACTTGATGTCAGTCCCCATGGGAAGCAGAAACTTGATAGCAGAGGGCACTTCAATCTAGCACACAATTTATAAGAAGATCCAATGGCTGGAAGTTGATGCTGGACAAATGTAGACTAGAAATAAGGTGGATTATTTTAATATGGAAGGTAATTGACAATTTGAACAATTTACCAAGGTAAATTCTCCATCGCTAGAAATTTTAAAATGAAGATTAGATCTTTTTCTAAAAGATATGCTGCAATTCAACCAAAACCATTGGATGTGAAGCAGTAATAAATTCAGGGAAGTCCTATGACCTGTGTTATGCATCAGGCTAGATGTTCATAATGGTCCATTGGCCTTAAAATCTATGAATCAGGTATATTCCCGTAATAGAAGGCTCATGCCATAAGGAGGGACTGCTACTCCAGATTTTATTTTGCATGCAAAAGACATTCTCTGAGAGTGAGTTAATACTATAGAGAAAATGACTGTGTAGATACAAACGCTCTTTTTGAGACATTATTGCAAGCACACTTAACACTCATACAAAAGGAATAAGAAAAGGAAAAGTGTGTTCTAACGCTGTTGTATATTTATTTAATCTTTGAGGGACAAATTCTGACCTCAGATCCACCAGTAATTGACTTCATTGATTACACCATTGGAACTGACAGCAAATGCTGAGAGTAGACTTGCTCATGCTGAGTCATAGAGTCTTGGTGTGTATTCAGACTCCAAATCCATAATATTCGGGGTATGATGGATGGCGCACAAGCACACACCACTACTGTCTGGATAGGAAAGATATATTTTACCTTTGTATTCTAGTAGTGACATACTGATGTTAATCAAGAATATCTGCAGCGATGTTTTACCTGTGGTGCAGAAAGTTCCCAAAGCAGTGTCTGCATTCCTCAGCCATTTCAGGAAAACATCTAACAATGTAACAGACACCAGTCCATTCATGACTTTATTTCTATCAACATTTCTGAAGGGAAAGTGACAGGACCATAATAGTCTAATAAGGGTGACTGACAGGCCGCGTGGCTTGACTTTCAAGATGAAATCCCGGCCCCGTTGAATTCTATGGCAAAACTCCTATTAACTTCAGCAGGGCCAGGATTTCACATTCAAGGTTTTTCAAATGTCAGGGCTGCCTTGGCTTTATGATTGCCTAATGTTTGAAGCGTGGAGTTTGGGTGCAGACAGACATTCTCTTGAGCTGTGCACTGTCCTCAAGACCTCTTGATGAAGCTTATATTACGGCTGTTGACAGGGGAAGTGAAAACTGATATAATCTTGCACATGTTCATGTTGTACCATAAGTACAATGGTGGCACATGAAATCTCTGCATTGCAATACAATCCCTTGCAGCGTTCTGCAGACTGTGCAAATCCTATGTGGGAGACCTTTTGAGTGTACACAGAGCACTTCTTCCCCATACCTGAAGAAGAAGAGCTCTGTGTGGCTTGAGAGCTTGTCTCTCTCACCAAGAGAAGTTGGTCCAATAAAAGATATTACCTCACTCACCCTGTCTCTCTAATATCCTGGGAGTAACATAGCTGCAACTACACTGCATACACATGTCCTATGTGATAGACCACTGTATTGGTTCTTCCCTAAATAATTACAGAAGCTGTTGGTGAATGAGCAATTTTCTGTTGGGGCAATATTCCTAGATGTTGGGCCATTGATTACACACACAGAGCATATTTTATTGTCTCATAAACTCCACTTCTAACTTTTATTTCTGGCAACAGATGGCTGTTTGTCAAAGTCAAGAAGTTAATTAATTGTTATAGTGCAGATCATCAGTAACAGTATATGAAAAACAGTAGATTTATGACCAACTCTTTTATCCTGTTACTGTGAGAAATACAAGGTATCCCCTTTAAATAGTTACTGTTGCAGAAAAATACTGCATAGAAGCTGCTTGATTCTTCAAGTTGTGAAAGGATGGATTTTTATATTTACAGTCTGATCTTATTACTGCAAAAACAGGATAGGTTAATGGCAAAAGGCAAGGTTCACAGACAGGCCAAGATCATCCAGACAAATGGAAAGTTAATTGACCTCCATGTTCCTCAGTCACCTGTGCTGTAAAACTGGGTTAAATAGGAGGGACTTCACTGAAAATGAAGATGTATTCTGGATAAAGAGATCAAAAATGTGAGAGGTCATATCAGAGGTTCCTGGAAAAGGAGATCATGTACATTCATGTGTGGTACATTTCATAATGATTAATGAAAACTAATAACGTCCATAAAAAAGAGGTAGATATCCTGGGTGCTGTACAGTATGCAGGAGGAATTCTGTTTAAGGATAAGAGCATGCTTCAGTTTCCATGGCCATTCTCTTCTTGGTGTCTCTCCACTGAGACTGCCAACAAGCCTGCCAGTTGTGGAGCTGGTCTTTGTGATGTGGACTCCTGTTCAACAGGAATAACTCCAAGTCCATTTCATAGCTGTATGACAATTGCTTTCTGTTGCTGTTAACCTGGTTTGAATTAGAACTGGCAACCAATTGAGGGCAGGCTCTGAATTGCATTATTGATCTTCTGAACCATCCAACTCCCTTCTCCTTCATGTAATTTATAGGAAATTATATTAGGCTACGTTTTTGTCTCTAGTATAGTCACAATGTGACTACCTGAAAAGACAGCCAGATTTTTAAGGTCTTTTAAAAACTTTGCTTCTAGAACAGAATGAACCAAATTTATCACTGGTTTAATTCCACTGACTTCCACTGAGTTACACCAGAGATGAATTTGGCTCATTCTCATACAAGCAACATTTTTAACGGGCTTCCTTTAAGGTACTAGCACTATGCTACCAACTTAACTTTGTACAGCTAATCTAGCAATGTGATTACTGGGTCATTAGTAATGTATTGCATCAGCCACTTTTATTTAATATGTATAGATTATTTTCTACCTCTATTTGGCTCAAGGTAGGAATTCACTTATAACTCTGTTTTCACTAATGCTGGGTTGCTGAGGGATTTGCGATGTACATAGTTTACCAATCTGCATTTGTGTATAAGCCTTCCTAATGAATTGGGCCCTTGAAATGCAATACCACATCTGCATGTAAGAAGCAATAGTAGAGTATCTTGAGCCATACTTATTTAGTTCGGAATATCTAATTATTTCCCTTATGAATAGCTGTGAAGTGTCTGAATGAGTCAAGAATCCCTTTTTGGAGGCAGAGGTGAAGTATGCATATTTTCTGAACAGTATACAGTTCGGTTTTCTGCCTGCATAATCTGAACATAGTGAGCCAAATTTTTCCATGATGTAACTTTACACAAGTCAGTAAGATTGGAAGATTGTGAATGTGAGAAATGGCAAATTTTTCATTCTTTTGGAAAACATAGGGGATACAGTGGGGTCTTACACTGACTAGAAATTGACTAACAACCATCATTCCTAAGTGACAAATTCTATATAGAAACAAGTATGAGAAACAGTCCAGGAGCTTGTCACTGATCTAGTCAAATGGCCCTTCTTGGGCATGCAGATTACAGGAATGGTACAACCACCTCCACACTGGTATCTCCTTCATACAACTACCAGTGCCCAAATCTCTTATGCTGAGACTTTTGACATTACCTACAGGATTTAAACACCTAATTCCCATGATCACTAATAGCTTTGAACATCTCAGCCATAGTACGTTTCTATATATGTGTGTAGCCATTCCATGCATACGTAAAACATGGACATGTGAATTAAGGGTTAATCAATGTCCATTGAAAGCAGGATAAGAAGTAATGGGTTTAATCTGCAACAAGGGCAGTTTAGGTTAGCTGTTGGGAAAAGCTTTCTAACTAGAAGGGTAGTTAAGCACTGGAACAGGCTTTCAAGGGAAGGAGGAATCGCCATCATTAGAAGTTTTTAATAACAGGTTGTACAAACTCCTAACAGAATGGTCTAGGTGTATTAAGTCCTGCCTCAGTGCAGGAGGCTGGACTTGGTGACTTTTCGAGATCCCTTCCAGTTCTGCATTTCTATGATTCTTGTGACATGCAATCTTGATAATTACATATTCCATGAAAAGTCAGGATATTTGGAAGCAAAAAAAAAAAACCAAAAAAACCCTCATGCCCAAAAGTCTGATGTTTTGGTAAAATGTCTTTCCAGAGCAATTAATCTGTTCTTTCATGAGTGATTTTTCTGGTAGTAATTCCTGCTAGAATGATATTTTACTTTGTGCTTAGGAAGTTTAATATGTTGCATGAAATCATCCAACATATTAAAGACTTACCAAAAGCAGAAATCGCCACTAAAATTTTCAAATACAGGAGTTTCTTCCTACCATATATTTCTTTTTATTAGCACTGCCTTTATTGTGATGCCTATCACAGATTACCTTTATAAGGAAGACTTTATGGGCATTTTTCTGCTAAGCCAATGAAGGTGGGATATAATGTAGTCTTGGAAATACTGACTATATTAAAGGTCCTGGTAGAATTTAGCAAGATTCAAAGAGGTATTGGATATTTACATGGATATTAAGAATATCCAGAATTGTCATAATTTCTGATAACAAATTTTGGATGAGATATTAAACCTTGTGCTTCAGGGCTTAAACTAATCTCAAACAATTAGAGGTGAGGATGAGACGTGGGGGAAGATTATCCCATATTTGGGGACAGGGTCTGTGAAGTACCTGGTTCTTGCCACGGTCAGAGACAGACTACTGAACCAGATGGACCTTGGGTCTGATCCAGTCTGGCAATTCATATGTCATATATCCAGTATATAAAATATACCGAACCAACTGGCAATAAAGCTGAGCTAGATTCTGAAGAATAGAATAGTGTCATGTTTAGCCAAGGAAATATAATAGTGGTCCTAGAGATCATGGGAGAGATTCCCCACCCAGTCCAAAGTTACATTTTCACAATGTGCAGAAAACAAGATTAGTCGAGACCACTGCTGTGCCACAGGTGACAAAGTGGAAGATTTCTCCTTAGTGGCAGTCGCAGTGCCGCACCATGTGATGTGCTGTCTAGAAAGAGAGGGTTTGTGTAGAGTAAATGGGGGGGGAGGAAATAGATGACTTTGACTTTAGCTGTCATCAGTTCCAGGGTGTTTCCATGGGGGCTGAGACAGATCCTGATGGGATGATGGTCATATGACAAAAGGAGGTGCTGAGCCATAGAGATTTTTAAAAATCTTTATTATAAAACTGTCCTGACACCACATCTCCTCAAACATGTTTCCATTTCACTGATTGCAGCAATCAACAATACACAGGCTGTAGCAGTCATCCCTCTGACAGTATTTTCTTTAGGTTATAGTTTTGGCCTGAACATACTTCTGTTGATTCTGTTCAGATAGGTTGTCAGTCTAATTGAATTTCTAATATCTATTTCTTTCGCCAATGTCATGGCTGAAGAGCACAGCTTTATGACTCCCTCCCATAAGCTTCTTGCTTCAAGTCCTGCACGTCTGATTGTTAAAATTGAACTTTGCTGTTTTCTTTTTTTTGTAGTGGTTTGTCTAATAGCACTGTAAGAAGTGTATAAAGAATTAAACATCTCCAGCATGATGCTTTGCTGCCTTTTAGGAGTACAAAATTGGCTGTGATGGGCAATACCATCACTGTGCACATAGGAACCTAATTCCCAACCAAGAAAGAACAAAGCAGAATATTATCTATGAGAAACTAAACTGTGCAGCAGTCCTGAAGCTAGAGACTAAATGATTACACAGAGGACAGAAAAAATTACCTGGATGATGAATAGAGCAAAGCTGAACATACCTTCTTTACTGTAGTGATTGATAGCCCCAGAGTTCGAAGTTTTCTATTTATCTACAGAGCAATTGCAGCACAGGGAATGGTAGTACAAGTTTCCACCTGCCATCTACCCAAAGTGCCTCAGCAATGACCTGTATAGACCATCTTGAAGGGTCAGTCTTCATGTGGTGGTTCAGTCTTCATGTCCAATCGCTACGTTAGTTCTCTTGTGACACTGCAACCAGGGTGCCCATTAGTGCCAATAGAGATTTGGTTACTTGTTCACTATGTAAATGGACTGTTTTCATTTTAGGTTCAGTTTTGCTATAAAAGAGAGAGGTATTATTATACAGACCCCCTGAACTCTCACTATCATTCTAGGCCAGATTTGAAATGGTAACCTCTAGAATTAAAAAGCTCTCATCTTTCATCAGTTCCCCAAGCCATCCAGTCCTCTTGCCATCCTCACCTTTGAACGTTTGCATTAAGACCCAGATCGCAAATAACTGGTCTCAGAACAGCTTACAAGACATGTAAATGTGCAATGTAAATGTAAATGTTGAATAGAAAACGTGGCATTATGGAACCCAGCTTATCTAAATGTGCAGTAAAGACATCACCTGCTTAAAACAGCTCTTCGTGCTCAAAAGGACATTCCACAAGGCAAGCCAGGTGCATTTTTCCTGAAGTGAAAATGCAGGCAGTCTTTCTGCCATCTTTCTTTCATAATGTGTTATGCTATGGAGAATTTCTGTTCTTCACAGGTGATCCCAGCCAGGAATCTAACATCTCATTCAGAATATTTTTTATAAATAGAAACAATTTAATACATTATACAAAAGTTGTGTGCACTCTATAACTTGGATTTCGTGTGAAATGTATTTTCTATGAATGTGGACTGGAAGTGCTTAAATGAAAGTTGCAGGAATGATTCAATTTGTATTATCATGATCACGCCGCATATGTGTTAGTCATGATAATTTCTCAGTGCAGGCAAGCCAATTAACAAAAGCATTTTCTCTTACATTCTCCATAGCATAATCCCATTAGTTAAACATGGCACACAAATAGAAGCAAGTCAGAGACACTGAGAAAAACAATTAGTGCACCAGCCATTTTGATTGAAATAGAATAACCATGAAATAGAAGTCAAGTTCACAGTTATTCTGACCTGACGTTCTGACTGAGCTAATGTTTATGCCCACAGTTTATTGTGGATGCAATATGAGTGCAAAAGTGGAAGCCACTTTGCAGCCCTGGTGCCCTGAGGACTGGGCGCTGACATAGGTGAAATCCTATTGGCTAGGAAGTGCAAAACAATTTGTTTGATTCATGGGGCAATAAGTACATGGAAATATCAAAGATATGGCTGAAAATCTGATGGTAACTAACAGTTTCTAGAGATAGTAACTAGTAAAGGCCTGATCCTTTATTCAATGAAAGAGAATACATAAGCTGTTCAGGGAGGCAGAGGCTTGATCCACCAGATGAGCACCCTCGCTTGGGTCTTCCAACAAAGGGACATGATTTTTTAAATTAATTTCTTCTCTGTTTTCTGCCTATGCACACTCTACAGGGAGAAATAAAAGGCCTCATTTTCAACATTACCTAGGTAGTATGTTCTGAGTGTATTTCCAAACAAGCATAAGGAGTGGTTGGTGTCAATCATGCCATTGGTCTCCCACAGTGCCCTTTTGTGGTGTGACTGGGCCTGGACTCACCAGCCTACAGTCCTCAGTGTCAAGGCAGTTGACTGAAAGGATCCATCTGTGGGAGACGAAGACGGCAGATGTCATTGGAGTCCACGCCTTCTAGGGCTTTCAAAGATCCAAAGGGAAAAGAAACACACATGAACTAACACAAGCCTTCAGCAGGCCTTGCTTTCTTCGGACAGCTTCTGCCAGGCAGTGGTCTTGGTCAGCATCCACAGGCGAGTCATGGGTAATAGCTCTGAAGTAACTGTTCTGCGTGAGTTCTACCTTCCCCTTGGGAGGGGGGCTCTGATAGGCAGCAGTCCTTCAAGCACTTCCTGTTCGGAGTGTCTGTTAGGCCCTCTCCAGGAGCTGTGGACTGAAGATCTGCTCTCCTCCCAAGTCTGCCTGCAGCTTTGAGCTGGGCTTCTCCCTTTTAGATTCTCCCTTCAGGTCTGATACTCCTTGATGGTGTCGCAGGGCTTATCAAGAACAAAGCAGTTCACTAAACCACGCCTGACCAATGTGGAGTTTGTACATCCCATCACACATACATATCAGCATTTTCTTTGACTTAGACAGACAAAACCAGACTTGATTTAAAGTTTCTCTGCATTGGAGTTGGAGTGGGAAATTAGTAAACCTGTTGTGATATTGTTACTTGTACAGGCAGCCTTTCAGTTTAACAGGCATTTATCAGGCCTATGGAAACCATAAAGCTAAGTGACATATTACTGCTGAGCTAGAGGTCAGAAATTAGGGTTGAGGGATTAGGCATAGAAAAATTATGGTAAATAAAAGCAGCACTGATAGCAAGGGGAAATGAATCATTTCACAAAGCAGAGATTGCTTAAAACTCTTGCAAAGGACCCAGGGAGCAGAGACATGGTATTACAATGGGACTCATTTTATGCAAATTCAAAATTACAGTTCCAAGCCCTGGCAATTGCTGATAAGAATAAGATTAGCAAGAATCGCTTCTACGTGGATGCATTCAAAACAGGCGCAGAATAGCGAAAGGATGTAGGACACCAGCTCAGGCAACAGCCTTTTTTCATGTCAGTTACTTTGCTACATGATCTTTGGGCTTAGTGATTTAGTTTCAAACAGTGAACCACTTTGTCTGGTATTTCACAGGCCTATCAGAATCCTATTCACTAGATAATACACAACCTTTAATATAAACCCGTGGAGAGTTTGGAAATTCATTTTTCAGAAAAATGACTTCTGCCTAATATTACCATCAGTAGTCCTGGGTTTCTTAAGAAAAGGTTTATGTGCGGAATATTTTTCTTTAATTCAACTGATAATTCTTGATGTGAATAGCTCATTTCATATACATTTGAGACTAAATGGTAAATTTAGCAGAGTTAAGGTTATGCTTGGGCAGCAGATTTAAAAACATTAATTTCCAATGGCATGCTGGCAAAATTGTTTTACTGTAAATGCAACAATTTTGCCTTTTCTGCAAGTTTCATGTTTTTTATGGCTCCCAATGGTTAAATGAGTCTGGAGCTTTTGTATTAGTTTTGGAAATGTGATTCCCTGGGGAAAATTGCTAGTTTATCTCTATGTGTGACTTCTAATCCAAAGTCCCAACACAGAAGATAACATCCCAAAATTTTCTACAATAGAGCTGTTTATTATATTTTGGGAGATATTGTGCTAAAAAGGTCATGGTAAAGATACAATACTTTTATCAATAATTATTTTGGATACAGTTTCTAATACTGTATTCTTTTAATCCTGCCTTCTGGTTCCAGTCCACAATGACCATTAAGGGATTTGATCCTGCCCTATGGATCACAATATGCATCACTGCATAATTTTGTAAATCAGCTACAGGGTTTGCAGACATACACTATCTTCTTTTCCCACTTCATGACAATTTACTCAGCATACAAGAAATCAGGCACGATCCCTGAGGTGAAAAAGGATAGGCAGGACTTTGTGGGGGAGAGATGGGGTTTCTCCCTGACTAAGAATTAAAATTAGTATCTGGGTAAAATTGTATTTGTTAATATGAATCCAATACAAAGCTGTATGCAAAGTAAAAAGGTAACTTGCTTGTCCTGCAAATCTGCCTTTCTGCTCATTCGAAACATAGAAGGGCTGCATCTTATTGATCTTTCAGACTTAGGTTGCCTCTCATCAAAGTTTCCCAGTGACTGGGGCTGAAATGTGGCGAAGAGCCTTCAGTTCCTGTGTCCTCCTTAGCTCTCTTCATCCTGGTGAGCATTTTATCAGCCTATTTTCTGTTCAGTTTTCTTTAGGGCTTTTTCTTTGTGGTCAGTCCAAGAGGGAGCATGGACTACACCTAAGAGCTACTTCTTTAAAAAAGTGCAAACCCCATGTCTGGGTATTTATGATTGTGGTTAAATGTGCTCTGGTTGATAAAATGAAGCAGGATCTAACTTGATACCAGATGGAATTAATTCCAGGAAATACAAGGCTGTCTATGGACCTATTTAATTATTTTAATTTATGGTCTTGACCTGGGAGATCAGTTACTAAGGAACCTTAATGGGGAGAAGTTTGAGGATAATAGGCCTTGTAGCATTTAGTCAGCAGCATATGGTCTAGTCTGACCTCCTGTATAACTCAGGCCACAGAACTTCCTCAGAATAATTCCTCTGATCTTGATTGAAAAACCACCAGTGATGGAGACTCCACCATGCTCCCTGGTAAATTGGTTAATTTAAAATTTAAAAATGGTTAATTACCCTCACTGTTTAAAATGTATGCCTTGTTTCCAGTCTGAATTTGTCTTACTTCAACTTCCAGCCATGGGATCTTGTTATACCTTTGTCTGCTAGACTGAAGAGCCCATTATCAAATATTTGTTCCCCATGTGAGTATTTATAGACTGATCGACTCTCCCTTTAACCTTCTCTTTGTTAGACTTAAGGAGCTCAATCTGTTTAGATTATCACTATAAAACATGCTTCTAAAGGTTTTGAGACTAGAACTAAGAGATAAAACTCAGAATATTTTTATTTTGATCAAAATCGAAATGCATATGTAATGCTGTTTCAGCACATCTGGACCCATAAATATTTGCCTCTGTGCTTGAGTCCTACTATGCTCTAAGTAAATATTAAATTGTGGGTACATTCAGAGACTAATATCAAACCCCTGACTAATGAAACTAGCTCAAACTGTCCCTAGCATCTCGTATTCCTGGCTGTGTGGCTCAATAAAGATTGAATGGTAAGTTTTGTAGCATCATGTATTAGGTCAAGGTTTCTCCTGCTATTTCAAATGTTTTATGCAGATTTTGCTGGGGCGGGCGGGTTCTGCACAGATGATCAGTAGTGGGAAACTGGCATAATAATTCCATTGGGAATCTCCAAAATACAAGATGGTCCCCGAATGCTGTGAATTAGTGCAGCGTTACCATATAATAACAAAGCCATTCTAGCAGGTATCTTCTCCAGAAGTAATCAGCTAATCAGGATTTTCCATTGAGGCAGTGTAATACCTGGAACTGTATATCACCATCAGGCAGTGTTTCTGAGATTGTTGGGAAGTAGATTGATCAATGCTGCCCATTCAGATCAGTGTTCACATTGTCAGAAACATTTTTCAAAGGGGCAATTCATCTAAGCTCAGGCCAGCTAAAAATAATTCACCACAAGAGAGAGGTTCTTGAAGCTGTCTCTTTTTGTCAATATGTAGATCTTACATGCATAGAACACACATAGTGTGTGCTTCGCGGTATTATTGCAGATAAAATTTTATTTTGGGTGCCAGAGTCATACAGTCATCATTGAGTCTTTGTTATTATGCCAATATCTTCCTTCCAGCTATTGGTGGGTGGGTGGAGTGATTTCTTCTCTCTTAAGAATGATATACTAGGATTCTTAAAGGAGCAGTGTCTTGTTTCAATAGAACAATTACGGCAGATACCACAGTTTCAGTCCTGATAGACACTACATTTTCTCAAACTGCCCCTTGACTCTAAAGAGGTGCTCAGCATCTTGGTGCGTCAGGCCTCAAATACCTGAACTACGCAAAACTGAAACACATCTTTGAGTTTGGTGGTGCATGTGCTTTATTGAATCTTCAGTCTCATCTCTCTCTTCCTCGTCTCTAGTTTTCTGTATTGTTTTGAGCTGGTTGGTGAAGTTGGTGTCCACTTACAATGTGCAGAAATTGCACCCAGAATTTATAATATGGGCTAACTATCTGCATTTTGCTTTTTTCACTTGTCTTTCAACATAAACGGCCTAGGTCTGGAATAGATTGCCACTCTAATGGAGTGATGTTCATGACCTTATCTCCCTTAAAGCTGCAATCTAGGCAAGTGTAAAGGACTTACTCTTTGTGATTACTGGCACATCTGTCTATGGAGTCAATGGAACACTTTCCCCCACGTGTTATGGAAGCAGGAAAGGCATGTTAAATTCAATTGCCAGTTTAGAAAATTAGTATTTCAGTCTAGCTAATATTTTTTTATTTTAATCACTTTGATTCATTAGGTTTGTTACCCTTAGACTAGCTTCATTTACTCTTTTACCATAAGGTTATAATCTGTATATATGTATATTTTAAGGGGCATAATAATTATGTCCTCATCACAAAACAATGTAGCAAAATGTCTTACCTATTCAGAATGATCATGGCATGTGCAGCTATTAATTAGCGACTGGCTTTGAAAAAAATCAATAAATTTGGGAAGCATGTTAATAAGCCATTATGATATGTGTTTGAGTCAAACAGAAGATTTATTGCTCCATTTTAATCATTTCAAAATAATTAAGAAGTGTGTGCATTTGCCTGCGCAGACATGAATTACAAAGCCATATATCTAAATTATTAACTGAATGAAGCATTTCCAGCAAAAAGGAGACACAAAATAGCTTTTTTTTAATATTCATTTGACAGGAAAAAGGGAATTTATGGTTTCTAAAACAAATGATATTTCATTTTTAATTTGTTTTCCCCCTGTTTGAAAGTTGCTGGGGGAAAAAAAGCAAAGCGTAAATCCAAACAAGATGGACAAAACTTCAGTGGTCATTTCAAGCTATTGAAAGGCTATAGGTTGATGAGCACCCATGTCTCTCACTTAAAGTTAATGGGAGTTGAAGGTGATCTGTATCATGTTGGCGTAGGGCTTAACTCAGGGTATAATCCTCTGTGCTACATGATGTTACTGTTTGGCAATGTTGTTATGAAACAAAACCTCTTGCGATACCCTGCAGCCTGTTTTCGGTTTTATATATGTATGATAGCAAAGGATTATTTGGTAATTACATTACAAACTCCTGAGTCACGCAATCCCTAAAAATAAAGTTATTTATTCTTGTGTTTTTATAATTCTGAAAAGGCTGAATCAAATATTTTCAAAGAAAGTTGGAAACATTCACAGCCAAGGTTAAAATCAAGCAAAGGAAGTTTTGGCTTGAAAGCTGCCACTAATTTTAATCACTCCAAACAGGGATTTATAACGTAAGTATTGTCTCAGTCCTATAATTTGTTATTACCCACAACAGGTTTCCCCATGGCCCCCTCTCTCACTGGCTTTACTAGTACTGTAGCACTACTACATTGGATCAGCAGAAATGTCCTTTGCAATAAACATGCATATAATCAAATCCAGGACCCATTGATGTCAGTGACAATTTATCCATTGACTCAGTGGGATTAGGATTTGGGCTATTCACATGAATAACAATTAACAGGGCATTGGATTTTGGAGGTTAATCTCCCCTCTCCCCGCTGCAAATTCTGCTTAAAACATCTGGTGAAATAATGCAATGGAAATGTTAGGAATGTGGGGGTGAAAATCTTATTTTTGGAATAAAATATGTTGGGGGCAATGAGGTTATGTGAAAGTTGATAATTTCATGCAGACTTTGATCATTTCTCCAAAGAGTTGAAATAATTAAAATCCACTTGTAACTTGAATGAGCTGACAAGTATAATCAGTTGCACTTCAATGCATTTCCCATCATCTTGCTCCAGTCAGGATATACACATATTTAAAAATAACAATGTTTACATAAACCCAGGGAGGAGAAGCTCTGGTAGAAGCAGGGGCTCAGAGTTCTCCTATGTGGTCATGAGCAGCAACACTTCATTCCTTTTATTAAAATGGGAGTTGTTTGCACTTCTATCTAGTGCCTTTCATCTGAGAATCAAACAGTGCTTCAAAAAGGTGAATATTTCCCCCCATTTTAGAAAAGGGAAAACTGAGGCACTGGGATGAAGTGACAGCCTCAGTGTTACACAGCAAGTCAGTGCTGGAGTTGGGACATATGTACTGTATGATAATTTCTTATTTGTACTGCAGTAGCACAGAGGCACCAGTGCCATCGTCGTAGGCACTGTGCAAACATATAAGAGAGACCTGCCCCAAACAACTTACAATCTAACTATAAGATAATAGGTGGGATATAACAAGCAGAAAGGGGAGCACAAGGTAACCCTGAGATGTTGTTAGTTCTCTGTTTTAACCATTATACAAAACTGCCTCAGTAATATTTCTTGAGCTCTGTTTTTTGTGAGACTTCATGTTCAAAGAGGTATGTGTGAGGATCCATTTGAAAATCCATTCTTTTGAGGCCCACCCACTGCTGCTTATATCTGTTACAGATAATAATTGCAGAAAGTTTCACGTTCACTCAACTCACAAGCTGAGTATTTTCCAGCTGTGTAGCTGAGAGATCTTTAGTTTTGTGCTTGTTAATGGGATCAAAAGCTTGATACTCTTCTATCACTGTTACTTAGCTTAACCTATTGGGGCTCTCCAGCTCTACATTTGAGGTCGAAAACCAGCATGGAGAATTCTTTGCAATCTGTATTGTTGCAGCACTTGGGCAGCTCATGCTGGGAATGCCACTTGGGGAGGAGAAAATAGACAGAGGGGTCTATTGAGCTGAAGGAAATGTGTTAGACTTTGCGAAGGTTATCTCATTGAGTGGCAACACTAAACCCCTTTCAGAAAGGTTTGAATGGCAATGAATATCTCTCTTTCGAATGACTTCTTACTTTTCTAGGCTTTCTTTTTTCCGGGTTAAGTTCAACTATATTTGGATGGTTGACTTCCATTTATTTTTGCACAGCTTACCTTTATCAGATGCAAAGATCCACGTAGCATCATCCACGATGTTGTCAAAGAATCATAAACATCGGAAACCCAAGGAGCTGTCCTCTGAACAAGGCTTACCATTTTGTAAATGCTTTGACTACAGGAATTTCAGTCAGTGCTCATGAACATTAAGCTTTTCTGAGAGAGCTGGAAGTGCACATCTGATGGTTTTCCTGCTTTCCCCCACAGGCTTCGCTGCCACTTTTTTGGCTTTGCCCAATATTGCAATCTTTGATATTGCACTGGCAACAGGAGGCCCAGCATAGTCAAGTACCAGCCACTGATATCCATAATGAGAGCTTAGTGTGGATCCTTTTGTTGTACTGCTCCAAAGTTTGCTGTTCCTGGATGACTGTAACCTGATTGTATAGTGCACTAGGAATCTGTAATTGGCTCCTCTTTGCTTTAATATGGAGCTGATACTTCTGTCTTGAGCAGTACCAAGCATGCGAATAATAAGCAAAATTGTGTGAAACCTAGCTACATAGTGAGAGCCTTTTGGTGCTCTTTCCAGGTTAAACAGGGAATATTTGGATTGGCATAATAAATCCTTTTTTTCTTGGCCCTACAGTTTACAAACCTTTTAGAAATGGTACAGGGAGAAGAAAAAACACATTGAACTTGAAATCTTAGTGATTAATGTGGTTACATTAGTAAGATAAAATCTAAAGTTCTATGCTTGGTGGAATGAATTCAACATCTCAGTGGTTAGCCAGTCCGAGACCAATTTGTGCCAAAAATATTGCAAACACCAAATTGTCAAAGACTCAGTCTATAGGAGTGAAAAATGGGCTTTTTTCTTCTATGTCAGGTGCACTTATGTGCAAGGTGACTAGCTCTGTCGGAACCATTCTATTACAGGCTGTCAGAATCAGAAATGAAACATTATAGGAAGGAAATTGTAACATGGCAGGCATAATGGCTTTTGAAAGCACTTTTATCCTTCTGGAGGCTTGAAGGAATCATTTCTAAGGGCTAAAGGACTGCTTTAGTTTAAAAAAAACCCCAAAACCTCCCAAATAATCCTTCAAACTGTTTCCATTTGAGGAAGGTTCAGTGATGACTATAATCCCCATCAAGTGCTGACATTAAATATAAATATCAAAAGCGAGAAATGAAATGTAAGTTTTGTTAAAGGATTCTGGGAGTCAGTGGATGCTGGGCCGCTCTAATGTCCTAAATTATGTTGCGACACAGCCCACTTGAAAAGCAGCTAGTCCTGACAGAATAAGCAGCTTGTTAAAACAATACCTCTGCTGAGATGAGCATGTGCCAGTCCTCCTGTGTTCCATATAATGCATTCCTAAATCTTCTGCAATAAGTGTTTTGGGAGAGAATAATAAACACGACATGGATCAAATGACATGTGTCAAATAGTGGCATGCACTGATTGCTAGACCAAATATATGACTAAACCTTTCCAGGGGATAAATCTGCTGCATCAGTCCATGCTGATGCCACTTATGATGATAATCATCTTTATAATGACTGAGCCAGGAATGAAACTCTGGCAGAAATGTACTTTTCTTTACACGGGGACTAGAGAAATGTGTTCGCAAAGTCATACAGACCGGCTGTGTTTGCTCTCCATTCATGATCTGCTAGAGAACTTAGTGGATCCCCCTTTCTGTGTACTGTCTCCAGAAGTGTTTGAGATACAAACTACTGTAAATCCACTGTTCCTCCTCTCTGGCTGATGGATTTGCATAGCCGTGAGTTCACTGTTCTTTCCTGCCCTCCTCCCATGTGATGATAGGCAGGCAGATCACTGGAAGGTCAGCTGCTGCATACTCTAAGTTAGTGATAGATTGTGAAGGCTTCCAAAAATTCTGCTATGGTGTCACTGATATTCAGACATGAATAAGTGGATTTATTTACTTACTGCTTCCAATATTCTTTTAGATCACAAGTGAAATAGACTCACTGTTCTCTCAGTGGACGTTGGCACAACTCACAAAATGGCAACATCTGGCCATACTTAATGTTTGCTCAGTATGAAATATCAGAGGCCTTCCAGCTAAGCTGTAGAGGACATTGGCATAGCTGTGTGTAGACAGAGGACTGTAATAACAGTGATGAAGCAGATCAGGACTAAGATGCAATGTGTATATGTGTCTGGGGAAGGGTGTGTTTCAAAATCCTGGTCCCAATTTTGTTGTTTGGGCCCTCTTTAGTTTGCACAGTTTTTGAAAATTCCTAATTTCTGCAGCTCTGGTTCATAGCATTTTTGCTCACTTGACAGCAGTAGTTGTAGCAAACACTCTATTTATTATGAATGAGCAGTTTGTATTTGCTTTATATTTATTTTCAGTTCTCAAATTAAAACCAGTTAAGGGTTGGAACAGATGCTAAATTCAGGGCTTTTGTCAATTGTTGCTGCACGCACTCACAAAAAGATGTTTAAAACCAGAAGCTGACTGAATTTTAAATACACTGCTCACAGTGGTTGGATCCAAAATAATTGAAACTATAAACATTGTTTGTAAGAAGAAATGAGTGGGTGATAGAGATGGAGAGTGAACCCTTATTTTTAAAACCCAGGATTGCGTTAAAGGGACACTAAATGATGATGGTTAGTTAATGTTAAATTATAGGAGAAATCCTCTATAGGAATTTAATTCATGCTTTGCTGTATGTTAGTATTTTGCCAAACACACACAACTTAATGGCTGTTACTTCAAAATGTTAGTAGAAAAAATTGTAAAGATGGAAGAGAGATATAACTTAAATATATGTGTCACATTTTATCCACAACTTGCAGGAGGTTTCAACTTTTTTGGGAGGGGAATTCTTTATTAATTATATCCATTTTAGTCACACAAGGTGAGTGTGCAAATCAGATACCACTGTTTATGTTCATACATAGCTACTTGGATCACTCACAAGCATTGTATGTTCACAAAACCCTAATTATGGTCTTGATTCAGCAAAGCATTTAAGCATGTGCTTAGGTACTCTGTTTATTCAGGATTTAAGTCCCATTGAACTTAATAGGGCTTAAGCACATGCTGAAAATTAAATACATGCGTAAGTGTTTTTCTGAACAGGGCTCAGAGCTTTCTCATCAGGGAGTTGTGTATGCCCGCTTTAAAAATCTGCTGGTAATTTGTGTGTGTGTTTATTGTGATGAGCTTTTTCTCCTATAGCATAACGCGAAAACGAAGGGCATAATGGTTTCAATCTCTCAAGTGAAACGCAACGCTCGTACCTGTGTTATGGTTACAAGGTTAGTTGCACGTTGTGGTCTTTTTGTCGTCTCTCTGAGTGCACCCCCTCAGGTGTTCAGCCTCGATTGGAATTTTGTAATTCTCCTACTCTGAGCCTGTACGTTATACATCAGCCCCGAAGGCTTGACTGGGTTGGACCACCTGCAGTTGTTTGGGAGCCAGTGACCAGTGATATAATGACCAAACAGCCTTCTTAAACCTAAGGTTGTTTTTATTTAGCTGTGGAGAGAAAAGGTTTTAAAACAGTCTGCATGCACGTCGATCTGACCTAAAAGTCCTGCCATCCCTGTTGGTGATCTGGCTTTTCCAGGTATGCCCAGCTGGTTGCTGTGTCTGGGCCTCAGCGTTACCAGCTCTCACAGTTTAGGCTGGGGTGGGAACCAATCACGTGATGAGGCAAGAAGTCCCTGCCCACATCAGGCCTAGCACAGGAGAGAGAGGGCAAAGAACCTGTGGAACTGCCCCACTTCCTTGGCAGGGCAGAGGGAAAAGAGCACTCCGCTGTGGCTTTCTTGCCTCTCTCCCGCAGCCTAGGACAGGTTGGTGAAGAATCCTGGGGCTGTGGGAGGAGCAGTGAATTGGGAGGGCAAATGGTGTGCAGGTGTGGAGGGCACAGAATTAAATAGAATTTGTGGATTCGAGGGAAGCTGGAAGCTCTACGCCATCATGAAGCAGAGAGAGCTCCTGCCCTGGGGGCCAAAATCACCTTACTCAGTAAAGTTGGGGATTGAATCCAGTGGAAAAGGAGTATCTTTAGTGATTATGTTAGGAGACAGATATTCAAACTAGTGCATTCTGTTTCCACCTCTGCCATGAACTTGCTGTGTGATCCTGGGTGAATTCCATGAGCTCTCAATTTTTCAGTTTAGCCACCTGTGAAATGGGTCTGACATTATGTTCCTATCTTACAGGGATGTTCAGAGACTTAGTCATTCTTTGTAGAGCACTTTCTGGCTTTTTTAACATAAGTTGCAATTTTTTAAAATAACCTGAATTTGATGGATTTATTTTATAAAGTAAATTAAACTTTAAGAAAATGATCCGGATTGAACATTTGACATGTGGAGTCTAATCCACAAGCAATTGCAAATACTGAATTGACATTATTTTAGGTTTGTTTATTTTGAAGTTTCGGAGGGAAGGATTTTTTTTTTTTAGGTAGGTTTGATTTTTTTTTACATAACAAATGCCTTTTCTATAAAACTTGAAATGTTATGGCCATTAATGTGGACAAATGCCTTAGGGTAATAAAATCATGCTGGAAGCTGTGGTTTATAAAAAGCAGAGGCTGGGCATGCTCACTTAGAACTTTGTGAAGAAGCATTTTAGTACATGTCTATTCTCATGTGCACAATATAATATACAGATTTATACCACTTGCTGTGTTTTTTTAAATCTGAAAACTCCCATTGAGACAATAGACTGTGATTGTATTGAGGGATCTTTGATAGGCTATTGTTATGGTAAATGCCACATTAAAATTCCGATTAGTAATAATATATTACATAATTTACAAGAACACAACTCTTCTGGGCTCTCATGGTTTATTATGTTCCTAATGCATGGATTAAAGGTCCCTAAGTACTACACATTGATATATTGACGTGATTGCTGTGATGGAGTAGTTCAAGTCTATCATGTTAATGATGAATGGATGAAGGACTTCCTGTAGAGTTGTTAATTGGGTAGTGCCAAAGATTTTTTAAAATTTATTTAAGTGATTGGTTATTTAGAGGTTTATAAATGCACCCTGTGCATAATCTGTGGGCACATGCCCAGAAATGAAACAATCCATTTAATTAAGGCATCATGTTTGTTACAGTGCTTTCATGTCTAAAATCAGGACTTTTGTGGGTTTATTTACATAATGAGTCATGATCTGATCTCTTTTGTCCAAGCCAGCCTGCTGCTGAGTAGGATTCTGCCTTAAAATTTTCAGTTTTGCTCTAGTGGAGTATGAAAGGGTGGCTTGGGGTTTTAAATATTTTTTATTGCGGAGAACAGCATAATTCCCTGCAATTAATGTGACCCAGCCAGCAACAATTTGCATTTCCCCCCCTATAAATTGGTGACACTTACATTCTTTGCCAGGACAAAGTCATGACTTTTCTCAGTGTAGTCAATTTAAATAGATTCCCTCCCCATATTGTGCTCTGTGTCAGGTCTGTCCCAAATCCTGGTGCACACATCCCTGACCTTTGGGTACAGAGCTCAGGGTAACTTGCACTTTTCTCGGGCTGCTCAGGGTCTGAGGTTAAGTATACTACATACACACTTCTGCTGGCACACCTTTGTCAGTCCGGGGTATGAAGAGGTGATCCCCGACTGACTGACATAGCTGTGCCAGCAGAAGTCCCTTGTTTAGAGGCAGCTAGCGTGGCAATTCCAAATATAATCCTATCCTAGGCACATAATAGGGCAGCTAGCCCAAGCCACTGCCTGTGCTGTTTCAGCAACACTTGTTTTTAGCGCACTAGCTTGAACAGAGTTGGTGTGTGTGTGTGTGTGTGTCTGTCTGTCCAAACTGGGAATTACATCTCCTAGCTGTAGTGTAGACAAAGCCTATGTGTCGGTGACCTTTCTTGTAACCCAAGGGGAGTTGGTGCAACTTCATTCATATCGTATTAAGTAACTCTGGCTATGGTCAGGAGGGGTCTGGATATCGATTAATAGATTTTAAGGTAAGAAGGGACCACAAGACCATCTCGTCTGACATCCTGCACGCCACAAACCATAGAATTTCAACCAGTTACTCTTGGATTGAGCCCATTCATTTGTGTTTGACTAAAGCATATCTAGAGTGTTGTGTGCCCCAGAGTGACCTGAGGTGATCCTTGTCCTTCCTCCATGTATAAGCACTTCTTATACGTACCACTTCTGCAACACTCTGACCACCTTGCACATTTCAGTACATTTCCAATATACTTTTCATTCCATGCCAAGCTGGTTTCAGGCAGCGTCAAGGCACGGAAAGGCTCTGCATCCTGTGGCGTATCCTTAGATACCACGGGCAAGGCTTGTGATCGTATTCAGTCATACAATAAGGCCTACCCCATCCTCCAGCAGCCATGACTTAGGGGGGTCTCTGTGAAACGGAATACATACACTACATCAGACAAACCATGAAAACAATATTTTGCCTTTGAAAAATGGATGCCTTACCACAGAAGAACAAGCCAGCGTTGTTCTCTCAGATAGTAGGAAAAGAAAAGGCAAAAACAGATGTTTGTTCCGCTTTCTATGGCTGGAAGGAAAAAAACACACTTGCTACCTCACCATCTTATTATTTACTGGATAATGCAAATCATGGGGAAACTCATCCTCCCTCAAAAAGAAGTTTGTTTTGAATACCTCTGTTCTCTTCAGTTTTTTCCCCAGCATCTGTTATCTAATAAAAAAGCAATAAGATGGACGAATGAGTTTTCATGGTTCTTTTTCCTTTAACAGACCGCGGGGGGCAACATCTGTTTCTTCCAATCTTTTTTTTCCCTGTGCAGGAAATTAAATACAAATTACTATGTTAAAGTAATGTAAGAAACTGACTTAATTAAAAATTAGGAAGTCCAGGCTTAAGGCACTTCACTTCCAGCATTTAGGGACTGTAGCAAACCCTGTGAAATCACTTTGAATCCTTTCATTAACTCCAATGGGCTTTGGATCTGGCCCTTAAATCTCACCATTGGACCAAATTCTTGCCTCGAATACATGTGTGCAACTCCAATACTATATCTGTACTGCCATTTATAGTAGGAATTCACTGTGTTTGATTCTTGCTACCAATATTTGATTGGTGTCAATCAATTTCTTTCTTCCCTGTGAGAACTAATCTAATACCTGTTTAGTTTTCTTAACTGGTTTGAAGGTTGTATGCTACTAGGTCCATTGCATAAGCATTGACAAAATACTGGCTAATTTGGGCTGGTTTTATTAAAGGAGCTAGTTGAAATGCTATTAATTCCTGTATTTTTAGTGATGTTTCTCAATGGACAGCAAACATCATGAATATCAGATTGTGCTGTGCTATTTTGAGCATAAAGGTCAATTTTCTATATAGGAATTCAGTAGCTATCATCAAGGCTTCCTCTTTATTTCAAACAGTAGCTAAATATTTACCTCTTCTCTCTGATTCACTAGAATTTAAAAAGGTGCCAAATACCAGGGACCACTCCTCCGCTGTTGCTGAGGAAGGAGAACAAAGACGGCTTTTAGCTGCCAATCCTAGACCATGTATGCTTTAAATTAAACTGGCTGCCAATGGCTCTGGAGACTAAGACCCTGTCTACACTTACCTCCGGGATTTGGCGGCAGTCGACAGGATTTACGCAAGCTACGCAAAAAACTTGCGTAACTTCCATCAACTTCTCTGCTTCTCTTCTGCGTGCCATCTTTACTGCACTGCGCCGATGGGAACTGTGTTCCCATAAATGCAGCGCTGCGCCTCTTGTGAAGGTGGTCTTAGTACGTCGATTTCTGGATCGACTGAGCGAGTCTTCACTGACAGCTCAGTCGATCCAGAGCAATCAATCTGATGGCAGCGACTTTGCTGCTGTCAGTGAAGCCATAGCCTATAATAGCATCTGGAGAGAGAGCCTCAGGAGTGCTCCCTGTCTCTAGCCATGTCCCCTGGTATGGGTAAAGGAAAGGGGAATGGTGTAGGAGTCTCAGGGTAAACCTCTGTGGCTGGCTCCTGTAGCACTTCTTTGGCAATGTAGTGCAGCAGGCCAAATGCACAGAAAAATTTGGGCTCGTGTTTCATCTTATAAAGCTGCTCTTAGTTGAAGTCTGCAAAGCTGGTGGACTAGATAGAAGGAAGATTTTCAAGTATTTGAATTATTTGCAAAATGAAAGGCTCCCTTCTATTTGAAATTAAGCTGGAATTGGTGAGGTGAAAGCTTTCATTGTGTTTGCTGGTCATTTTACTGTTAATGCAAATTAGATCTGCATTTGTATTATGTTATTTTAGAAAAATATCCTTTGCAAGAGGATTACTGATAGAGAGATCTTACAGAGAGCCCAGAAGTGGTGAAATGTTATGGAGGTCGAGATTCTACAAATCTCTGACAAGTTTTTTGTGTTCACAAAACCACTTAGAGATTGTGGACAGTTTTTACTTTGTAATTTCAATCCATGTTTTTTTCCAGGAACATTTTAAGTTTTAAAACAATGTTTTTCTACCTAAAAGGAAACATGTGCTGGTGTTGGCAATAGGAGACTCATGCCAAAGGTTAAGCTGGTATAAGTGGGTGCTACTTTAATATATCATTCAAATCCCTCCCCCCCTCCTGTTTTATAGTCTCTTTGTGTTTGTTTTTCATTCTGCTTACTCTTTATTTCTCACCTCATCTTTTTGGAGGGATTTTTTCCTTTCTCTTCTGTGTTTGCTTCTTCATTATGACACTCTCCTTTGTGTAATACATACCTAAAAGTTTGAACGAATAGCTAGACAAGTTCAAGTTGTGCTTTCAAATAGGCAGTGTTGAAGTGAGGTAAAAATTAGGGGTAAACTAGTTTGCTCCTTCACCGTAATACCATCAATGACATTATAGAGCTCTAAGCTGCAAAATGGCAAACATGATATAACAGTCTTCTTTTAAAAAGGAGGAAAAGGTAAGCCAAGGTCCCCAGGCAGAGGAACTTGGTGTAACTCTGACAAATATAATACATGGGCCAACAATGAAAACGCATGAAATGCTATTTGCAATCTTTACACAGTCATGGAATTTTGTCCTGATTTGCAGCAATTCTGTATAGGACGATTTAGAGCTACTCCATTTTTGTTTTAGAGTATGAGGTACAGCTTTTGTTACATTCTGTTTAACCGTTTGCAATTTGATTCATGTTGTGTCATAGTAACAATAATAAAAGTCCTACATATAGATCATATTGTTGGTATGGGTTTATTTAGGGCTCTCCATACCTGCTTAACAGAGAAATGTTTTAAAATGTTTGCTTTAATAGAAACAAACATATATAAAAACACACTCAGACATGGACATACCCTCCCACATTTTAGGCCTGATCCAAAAATCATTGAAATAAATGGGAAACCTCCTATTTAGAGTCTTTAAATCAGAGACTTAATTACTTTTTCTTTTAGTTTTCAATTGGAGATGTTTTACTGCAGCAGTCACTTCACAGCGGCTGGTTAATAATTAAAAGGTAATCTCTAACAAAGATTCCCTATTTGTTTTTTGTTTGTCTTGTGTTTTTTTGTGTGTGGAGTGAACTCTAATAAACACATAGTGTTGCTACCTCCAAACTGGTTTAAAAAAAAATCAGCCTAGATGCATATAAAAAGGTGTAATCAGGAAACAGAAAATGATTCTTCTGGATTACAGGCAAAAAAGATCTGGAGGTTGTGGAGGCCATGCAGGCTGACAGTGAGCAGGTAATGCGACCAGAAGAAATGGTTTAAGTCACTGAGGATATGATTCAGGAAAGCACTTAAAGGACAGATTTTTAAATGAATTTAGGTGCTTAATGGGATTTCCAAAAGCTCCTAGATGCTTACAATTAATTGATTTCAGTGGATGCTTTTGAAAATTCCATTTAAAAGTCTAACCCATAAGCATGTACCTAAATTCCAATTAAATCAATGGGACTTAAGTATGCACTTGTGCTTTCTTGGATTGGGATCAATTTAATTATACACTTTGAAGTTAAGCACATGCTTAAGTACTTTCTAAATTGGAGTTTAAGGTAGCATTGTAATTATTTACAGAGTAGGGGTGGAGAGTGTGTTAAAGACAAACACCATTTGTTTTGCAATTTTGTAAAATATTTTCTTGTCTTACCTGTGTCTTTCCTGGCACTGAAATGTCATCTATACACGTGCTGAATATTTCGTTCTGTTTCATTTCATTACATTAGAATGACCAAAAGAAACCTATTCTCTTTTTGGTGGTGGTTTTGTTCTCATTAGCATTTCCTTTATTCCATGTCTCATTTCATTTACCCAGCCTGAAATTGATACTTGATTGTCATGTAAACCACTTTGCCATTGCACTTATGAACTGCAAATGTACAGGACCAGGCAATACAACAGATTTCAGTAATAGTTCAAATGATACGATACTATGGATGTTGATAAGGTCACACTTACAATGGCAACCCACCTGACTGGTGCTTTTTTGTGAGCTGTAGAGAAAGTTTATAAACACATCTAAATTCAGTTAAAAAAAGCAGTTTGGTCACAATAATTTGATTTGACCCAACCATATGGTCTTTATATCACTGACATTCTTTATCCCTAGACAGTTTTTCCCTCTTGAATGACTGCTTCCTTTAGCGGCTACAGAATACTTTGCAAAGCTGGAAGGCTGCTCCTAGTAGGAGAAAGTGCATTGGTCAGTGATTTTGCATTATGAATAGACATGAATCTATTGCAGGAGCAAAGGGTGCAAATATTGAAATAGGCATGACTCTCTGTTAATGTCAGTTTTCCTGTCAGAATGTCATTGGGATAGTGGAGAATGAAGAGCACTTCTGCAGTTTTGCTTTGTAACTTTCTTTTAGTCATGTTTTATAAAAGACAAAAAAGGGACACAACCTGGGGCAATTTGCATTGTGAGTTAATTGGACCAGACATCCAAGTCTTAAGTAAATCATGCTCTGTAGCATTTGACACACTGTTACTTCAATTAGTATGACTTATGCCATTATCTAGGCAAAACGAAAGCTGCACCATGCTAATCAGAATATTAAAGTGACACTACTTAGCTAAACTATGCACGGTAAACAAGATCTGGATAGAAATGTGCTGAGTGTATATGGATGCATTTTTCAGCAAGTCTTGAGCATAATTCTGCTATCAGAGCTATAGGGTATCTTTCAGATGATATTCTGCTCTCCAATCATATACAACGCTCCCATTGCTGCTTGCACTGGGATTTGTGCACGCTTAGAAAGCACAGAGTATTCAAGTCAAGCTCTTCTGCATGGCCCATGGAAGCAAAACTTTGCCCATATTTGTCTAGCACACCATTTCTGGGATTCCATCCATGACCTTCAGCCAGTGGTTTTACAGATGGTCTCTGTGCTAGTTGAGCTGACTACAAGTCAATAGGTCAAAATCTGAGCTCAGATCCATGTGTGCAAACTCATTGTCACTGTGGAAGTACTCATATAACTGAGAACATAATTTGGCATGCTGATTAATAAGCATGTTAAAGGATCAGTGTCAAAATAGATAGGCCTAAACAGCTGTGATTTGGTTTATGGACCTGTATATGCTCTAATAGTCTCAGAGCAAGATTCTTGTACCTTTCAATATCTTGCTGCCTGCTTCAGATGGAGCAGGGAGGCAGAGGGCAGCCTGACATAGAATTATAGAAGCTTAGGGTTAGAAGGGACCTCAGGAGGTCATCTTGTCCAACTCCCTGCTCAAAGCAGGACCAACCCCAACTAAATCATGCAGATGTATGCCTGAATCCACAATAATAAAAGCATCTATCATCTTCCTACCTGTGAGCAATAGAGTAAATTCAGCCTTTCCATGATAACTTTTATTTAGGGGAGTAAGCACAGTTTAAGGATCAGGAGACTAAAAATACATCATATATGTTGCATTTTGTCATTGGCAGGCCTAGAACTCTTCATACAGAGATGTATGACTAAGAGAAGGTGGCACTTTAAGGGGCACATCCTAATGTGGAATATGCCCTTAAATCTCCTCCTGGAAAGTCTTTCCAGCAGTAAAGTCATATTTTTTTCAATCTATTTGCAGACTATAGTAGAACGCTCAGTGAATGGAGCATAGTTTGGCTCCCTGACACCCTCATTCCTGATAAGCCTAAAAGGTTTTTAAAATCAACTTTTCCATCATGAGAAGAAAGCATTTTCAGGAGGCAAATAATGAATCATTTATAACAGAGCTCTGCTGAGTATAGCACCAAAGTATATTAATCAGCTTTTTGCCCATATTCGTATTTATCCTTCACTACTACAACTTGGAAGATTTCATACTTTCTTGAAGAGCATAGAGCTTTGGACTGTGTGTGTTGGGTACCTATAAGTAGACCTATAATGCATTCATTATTATTATTACAGCCATTTATTGGCTGCCCCTTGTTGGAACATCTGGGCTCACTACATATAGTTTAGACTTAAGAGCAAATAACATATCCCAACAGCAAGGGAGTTTGATTGTATCTTACCTAGAGTACTGTATGGTTAGTATCTCTGAGTTAGCTTTTCTTTACAGTGTCAATTGCTTGCCACATACAATGTCTCTGACAATAAGTTTTTTTTTCCCCTACAAAATTGATTTGGTTGATTATTATTTGTGGAGTCCAACTCCCTCCTTCCCAAAGTCACTGTCCTCCCCAGAGATAAAGGGCTACAGATGTCTTTTTGCACCGATGTAACTAAACACTGGATTTGTGCTTTCGAAGTGGACATTTTGCAAGTTGGAAGTGTACAAGATGGAGTGGGTCTTTTGAGTTTGTAGAGGAAAACCTAACAAAACCACCCAGATGTCTTTGCTAAAGCATTCAAAGAAGCACTCTCACAAAGCGTCTGGACGATCAGAGACGGGGGTTTTTTTTTGCCTCCAATTGTAGGAAGACAAAGCCAGCACTGAAAAGAGAGGGTTAATAGTGGCAGCAGCAAAAGAGAATAGCATTATGGTACCACGATCATGGCTCTGCCCTGGTCTGGCTCTGTTTATTATCACTGTAGACAGAGCTGTGATCATCATCAAGATGTTCAGTTTTTATTACTACCTTCTGTGACTTCCCCTTCAAATCGGAGCACTTGGAAGCTAATCAATCTCATACAGGGCTAATTCTACTGGAAAGTTGTGGTGACTAGTGATGTGGATCGTGTGGAGAGTCTGACATGGTAGATTGGTTTAGAGTAAAAATGTGACTCTCACATAAATATCATCATGACACCCTCTGTGCTATTCTTTTTGCCCTTAGGGACAGTGAGGTTTCTGTTACTGTTCACATGCACAAATGGCATTTTTTTGTTGGTTTTTGTTTTGTTACAAATATGTTCAGTCTGTCAGTGGCAATAACAACAGTCATCCCCTGGGAATCAGGCCCCTCTTGTGTGTCTATGCTGAGCACCAAAAAAGGGAGGCACCTAAAATCACTACTCACTTTCTGTGCTGCAGCAATCCCAGAGAAGGCGAATGGAGGGAGACAGGCAGCCAAGCAAGCAGATTGTTTTCCATAGCAAGAGTGGTGGGGAAGTGGATGGAATAGGTGAGGGCTGCTCTCCTCTGCCCAGGAGCCACAGCAGCTGCATTGTCCTCCAGAAGCAACTGGTGCAGCGGCAACAGCGAGCCCCACCCACACAGGTCCCGGTGTCTACACATGGGGAAAGGGATAGCAGAAGAGAGAGAATAATCTTACGGTTAAGGCAACTGAATGCTGTCCTGGGGAATTCAGTTCTATTCCTGCCTCTGCCATAGAGTTCCAGCGTGATGCTAATTCAGTCACTTGAAACCAAACTTTTCACAGGTGGTCACTATTTGTATGTTCATATTTTCTGACTGCCCAACTTGAGACCCTGAGTCTGATTTGCAGAAAGGCAGAGCACTCACAGCTGCAACTCTGGGAGCAGAGTTTTAAACATATAAAGTGCCAGATAATGGTATTCTGAAAAAAACCCTGATCCTAGGTGTCTTAAATGAGAATGAGTGTATACTTTGGACCTTAATCTTTGTGTCTGTTCCCTAGCCATAAAATGGGGATAATAGCACCACCCCCTCAGCTCACAGAGGTGTTCTCAGAATAAATCAGTGAATTTCTGTAAAGCACGCGGATGCTATAGAAATGTATGCCAGAGAAAAACCCCTGAGGAAATTAATAATTCGATTTTTGGAACAGGGATTGAATAGTGTGCAGTAAATCAGGCCTGGATTCAAAGAACAAGGAGAAAACAAAATATTGAATAGCTGATCAGGAAGCTCTGTCCATTTGGTGCAGTGAAGGAGGCAGAAGTCCTGTACAAAAAATAGCATGTGATCATGTAATTAAAAACTGTACCATAATGTAAATGCACAAGGGGAGTGTGTGCATGCCACAGTAAGGTAGCAGAGGCAAACTAGATTCTGGCATTTCCTAACTTTTGAGTGCTTGACTTTGCGTCCTTAATGTTCTTTTTAATGCAGGTTTTGTATGCAATTCCATTCCCACTGGTGTGAGCAGAACTGAACCAACTTTCATGTTTTGTTTTTCAGTTTTCATTTAAATTGTCTTATTGTTGGACTAGGGTGACTACAAAAATAGTAGCGCACAAGTTGCTTCTCATATTTTCTTATAGGTTGAGGTATATAAATCTTGAAAAAATGTACTTTGAATGGGAAAGGATACAACTTAATGATACACTTACTCTAATTTCTGCCTGGGCATTCAGTGAATTGTAATGCATATTGCAGACTCTCTGTTGTGACAGATGTTTCTCTGTGCTTATAAAGTAATTTTAGTGCATCCACTGCAGTAACTGCTTGTAAGCAGTTTCCGCTTTAAAATTATCTAATTGTTATCTGATTTAATAAAGAGACTTTGAGCCCCCAAGATTGTATTCTGCCAAAAATTACACATATATATATATTATAATGATACTATTGCAAGCCAGCATGGTACAGTTATTTTCTGAGCTATAGGATGTTATAGGAAACTTCTACTGATAGCATATATCGCTATCTATAGAAAAATACTTGAATAGGCATAAAATGAAAACTTTGTACCTTATAGTTTCTATTTATAAAATTTGCTTTCTTGTGTCCCTGTTCCTCCTCATTTCCATTCGTGCGGATACATTCCTCTTGTCATCTGGCAGGGGGCTGCGTGACAGAGATAATACCTCCTCTGTCGCTGCGAGGATTTGTGCTCTGCGGATGGGCTTTGAGAAGGCACTTGCTAAATTTCATCATGACCCCGCTGATATTCCTGTGCTCCACCAGGTCAGAACCGTAGGCTCTTTGTGAGTTTGAGTCTTTTGTCAAGTCTCTCGCAGAACCAGGTAACTTGTTTGGGCAGAAGTAAGATGAATATAAAAGCATGGTTGGAGATTTGGATGATTTGCAACATTAGCGGACACAGAAGAAATGATATTTTAATCATTCAGCCATTTTGCCGTCCATATATTCTTCTAGCTGACCACTTTGCTTCCAAATCCTTTGATCTGCCACTTCCTTCCTGAACTACAACCTCCCCAGGACTTCTCTTCCAGCCTCTCTATTCCCATCTGCTCTCAATCAGCATAGTATCACCAGGAAAACCTCTGCAAACTGCAGTTTGAGAACCGCTGCCCTACCCCATTTCCCTTACTTCTTCCATAATACAGCACAAGATTAGAAAAGAAGATAATCTGATTTTATTTGCTAGAAATTCTCTATCACACAGTGAGAGAGAGAGAGAAAGAAAGAACTCTCATTTTATTGTAATGCTGGTGCATATTTTGTATCCTGTTACAGTCTGACTCACAGTAACAAATTATGTATACTAGTGTCAGTCATTTTTCCCCATGGACCTTTTAACTCCCAAATCAGCATGTAGCAGGTTGCAAATGGTGTTTGAAAAGGAAAATCACAGGTATTTCGTGGATGTCATCCAAATAAAGCAGCATGGATTACAGGTAGAAATCAAACTGGAGCATGTGGAAAGATCCCACTGAAAGTTTCCTTACAAAGTCAACATACGGTAGAATTGCCACAAGAGTCAGGATTTCCCATCTGAAAAACTCTGGACCACCACCAAGAGGTTAAATTTAAATGGCATCTTCTCTAAAAACGAATAGTAGGGAAAAGGCAATAGCAGCAATCCCCCATTCTCACTACAGTCTAGCGGAACTGGGAGCGAGACCCTCTATTGCCAGGCACCTTATCCCAGGTTTTGCGATGTAATGGTGTAAGAATGCATATTGTCTTCAGAGAGACACTGCTCTGCAGAAATATATGGAATTACAGCCCTGCAGAACTCATTTTTGTAAATGAGTTCACCTTTGAACATTTAATTGTGTAGTATGCCAAGTCGCTCCTTTCCACTTCAGAGCTATGCTTTGCAATTCTGTGTTTTAGAAGCTGGCTGTGTATGTAGGCTGTATCTCACTGAAATAAATACATGAAATGAATGATATTTTTTAGTGTACCGAACCTTTTAACAGCAAAAAGTCCCTCTCTTCAGAAGGTGTGGTGTGATTTTGCTTGATATAGAAGGGATACCCCCAGACATACATTGTGTGCTCTGTTGTCATGGAGTGTGATTACATTTCTTCTTTCTTGTTTTGTATGTGTCCTTTCTTGTTTCTGTGTGTAATAAGTCATTCTGACTGAAAGTCTGTGGTTGCTCTTTGCATAATGGAGAAACATGGTAATATCTACTTACTGAGCTCATGTTAGCGCATTTTAGATCAGGTGTTTATCGGAGCAACTGCTTGTTGCAAGTGTTCGCTTTGCTGCAATTTAGTCTAAATAAAATACATGAACAGGTTTTTTATTTGTTTTGTGGAAGCCTTGTAGTAGTGTGGTCACAGCATCATCATCTGCACATGGCTTAGTAAATGTGGTTGGGGTTCATGGACAGAGTAAGGAGCTAAGATTCAGGATTGCTATATTCTCTTGTTCCATGTTCTGTCACTTGCTTTCTGTCCTTGGAAATGTCCATTATCCTCTGCCTCCGTTTCCTTAGCTGAAAACCCACCTGTTTCAAGCACTTTGAGAACTATTATCAAAAAGTGGCATACAAGTACTCAGTATTAGGAGTCAGAGTTGGGATATAATATGATCTCATATAATCCCAACATGAAAAACATAAGATACTTAGATAGCATTCACATATAAGCAATGTATAATTTTGTTCCATATAGGATATGAAGGAAGAGAACATTTGATTAATTACTCAGAAGGAAGAACACAATTTAGCTGTAAGATTTTATGGATTTAAAATGCTGAGGGCAAATAGGATGCCATATAGGCCTTTCTAAGATGAAGATAAAATAATAGACAATGTCTGATTTTTTTGCTTTTCTGTGGGAGGCTGCTTGTAACGCTGTGTGTGTGTGTGTGTAGAGGATACTTTACAGAGGAACTTTTGGAGCATGCCCAAGATTGGACTTAGGAGCAAACATTTGTTTCAGAAATTCAAGGTCAGGAATGGTTAGAAAGATGTATGGTAATTATCTAGCATTCCCTTTGTTAACATGTTTGCAAGAAAAGCACTGATGATATCACCTCACGCAGACAAAATATGGTGCTTTATAATAGAAAATGGCAGGGATGTAAAAATTGGAGGTTTTTATTAGCAAGGTTAATAAAATCTTTTGAGCCTAGATTAAATCACTTTAAAGTGCTAGCTTTCCTTTGCAATATTTTGCTTCTAGACAGTGACTTAGAATGGAATTCTCAAGATGTACATGTGTTAGTTATGAAAATACTTTTATAAGGTCTCGAAGTTTTAATACAGAATCCTGCATCTTGCTTGCATTTGGTTTAGCCAATATAACTGTGCAAGTTTTATGGGGCTGATGTATCCTCTTGCAATTGATAACTGCTTAATGTTTTAGTCATAAATTTACTGAGTTCATTTTACAAAACTTCTTTTCCCAGACAGCAGAAGAGAGTAAAATGATAAAGTAAGCTGGGTCAAAGAGGAGAAATAATTTTAAATGAATCCAAACATCTAATTTATCTGGATTTCTAATGAATTGAAAAGTCGAAGTTGCTAAAGACAACAGTATTGTAAATCCTATTTATCTCTACTAAGATTTCCTTATTTCTTCCAACTCTGTCTTCTGCACTCATACATCAAGTCAATGTAGTGTGACTTGCTCTACTAAAGTGGAACCAAAGGTTAAGGTTTTCAATCTCAGGGTACCCATGGGGACACCTTTTTGTGTAACACCTGACTGATTCAAAAATGGAATTCTGGTTACCCAATCTATCAAGGCATGGAATAGTCTAATGTTCAATCTGGGAGATGGGGGGAGAGGTAAATTCATAGTGTACAATGGAAGAATGAATACAGCAAATGGAGTTACACCATGGATGATTTTGGCCCACAGTGAATATTTTTATTAGTCACTTCTTTCTGTATTTCTTCTGATACTTTGTAATAACAAATGTATAAATTGTTTTAAAGTTGAATAATATTCACTTGGTTAAGACCTTTCAGAACACATTCATATTTATCATAAGGTATTACATTCACTCCTCTTCTTTGTTGCCATATTGAGGAGTCTTAATCTTTTTTAATAAACCTCTTCGGCAACAAAGATCCTTTTTCCTTATTAGTTACATAGATAGATAAAACAGGTTTTTAGACAAGTTTTTCCAGCTCTTGAACTCTCTCTAACATGTTTGTGCCATAGCAGAAACTATGAAGTGGACTGCGAAGTGGTTTTTTTCTCTGTTACCGTGATCAAAGCTGGGGTTTCCACACCTTCTATCTGGGTTGTGTCTGAGTGTAGGCATCCAATTTTACTGTTCTCTTCTAGGCTTCAAGCTCTTGAATACAGCATAAATGCACCATTATTTTCACTCCTCAAGTATAGAAAGTAGATAACTGGAAAAAAAAATCAGACAAGCTTAAGTAGCAAAACACTTCAGATTGGTTTCCCAAGCATGGAAATCTTCAGAGGATAGTGTCCTGGGAGAGATGAATGTTCTCTTCACCAGTCTTCATGTCATTATGGATTGTACAGTGTCTAGCACATTGGGGCCTAACCTGGTTGTGGCTTTTAGCAGTATCTGCAATATAAATATTATGTAATAATAATAGTATCAACAAACGTATGGAAGTACATATACATGCCCGAAAAGCAGCTTTTGATCATCGAGTTTCAGCACTGGCCAAATGAAGTTACCTGCTTTCAGTGTTGTTTCCCTGGCAGGGGATCTCCTTTGGGGACTGATATTTCAGGGAATGACAGCAGGCAGTGTGGTAACAGCCAGTGGACCACAGGTAGATTGAGGACAAAATATCTAACCTAGCTGTGGTTCTCGGTACACATTTGTAGTTGGCTCAAAGATGCTCTAATTTTTCTACAGTAACTTGGCCTGGTTCAAATAGGAAAAGTGACTCAGAACAGAGTAGTTCTGTTTGCTTTGCTTGTGCACATAGAATAATGTAATGTACAGCAAGTAGCAGACATATGCTCATAAACTGTATGAGTGATAATAAGATGGACACTTTTACTTTGAAAGCAGTTAGGGCATTATGTCAGCTACTAAAAGGCTGTTTGGGGGGATGCAATACTTGAGCAGAAAATGCTAAGGTATCTGGCTCAGGATGATTGCTTCCTCAATTTCAAGGGCATTTGGTTGAAGTTCACAGACTTCAAAAGATTGTAACCCACTGAATGCCAGAAACAAGCAGCTGAAAACTATTCAGTCCAGGCAGAATTACTTACCCAAACAAGATGATGTGTCTACAGAGTTACTAACTCACATATTCTCACATAGACATCTGTGTATGATGGTGAAATCTTGGCCTCGCTGAAGTCAATTGCAACAGGGTCAGGATTCCACTCATGATGTTGGTCACAGCTGTTACAGATCTCATGGCATGAATAGGCCAGAGAGACCGAACTGTCCTCGGTCCACTAAGAGGGGCATGTGTAGGTGCAGGCTCACGCTGCTTTGTGTGGTACTGAGGGGAATCTAGCCCTGCCGCTGCCTGTGCTGGAATGGCCATGCAGATATAAATGATAGGAATATACTGAAATTTAGCTTCCAATAGCCACAGTTCATTGGCTGTGGCCCAGTAGTAAAGTAAGACACAGAGTACACCCCTGCCAATGCAGAAGCGTTCACTCTGCATGGCTGTCAACCCACCACATTTCATATAAATTAAATGAAGACAGAAAACATTAAAAGACAAAAACAATTCTAACAGCCCTTGGCATCAGACAAAGCTTGATGTTCAATCATTTCCCACAGCAACCTGAAGAATGAATTCTCATCCTATTCCCATAGATCACGCTCATTTCTCTGGCCAGCTCTTTTCTTCTATATACAATATACTGGTTTCATTCTCATGGGAAAGAGAACTTTATGGAAAAACAAATCTCCCAAGATTAAGTGTCTGAGGTGATTTTTTTCCATCCTTCTTCAGCTAGGAGGGCAGACAAAGCCGAATGCTGCACGAATTCATGTTCTTGTTGGGCTACCTCTCACAGATACAGTCATGTTCATACTGATGTATTAAATTTGTTTTAGTACTTGGCTATGAGATTCTGAGGAAGTGCAGAATGAGTGATAATCTGAACACATCTTGTAAGAAATTCAGAAAAGCAGAACATCAGAGACTCTAAATAGGATGTAGCATACGGGAAACAATGCACTCTAATGCCTACCTTTCCTCCTTGTCATTTGAATGTGCTTTTAAAGCAATAATATTCCCCTTAGCTGTGTCTTTTCAGTTTAGTAGGCTTCATCTCAAGAGAGCAAACCAGATATAAAAGGGCAACAAACGAAAGGGAGGGGAAATAAAGAGCAAATCTGTACCTCTGATAATAGTTCAAAAAGAGTGGAAAGGAAATGTGCATTTTGTGACAGAGAAAACAGGACCCACCATAAACACTGCAGAATGTGCACAGTCTGTATGCACAGTGACTATGATTGTGCCGGCTCTAGGTAACTGAATGGGCAAATGGCTAGTTATACCTTTTGCTAGTGATCTTTGTCCCAGGGCACCCTCTTGAACAAAATTAGGCCTAAATGTGACCCCTCCCAAGACACCCGTCACAGTCTCAGCATGTGTTATTCCTTCCAGACCTGCTCATTAGAACCAAATCATGAGTCAGATAAAGCATTGCTCCCATAAAAAAGGAGCGAATCCCCTGTATCTTCTGCTAGTGGTTTTACATATGTCATGTGTCTTAAATAATCCCTGCCCTAGTTCCTCCTCTAGTGTGGGAGAACTGACCATCTCTCAACTGTAATTTCAGTCTAAAACTGATTTAACCATTCCAGACCCTTGGAAGCACAAGTGCCCCCATCTGTCCTTTGGAATAAAAAGTTGTGGCAGCAACATTCATAGCCCTTTCAGAACCAGAACAAATAAATAATCAAGACTGTTTGTTTGTTAATTCAGTGTTCCCAAAACAGAATAAAGGGACCAACAGACGGCTGGCACATGACAGAATGAAATGACACTGTCCAATAGTTACCCAATGAAGAGTGCAACTATACAGTGTCCCTGACAGCCAAAGCACTGCTGCAACTTGTACATGGGTGCAAAGAGCAGAATGGCCCAGCCGTGTGTTCATCCTCTTAGGTAAAGGGGCTGCGCTTCATTGGGCGGGGCAAGCAAAGGCCTCATTCAGCGCTACCAATGGTGCCCGTCAGTCCACCTGCTTTTGAAACTTGGGAATTGTGACTGACTGGATTGGTAGCTGGGAACCCCTTCTGTTTCACTCAGGCACCCTAGAAAACAATCATTATTTGGTCATACATTTATTTCCTAGTGTAAAGAGGTGGAGGGGTTAGTTTCTCATTAATTTTGCTAGCTTTGGGAGTTTTTGACAGGGGGCCCAATAGTGACAGTGCACACTTGGATGTGACTTCCATGCTCTGCCTAAAATATAGCAGGGTTTGTTGCCCATCTCTCTCTACATTATTTTCATTTATGTTCACAATGAACAACAATTTTAGATCAGACGAAGGTACAGATGCTTAACTACAAGAACTCATCCACTAAGACAACATAAATCAATTACTTTTTCAACTCTGTGGTTCTCCTGTTTACACATATAGGGCCAGTTTTCTCACCAGTGATGCAATAGCTAGTGGATTCACCAGAAAGCCACATTTTCTGTGGGATTCTATATTAGTTTGTGAATATTCATTACATGACATAACACACATTACATGAACATTCATTCATTACAGGGCAAACAAATTAAATAAAAATTGAGAGTCATGTCACTGACTTGATGCTGTTTAGTTTAAGCTCCATATGTCAGCAAAATCAAATCCCCCAAAATCATCTATGTCCTTTGAACTCGTATAATGATCATACAGCATCTTAAGAAAGCCTTGAGTATTAAACTTTTCTTTTTACCATTAATTAGAGTTGTAATTCTGAACTTTCTATTTATGAGAGCTCTCTATATGCTGTTTCACTCCACAGCCCAGTAGGAGGAGGGCGATGCAGCAGAAGGGACACTAACATTATCTAGAGTCAGAGAGCAAGTTGCATCACACTTGAGTGGGAATTTACCTGCTTTGGGAAAGGGAATTAAACCTGTAAATCCCCATACCTAGGCATGAGCGATTAGTGATTGGATTATAAATACTTAGAATAAGTATCCAAAGAATGACTCCTATCCATCCCCGCCCCCAAAATGAGATTTCAAATAATTTAATTCTGAAGGTTGGCAAAATCTAGGCATTCTGCCGATTGTTTTCTACTTAGAAAATAGTTGCATATTCCTGTGATGTTTAATTTAGTAGCACTCATGTTAGATGTTCTATAAAAATACAGGACAAGACAGTTGCTGTTCTGAGATGCTCACAGTCTACATAGAAACACATGATGAAGGAAAGCTAGGCAGCAGTACTCAAGCAGGGCAATTAGGTTGACGGGTGCCAATCTTTAGCTCAGTCCCATGGTTGTTGTTTTTGTTTTCAGTTTGTTTATCAGCAACTTTCTATAGGAACCAAATGCTTGGACAAGGGAAATCATCCTTTAAATGTATGTTTCTTCTTCATTGCAGTGTTGTTTTGCGTCTTGTAATGCTTGATTCCGCTGTCAATGGGAGTGTGGTTAAAGAAGTAAAACTTTCTAGGGTAGACAAGGCCTAAGTGTGTGATCGAGCCAGCAATACCAGGCTTGTCCTGTAACTACTAGTTGTTGCTTCCATTAAAAACAAAAGCTCAGCCTACAGCTTTCTCAAGAAATTGCTGAAGATCATTTTACTTATGACAGTAAGACTGAACAATAAATCCTCTGAAGATGCCATATTCACTTTATTGAGTGTGCTGGACACAAACAATCTGTACTTAGGGACAGGTGAACTGGAATTTGTTGACACTGAATTTTCAACACACTCACAGAACACTTTTGACATTCCCATTCTTGTTGAGTAGATGTGAACGTGACCGTAAATCTTGTTGACTATCACTTCCATATTGATCTCAAGGCAGTCGGTGGCAGTTTGAACAATGTATACTACACAAACTCACATCCATTAACTGTCTTTCTAGTTTCTCCTGCAATGTAGCGAATACATTATTCCCCCCACCAGTGAGCAGCTTTTCCAATGCTGTATTAGTACAATCATACCTCATGCGCCTAATTTATTAATCTGGTTGTACTTTTCAACAATATTTATCGTGTGGCCTGAGCTGTGCAGCTGTGGTTTCACTCTCTGCAGATGATGATTTAGGGTTTGGTAAGATGACTTAAAGAAACACCCTAAAACAGCCTCTAGTGGCTTAGTTTTACGTGGCTGGAATCCTCAAAATAAACACAAATTTAACATGCTATATCATCCTGTTCCTGATATACTGCGAAGGGTCCGAGCGCACAACAGCAGTCCATCTCCATCTTTAGGACCAGAAGTTCAGCTGTTCCCACAGTTTTCTAATCAGTTTGGACCTGCAGTGCATTGGAGAGAGAGCGCTGACTGTGTTTCACAATACAAACGAAGTGAAACACACCATCCACTTTAGCTGATTGCAGTGCTTTTCACCTTGCACCCAAGCCAGTGGAAAAGTGTTGGTCCAGAGCTGTGTTTGCATGTGTGTTTCCTCTCGTTGGGGAGGGAGGGAAGAGGGACAGTTACTTATCACATTTTGTGTTTTATCCAAACTCGGTTGAAATTTGTGGAACTATACCTACTGATGTCAGCGGGCTTTGGATCAGGCCCTGAAAGCTAGTTTCTGATACCATCACTCACATGGAGCCAATGAGACTATTTTCAGAGTAAGGTGCTAATTAGTGCACCTAAGGGTATTGGAATTTCACCCCTAGAAACTGGTGGATCCTTTGGTACAATTCTGTATAAGGGCTTTTGCTAATTTGCTTTTTTCTGAAAGGAAGAATGTGAAACAGCAGCATTCGTACTTCAAGCATTCGTAGTGCTAAAGGTGAGCCAGATCCTGAGAGATAGGTGAAGACCCACAGCAACCTCCATGGGAATTGCAGCTGGTCAGCAAGTCTTCAGCACCATTCAGGAATTAGCCATGTGTGTTTAGTTGCAGTACTTAAAAACAAAACAATACCTTCCTCTCACACCTGCTAAATAAATTCTCCCTTGATTAAAATAGCTTTCAATGGCTTAGCGAAATATGTACCTCACTAACACATGTAGAGCAAGGGAGTGAATGCATGCAATAGCTTTTGTGTATGAAGTTTTTTCTATTTCTGCCTGAGCAGCCAGGAAGAGAAAGATATGATATGCTCTAAGCTAACAGAATTTATGCAGAAGATTAAGACATAGACTCTGTTTAGCTAGAGAATGGATATGGTACACGCCACGGCATTGCAAGCTTCTCCCTCCTCCATCAGTGTACAGTGCTTGCTAATGAAGAGTCAGTATTTACTACAAGTAGCATCTCAGAGACCTCACTGTTTCTTTAATTTTGCAGAGGAAAACACGGCAGTGTCTCAAGCATCGTGCTGTGTGCTGACTGTGGTCTTCTAATAGCAACCACTCTATGTCCACGCTACTTGCAAGGACCACCTCCTAGAGATAGGAAAGTAGCTCCATCTTCATGCACATTCACTCTTTGGCTTCTGCTCAGACTGCCCTGAAGAATGTCAGCTGTGCTAATCATTTTATGAAAGAGAACTCATCCCTAAGAACTGAAACCACCAATGACTTTCCATTGTAAGTTAACCACTGATCAAATGGCAGAAACGTGTGGGTCTTTACCAATAGGTGACCCAGGGATGGACTGTGTATCCCATTACTCTGAGCCACCCAGGGTCCTGCTAATGTGTATTTTTGAAAAACAAAAACCGGAACTGCATTCTCTGAATAGAACAGAAGTTGACTGCTGCTTTGTCTGACGCTTTCAACATAATTAATTTCAGTCTGAACATGTTGATTATCTGCATAATTTCCCCTTGAACTGTTTTATCACCATATGGGAGACCGTGAACACTGAGCTGTCTGCTTCTTCTTATAACCTGTCCCTCCTACTTATTGAGTTCTTTTGCTAGAGTGGTACAACGTATTGGAGGACCAAATCTGAGGTGTCCAGTGCATCCATGATGTAACTTCATTGATTTCCGTAGGCTTAATATGGCCTAGCATGTTCGTTTTAAACAAATAAGTCACAAGTAGTTGTTCAAGGTGGAGGATGGAAACGGGGGAACTGCCACTGCAAGATAATATGGAAGGTAATGGGTTTACTGACGCTATGTTCAGTCCAAAAAAGGAGAGTCGTAGCAGAGCATCCAAGTACTGAAAGTGCTTGGGAGCTTTAAATGCCCTGTCTGCTCTTGAGGAAAAGAGTAGGGTCTACTGGCAGGGCAGCATGGAGAAGCATGCCCTGCTGCAGTCTGGTCTGCCGGTAACAGAGGATTTCCATCTCCAAGGCTATGAGACTGAATCTTTTCACTAGTCGTGAATTGAGTTTATAAAGTAAACACATACTGAATAAAAATGGCCAGCTAAGCTATGCAATAAAAGCGACCCCCCCCCCTCCCTCCGGGCACCGTTAAGCATAATCTCTATAAACATTTGCTGCAGTTAATATTGTTGACAAGCTAGGATGTCACCTCACACGTCATGTCGTAATTAAGTGGAATTTGTTTCAGTAAATAATGCTTGTCAAAAGTGTGATTTGTCTTAGGACTACTTCAAAGCTGCTATTAGAAAGTTAGATATTCAGCCATCTGTGCCTTGGTGTTGCTCCAGCTCCAAAGAAAGACAGACTAGTTTTCCCTAGACTAAAATCATAAAGCTTAAAAAAAAAATAGGAACACAGAAATGACAGCCGAAGCTTTAAATATGTGCACGCTGCACCATGGCATGCTGGGCCTGAGGAGAGCAGGTGTTGCTGTGGTCTAGCCCAGATGTTTTTTTCAAGAAAGCCTCTCTTGAGGCTTGCTTAGGTTTCATTGCCACACCCACCATGGCCCTGAGCTTGTAGCCTTAGGAGCGCAAAGGTTATGGAAGGGTCTAAGTAGGTCAGACAAGGATGTAAAATTCATTTACACCCTAACCTCTCCTGTGGTGACTTACAGCACCTCCTACTTTACTTTTTGTTCCAAAAGAGCCTGAAGGTGACGTTTGACCCTTAAAGTATGGCAAGAGGAGTGCAAGTCCCTAAAGGGTGAATGGGTAACATGTTACTTCCCCTCTGGATAGCATAGTATATTATATATGGGATACTAGTGCCTTAGAAAGTAGAGGCCGCAATAAAACTGCCTTTTTATTTATCATGCATTAAGAGTTAATTATCAGGGAAGGCTAAGTAGGTCCAGGGCCAGGAATGATGTCCTGTCTTTCACGTGCCTGAGCATATTATCATTTGTAATTTAAACTACATTTGGCTGCTAATTATTTCCTGTGCCATTCGCATTCTTCTCCTAAACCACTAACCTCTTCTTGGTTATAGATTTCAGGCGTGATGGCTTACATGGACACCTGGAATCCACAGCTTCAAATACAAGCAGAGTCAGCAAGGTCCTTTATTCTTCCAGGTAAAATCTATTGGTCCATATCCTTGGAGCTATGCTGATTTACACCAGTTGAGGATCTGGCCTGTTGATTCAATGTAGTTTCTTATGTGTATTTGTCTTTCAGAATATATCTTGAAAGTATAGGACCTGTCTGTTCCACATGGATGTTAAGGATCATGTGGCACGTCTGGTTCTTGGTGTAAGGATTTACGCAGGCGGGCATGACCAAAATGTACCTAACTTCCCATTCTCATTCGATTGTCCACCTGGCTACAGCACTACACCCCAGAGGTGGTTGCATCCTAGCTAAGACACAATAAAAACCATAGTTACTATTATTATCTGCAACGAACTCAAGAGCCTTACTGAGGTATAATTTAAAAGTGAGACAATAAAAGAGGTAGCAACCAGACAATATTAGATCTTGAAACCATTTTCAGAAGAGAGAGAGATGTGTGTGAGAGAGACAGAGGTGGTATGGGAATGGAAAATAACAGTTATTGCCATGAATCTGAAGAACAGATATGTCGCGATATAGCTTTGATGCTGAGTAGAAATTAGTTAATCACACTATTGGTCCAATACTGCTCTGTTATACCAGTATAAATTTACAGTAAGTCAAGTGAACTCAGTGTTGTCACTCCAGATTTACATCAGTGGCTGGGGGAGAAGATATGCATTTTAAAAGGACTCTCCCTACCTCCCTCAAAAAGAATATCTTGAGTCCGGTATTAGCTTCCTCTGTTTGCTCTTCTAACATGTCTTTACACACACGTCATTTACTCATTTTACGATTATTTAACTATGGGCAGTCGCCTCTATATAAACCCCTTGTATGTTCTCCTACTATAAAGTCAGCCTGAAATCACTTGTTTTCATGGAATAGTTTTGCCTGGGTACTGGAAATTGTGGAGGATATTCAGCAGGAAGGGTATTCAGCCTTTTATTTCCTGAGCCCGAGAGAGTTAGATAAAGTGAGAGAATGAGAGACTGCTTTTTGCCCATTAGCTGATCTTAGTGGTGATATGGGATTACGAGAAACTTACTGAAAATATGAAAGGTTTCAGTTAAACATTTGCGAGAACAATATTAAAGTGAGATTTGTAGAAATATACTTCATGACAGATGATGTGTTCACTGTTAACTGCTTTGATGCAAGGAAATGTACCTGGGGAGGCGTCATTCTTCTTCCATTATCCATTGGGTGCCACAGGTCTTCCAGAGTGGATCGATTGCCATTTCAAGTGTCTGCCTCACTTGGTAAGCTAACGGCACACTGTATTTGCCATCATTTCTTTAAGACAAATAGGTTTGGGGACGTGCTATTGAGTTCTATGAGCGTGAATGTGAGTCAAAGCCTGGAATAAGGAGAGGGCAGAAGCTATGAAACAGAGGAGGAGAATTTTTGCATTAAGGTAGAATTTTGAATGGCGATTGATGTAGGGTTGTGCTGCCTCAGAGGGAGCTCTGGGAAACATTGTGTTATATGGAGGCACAATGCTGCCTGGTGTTCCTGTAGCACCATGAGGTAACATTAGCAATGTGCAACCCCTGAGCTCAAGGGATCACGCAGGCTGCAAGTACCGCTATGCAACAAGTAGCCCTCCCCCTCCTTCACCTCTGGATATCTACAGAGGGACCACCCACAAGGGGACACAAAGTTGGGAATGAGATGACATAATGCTTTCTCCCTCCCCCTTTTAACTCTATCTTCCATTCCCTCAACACCCTTTTCTTATCCTCTCTTTTGCATTAATTATATCCCAATCCCCACTCGAATCTTCTCTGCCATGTCTTTCCCTGTATTGTCTTTCTCTCATCCTTCCACCTTTTTTCAGTTCTATTTCTAGTCGTGTCTTTCCTCCAACTTTCACCTTTAAAACTGTTAATGAAGTTTTTCTCTTATTTTAAATAAGAGGGAAAGGCTGATCTTATGGCTAAAGCCAAGGAGTGGGATTCAAGCAGTCTGAGTCCTAATTCCTGTTTCCGCTGACCTAGGCAATTCGCCCAGCCCGTGTGCATTTTCCTACATGCAAAATGAGGACACATGAGTATTCTCATTTTCAAAATGGAAATATTATCTTGCAGTTTGCACTATGAATTGGAGGAACTTTCTCTTTTCTGTTACATTCCTAGTTCATGGTAGTAATGAGCTACTAAGTATTATTTCATTTTTAGCTCCAATTTTCTGGACTTTGACAATTTTGTTCCACCTATTTTTCATTTTTTCTCTCATCTTGAAACTCAGGCATATCCATATTTCAAATAATTTGACCTGTACAGTATGACATTAACGGAAATGCTGATACTAGCTAAACAGCTGGATGAGTGAATGTGGGTTTGATTTAAATTTGCCATTGGTTGCTGTTGCCAACTCTTCTAATTTTATCATGAAACTTGTGATATTTAGTGATGTCTTAAAGCCCTAGCTGGTAGAGGGCTGTGTCTAGGAGAATATTTTTAGTTTGTTTGTTTTTAAAAAAAAATAAGTTTCGAGCCCTCATGGTTGCAGGGAAAAGCTGGAATGTGTGGCCCATGTACAGCTTGGAAATTTCAGAAACCAAAGAAAAAGGCCCCAACATTTTTTAATTTTTTTTTTTCAAACTCTCATGGCTTTTTGGAGCTCAACACATGATTTTTTGGATGGTGATACTGGTTGCTTTTCCCAGCATACATTTATTAGACATTTTACTCATCTCTAGTTTTCAGTCTTGTGAGATGTCACCTACTGTAAAAGTGAGAAGCTTCAACTTGGTGAAGTGTGAACTCAGGGATTTGAGCTTTATCAAATTTTTAAAGGCCTGGAAAAGTTCGAGACTGCTGTACCTGAACTTGAATTTTTACTTTGCTTTGGCTTTACAAATAGTATACACTGGTAAAGAATCCAGTTTTTTTAAACTTATTTCTACATTTCATACCTGAACAACAACTGATCCAGCTTAATAGCTTCCAATTATACCTAGTTGCTTTATGTAGTATTTTTTTTCAAATGGCTATTCATTAAAAATTGTGTCAATGGTTTTAATAGGTGCAGGTAAACTGTTTGCTATCAGAGAATCCGATAAATAGGAGCAAGAGAGTACTGGCTTTTCTTCTGGCCCCCCACTGTTGAGTTCTTATTTGATATGTTAATTTTTGTCCTCACCGCACTTACCTGTTTTGGTTGTACTAGGTTATCCTGGAGATGATTTTCTTTATCCAGGTGTAAAGATCTTTCTGCTACCAGTTCTTCTGGAATGTCTCATTGTTTGTTGGCTGCTTCAGAATGATCACTTATGGGTCACTGGGTGTGGTGCCTTCTGTAACCCAGTGTCTCTTTAAGTACCAAAGTCAGTGGAGCAAGGCGGGAATGTTTTCTGCATGGTTTAGCAGCCAGTTACTTTGGCACAGGTAGTTCAAACTTTTAAATGCCCACTTCTACTTTTAGATTCTTGGAGGGTAGCTGCTGGCTTTTGCCTCCTTGAAAATCTAGTAAAGGTGGTGGAGTAGAAAGACCTGGGTCTCTTTTGAGACTCTCTGCTTTTCAGATTTCTGACTCCCCCAATAAGGTAACTCCAAATGTTTGCCTGCAGTAAGAAACCCTTATTCACTTACCATTAACACAATACTGTGCACAGTGAGCTTGGAGCCTATCTGGGGGACTGAAATAATCTTTAACCTGAGGCTCCAATCATTCAGGTTTGCTTTGACTGAGATACCTGTAATGAGTGTTCTCAAACAGAAAGACATGCAGTAAGTGGACCAACTTTACTATGACAGTCAGACTGATATACCTGACTCAATCACTAAGGACCAGAGCCTTCCCTCATTTATACTCTGCACAATCCCATAACCTGCAATAAGATTGCACAGGTCTTAGTCTGAGTTCTGCAGCACTAATAAACTAGAAATGGATACTTTGGCTTTCACTCCTGCATGTATTAGGCTTTTTACCCTTAAAAGAAATTCACAGATGTCACTGATACTTGACAGAGATTATGCATACGTAGGGTCGTTCTTAGGCCTTTCCACTAGAACATCTCTAAGCCTGTAGTAGTTGTCAAATCTAGAGCTTCAGTGCAGAATTTGACTAGTTTTATCTTCAGAGATTCTTTTGTAAGCTTAGTGGGAATTGCACTGGAATAAATGAACTCTGAAATTGGCCTGCTATACCTATGAACCTCATAGACTGTTCAGGAATGTCAGTGCACTCCCTCCTTTACAGTCCAGACCTGTCCGTACCAATGAGTTGTTTTATTACCATCTTTCTTTATATCTCATCTTTATGTAAGAGGTCTGACCCTGCACACCCTCATGCATGCATTAATTTCCATTGCAGTCACGATCTTTGGCACTGGCATATCTTCTTTGTTTTTTTGGTTTGTAGAGCAGCCTGAATAGTTATGGATCTGAATAATAAATGAACTGTGAAGATACCAATCTAAATACCCTTCAGTGTCATAAAGTTGCTCATATATGTATTATATATACTCCCAAACAAATACCAGACTGCCACCCACCCATTCTGCCACTTTTACTCACAGAGTAGCACCGTATTCATTGCATTTCATTGACTTCAGTCGGACTGCTGGAGGAATAAAATACTATGATTTAGGACACTTCTTCACATGTAAGAGAGGTCCTAGTTAAAAGAAACTGGGCCGATACTGAACTCTGATTCACAATTTAAGCCAATGGGATTGCATGGGTTGTTTTGGTGCTGGATTTGGCCTGATTGGCATATGGAATGTAACATTGGTAAAATGAAATGAAAGCTGCAAAGAGAGTGGTGGCGCGAGAAAAGTGACAAAGTGTGCTGTTACTTCTAAATGAATATTTTTCTTCAACAAAGAAATCTAAGCCAGACTAAAACTATAAGCATGATATCCTTGGGGGAAAATTTTCCTTCCTGCATGCTGGTTTACAAAAATTGCTTTGGATTGCTTCTGTGACCTTCCTTCTATTTTTAATGAAGCAGAAAGAAAAACATTGATTAAAATCTTTTATACAATAGTGGGGGGAGGGGGACGTTTGCTAGTTCAAGGAGGAGCAGCTGACTTCTGTATTTAGAGTAGTGAGTTATCAGCAGCTTTGCTGTTGCTTTTTTCCCCCTCCCCTCCCTCTCTCGCCTACCCATCCAGGCTCAAGGGCACAACAAAAAACAGTTTTAGCTCTCTCATTCTGTTATTATTTCTACCAACTGCAGCTGAGGAAGTGGGGTGCAACCCACGAAAGCGTATGCCTACTGAAATTAAATGTGTTAGTCTTTAAAGTGCTACAGAACTCGTGTTGTTTTTGCTGTATATAGACTAACATGGCTACCCCTCTGGACCTCTCTCACCTTTCAAATATATCTTGCTTTGTCAGGCTTACTAATAGCAAGGAATTCAATGGCAAATAGGGTTTTTTTCCTCCTTTGATCTAGGCCCATCACACCAATGAGCATGTAGAGGCAGAGTGGATCGGGGACTGGCAATAGGCTAGTATTATTAATACTAATTATATTACAGCAGCATCTCGAGGTTCTAATAAAAATTAGGGTTCCCATTTTGCCAGGCACTGTACCAACATATAGTGCGCGGCAGCCCTGCCTGAAAGAACTTCGTCTAAACTGACAGATTGACAAAATGTGGGTGGAGAAACAGAGGCACTGAAAGGGGCCATGATTTGCCTGAAGTCACACATAAGGTGATCATAGAGCCTAGATCTCCAGAATTCCCATCTGCTTTATCCATTGGACCACACTGCCATCCCTTGTTCAGGGCTCTGGTTTTAATTGGTCCCAGGTTGGAAGTGACACACCATGAAACAGCTGGGTTTTCTGGTGTCTGTCCAGTTTCTATTGCACATATCCACATCAGCAAAAGCCACCAGGACCACTCTGCAATCAATCAGTTGGAAGTCGGTGCAGGAGAAGAATTCATTATTATTAGTGTGGTTTACGCTGAGCTATCTTAATGTGTACATTTGGGGTTTGGGATGTGACTTTGTATTTTGCATATGTGCCTGAAATTATTTGTTGATGATGGGTACATTTAATAAATTGAAACACAAATAAAATATTTGTATAAGAAGTGCCAATATATTAGCTGGCTTTGTCGCATATTTTATCTATAGCTTTATACAAAAAAAATCTTTGGGCTTATATATATATACTAGGGCCAGATTGTGACTGGTTCTTCAATGGGTGGTTGATGCAAGGAGCTTTGTCCCCAGAGCATCACGCACCAGGGGCACAGACAATAGCATTTCCTGAGCCTGGGACTGTGCACGAACTGCTGCCTTCCTGCTCTGCTGCAGGGGTAATGCATAGAGGAGCAGAAAGATGATATGGTCATGAACCTGCCCGGCCTCCTTCCTGGTACAAACTGGGTGCACTGGGGGCGGGTAGGAAGTGGGCTGTACCAGCCTAAAGGTGTACAGCTTACTCACTTTCCAAGTGCACTGGAGAGTTGGAGGGGTTGTCGTCTCCAGCGCTCTATGGAACCCAACTATAGGTTCTTGCATTAATCAAGCCCATCCTATCGTACCTCCTATTCATAGGCTGGGATTTTCAAAAGAGGAGTCTGAGGATATTCAGCACCAACTCCTATTGCAAATCCCAATCTTAAGCAAAAACTGATTTTTATTTGTTGGTCTTAAATGGCATTGCCAGTTGACTGGCTGTGCCAAATGAAGTACCAAGTCCATTGCATACCCTGATCACAGCTGAAGGCAGCTCAAACTACAACTAGCTATGGTGTGTTAGTTCTGAAACGAAATTCAGCAGCTTCTACGGCTGTTGGGCACCTATTTTTTTGTTTGTTTTACAAAGAGAGAGTGGGAAGACATGCAAAAGTGTGTATGCCACGATGAGTAAGCCTGAGAATAAAACGGGATTAAAACCAAGCATGCCAAGGTATGTTTCTACAAGTTTTATTGTAAAAATCCTCAGAAAAAGAGTGTTTACAAGTACAATAATTTATAGATAGCTTTTGTGGCTCATGTTCTTATCTACCAAGTGTTAATGCAAATACATTGTGTCATTAGTACTATATAATACATCAAAGTAAACACAAATTTATTTCAAATGCCACAAACTGTTACTGTGTTGGTACAAATCTCTACTAAAGTTGATGTATTAAAAATAATGTATATTTACTTTATAAATAAGGAAAAAAGTCACATGTATAGTAATTACAAGAAGGAGGCTTTTTGAGAAGAAAATGCTCATTTTATATAGTTTTTTTCTTGTTTGTGTTTCACTGCTTAGAATGACAGTTTGCCTTAAGACACAAAGATGAACAAGATTTCTAGTATATGTGTGGGTGGGCCAGGGTATAGAACAGAGGTGCTGGATGTTACAGGAATAACTAGATCACAGACATTAAAAAATGTGAGTTGAATGAGGTTAAGTGTGGGAAACCTGTCTAAGAAACAAACAGCTAAAGTCCTCTGTGTTATACAGTGGATCCTGTGATCTTTATATGGTTTTGTCTGCACAATGAATTCACAATCCCTAATTTACAGAGAGAGACATTTTTTCTGGAGTCTATAGAGAGATTGATAAAGTCAATGGAGGGGACAAAATAATCAACTGCAAATGCTCTCTTGAGGCAAAGGGAAAAAATGCAACATTTGAAATATCTGATGAGCAATAATGGTGGATTTAATGTAGGAGGCATTATTTTGCTCAATCTGTGCTGTACCTTCTCCCCAGCTGCCTCACAAGGACGCATGGCAGCCTGTCCTTGAGCTCCTCTCACACACTCCAAATTAAAGTCATGGTCACAAGGAAGGCTTGGCATTACTTTTCATAATGGTTCGCTGCTGGGGCTGCAGCGGTGTGAATTTCCCAAGAGCTTTGTGATGCTATTTCTAGACTTGTGTTTAATGGCAAACTTAATGGACACTTTCAAATCCAGGATGAAGAATACACCCACATGGGCAAATGGCAATAAGATTGCGAGCTTCAAAGACATTGCTTTGGCAAGCAGTCAAATGTGGTTCTATTAACATGCAAATTAGTGTTCAAAATGAGTCTGTTGCCTTCTTGCCCTATGTGATTTGAGCCTTGGCTACCAGAGATATTCTGGCTGAGATTTTTCAAAAGCCAAGTAATGGATTTAGTCACACAACTGCCATTACTTACAGTCCCCTAGTTGGCTTTGAAAATTCCAATCCAGAGCTCCCCCACATCAAATGGAGAGAGAGTCAAAGTCTATTTACCGTCAGGTTATTGCGTCAGGCCTATTTACTTAATCTTTTGCTGCTGATGGTGAATAGGGGGCAATTGATTGTTGGGCGTGGCTATACCTATATAGATGGAAGTCTTATTAATTTATTTATCATCAATTAGGTATTCTAATTATATGTTTCTATGTGCCCCCCCACCCTCCAGAGACTCTGATGCACACATCTTCAAAATATAAAAGTAAAAACCAAAAACAAACCCATGGGAAACACCTCCTTGATAATTCTGTTTCTAACAGTCTCCTCTGTTCCCATGTTATTGTCCTGCCCACCTCCCTTCTGAGGTAGAATGCTGTTCCCCTCCTGTCCTTTCTCAACTTTTCTGTGTTGCCTGGGTAGTTCTCCAACTGGAGGGAAGGGAAAAGACTGTCTGCAGACAATACAGTTTAGCACTGCATCTCCCAATGCCTGTGCCTCCTTGCTTATCTGTGCCATAATACTAAATAATCTGAATGCCTGCTGTAAAATGGATGAGAACAAATTTTGAATTACAGAAATATAAGAAACACTCAGATACTTCAGTGTTTATTTGGGACACTATGCATGTAACACCAAAACAATTGTTTCTCTTTCTTTCAGTGGGATTAATGGCCTACATTTTTAAAACCACCTTCTCCCACACAGATTTATATTAGATTTTGGTGGACAATTAAGATGTTTTCAGACTAGAATAAATCAATTTTACTGCGTTACAAGGTGGGTTAAAGCACATGTTATACTGTGTAATTAAATAGCGTCACAAGACAATGTAATAGTGAAGGTATTTCTTTTTGAGTTGTCCCTTCCACAGAAGACTACTGGGCCTTCTAGTCCAGCAGTCTACCTTTTATAGAGGCCAATAAGATAGCCCCACAATGCTCCTGATGTGTAGCAATAAGGTGAATGGGGAAAAAAAGGTGAAATTACACAGAGATGTTGCAGTGAACTACTGAACCCTCTAGAAATTTTGGGCATGTATCTGATGTCTGGGCCTGAGCCAAATCCCAGTGACATAAAGGATAATTTTTCCATTGACTTCAATAGCCTTCATTTCAGGCCCTATATTATTTTGAAAGAGTATGTTTTTGATGTTACTATTTTCTTTCTTTATTATTTTTTAAATTGTGCTTTTTCAGAGATGAGAAACTCTTGGGACATCTATGGCAGCAATTAGAAATTAATAAAAAATATTTAACAAATGGGAACATAGAGGAAATAGATAGCAATCAATATAAATTAGAAGCTATGAAATTTAGAAAATTGTTAAGAGGAAGTAATGACATCAAGAAAAAATAAACTTCTGGAAGAGCTAAGGACATTAAAAAGGAGTTTTTAAACTGCATTAGGAACAAAATAAATCCTGCTATTGGTATAGGCCCTTAACTTGATGGAAATAGTAAAATTGTTAATAATGATGCAAAAAAGTTAACTAAATAGTTCTGTTCTGTATTCGGAAACAAGCTGGATGGAATACTTGTATCACATGAAGATGATTAACTCCTTTCCAATCCATTTATAACCTAGATGGATGTTAAATAACATCTACCAGGAATAAACATTTTTATATCTGCACACCCAGATAACTTGCTCTCAAGAATCTTAACAGTTGCCTATGGAGATCTCTAGGCCCCTAGTGTTACATTTTTACTAAACCTTAGAATACTCGGAAAATTTGAGAAGCCTGGAAGAGTGCTGATATGGTGCCAATATTGAAAAAGGGCAAGCAGATGACTTGGGTAACTATCGGTCAGTTATCCTGCCATTAATCTTGGGCAAAATCATTGAAAAGCTAATATGGGGTTCAATTAATAAAGAATTAAAGGATAGGAATATAATTAATGCTAGTCAACATGGTTTTATGGAAAATAGGTCTTAGCAAACAGATCTAATTTAATTTTTTGAACAGATTACAAGTTTGGTTGATAAAGGTAATGCTGTAGCTGTAATGTACTGAGACTTTTAAAAGACATTTTATGTAGTAGAACATGACACTGTGATTAAAAAATGAGCACCCTACAATACCAATATAGCACATATTAAATGGATTATGAACTGACTAACTGACACCTCTCAAACAGCAGTTGTCATTGGGCATTCTCATCTAAAGCAGTTGTTTTTAGAGGGCTTCACAAGGAGCTGTAGCAGGACCAATTCTATTTAATATGGTTTCATCCATGATCTGGATGTAAATATAAAATCACTGCTGATTAAAATTTGCAGATAATACAAAGATTAGCAGAAAGATAGATGATGATGAGGACAGGGGAATCATACCAAGTGAGCCAGATCATGCTGTAAAATGGTCACATTAAAACAACCAAATATAAAGTTATACATTTAGGAACAAGGAATGCAGCCCACAGAATGGGAGGCTGTATCTTGGAAAGCAGCGACTCTGTCTACTCAGCCCCCCCCTAAAACCTTTTCAAACAAGTTTGCCACAGCATCACATTGAGAAATCACACTAAGAGGGCTAATCTGATTTTTTAGATGCATAAACAGGGGCGTTGTGAGTAAGAGCAAGGATCTCAATTTTTACTGCTGTATCTGGCATCGGTGAGATTGCTGCTAGAATACTGCAAACAGCACTGGGGGGGGGCCACATTTCAAAAAAGATATTGACAAATGGGAGATGATGAAGAAGAGAGTCACAAAAATGAGTCAAAGGTTGGAGTAAATGCCTTTTAAACAGCTCAATCTGTTTAGTTTATCAGAAACAATATTGAGCGGTGACATAATTATAGTGTATAAATACCTTCATGGGAAGAAAATACTGGGTAATAAATCTAGTAGAGAAAGGCATAACAACCACCAACTTAGAAATAAGTCACAGCTCCTTTAACAGTGAGGGCACTGACCTATTGGAGCAAACTACCAAGGGAAATGGTGGATTTTTTTGTCTCTTTGTGTCTTCAAATCAAGACTGTAGTCCTTTCTAGAAGATATGCTTTAGCCAAATCCAAGTTCCTAGGCTCAGTAGCAGAGTAACTGAATGAAAGTTAATGGCTGTGCTACACAGGAGGGCAAGCTAGTTGCGCTAATGGTACCTTCTGACCTTAAACATATAAATCTTGTAACACTGTGAAAGACAAAGTTGAGCCTTACCCACTAAAGGGTGAACAGAACAAAAAGTTGAGGTGCACCATTAGAATTCAAAGGGTAACTGGAAAGGTAATCCGTTATCTCAGGAATGTGAGTGTGTGAAGGCGACAAATGAAGGTTGTTGGCCACTGTAATGTGAAGCACCTGTCTTCACTCTAGGTAAAATAAGATATGGGCCTGAATCAGTGCCACACTTCTAAATTGACAAAGTGTGAAGGGTCAATCTGAACTTTTCCAAACTTCATAGTGTTCAGATCTGGCCCATTATATGTGTAAATTCAAGCGCTGAACTCCAATCTGAACTAGGATCTGAGTCCATCAACATGCACATGGTCTGAAAGCAATTAGATGCCAGACAGGTAAATTTAAAATTAACCTGTAAGGGAATCCTAACTAACTTGGTTGGAGCTTTCACAAGAAAGGGGTGAGGTGGAGGGAATAAGAGGGTATAAAATCCTAGGCCCCTCTTTCTTAAATGCTATGCCCACCAGTCATAAAGATGGTGAGCACCATCTGTCCATATACAGAATCTTTATATCAATGCTTTAAGCTGTCTGACAATTATGTTTTGGGGTTCTCAATAAAACCAGTATCGGCAATATGTTAACCGCATGGTGTTAAGTCTACGCTTTAGGTACCTTTCATGGGCACCACAGGACGTTCATTACAAATAAGTGGTTACTCTTCCTTAACCTGGACAAAGGGTAGAGTATTTGAATTATGGTCACCCCTTGGTCCTTTTGTTTTGTTTCAGAGTAGCTAGAAACTGCACAATTGTGGTATATATCTGGGTAATTATGAGGGGCTTCAGACAGTGATAGAGGCATGAATAGACATGAATACAGTGATGGAAGCCTGTGATAATCCAGAAACATGCGACTTGCACTTCTGAAAATGCCAGCACTCTAACCTTTGTTAACTTGGAGTGGCTTGTTTGACTACAAGCTCTTTTTGCTTGCTATATGCATCTGGTTTCCTTGCCGCTTTTGTGTTTACAGACTTTAGCTGATGGTTTCAGTCAGGTGTTAACGACACACCATGTAATGCCAAGGGTTATATACTGAAGTTCTTAATTAAGCTAGCATCAAGGCAGTGGCAGTCTGCATGACAGAAGTACCACAGTGAGGGTGATTTTTTTTTATATAGCATTTTGAGCTGGTTTGAGAATGGAAAAATAAATTTGCAAACGTTTTTTTGGAAATGTATTTTTTCTGTTTTCAATACTGTCATCCTCAAACATCGAGTGTTAGTCCCACACCCATTCTCAAATCTTGACATTGATTTAAATATCAGAAGGCTTAAAAATAAATTACAAAACATCTTTGGGGTGGGGTGTTTTTAGGTGCACTGAGCTCAAGTTTTCTAGATCTTCTCTGCAACCATGAGGGCTAGAAACTTACTTTTTGTTTTAAATGAAAACTGAGATTCTTATCTCATCACTAGCTTGGGCTCAAAGTAAAGGACCAAATGTCAGGGGACTTGTATAACAATCACAAGAGTCATTAACACTGGTGTTCGGAGGAAGTTTACAAAATTTCCATCCAGCTTGACTGGGGTTTGACCTTTCTAGGCAATGTATTTCTGTGAACAGGGTGCAATTGAGACTTGGATAGAAGAGCAGCATGTCCGTCGATATCTGGCAGAGATATGGTTAAGCAAATAACCTACACATGCACTGATGTCTAACTAAGTTCCACCTACTTTTTAGCAAGTGAAGATAGAATTTTAATATTTAAGACCTCTATCAAAAATGGATCAGACTAACTCTTTTGCACTGATTTCTTTTGGTTCACAGGCGCTAGTTAGTAGATAATGCCTGTAACATAGTAAAAAGAACTGCATACACTGTATTTACAGGGCTCATTCATTTGCAAAGCTAGCCTTCAATGGAATAAACAAAAGTTCAGTCCATTCACTTCAATTAGCATCAGTTTTCTAGAGCAATTCCCAAAAATGTAACACAATCTGGATTTTTTAGGCACAAAAAGAGCTTCAGCTAAATTTCTCTTCATTTTGGATTTTGCCTATCTTCTATAAAAGGTAAACGTATGCAGAATTCACCAGTAGGCCAGATTTATGCTTCACCTTCCCTAATCCCATTAGGAGTATTTAAAAATTGCTCACATCCTGATCTCTCTCTCTCCTATTTTCTAAACAAAATCTTGATGTGAAAAACTGTCATTGCATACAGGTTACAGAGTCAAAGTCTCCACTGGCCTTTCCTTTCCCTGTCATTTTGTTACAGTCCGTTGCATAGGAAATAATGTTTAGTGGCAGCATTGTCTACTTGGGTTATTTATGATAACATTTTTCTTTTTAAGCATTTATTCCATGCTGCCTACTGTAATATCTGAGCACCGTGCAATTCCTTAAAGAAACGCACAGGTTCTTCTTTCCCCAGCTGGAGAGATTTTTTTAATGGTTTTGTTTTTGATTGGTTATGGTTCAGAATGCTAATAGCAAAAATGTCCCTGCTCCAAGGGGACAGAGCTAAGCAATGAAGCTGCTGGATGGCATGATAATTGTGGCTGACTCAGACAAGTATGACACAGAGGTAGTAGCGCATATGTGTGCATAAGTAGTCCGCACAGCAGCATGATGGAATTTAGAAGGATTGGAAGACAGCAACTGGCATTATCTATCTATCTGGGAGGCTACTTGAAGTATAGCAAGAAACACTGTGGATTGAGGGGAGGAAGGAACAATGTACTAAGAGGTGTAGGCCACATGGTGTGTGGGATTCAGGCTGGGGCAAGGAAAAGACAGATTGGTAGTTAGGATGAAGAATAAACTCTTATGTAGTAGCAGAACAGGCAGAGGAAAGTGATTTTAAAATCAATCGCTGTCCGGTTTTCTACAGCTTAAGAGTTCTGCTGCTTCTGAAAGAGAGAAAGTGCCTCTTTTGCAAAACAGCGAGTCAGGAAATGCAGTAGCTTTCAGATCACAAACAGTGTGGGATTAGTAATCCCATCAGAAAATTAGCCTCCACCTACTTGCCTTTATCAGACTTTGTGAAAGCAAGGTAAGCGGAATTTGGCCCTAGCTTTTCACAGTGTAAGAAGCAAACTATGGACTATGAAGTGGCATGTGTTTAGATACATAGTTCATTTAGGCCTACTTCTGGGTGGCTCCGTTTGCTCGCCTGTTGACATGAGAAGTTAAATTTGGTTTTGGGAAACCTGCTAATCAAGAATTGTTCAGTTCAGTGGAGAGAATGCTAAATGAACAGAAAGCAACTGTACTCAGATAATCGTATGGATGTTTTCCTCATGTAAAATCCTGAAAAGTATGGGACAGAGGGACATTGTAGAACACACAGAACAATATTTCTTTACTCCATCAAGCCGCACCCTTGCTGAGTAACCATATTGTCAAACAGATTTCACCATGTACCTCCTCCTCTCTTCTATTTTGTTAACCCCTTGTAAATCATGTCTGACATTGAGCTACTTAGGGAACACACAGCATGGTCTTTTTATCTGTATTGTGAGGTACTCTGCAGACTTTTGGGCACTGTAAGAAATAATCAATAATGATGATATAAAGAAGGTGGAGAATTCAGTGGAGCTCTACTGTTCAGTGACCCAAATGGCCAGGTCAAGATTTTCCAGTATTCCCACTTCTATTAAAAGGAAATTTCTGGGTGGGTTTAGTGAACAGACATGAAAGCCTCCTGTCTCCATATTTTCATTGTTATGCGTAATGAATTGCAAATGTGCACCCACTCTAAGACTAAGGAATGTCCATGGATATTTAATTGATTTATGATGTGCAGAGGTTCATAAAAATTCTAAACAACAGGTGACTCACAGTTTCTGGTTTCAAATCTTAGCACTCCTGCTCTTTTTTTTTTTTTTTTTTAGTTTGTACTCTTTCAAAATCAGCTACATGCCTAACTCTTAGACTGAATAGCTCTCACTACTAAATAACAATCCTTCCATAGTCAGAAAATGAAAAAGAAAAGGGAAAAATTACTGATTAGAATAGCAATGATATTTCTTTTGTACTACCATTTAATCTAAGCAGTGAATGATCAGGGACTAGATTCTAACTGAAACCAGTGACTAATTTCAGTGATCCTAGTGTCCATCAAATAGTGATACATGAGCATGTTAGAGTAACTAATTAATTCAATTTAAATTCATTGAAATTAATCATTGTGATTAATAATTTATTAGCCAGGAAAAAAATGTGAAGTGGTGAAGCAATTGCTACTTACACACAAAGAAATGAAAATGAAATTGCAATCAAAGAGATTTAATATGCTTGCAATCAGAGTGGAAAGGCAAACACAAGTTAAACCTTTTCTGGTACAGAGAAAATGGTGATCTTGGTGGCATAAGAAAAGAAATCCGGAATAACAAATGTGCAGCACTTTAGATTGACCATGACTGGAACTTTTCACAAGTAGTGTGGACAATCTAAATTGTACTTCATTTTTCTAAGTAAGTACAATATACCCATTAGGACGATTTAGAAAACACGTCACCAGAACTTGGGCTGCAGAAACAAAAAATGGGAGCCTCTTTGAAAGGTTTAAGTGGGAGTTTGAGTGACTGCTAGTCCAATATTTTGAGACAAACAGAAAGAAGTGGGGGCTATTACACATCCTTCACAGCCTATATAAACCAATTGTAAGAATATTTACCTGAACAGATATTTACATTTTTAAAATATTCTTAAAAAAGTAATATTTGCTTGATCTATGACACAATGAACTTCTCTACAAGGAAACTTGCAGTAGGCATAATAAAATATTCAAGAAGTCATAAAAGATAACACTAGCGCAGTGGTCTGACCTAATAAAACACTTTCAGTATGAGTGAAATGTATGGATATAGCTTGGTTCTAGAAAGGAGTTGTGCATATTTAAAGGTACTTACAAAGTTGATCTCCTCCTTTCCTTGACATGTGTATGTTTCCTCACTAGATGAATAGACAAGCATGAGCACCATGCATTTCTAAATGAAGGTATGTAGGTCCATGTTTTAATGATGGGATAGTGTCTTCTAATCCCTATGGCTCATAAGAGAAAATATGTAGGTTTCATCCTATCAATGTTAAAGGGCAATTTAAAAGATTTCATATCTAATGAATTCATAGGATTCATTGCCTCTTTTTTTGTCTGTCCAAACAGATTTATACTAATCATTAGAGAACTTAGATGGCTATAACTTACTTGATGTCTATAGCCATCCTAAAATGCAACTCTTTCAGTAAAAGCTAATATTTAAAGCCAGGTGGTCTGTGGCCTTCCAATTTAAAATCCTTTTGTGTGTGTTATGAGAAGGGTGACTCAAACGTGTGTTAGAAAATAGTTACTACTCTTTTAAGCACCTCTGCTTTCATATAAACTCTGGGGAGCCAAAGTCATGCTAGAGCATAGTTACCCTTTCATGTCATTCAAAAGGCCAAGTGCTATGATGTAACAATTGCTTTCCTTGGAAAAGGTATTTGCACTAACAACAAGATTACATTTCAAAGCGGTGTGTGGGATTTAGCTGCTCATTTCCTACTGTTTTTAATAGTTTTTAATTGTTTGGCTTGCACCACTTTGAAAAGTTACCCATAACTACTCTTATCCTGATTACTTCATGATGATGAACACTGCAAGCTACTAAATGGAACTAGAGAAAAGTTTTTTATATGTCTATAAATGTGGAAATGGATGTATATTTTTATGGGACATCAACTTTCTCAATGCCAACTGTTGCATTCAGGGGTAATTTATTTGGTTTTCACATGAATCTCCTTTCTTATAAATGGTAATTAAAGATAAAGAAGTGTAAAGAGGAAAAAGGCAACACAAAAGTAATCTTTCCCAGAATCTCTGAAGAGAAACATGTAAATTGACTACAATTATAATGGGTGAATCCTTCGTTAAATATATGTTACTGAAACTGGTGGATTTGGATATGTAGCCATTGTTTTATGAAAAATGAAGTCACTTCAGTGTTGGTAAATTGCTAATGAGGGAAATGATTAATTTTTAGAAATGTTTCTGCCTACATTGGGAACAATCCTGGCTATTACGCTATCTGGCAGGCAGGAAGTGATTTCGTACACTATGTCCCATCTGACTTGAGTCACTAGGTGCTGAAGGAAGGGTGCTTTATTTCCTGATACAATAGATTCTGCATATCTGACTACCAGTATTTTCTGGCTTTCAAATTTATTCTCCCACCCCCAATTTTTCCACTAAGAAGATTCTCAAATACAATCAGATAATATTCTTTATACATCCAGGAAGAGGTGAGACTCTACTGCATTCCCTTCGGAATTGCCAATAGCAAAAGAGAGAAAAGAAAAAAAGAGAGCTGACAGTAGATATTTCTGTCATGTTGGGTTCTGAAATTACATCAAAGAATTCTTTTAACACCATCCCACAAAGGAAACTGATCAGGTTCCATTAAATCTCTCACCTGGATGCCTGCATTTTGAAAACTGCTTTCTGTGATTTTTTTTTTCTCATCACAAAGGTCAGTTTTAAATGTGTTTTTACTGCTTACATGTTCAGGAAATGTTAAGAGTTGCGTAGTCAGGGTCCTTCAGCCAGAAGTACAGGCAATTTGAAGTTAGACCGACTGAAAGAAAATTGATGACTTCAACATAACTTAGAGGCTCATCAGTACTGAAACTCAGAAGCTGTTTTGTTCTACAGAATCATCAAGTTATGCAGCGTATACAATACCTCGGTGGAGAAATTATTCCATTTCCAGGTATACATTCTTTTCATAACTCAAGCCATAAATCATACTTCCAAAAAAAATCCCAACACAACCCACTTTCTATTAGCAGAGCATACCTTATACTATAAAACTTGCAAGTAGACCAGTGTTGCAACACGAAGCTTATACAGTTTTTTTCCCCAGTGTAAAAATATACAATGCTACTGCCTATTTGTTGCAGTGTAAGGTCCAATCAGTACTTGTCTGCTGAAGGCTCTACTTTTGTGCCCTTTCATACCTCTCCAACCCAGACCACTGTGTTACCCCTTCTAATACCTGAAACCTCACAGTGTAATGTGTTTTGTCTCCCATTAAGAACAAACAATGAATCCTTAGCTGGTGTAATAAGATACTGTCCGAATAATCCACTGTCTTTCATAATTCTGTTGTAGCTGCTCCAGGGCCAGTCTTTGGACATGATAGGGTTCTTTAAATTCTTCAGTACATTCATTTTCCCTGTTGACAGCTCTACAAAAAGCACATCTGTTTGCAAATGTGACGTAGCATATATATAGTACTGATTGCCTTCAGTGAAAGAGGGTTGAAATGTCAGATCAGATACGTGTACATTTGTTTGTAAGTCATAAATCAACTTGATTTCCCCTTGGATGGTTATTGCCTGGACTTTAATCCTGCCACTGTCTTCAGCTGCACTGACCAAATAGCGTCCATCAGGGGAAATATAGGGTGTACCCGATATGTCACTGTTAGGGCCAATCACAGAATCTGTAACACTGTCAATAATGAGCTGGGGAGATGCTAGTATTGAAGTATTTTTTTTACACTGGACAAAGAAGTAGCCTCCCAAATGGGTATAAGCCATAGTCTGTGGAATGCAGCTATAGTTTTTGAAGCTGATAGTCTTGATGTGGGTCACAGTTTCCAGGTCAATTTTGTGAACTGCAGATTTCGATTTGTTAAAGATGAAACCAAACCTGAAATATAAAACATGACACTGAAGTCATCTCTGGAGCTGTAGCAACATGCTTGAGAGAACACCAAAAGCAGGAAAATGGGCAGACTCCATGCTGTTGTTTTCTACTGTGTGTAATAATGTCCACTTTTCTCTATGAAATCACTAATGTTTTCATTCTGCTGTCATGTGCTCAAAAAACCCTACATTTTTGGTTAATATGTAATTACAATCTAGGGACATGATCCCACAAGCCATTATATATGCAAGAAATCCTGGCTCACATGAACTGTCTGATCAACACCAGTAATCAATAATAGGAACAATGTGCAGGATTGGACCCTTTATGGGTTGCAAACTAGTTTGGTGCGATATAATTCAATGTGTAGTTCAGATGTTTTATAGCTCAAAATCAAAACTTGCTTAACTAAAGCACATTTTGGACCTGATCCTAAAAAGGGGAAAGGACGCAAAGATAACTTCTTTAAGGCATCTTTGTGCCCCCTGATTCTGAGCTAGTTCCTTAGCGTAAATTAGAGATGCCCTCAGATTGCTTTAATTTACTGTTGCTGCCAATGGCCCCAGGGGACCATTATGGTATCTGGGGCTGCTGCAGTGCAGGCAGTCTGGGCCATACCCCCACACCATCTGCTGGGAGGATGGGTGGTTTAGGAGCGTATCAGATGATCCCTTCAAAGCAGTACCGCTGCACTGGACATTTCGGGTCTTTGTTTTCAGCTTTGAGAGAACAAAAAATCAAATGAAAACTGAATAAAATGTTCTATGAAAGCAACAGGCTGCAGTGCAGTTGACTTATGTCGACCAGAGGAAAAGGTCAGCAATAGCCAGGCAATGTTTCTACTTAACGTGAAAGGAAGACAATAGAAATGGCACCTTTTGTGTTCCCGATCTAGGTCACCGGTATTCACTTGGGTGAGTGAAAATTAATTTTACAGTGAATATCTTTTCATCCATTCAATACAGAGAGAAGGAAATTAAGTGAGATGTTTGGCTCTTCTTTGAAAGATGCAAGATTGCTTTAGGAAATGTGACAAGAGACTTGTTTTTGCACAGTTAAAATATATATTTTGCTTCAATCAGTGGGTTTATTTCTTTAATCTTAAACAGAATGTCAGTGAGACATTCAGCAGTGATTTCACTCCTGAAGAACTAGCCAATGTACTGGATGATCCCATGAAAATCACTGGGCTTAGCCTTGCAGTTGCCCATTATTCTTAGATTCTTTAGAAACTTAAAATAGCTGCAGTAAAGATTCACATGGCACTGCATGTGGAGGATATAGGAGAGAAAACCCGTGTTTCTCCTGAATGAGTGCATTGGAGTACTCTAAAAAAAAATGCCTTTCTTTACAGCATTTCTTTCAAGACTACTTAAAACAGGCCAAGTGCCTGAATAAGAGAAAACCCATGCATATATGATAAACTTTAATTGGAGAAAGTGGGTCAGAATGTGCATTCTGTGCACACAGCTGCTGAAGAGGTGCTATGCCTGGGTGAAATCTGTGCTCTGAAATATCAGTGAAAAAATGTTGCTCTTAGTGTTTTTTAAATGGACTCAGTAGAGTACCCTAGGAACTAAAAAAAACCCCCAAAAGGTAAAAGAGTGATTACTGACTCTGTGCAGTAAATGTAGATCTTCAAAGATGTGTCCCCTCCCAGAGGGTCTTCACTTCTGATGGGTGTGTGCCCTCTGTGCCTTTAGTTGGAAATTTTCATTAGCAATATCCATTTGGCCCACACACATGCTGCTGATATCCTCATGTCCTGCACTGAGGCTATGTCAGGCTGCATGGGTAAACTGTCCTCAGCCCCTTTTCCACCATCGAGTTTCAGAAGGAAACTCCAAAGCACAGGGGAAGGAGGTTGGGTAGTGGAGCATCCATGGGGATGACACATCTTGAAGAATTAGTTACTTCACAGGATTAATAACCTCTCTGTCTTCTTCGAGTACTGTCCCTATGGGTGCCCCACTTCAGGTGCCTTCCAAGCAGTAGCCCCATAACAAGGAGGGAATCGAGTCCAGCACAGAGGAAAAAGTTGCATTGCCAGCTGTCACATCAGAGCTAGAGGCATCGACTCAGGTGTATGTACCGAAGACCTTGTAGCAGCTCTGGAGAGCTCAGATACTGTACATTTTAAAGTAGAGCCACAGATGTATATAGATTGTGACCTCTTGGAGTGAGCTGACACTTTAGCGGGAGATGTAATAAACTATAATACACACCAAAACCATTTCTATAGTCTTTGTGTAGAAATAGCAGAACCTTTACGTCTGTCTGCCAATGAAACAAACAGTGTAGGGAACTTATGAAATGATTTAGTCCTATATAGATAGAAGGGTAATATCCTCCTGACGTCTAGAGTATGGAAAGCATCTCTAGGTTGGAATTATGTGGTTTTGGAAAGAAAATTGGTAGGTAAATGATCTGATTCAGATGAAACTCAGAAGACACTTTAGGAAGAAAGCTGGGGTATGGCTGTAAGGGAACTTTGTCCTTGTAAAATACTGTGAAAGGAGGGTCTGGTATTAAGGCCCCAGTTTCTCTAAGTCTGCAGGCTGATATTATAGTCACTAAGAAGACTGTTTTCATGGACAAACTCAGTAAAGAGAAGGTCACCATCAGTTCAAAAGGAGATTTCATGAGACTTTTAAGAACCAAATTAAGGTCTCAAACTGTGGCAGGGACTTTCCACGAGTGTAAAGAGATTACCTAGACCCTTCATGAATCCTTATGGTTGTAGGGTAAGCAAATGGTGAGAATCCCTCAAAAGTGGTATGAAAAGCTGTTAAGGCAGCCAAATGAACCTTGAGAGAACTAACTATTTTCTTTAGTGGCAGCAGATATTCCAGAACAAGCAGAAGTGAGCAAATTCTGGAATTCACATCAGTGATTAATCATCTCCACTTTTGAATGTAAGTATTTCTGGATCTTTCCTGTTTTTTAATAATCTCTGTCGTCACTCTGCAGAACGGACCAACTCTAACCCCACAAATCATTAAGGAGCCATGCTGTGCGGTGGAGAATGCTCACTTTGGGATGCAGCAGCTGACTGGCATCTTGGAAGAGGAGCTGAAGAGTGACTGGAAGATATATCGCTGGACAAAGAGCTAGGTGAAACAGGTAAGGCAACCACGCCTGCCTCAACCATTTTGGGGCTATAAGGATAACTCTGGTCTTATCCTGTTTGATTATGTTCATCACTTTGAGAATCAGAGGCATTGGGGGATGCACATAAAACAGCTTCTTCATCCAACTGAGGAGGCAGGTATCCTCCAAGGAATTGTGATCTAACCCCCTCTCATACTGAACAGAATAGATAGCATTTTTTGTTTGTAGCTATGGTGAAGAGGTCCATTTCTGAAAATCCCCAAGTCTGAACTATGCCAACAAGAACCTGGGAATCCAACTCCTATTCACAGTCTTAGGAAAAACACCTGCTAAGAGCACTGACTGTGACATTTTGCCTGCCCAGGAGATAGGTTGCTGAAATTCTCATGCGATGTTTTGTGCACCAGTTCCATAATCTTATTGCTTTAGTGCAGAGGGAAGGAGATCTCACTGTTCTCTGCCAATTGATATGGAATATGTAGGCCACATTGCTTGTCGTGACTGATGGACCTGTGTCTGATGAGAGGCAGAAAATGAAGGCAGACATTTCTGATTGCTCTGAACTCCAACAATTTGATAAGGAAGGGGGTTTTTTGGAGTGATCATCTGAGGATTGTCTTGGGGAGACCATGTATTGTTAGAGCATTGAGGTGTGCCCCCCATCCTAACAGAGATGCATTCATGGTTACGGTTAATGTTGGTGTCAGTTGGAGGAAGGAGACTCCTGACCCTTCATTGTGATTAACCTTCCACCAATCGAGGTACGATTTCACCTGTTGAGGAACTGACACCTGTTTGTTTAGGCTGTCTCTGTTTGACAAGTAAGCTTGTCTGAGCCACCCCTGGAAACAGTGAAGGCGTATTCTTGCATGTTCGGTCACAAAAACGCAAGCTGCTGTGTGATCTAGAAGCTGAAGATTGTTTCTGACTGAAATCTGAGGGCTCTTTTGAATAATTCTGACCGAGTATGATAACGTCATGATGTCCAGGGGAAGGAAGGCCCTGATGCGAAGGGGTGCTAGAGATCCCTGTTAACAGATATGGAGGGGGGTCTCCTGACCTGGCTCCGAAGTGAGGCAAAGGGAGCACTCCATCATTAACAGTCAAAGCTTGATTTCCTGGTTTTTCCGTGTATGAGATTTGAGGGTTAAGAAGTTACACTTCTGTGGGAAGTGCGAGTCTCCCTGGTAACGAACACACTTAAAGTGTCTGTCACTGACCAAGATAGCTTCTTTACGTGTGAAGGAACATTTAAACCCCAGTGAGCGGGGCATGCCCCACACAGGGAGGCTTTCCCCAGAAGAAATAACACAATCTTTCAATAACCAGTAACTAACTACTACTACTAACTAACAAATTAAGTAGAAAGAATTAAGCAAGCAGCTGAGGCAAGCATGATGTGGACACATAAAGTTCTGTCTCAGGCCAAGACAGGAATTGAGGGTGGTTCACCGGTGCAGCCTAATATAGCCTCAGTGTGGGATACGAGGGTATCAGCAGCTCATGCATGGGCTGAATGGGCACTGCTAATGAAAATCTCTTATCAAAGGTATGTGGGGCACATGGGCATCTGAACTGGAGCATCCACAGGGGCACTACTTGAAGAATGTCTAGCTATTTATCTGAATTAACAGAGAGTTGAAATATATACACAGAAACCTGTGCATAGAATCTTTTTTCTTTTGCTCTCAGAGGAGGTTGCTTAAAATATTGACCTTCTTCCTGTGAAATAAGGGATGTGTTGGTACCATCTTTATTTTTTCTCAATGAAGAATTTAAAATATGACCTGAGTAAGTCTCATTAGTTTGCTAGATACTCTCTTCTACACTGAGGGTGAAATCCACATCCTACGGAAGTTAATGGAGATATGGCCTGGAACAAATTAAATACAAAATTGGGAATAATAGTCTGTATTTTGCACAGGAAGAATATTTTCAGTGAATCAAATTAGATCTTTTTCCTAGGAAAACTGTCTATATGTAACCACCACTGAAGCAAAAAGTTAAACTGTCCCATCCCCCTGCATGTGGTCCCAGTTCACATGTTGATGTCTATAGGATGTCTATAGGAGCAAGCAGGGGCCTGGGCTCCCCCAGTTGGCTTCTCAGGCCCCGGGGCTGTGGGGGAAGGAGGGAGAGAGCCAGCTTCACTGGCTCTGAGGCCACAGGATGCGGGGGAGAGAGAGACGGCTCTCTTATTAGTTACTACTATTACTATGATAAATGATCAGTTGAGAAATAAATATACTAGCAAAACATTAGTAAGGAAAATGGGTCAAATTACTGTTTGTTTCAGTGCACAGAACTATTTACACTGGGTCAAAGCCTGCACATAGTCACACCAGTGTGACCCTATGCCATTGACAGTGTTGCAATCATCAGTAGAGCCCCAATCCAGCAATTAACTTAAAGTTAAGCATTTGCTTAAGGACTTTGTTGGACTGGGGTCCAAAAAGCAGAATATGGCACACAACTAAGCTATACTGACTACATAAAAACAATTATTACATAGTGGTTGAGCTATATATGGTAGCAATATAATCAATTACTATGTACTTACCATTGATTTCAACAGTTAACATGTAGTTGTCACATTAATGTCATGAAATAATGCATATTATTTTGAGTTGTGTGTTAACTAAATGTGTGTTAGCTAAATGGTAATTATTGTAATCACAATACATGGTACTCATTTTTTTAAAAAAATGCATGCACCATTTGTTTGTGCAGTCACTGTTACTGCACACACAAATCACACATTTGAGCATGCAAATAGTCAGTTATGTATTCAACAGCTGAACTTTAAATGAGAATAAAGTTTTACCACTCAGATCAATAAATCTTTGGGTATGTCTACCCTGGTATGTACCCAGAGTCCTTAGAGGCTTGTACTGGGATGGCTAGCCCATGGTGAAGCCTGTGCCATCAGTTGTTTGCAACTATAGATCAACGCTACAATCAAACATTAATTTGCAATACAGACATACCCTCAGTGGTACACTTTGAATTTTAGATTTCTTACAGTATGGTCTGGTGGTTAAAGCATGAGCTTGAAGCTCAAGTTTCTAATTCCTGGCTCTATCACACACTTGCTGAATAATTTAGGGCAATTTGCTTATCCTGTTCATACATCAGTTTCCACATCAGTAAAATGGGGATAATAATATTTTACTATGTCACACATTAATGTTTGTAAAGTACTTTAAGATGACTAGACAGAAGGCTTCCTAGAAACACAAAGTATGATGATGATGAGTTATTAAGACCATTTCTTACCGAATGTGATTAATAATAAGATTTGTAGGTGGTATGAAAAAATCATCCACGTCTTCAAATGGGGTGCGGATGATATGCTGATTTTCCCCTGCACTTGCCTCTGATATTACCTACAAAAATAACCAAAATGTTGAGCATAGGGAAAACAAGAAGGAAAAGAGAAGTAAATACAGGTTACATAACTGCACATTACATCAAAATGATTTTCCCATGTATCTAGGAGATTCAAATTGGTTAATATGTTCAAAATAGTGTTTGAAATAGTTGCCTTGAAAAACAGTGTTAGTAAAATGGCATTTGAGGGTTGACATTTGTAAGGTAAGAGCACAACTCTCTCTCCTTTCATAAGAAGATGTTTATATCAGTAGACAAAACAATCATGCACAAGTTGAAATTGTGTGACAATATTAAACCTGCAATAATCTACACCACACTGTTTAAAGTAAACATTTATTTCATATTCATATTTATTAAGCATACTTAAATGCGCAGTGATAATTCACTGTCTTGCATGATCAAAAGCTAATTCACAGCAGTTAATTATCACTTTGAAGGAGCAGAAATGTTCACAGATCTATTGCACCATACATGGAAGAGCAGAAAAAGGCACTGTCTTAAAATGCTGTCCTTCAAACCAATGCAAACCTTCTGCTGCCAGGAAAACTCAGCTTTATTATCTCCCATATAATCCCAGAAAAGTAGGAGGTAGAAATTTTAAATAATTAAAATGTTAAATACAAAATTGTTTTCTGGGATTGTTTTTGTTCAAGATGGCTTAGGTCAATTCATTAGAAGTTTTTGCTAATGTCATTTGCTAACAGTAGGTCATTTAAATTTATGGCTAAATAATTCATTACAGGAAGTGCTACAACCATAAAAGGTTTAGTTCAAACATTCTAGTCATGCCATTTACATTGCTTCCAATTAAATTCTTTGAGAAAAATGCCAGAGAGCTTTCATGAAGCCAGAAACAGTATTATACATTTGCTTTCCCATAAACTAATAACAACTAAACAATAGCAGCCCATTAATAGACTGCGTAGCTCTTTTTGATAAACCCCTGATTTCTGAGGAGAGGAAGAAAATTAAGGTCAAACTGTACAGTTGAATTTTATTTTTCTTTATTACAGAGCTATGGGAAACTATTAATGTTTTTTGGGGAAAAACCCTCATCAAATTAGACACTCCAAATTTGTATTGGGGGGATGGGGGAGATCAGAAAAACAAAAGGTATACTGCTGCTGCTGTTAATCTAATGATATCCACGTGTATCTGCATTTCACAAAATAACAGAAAGGACCATCTGAGAACTGTAGCCCTATAACAAGTTTCCTGCTGTGCAGTTGGTGTTGTCTTGTTAATAATCACAAGCTTGTGCCATTTCTCCTTTAATTACAGAAACCTCTCACAGCTGGATGAAGCTATTAAGTTGGAAAGGGTAAAGAGAACCCATTTTGTCTTCCTGTATCTTGTACAGGGTCCCATGTTAGTCATCAAGGAAGTTAGCTGAGATTGCTTCAGAAACTTCGGTTTAGTTGCTGTTGTTCAGCTTCTGTTGCCACAGATTACAACAGTTTAGGATTCCTCATTTATTTAGGGGGGGCCCATTGGTTTGCAAAATGTGCATGGCAATAGGGTACAGCTATCAACAGCTGTAAAGAAGGTGATTATTTATGGGTAAACATCTGGCTTGAATAGGTCAGGTGGGCAGTCGCTGCTCTGCAGGGAAGCAAGGGGAAAAACCCTCCCACTCTCAAGCTCCAGCATAAGGGCTGGAGTAGACTCAAGAGGCCCAGTTCACAAAGATATTTGCGTACCTAACTTCTTATTGAAGCACCTACTGCCAACATGTGGTGTCACTGGTATTTTCAAAACCACTGCCAGCTGCCATCTAACTCTGTAGGCACCTAAGTATCTGCTGGTGGGGGTCCCTATGAAGCCATTTAAATCCTGACAGTGCACCACAGCTACTGAGCTGCTTGGAGCTCTTGCTCAAGCTGAGATCCCAGAGCAATTCTCAGACAGGGCATTCCCTTGCCTAATCTCTCTTGAAGGACTCTGTTGCATAGATGTGCTCTGAGCATGCCTATGGGCTGGGGCCCCACACAAAAGACAGCCAGGGCCAAGCGAGTGGGAAATTTTGGGGCTTATACATGTCCCTATAGTACCCAATAGCCCTGTGGTTGGGATGGGGAAGACCGAAGTTCACATCCCAGCTCCAAATCAGGTGTAACAGGATTTGACCATGGATCTCCTGCTCTCTTTTGTACATGAGAAAAAGCTGACCTTGCTTTTAGGTGCCTAACTCCAGGAGAGGGTGTGTGTGGCTGAGAATCCTGAGCACCAATTGGCACCTCCTTCTGGCCTGCCAGTAAGGTGCCTAAGGTCCAGATCAATGGGAGTTAGCTGCCTAAATACCTTTGATTGGGTCCTAAGCTTCACCCCTTTCCTCTGCATTTCAGGGCTGGCTGGGTAGGTCATTTCCTGCTAAGCTGGCTTTGAAGAATCTCTTTCTTGGGCACCTAACTCCCCCTATGCAATGCGTGGGTAGCCCACGCAGCTAGCTCATGACTCAGCATTTCACTTCTACGAGTTAGGCATTGCAACACCTTTCTGTATCTAGCCCTAGGTCACTGGGTCTGATCTCCTGTATACCACAGGCCTTACATTTCATCCAGTTACTCGTGTGCTGAACCGAACAATTTGTGTTTGGTAACGTATATCTATTTTTCCAGAAAGGCATCTGTGGTCCTTAAGCTTTCTGCCTCCCTATGAGCAGAGGAGGTAGCAGGTCAAGAGGATCCATGCAGTGGCAGATCACCCAGTGCTCACCACTTCCAGCTCACCTGTCTCACTCTCTCTGCGTCCAGTTGACTACTCTCTATCCCTTCTTTTTCACCCTGGAACTGACTTCCAGCGCTGCACAGGGATTGCACATCCCTTGCATAGTCCTCCAGAATCCTATATTTGATCCCTTTGTGCAGCAGAACCAGGTGGGTCCATTGCCTTGAGAGTGTCTGCAGACAAGGCGGCAAGGACAGCATGTGCAATTAAGGGCTTTTTCTTTTTTTTGCTTTGAGAGTTTGCAGCTCTGATTTCAGTGGGGTTGTGCACACACAATGCTTACAGACATTAGTTGTGAGTGCTACGCACACCTGAAAATCAGGCCCTATACTGTAAGAGTAACTCTAGACAGAACAGCACAGTACTATAGCAGCTCATCCAAACAGGATGCCGATAATGGCAACCTAAAGTAGTCATGTGGATTAATTAATTTTTATGGCATGTATGAGCTGAAAAAATGGATTTTGTCAAAATAACAGCATGAAGCCAAATCTCTGCTCTCACTCTAACCTCAGGTCAGGTTTCCTCACTTCCTGCATCGTGACATTATTATTTTGTGGAACCTTGCGGGTGAAAATTAGGATAGTTTCTTCAGTCTATCACCAATTAATTCAAAGAGAATATAAAGGACCAGCAGGTGGTTCAATCCTTCATGACTGCACAGGATCAAAGGCGAAGTGAGAACCCACAATCCACTCCCCTGCCTAGCCTCTGGCATTGCAGAGGCAGTCACTTGTGGTGGGGGTGGAGATGGGAACCTGGCCTTGGATCTGCTGGCTAGTGTAGCTAAACTGTTATGGGAGGGCTGTAGTTTGCTGCTGGGCACGACCATTAGCAGATTTCTATACTGTGGAAGACAGGTGGGGGAAGGAAAGCAATTGTGCCATTCTGCGTCTGAGTTCCTTCCCAGGACAGCAGACGTGCACATCACATCTAACCTTGGGCTAGGAGCCAATGCTCAGTCTAGCCCTGAAGGATCAGGATGTTGTTGGCAATGATTTATAAAGGGGAAAGCTTGAGTTTCATAGATCCAGAAGGTTCTAGACAATGGGTATCAGAAAATAGTTATTACAGAGGAGTGTGTGGGGATGTGCCAAACTCTAGTCTTTGGTAAAATGATGTGTATGGCTCAGTTCCTTTATTGGTTAAACTAGGATCAATGTGGAGTAACTACATGGAGGTTCATGGACTTGTTTATACTAGTGTATTTGTCCTATAGGCTGTGTGTGTGCTTCTTTATTCTTGAGAGCTGCTTTGGAAACCAGTCTGACCTCTTTATTCAGAAAGAGGGATTTGAAGCTGAATTTGCAGAATACTTTCAATTATCACTCCATTTTTTTTTTACTTCTCAATACAGACACAGTGAACAACCTATTTCTTTCTCTGCTAAAGAGTTATATTTTATTGCGAGAAGAAGAATACTATTGTATTGTGCTCCATAGTTGGTCCACAAAAGAGGCTTAAGTTTTGGGGAAAGAAGTGAAATAAAATCAGCAGAATTCAAAGAAAATAAACAGCAACTTAATGGACCAGCAGAAAAACTTAGACCCATACTATATAAAGCTAAAGAATAGCTAAGCGTTTTTAATAGACTATCTATCCTTCCTTTATGTTAAAAAAGAGAAACAGGCTTGTTTTGATGGAGGCATATGACTGGCCAAACAGTTCTGGAGGAACTACAGTACAATGTATTTTTATATATAGTGCCCTTTCCACACAATACCACACAATGTTTTGCATTCTTATTGCATCATCCTTAGGAATGCATTCTGTGCTGGTGCTGTGCTAAGTGTAGGGCTTATTCTGCTTCTTTTCTAGGGTTGGTTGGGCACAGATCAGGGCTGTCTGAGGGCAGTGCAGCGCAGATAAATGGTCGCTATGGGCCATTATATTAAAGGGGAGTACCCAGGGTGTAGGAATGTCTGGGTGGCACCTCTGCCCGCCCCAAACTTGCTCCCTGCTCCAAGGGATCCTGCTATATGGGTCATGAGCTGGCTGAATGAGTTCTGTATCTGCCGTAGAGACCACCTGGACCAGAGGGGTGCCCATTACAGCTGCCTTGCATCCACTTTCTGCTAGCTCTGCTTTAGGACCCATGCTACTTGAAAGGAGGCTTAGATCATGCTGCAAAAATCACTGTGAGCTTTGTGTTTTTTTACTCAGTCAGTTACCAGTTATTTCAGCATGCATTTGTGGTGCTTAGCTTTGTCATCAGTCTCAAAAACAAAATGGACAGTGGCAACAATGCACTCCCACTGCTGGTCTACATCATATTCAGAGCTTTGTGTCTGACAGTGGCTCAGAAACAGATTAAACTGTAAGAGAAATGGGGGGGAAATAATCCACAATGACTATTCAAGTAAAGAACAGCTTAAATTCATGACAGAAAGTGTTATCAATAGCCAATGGTGCTGCTAAAAGAGAGAAAGGGTAAAATGTTAATTTTATACAACACTTACCTGCAATGTTGGATGGGACTTCAGCATGTTCCCCCAGCTAAGGACCCAGATTTGGTCATGTGATTTATCATAATGTAATTTGGTTGGTAAGGGGTCAACATCCATAGACTTGAAAGAAACAAATATTTGTATTCACATTTAGTCAAATGAAGGTGGCTCATGCACATTATTTATGTTAATGTTGGTTTACAAAGATTACTATGAATGTTCCTGTGGAATCCATGACCTCCCAGTTTGGGGAGATGAAATCACAGAGTTGTGTAATGAGCTGGGGGAAAAAAATCACACTACAAGTCAGTGGAAGAGCCAGAAATAGAAAAGTAGCCTGATTCCCAGTCCCTGATCTGATAGTTAGACAATACTCCATCTCACACCACAACTTCTATCTAGTAAATACAGGGGCCAAGTTCTGCTAAAGTTACACTTAAGCAATCCCATTCATTTCAATCTGGTTGTAACTGAGGTCAGAATCTGACCCAGTAAGTGTAGGTCAGAAATACTTTCTACCATTATCTTATCCAAGGTAGCTGCAAACCTGACTGCAGATATATTCCTAGGACTGACTGTCATTTTGAGAATGAGATTATAGCATGGCAAATGACAGTATGCCTGGATGGGTGAAAACATATGCCCAACATATCAGCTAGGTCAGAGGTCCATTGGACAGGGACCTAATTCTTTAGCATATCAAAGCCCCTTTGCCATCACTGAATAAATAGTTCTCCTGGCAAGTACCTGCATGACTTTCTGAGTCTGGATATCAATGATCATTAGTCTGTTCTGCTTGGGCTGTGTCACATAAATATACTTGTCTCTGACATTGACAGCTGAAGCCCAGAGGCAGGAATGAACAGCTTCACCTTCAACTCTAGGACAGATCTCTTCCTGAAAGAGAGAAGAATAGGTTTAATTTGTGTGAATTCAGAACCATGCTCTCAGCAGCCTGCACTTTAGCCCGGAATCATAGAAAAAAAAATCCACGGGGACTGTAGTATGCCTAAATTATTTCTCTCCCCTTTCACTTTTTTCCTGGAAAACAGGACATAATTATTGTATTAGGCAGCACATTTTAGTCTGGATCTATCCCAGTGAGATTAAGCTGCTGGACTCTGCTGCAAGCTCCCATTTATATTCAAATAATCACGATGCTGCACAGAATAAAATCTTTTGAAGTATCCCCTGGTACAAGAAGACTTATAGCGCTGTCAACATTTATTAGCAATATAAATCTCATTTTGGGTTTAAAAACCAGTGATTTACGTTTTAATGAAATTATTGTATTACATTGTTCCTATAGCCTTCAGTCTCAGTTTTCGGAAATCTGGCTCTCAGGTCCTTGTGGACTTAGTAGCTGCAGAAAAGAAGAGTCCAATAGTCTCCTTAATGCCAACCTAGAAACTTCCTGCAATTTATAAAAGTATCATATGCTGCAGGCACATCTTGTTACTCACATCTGAGGCATTTATTGAAGCCAGTGAGACTACATATCATTAGAGCAAGCAGGATTTGTCCCTTGCTATATTTCCTCTAGTGATGCTTCTCCTTTTTGGTGCTGGCTTTCTCTTTATATCCTTTCTTTCCCATCGTGTGTATTTTTATTGATGACTGGTAAGTTATTCTAACAGTAATAGTACTTTTCAACTGGTACATCTCAGAGTGCCTAACAAAGTACAATATTGGGGATCTAAAGTCTGGAGGGCTAAATTCTTGTTGCGTTCAGGCCTATCTGCACCACTTTGTGGGTGCACAAGAGTTGGAAATAAGATGAATCTAGCCTGCTGAGAATCCTTTAGTTTGGTGAAAATAGCTTGTACATCTAGGTCCTATACCACCACCTCTACCTGACCCTGGAATAGAAATAGGTTGGGGGTGGAGCTGGAGTCCATTGTGCTTCGGCTATTCTCAGCTGGTAAGTGGTCCTTCTGTGTGCATAGAGCTTTGAGTGTGAACCAAAAGACAGACCAAACACCATGATAAATTCTATTTTTTTTAAAAACTCACAACTTTTAGGCCAATCCCATGATACTTGAGTCGTGACTCGTGACTTTCAAAGGTGGGGGTTGGCAATATTCAGTAGCAAACATGCAACTTGAGACTCAGGAAGCCATGAGTCTCCATGACAAACTCTTCCTTCCCCATTGCCCCACTGTTGCAGCAAATGGAAACTTGGCACAGAAGAAAATCTGTGTCCAAGTGAACTGTCCAAGGTCTCACAGTGAGTTAGTGGGAAAGCTGGAAATAGAGACAAGGTGTCTAGATCCCAGTGTGATGTGTTTTCCACTGGGCCATACTGTATCTCTTAGAATAATAGTCTTCATTATCTGAGATTAAGTAGAAGTGATTAGCATGTAAAAGGATACAACAGCAGCACAATGAATACTTTTAAGAAATGCTCTAAAAATGTTAAAAAATCTAAATAACCTTGGGCCTGATTTTTCATCCATTGAGCCCTAAAGCAAAAACTTCCATTAGCTTCAATGAGAGCTGGAAAGTACTCGGTATCATTATTTCATAATGGGCGAACTTGCAAAAATTCACCTGCTAACTAGCCATTAATTACTTTTGTTTTGTATTGGCTTCTTTATTTGAATGCATTGTTGTGGAGCAGATACAGAACATGGGGAGGAAATGAATGCTTATGTTTTTTTTGTCAGTGCAGCTATGACTTTTAGGCCTTGTCTCCACACAAAAGTTGTGTCACTTTAGCTATCCCAGCAGAGTGAAAGTGGTATGAACTTCCTGCTGTGGATGCTGTTATGGCTTATTTCTGAATGAGAAAGGGAATGAATAAAAGCACTTTTCTATCGGCATAACTTCATTCACACTAGGACTTGTATCAATATTACTAATATAGTAAAAGAATAACACCCTAACCGACATAGTTACATTGGTCCAAAAATCAGAGTGTAGACCAGGCCTAAGTTTTGAAGATAAGGGGCCAGATTTTCTAGTTTGGCTGAGTTCTGCTTTATGCCTCCCACAGGTCCTGGAGCCAGCCAGAGTCCAGTCTAGTTCTTGCTGTGAAGGCTAGTCTACAGAGGGAAAAACCCCACCAGAGCGGGTGCTCTCTAGCTACTCCACACTAACTCCTTGTGTGGACACTTACTGTGCACTAAGAATGCCTTTGTGGGCCTCAGCTTAGTATATTGGTTGCATTAGGCTAAACTGCCTGAGGGCACTTCAAGTGCGCAGTAAGTGTCCTGATGGGGAGTTAGTGTGGAGTAGCTAGCAGGCTTTAAATTCAAACCTAGCTTACTGTGCACTAACTTCCCCTGTAGACCACCACTAAGTTAGAGAAGGTCAGAGCACATTTAACTTAAACCTGTTTACAGGCCCCAACAACTCTGTGCTGCCATAGTGGTGTGAATCAGCTGGAGTAGGGACTAAAATCTGGCCTTCAGGGTCTAATGCAGCACTCACTTAAAATGTAATACATTCAGCCTTGCCCATGCTACATCTTCTTTTATGCCAATTTGATAGCAAATGAAGCGACTTCTGTTGTAAACCCACCAAAGGTTGCCTTGTTTGTATAACTGTATCACTGTTTACATGACTAATGCTGAAAATAATACACAGAAAAAAATAATGTAAATCTAAGTTATTTAGAACTACCTGAGACAGAGTCTACTCCTGCTCCCATTGAAGCCAATGGGCCCTAAGATTTCAGCGGGAGATGGATCAGGTCTGTAGAGGTTTCCCTAAGGATCAGACAAATAGCACTCTAAAAGTTCTTTTTAAACCCACCACTGCTTTTTTAAAGTGTCCTTCCTTCTTTGTTCTTTTCAAGATGAATTTCCAATATCACCTTTCCAATATTTACAGCTCTTCAAAAAAAGAAACCCAGAAGTCTGTCGGTGAGTTGTAACAGCTGTAATAACGTTTAATAACATGTCCACACAGAATGCTAACCTCAGGGGTGAGGATCACAGTCTGGATTTATAAGATGGTATATTAAAATGCTCAAATGAAGAAAAGAATATTAACCTGCCAGTTATTGATATTTAAAAAAATACTGATTTAACCCAATGATATCCTTTCTTCATTACGGCATACAAACAAATGACATTTCTGGCCATATTTCAGTATCTGAAGATATTTTACAGTTCAATTAGATTATACAAGAGATGCTTTACAGTGCAATAGCATGACATAAATCATTGAAAAAACTTAATTCAAGGCCTTAAAGGCATGTGAATCTTACTATAGCACTTGCCATGTTGTGTATTATTGCATTTGATCCAATACTAAAAGTTCACTGCCACTAGGACAAAATTTTCCTTCATCCGTTTTCTTTGAATTCATATAATCTTGGTTTTAAAAAATCCCAGTGTTTGTAGAACATTCCAGATAGGGGGCCCCAAGTTGTCCTTACTTTCAATGGGATGTACACAGAATGTTCAGTAGTGGTGCAAACTTCTCCACATCACTATGCCTCCGTGCTGTCACTTTATCTCAATTCTGAATTGGAAGCCATTGCATGAAAAGCTTACATGCATGTGAATAAGTTAACTATAGTCAAAGGCTCTGTATCACATTAATAATCCCTAAATCAGGATCATAATGTGTTTTTATTTTTAAAATCAGCCTTAGAAGCATAGGAATTGCCACAATGAATCAGACTCGAAGCGAAGACCAATTGCATATCTACCCTGCATAAAACTTTGTGCAGTAACTGCGGTTCTTAGAGATGGGTGCCCCACTTCAGGTGTGTATGCACCTCTGAAGCCCTTGATCAGAGATTTTCAGTTAGAGCACATGAATGGGCTGAATGTACACTGCTATGCCTCTTTTTGTCAGATACCGAGGCTATAGCAGTGTGTGGGTGAATCACCCTCAGTTCCTTCTCCACCCAAACATCCCCTAGCTGTCCGAAGCAAAGGGAAAGAAGGGCAGGTAGTGGAGCTCCCATAGATACACACACATCTTGAAGAAATGCAGTTACTCCACAATGTGAATAACCTCTTTTTCTTCTTCCAGCAGCATCCCTAGGGGTGTTCCACTTCAAGTGATTTCCAAGCAGCACTCCCACATGGAGAAGGGAGCTTTGGAGTAGAGTCCAGAACTGAAGATAATACTGCAAAACCAAGTGCTGCATCAGATCTGACAGCATGAATCAGGACATAACATTTTGAAAACAATATGTATTGAAGCCCATGTAGCGGCTCTACATATTTCAGATACCGGTACAGTCTTCAGGAATGCCATAGATGTTGCATGCAATCTGGTTGATTGTACTATCACTCTTTGGTGGAGATGAATATCTGCAGCATCATAACAAGTGATAATACATCCAGATATCCATCTCAATAGTCCCTGAGTAGAGATCGAGGATCCTGTGAATCTATCCATGAAGGAAATGAAGAGCCTAGGTGACTTCCTAAATTGCTTGGTGCTATCTAAGTAGAAAGCCAAAGCCCTTCTAACACCCTGAGTGTGAAAGCAGGATTCCTGCAGAGATCTATGCGACTTTGGGAAAAACAAAGGTAAATAAATGAATTGATTAAGGTGGAACTCTCACAGAACCTTAGGTCGATGTAAAGAGACCTTGTCCTTAAATGGGGGATCTGCTGTCAAGGCTCCAATCTCCCTGACCCTAAAGGTTGACGTGATGGCTACTAGAAAGGCCATCTTCACAGATAAATGCAACAGAGAAATGGATGCCATTGGCTCGAATGGAGGTCTCATAAAGTAATTGAGTCCCAGGCTGGGGTAGGGTGTCTTGTCTGCAGATGGAGATTCCCCAGACCCTTAAAAACCTACGTGATATCGGGTGAGCAAATATGGAAATTTTTTCTACCAGAAGATGAAAGACTGATATTGCAGCCAAATGGATGTTAGCTGAACTAACTGATAACCCCAATTTCTTTAGATCCAACAGATAATCCAGGATGACTGAGAGTGGCATTAAATCAGGCAAGGAGGCAGTGACACCATCACCAATGGAAGAATCTATTTAATTTCTGCAAGTAAGTAGTGCAGTTGACCTCTTTCTACTGTTCAGTAATACCTGTTGTACTTCCGTAGAGCCATCAAGAAGTCACACTCTGAGGTGGAGAACCAGTAGCTTGGGAAGAAGCATGTGACCCACATTCTGTGACAGGAGATGAAGAATGGTTGGGAGCCTGACTGATGGATGGACACATAGGTGAAGCAGGTAAAGGTACCAAGCTTGTCTTGGCCAGCTCAGCTCTATTGGAATAACTCTGGCTCTGTCCTGTCTGATTTTGTTCATCACCCTCAGTATCAACAGCATTAGGAGAAACATATAGACCAGACCGTTCTTCCAAGATGGAAGAAAGGCACCTCCCAAGGAGTGGTGGCCCACACTCCCTCTTGCGCAGAAAAGATGTAGTGTTCCTGTGGACGTCCTTATTTTAGAAATATACTGTGGAGAACTTGTGTGTCTAGCTTCCATTTGTAGTCCTGCGAGAGGTGTCTGCTTAGGACATTGGCTGTAATGTTCTGAATACTTGGGAGCTAGAACACTGAGATTTGGATTTGATGAGCTATGCACCAATTCCATAGTTTCATGGCTTCAGCGACCAGAGAGGGGGATCTTACTCCTCCCTGCTTATTGATATAGAACATGCAGGATACATTGTCTGTCATGACCCTGATTGACTTGCTCCTGATTAGGGTTAGGAAATGAAGGCAAGCCCTGACAGCTCTGAACTCCAACACACTGATGTGGAGACTGGTTTCTTGAGTTGTCCATCTGACTTGAGTTGTGAAGGTATTGAGGTGGGCTGCACAACTCAACAGTGATGTATCTGTTGCTAAAGTCACTGATGGGGCTGGGTGACAGAAATGAATGCCTGCCCAGATGTTGAGTTGATTTTTCCACCAGTCTAAGGAGTTCCTTACTTGTAGAGTAACTGTCCAAGGTGAGTAACTGTCCAAGGTGTCTCTGACTGGACAATAAGTTATGCTGAGCCAGCCCTGGAATTCCCCATTAGCAGTCTGAATTTAATCTCCCTGTTTTTCCTTGCCATGGACTTGTGGGCCAGATGAGACTCCCCCAAGCAATGAACACAACTAACCACTCGGCTGTCGCTTACAGGTATAGCTTCTTGGCAGGAGAGACAAAGTCTGAAACCTGGCAAGCCAGGCATGCCCTGCAAGAAAAAATTAAGTCTCCCCAAGAGGCAAGAGGAGTAAAGCAACCCTCTTATTATCTAACCATAAAAACTATCTTAACCACGACAGAAATACTACAAATACCAAGGCAAGCTCAAGGCAGACATGGTAGAGCTCTATCACAGGCTGAGGTTGTGAGAAGGAATTGAGGGCAATTTATCAGTGCAACTCTATACAACTTCAGCATCTGAGATAAAGAGACATAGGGCGCATGTGTGGGCTGAAGAGACGCTGCTTACTGAAAATCTCCCATCAAGAGCAGGAGAGACACATGTGCACCTGAAGTGGAGCAGCCATAGGGACCCTACTTGAAGAAGAACTGCATTGAACAAGTACTGTGGAAGTACCAACCCTGGAACAGATTTAGGCCCAAAGCTCAGTATCTCCTGGATGCAGCTGTGACGGATTGCAAAGCAGCTGGTTGTGGGTCCGTAATTCTTGAGCCATATCTGAAGTGGTCATCTGATAGCTAAGGCTAGCTGAAGCACAGTACTATTCCAGTCACATGCCCTGTCCTGCCACCAATGTCTCACTGCACCCGGAGGTTGTAGGGTGGTGGTGGTGGTGGCATAAAAGCCATTAACAGAGTTACATTAGCAGGGGCCATAATGGGGGAGGCCCTCCTCTGGGCATCTTGTTTCTTGTGGCCCAGTTCTGATTTGGTAACATTTTATAGCCACTTGGCACAGATGGAAATGGCTACTCCAAGCTGCTAGATACTGGCAAGCCAGGCCAGAGGCACTCTGATTCCAAGGCTAAACTTCCTTCACCTTCTGCATGGCCACAAATCCCTACCTTGCACATCCTGAACTGGACACTTCGCTAATGTAACTTCTCCCTCTTACTGTATATCATCTCTGCAAGATCTAGGGAGCACAAGCCAACAGATGACTTGGATATTTTATTACAAAAATCAAAACAAATCAAAACTTACATAACTTGTAAAAATCCTTTCACTGGGTTTGATATGTCTTCGGATCTCACATTCATTTGGCTGAATCATTGTGATCCCATCATCGGAAAAGACATAAAACATATTTCCCACACTGAGGCCTTTAAGAAAAAAACAAAGTGAAAGAAGTAGATTTTAAAAAACCCAACATTTCTAGACTTTTTGTTTTTGGAAGAACAACAAAAAAATCACTTTATATAAAAACTGGTAATTTGGATGCAGTTGGTGCATTCACAAAATCAAACTTCATGTCATAACGAGGGCCTTCAAGGTGTGAGGAGGTACAGACATATTCAAAAATGCATTGCTTTGGTGGTGGCAGTAACAAAGTTAGGGAAGTATCTTGAGGTCTTCCATGATTATATCTGAATCAGAATCTGAATCTGTGTGACGTTCTAACCTTCTCAAATCATGACTTTTTTCTCTTTCCATTTACATTGGAAATAGCTTGCTAATTATCATGCAACTGAAGGAACTTCAAGCTAAAAACAAACAAACAAACAAACAAAAAAAACCCCTCAAAGCCACCCAGTTACAATTAATGTGATCTTTTTTCAATTTGAAAATTGTAAAGATGAATGAAAGTGTTGCTTGGTTGTTTCACGAAATATAAATTTTTTAAAAATCCAACCTTTATTCTAAAACCATCTTCATGAACCAAAAATAGCCACCAAAACAAATATATTTTTGAAATTTTGCAAACTGTAATTCACAAATGTGGAATATTTCAGCATTACAACAGCACTCGGCTATCAAAACTGGGGCATTCCAGGAGCTTTTGAAAAACTAGCTGCTTCTCAGTGGATTTCTGTTGCAAGATTATAACTTTACATTTCTGTTTAGCAGAAATGCCTTACAACATTGATAGTTTGATTCTTCTTCAGCTACATGCAAATGCAGTAAATAATATCTTATAAAATGATTAAGGAATCTTTTCAAACACTATACTCAGAAAGATTCCAACACTCTTTAAATTTTTATATCACCTGCTAAATAAATTCTTACAATGGCCTTTGTTATCTCAAGTAATGTTGATAGTGTACTTATCTGCCAGACTTCCATGGCACTGGTGATGTAAAATTTCATTTTTAATAAAATTTGCTCCATAGAAAATAAGGTCCTGATCCTGCAAACACTTAGAAACACGAGCAACAATACACTATTGGAACTAGTTCTCTTTATATTAGCATGTATAAATCCTTTTGGGACTACTCACATCTAAAGCGTTACTCCACATGTATTAAGTGCTTCCAGGATTGGGGCCTAAATCATTACAGATTTTTACAGTAAGAACTATGTATGATTGAGACTAACATATTTTTAGCAAATTTCATAAAATATTTGCTGTATTTAGTTAAATGAAATTTCAGCCTGGGGGGATGATGTTCCTTAAGAATAAACTATCTTTGACTTCAGAGTACAACTGCATGTAGAGAGACTTTTTAGCTTTTGATATGTTTGTCGCTACACTGAGAATCTGATGCTGTAAGATTAGCCTCTGAACCAGACCGCAGAAATACCCCAGTTAAGGCATCAAAGGGATACAAGAGCTGTGATCCTTAAAGGTGATGCCACAGTGAGGGATCATGCATTCTGAAAAAAGCATAAATATTGAATTGCCACTCAGGCTCTACCTAAGGACTTGATAGGTGCTAAGGACGAATTTTCCAGAAGTACATTGCCAAGTCATTTTGTCCAGGCATTATAGCCAAAAATCCACTCTCACTGCATGCACATAACTCCCACTTATTTCAATAGGAATTGACTGTATATATCAGAGAGCAGAATTTGGCCCTTTGTACAATGAGTGAACGAATTTGCATATGTAAAAAAACGTTTAATTTTAAAAAGTGAAAACAGTCATGCAATAAATTATGACAACTGTGATAAATGCCTGTTATCTGCATGCACATTATTAGTGTTATTTATCTGATGATTTAGTTAAGAATATGAATGCGCAGTTCAGCTTTTAGTAGCCTTTAATAGCAAAAACACTGTTTGATAATGCCTACAGTTCTGTGTAGATTTGGAGTTACTCTTCAAATTACTTTAGTTACCTTGCAATGTTTTAACATTATGGTCCTGAATCTGCTTCCTCTAAAGTCAGTGTGCATTTTGCTGCTAACTTCAATGGAAGCAGGACTAGTAAACCCTGAAAAGAGTGTTATTAAATTAAAAAGCTCTTATGGTCAATAACTTTCAAATCAACTTTTAAACGTGAAAGTTACTTTTCACTAGTTAACTCTTGGAATTCTACTGTCATACCCATACAAGCACCTACGTCCTGACTGGCTTACACACAAAAATTGTCCAATTGATATCAATAGGCCAATCCATGTGATGGTTTTCCTCATTCTAATCCAAATTGACTGAAGCATTTAAATAACTAAAATTGGTAATACAAGGCTTTCATGTTTAAATTTATATACATCTATAATACTGATGATTATTTATTTGTGTGCTCTCCTTGTCCTCCCTTGGTCTAGACATAATGTAAGTTATTCCAACTTGGAAAATATTGTAACAATTAATTCTGTATTAGAGCCACTCACTTTTCCATCCACTGTTTTCACTATACAAAATACATGCACATAAAAAGCATTAATTATTGCATATGCTTCCAATTCTACATGAAACTGGCTGAGCATGTTATGTGCGTTAATTTCCTGGGTTTTAGTTGTGTATATTCTGTGAAAACTTTTGAAAATATAGTCCTCTTTAAATGACCAACTATAATTATTTATACTCTGAGTTAAAGCAAAAAGCTTGCTTAATGCAAAACAACATACAGTAATTAACTCACATCATTAGTTTACTACAATATCTAATTTACTGTTATATCTATGACAACATGAGAGTTTGATCACCTTAATGGCCTGAGCTATACCCATCCTTTGGCTAATAATGTTTATTAAAACACCAGCTTTAATTTTAACAGCAAGGAAAAACAAGTAAAATAAAAGGTGAAAAAACAAAAACAAAAAACCCTCTCTCTCATCCAGCCTTTTCTCTATGCCAAGTTTTGTCATACTAAAGTGGCTCCTTTCTCTAGAATGAATTTGCAGATCAAACATATTACAAGTTAATTTCTAATATGTAGCAAAACATTTATATAATCATATTCTAAACACACAGAGGAACATTGACAGTAAATATGCTATCGCTAGGTCTGTTTCTCCTTCTAAATGTTTGGAATTTAATTTAGAAACATGCAGGTTGATTCTGTTTAGTTTACAGTAACTACACTATATTTAGAAGAACTATTATTTGGCTTTATGCATATGTATTCCTTTAAATATTTACTACTTTTCTGTCTGTTTAGTCCATGTAAAGTTATCTCACACTCCCTACCCTCCTCCCCGCCCACCCTATGAGGATCTTTAAGCTAGAACATGGGATACGCAATATATGAACAACCATGCACCATTACCTAGGTGATGCTTGACTGATTTAATTCAATAGCAATTTCAGATCTGAGCAAACTATGCACTGGAATATAGGAAATCTAAATGCCCACGGTGCAATTTACATGAAGCTCAGCAGTGAAGAAACAATCTCCATCATTGTATATTACACAGTAGCTGGTGCTGAGTTGGGAATAGAGCAGAACTATCTCAGGACAAGCTGCTCAAGCTAGTGATCCTGCCACTTTTAATGACCCAAAACCTGCTGCTTTTATACATATGCCATCAGCGCTACTGCAGGGAATGGGACAGTGGATATGTTCCGGGTGTTCATATGCCAAAATGAAGAACTACAGGTCACTAAAAACTGTCACTTTCCTTATGCCTCAAAAGTCCTGAGGGCAAAGTCAAAGCAAAACGAAAAGCTCTAAGCCAAGTGACTGCAATAAGATCCTTTCTTTGCATAGTGTAGAGGACTGGGCGCGAAATGGTCCTTGCACTCTCAACTGGTAGGATGGAAATATATGCTTTGCCTGATGACAGAAGAAATGATGTTTGTGCCAGATACATTAAGGAAATTGTTGAAGAACAACTTATTCACTGGTGAAGACTCAATCCATAATGCTAGTATGCCAGTAAGATCTAGACTTCCTTGTGTTGAAGCTACAAAAATTAAAGCTAAACCCAATGCAACACCAGCTTGTGGCTGGACTTTTAAAAAAAAACAACCAAAAAAACATATTCACATCTTTTTAGTGACTGCTGGGATGGATGTTTTACAGTCCAGGGGCCAATTTTTCCAGTGGCTTGGAGGCACATACACAAGAGCCAAAAAGTGCACACAGCCAAATGTCCACATTTGTGCATGCAGTTGCCATAACTGTGTATGCAAGTGATAAACTGTTAAATAGGCAATTGAGGCACAACTGTTTAGCTATTTTTGCATATTCATTTACTGCCATTGCATGTGCAAATTGGTATGTAGATGATATCTTAATACCCATTTTTGCACATAACTACAGTACATGCACACACAAAATCAAATAAAATTTTGGCCACAACAGTCTCCTTACTGAGCTTGAGTCCATTAGCTGCTTAAGATGCTTTTTCTCTAATTTAGTCTTTAGGTTATAGAAATTTTGACCTTGTGCAGGACACACTATAAATCTGATCAGAGTTCTTAATTGCCAATTAAAACAAGGAGAAATGAGGTATCCTGTGCCTTGCATCTATTTAAAGGATCGGAGGGAGCAACAACTATTGTTTCACCCAACACATATGAACAAAGCAGTGTATGTGGTTTACAAAATAAACGTTTGTACACACTAGTAAAGAAGAGGCAAAGAACAGCATGAACCACTTGTTTAAAAATGGAACATACTGAATTTATATTTACTTTGTTCATTTACATTAAATTGAGATCATGGTTGTTCTGGAAACTTTTTTAAGCTATTGATATTTGTGAAGAATCTGACATTAAATTGCATTAGTGATTGTTTCTGCCAAATGAAGAATTTCAAATATATCATGATCACCTATTATTTTATAGGGAAAAAAATCTAAGATTATGTACAGGATTTACATCACAAAATTGACATCAATTATTTGAAGGGTAGCTTTTGAACTGCTGGTCTGATACTTAATCTGGCAACTATAGTTAGTGGCAAGTCAGTGGAGAATGACCCATTATGGAATTATTGAAGCAGACAAGCACATTATCACTACAACAAAACAACTTTACTGCAGTACCTTCCTCTCGCCACAGTATGTTTGCAACTGCAGCCAGAAAATAATCAAGAAAAGAAAAAACATACAATGTCAAAATTTTCATTGTAGCAATTAACTGAATTAACACTCTGCTTCTAAGTGAACTGTAATTTGTGAAAACTTCATAGCATTCATCCAGGCAAAGTATTTAATTTGAATAAAACATCAGGAAAAACAGACATTTCCAAAGTCAAACTTCTCCTCATGGGAGGTCCTGCAGTCCTTGCACAAACAAAATTCCCATTACAATGAATGTGAATTTTGCCTGCACCAAGACTGTAGGATCAAGCCTTGATGTACACAATGTTCTCCTGAACGTAATTGTAGGTACAGTGCAGACAATGATTTCCAGTACATTTTTATTAAGCTAATACAACATCTTTCTGAAGCCTAGGACAGACAGTTATACCAACTAAATGCTTTCTGGTATTTCCAACACTATGTTTTCATTTAGGATTCAAATAACATCAGTAGATATACTTGTATTTGAATTTCAGTTTGAAATATTTCACATTATTTCTCACCATAGTATAATTTCTCTTGCTCAAGGGTTCAAGTTAAAGTGACTGATATTTGCAAGAGTACAATATTCTACTTAATGAACCAAGTATTGCCATTTGTATGTATATCTATTGTAAACATCTAATTCAGCATGCGGTGTATTTTTGGGAGGTGACCGAATAAGCAGAATCCTGTTCACACACAGCCCTAAAATATCAACACACACAGGTATAATCTGCAGAACCTTTAGAATCATCATATGAAGAATTATCCCAAAGTGACAACCAATCAGGTCTTCAGATATTGCAATTTCATGTTGGATAGTGCTATGATAATAACATTTCACTCTGATTTGGCTAAGATTTGAATGGCAAAATACATGTCTTTGTTATGGAAAATCATCTTAATATTTTTAAAACTTGTTTTGCTACTTTTCAATGTGATATAGGTAAACAAAGAATTCAAGCAAAATGAACTGATGACTTCCCTTCAAGTTAAACCAGTTTCACACATAACTATTGTAGGTGTCCAAATATTTGGCTATTTTGAGTATTAATTTGCTTGAAAAAAGGAAAGGTCTGTACAAACAGACAATGAAATTTCATTTTTAAAATCTGGCAACCATTGGAAGAAATCTCTGGGTTGGATCCTTTTACAGCTAAGAATATTGGTAATTTATTACTTTACTAAAGATACTCTCTATGTCCGTATCTTAATTCAACCCTAACACACAAAAGACCCTTAACAATGCACTACAGCAAGTTGTCTATTGAATCCCACGTGATACCTTCTCAAAATAGAGCCCAATACTATAACCACTATGTAGGCAGAACTCACACTAGCTTCAATGGGAGTTCCACAGATTGTGTGGAATGAGTCCAGGACTGAGTTGCAAATGTGTGATGGTTATTTTAGTGGACAAAAGAACACAAAGCAGATTACATTTGTGTTAGGCCTTATCCTGGAAATCCTTACTAAGGTAAAATTCCCATTGAATATGTCAGGTACACACTATTTAAAACCAAAGAGGGGAAGTAGTAACTTCATATAACTATGGTGTTATAGTATAAACCATATAGCTTTGGAACAAAAATAAATACTGGGTTCCTAAAAAGATAAAGGAAAAATTAAGCTTACGAGTCTTTCTGGCTGAATCTTCGATGAAGAGAGAAGATATGTCTTCGTCCACTCCCACTTCATTTTTAGCAATGCATGTATAGGCACCGGTGTCTTCATATCGAACACTACTGATATGAAGTTCGCTTCCATTTGCTGTAACAAAGACATCCATAAACTGTTCCCCACTGCTATAACATAGCTGTTCAAATGCCCTAGATTCCTGAAGAAGCTTGTCATTACAGGCTTGCAAAGTGACAAGCTTTTCTCTCTGAATATTTTCTATGCTTAAACTGACATTTTGAGGAGTGTATGAACTGGTAGAAGATGGAAATGTTTTCTTTTCTTAGTGTCAGATATGGATTTCCCACAAAGAAATAAAATGAAATTCCACACCCAAACAGAATGCAACATGTCACTTATTTGCCGCTAGTAAAAATTTGTAAAATTCCCTTTTGCACAAAATCATGCAAATACTAAAACATTTTTTTCATCAAACCAATTAAAACCTGATTTTTTGCTATTTTAGTAGACAGCGTGAATGTTTTCTACATAATCCCACATATTGTCTTGTTCTCCTGTAATGCACTATTATTTAAACACCTTTTTAACTGTGTGTGTTGAGTGAGGTCTCATTTTCTTATATTTAAGTTTTGAAAATGAGTATCCAAATTTAGCAATGAGAAATAATTTCATCTGCAGAAGTTAATATGAAAAGTGAGACAGAAGAGTCAGAGCCCAATTCTCAGCAGACTTGCACCTTGTATGGTCATTTGTACCTGTACAAAGAGAATGTAATATACTGCACCTTTCTGATTTGTCCTGATTTAAACCATGGGCAAAAGCAGTGGAGAATCAGGTACACTATATTTCAAAAGAATGCTGTTATTGTTTATACCAATCAACATTGTATTTTATGGGAAAGTCACTGGAGAAAGAGCTAGAAAGAACTGAAGTCATGGAACATAATTTTCTTACTTCTATGACAGTAAAAGAAAAAGAACATCTACTTTTAGCTGCAACATAAACCCATTTAACTCTTTTTTTACAGTACATAAATTAACCAGAATTCTGTTCTTACCTAGGAGAGTTAGTTGTTTGGATAATTTTGGCATGATATCCATGCCGTTTTTTAGCCAGGTAATTCTGGGATTAGGAATGCCTTCAGCATGACATTTGAGACTTGCGGATATGCCAGGTTCCTGTGCCTGAGTTTCCGGATATACACGAATCACTGGTGGCACTGTGGAAATAAGGAATTGGTTACTTTAAACTAACTTGTCAATTGTCACCTCTCATTGTGCTTTGTAATTCATTGATTTCAATCTCTGCTGTAGAAAAAAAGACTGTTCTAAGTAAAGGATTATGAAATAAACAGCAATCTTTTTTCCACAGTAAACTAGAGTTAAAGTTGCAATGTAGAAAAATCATTACTGAATTCTGTTGACTGATCAAAACAAAAATGCTACAAAATTAAATTCAGGAGGTAATCCTTGTATTTGATTTAGTAGTCAAATCATCTTTCAATTTAAACCAATTGGAACTGAAGTTATTGGAAAGACTCCTGTCAGCTTTAATGAGAGTCGAATTGGGACCTAAAGGGATTACTCAAGTGCTTAAAGTTAAACATCTGCTTAAATGCTTTGCTGGCTCAGGACCTAAAGATCTTGCTCGCTAACATAAATTGGAAACATTGCACTGAAATTGTTGGGAACAGAACTGGATTCTCTGCCTGAATTTCTTCAACAAAAGGCACCTAACTATTCAATATTTTTTAATTATTAAGAATGCATAACAATAAAATAGCTTAAATGTTTTCTACATATGATTCTGAGCAAGTGGGATATGTATAAATTATATATTTAGATGGAAGGTATCCAAAAATTGACAATTTCTTGCAGGAAGCATTTGTGTACTGATTGGCAGAATTACTAATTATATCACAATTTCAAACAAGTTAATTGATTTTCAGTCTTGTGATCATTGAAACAGTTCAACAAACCTTGGTATTAGCAATTAACCATTTGTTAACTATCTACTCGGGTATGTTTAAATATTTTAAAATAATTCAAAAGTGGTTTTTAAGTTTATTTTTATTCAGTGTGCTATTCTTATTCTTTATATTTAAATACATTTCAATTTAATGCTTGTGAAAGTTCTCAGGCTGACAGAATTACGGAACTGAAGTCTGAAGTCCCCTACTTACAAAGAGTGAAAGTCTTTAAAAATTATATATTTGCTCACCATTACCATATAACTTCCACAGATATCTCCTATTTTTGAGTATAAGGAATACTGTGGCATTTCAGACACCAAATTGTCTAGCAACTGTTGGCAAATAGTTACTTTTTAATGCAGACAATAGGTGAACCATAGACCTCATTCATCTGGATTGTTCAACCAATGTAACTCAGTACTGAACCAAAGAGGTGAGATGATGATTCATCAATAGTTTTAAAAATAATTATTAAGATATTATATCCATTTAATCCTTGCCCTTTAGCTGAAATTTCCAACATTAATTATGTTGGGCCAGATATTCAAAGGTATTCAAGCACCTACAGATTCAGATAGATGCCTACTGGAAAGATCAAAACTTTCATTCACTGGTAACCTATGTCAGATTCACTCCAGCAGCCTGGAAGTGAAATGTTCCATATCCCAACACCAACCGAAGAGATAAGTCTCTTTGTAGTGTTTTTGACTTCAGCAGTTGTGAGTATAGCTTCAACTAGCCTGATCAGACAGGCCAAATAACAAAAGCCACCAGTCTGTTACACTGGCAAGGATAACTCCCTCAGTTTACAGATCATGTTTTCTTACAGTGGGGGAAAGAAGGAGGCTTTTATGGCTTGATCTTACACCTAAGATATAGTTCCTACAGCATAGCAAAGAACTAATCCCCTGTCCTCACCAGATTTTAGAGAATATTTATTTGGAGGGGATGTGAAATTCTATTTCTACTGGTTATCTTTCAAAATCTGAAATACTGCTTGCAGAGTGGATTGGGGAATCATCCGGGAAGAGCAAGGCAGGATGCTCATTTGGAAGAAACAACATCAACTTCTCCTACCATTTACTGAAGGACATAGAACACAGGAAAATGTGAGAATAGGAAAAAAACAGACCAGAAGAGTGAAAGATAATAGAAGACGATGGTGCGATATAGTAACAATGCGTTCCAGAACAAGAATTCCCTTTCTTCACCACATTCTCAGGAGTAGGGCAGAAAGTTGTAATGTGAAAAGGGAAATTTCTGCTATGAAGGGAAGAATAATGTATTATTTACAACAGGAAACTGCCCATACAGTAATTTAGATGAAGCAATCTAAAAGAGAGTCTGTGTAGTTTGTTATATAGTATTGCAGCCCCTATGATAAACAAAACTCTCAATCAGCAAGGGTTGGGTTATCAGTTTGCTATGGAGAAGAGAAGAATCCAGATTTTTCTAACTCATGCTCACCTCTAATTTTTCTAATCACCTCCTGAAAATACAGAGGAGATCAAACACAGACTGCCCACATTTCATTATACTGATTTGAATCAACAGAACGTTGCAGTCATCTCCTAAATAAGATACTGAGGATCTCTGGCTTTAAAATCAGTAGATGAAAAGGTTCCAGTTGTATGAGTCTGAGAATATTGGGCATATCAGGTGTAAAGATTTGTGTATTTTGCATTTCAAGAACTTGTCAAAATTAATTCATTGCGAGCTCTAAGTTGTCAATAATATGTTTAAGGCAGTAACAGAGACCGCTCTGTGTGCTCTCATAATAAAGTGGTCAAATTTCTGTCAGTTTTTCAGTTAGGAAATTTTGGGAATCAATGAAGAAACAGTTTAAAGACTCACAATTCTATAAAACCAGAGCCAGAATAAAATGCATAGGCCCCAGGGTGATAAAAATACATTAATCTAACAACTGGTATAGAAAGAAACATTACCAAATGAAACTTATCTACAGCTTGCTAGGGTGCTAGATATCTGTGTTGGGATAGTTCTAGTAATGAAGTTCAACAACATGTTCCTTAAAGTCTTTCTTTTTATGAACACAACTAATGAGAGAATATTCCATTCTCCCTCCCTTGCCTACTGTGTACCTAAATAGGTATTGAGTTATCAACTCTGGTTAATACTCTGAATGGAGTCAGACATGACAGGAAGGCTTCAAGTAAGTTTTTATGGATTTGAAAAAGACTGTTTTAGGGGGCAATTAAGAAGAAGAAGAAAAAAAAAAAGAATTTCCAACAAAGGAATGTCTTTAGATTCTACCTATGCATTAGATATTTAGATTCATTTTATTTCCTGTTCGTAAAAAAGCACAATGCACCATCAGTGTGTCCGGTCATCCATGGCAATAAGTAACATAGACCATAAGAACCTTTAACCGGACTGACAAGCTTTGTTTCTGATCCTGCCAAGTCTACTAATAGTTTGTCTAGAGGTATAAAAACCGGGTTGATTAAATTTCATATTTGAAAAGAGCTCTGTGTGGAGACTACTACAAAACGCAAGCTTTTTTTTTTTTTTTTAAACTAAATTAACATGCAATTCCTAAACAAATGGATTTATTAGCATTTGACCTGATCCTCCTCCCATTAAAGTCAGTGGCAAAGCTCCCATTGACTTCAGTGGGTGCAGAATCAAGCCATTGGCTAGAAAAGATACATGTATTCTAATATATTATAAATGAATGTCGGCTTTTTGAGACCATTTCCTGTTCAAATGGCCTTCTAACTTTTGCCTGCTCAAAGGACACTCTTGTGAGAGGGGCCTCCAAGTATGACTGATGATTTAAGATTTTATTCTGGCATGGCAATTGTTGGCGTTTTTGGTTTACTGTGAAGCCTTAGGGTTAGATGAAAGCACACCACTTAATAAAATCCCACTAGGCACCAATTGGATTGTCAGATACCTAAATACCTTTGAAAATCTGGCCTTTAGAAGCCTGAATCTCACTGAAAGTTAATGGGACTTAAGCTCTTAAGTCACTTCTGAAAACAAGACTTAACGCTCCCAAGTCAGGTAAGTGTTGCTATGCTGAGCAAAGAACATCTAAACACCTTTAAAAATCTGGACCTACACCACATTTGAAAATGGGACTGAGGGCTGGTCCACACTTACCTGGAGATTCGGCAGCAGTCGACGAGAGTTATGCAAACTACGCAGAGTAGCTTGCGTAACTCATGTCGACTGCTCTGCTTCCCTTCTGCGCGCTGTCTACACTGTGCTGCGCCGACGGGAACACTGTTCCTGTCAATGCAGCGCTATGCTACTTGAAGGGGTGGTTTACCAGCGTCAACTTCCTGATTGATTGAGCAGATCTACACCGACCACTCAATTGATCCAGAAAGAGCAATCTGGCGGCAGCGAATTTGCCGCCATCAGTATAGACATGGCCTGAGACTCCTAGGTCACTGAGGTGCATGCAGAAATTTTACCCTAAATCTCGTGGTGCTGTCTCAAACAATAATTCTTAACACATTCATTTTACAAAGGTTACCTAGTTACCAGTCACAAAAGCTGTGTAAATTAGCTAGGTATCATCTTGCTGTTTTGTACCACATCATTCTAAGCCTGATCCAGTTCCCATTTAAGTTAATGAGAAAACTCGCACTGACGTCAGGGGTGCATGCTCAAGCCCTCTAATTAACAAAGCAGAGGTTACTTGGATCTCCCTATTTCTTCATGTTGCTTACTTGGATCCAAGGCATCCACACAGTTAATTAACAGAGCTGAGACTAGAACAGATTTACATTGCCAAACCTAGCACTAGGTCTCCTCGGCACTGAATCAATGTACTACATTAACATCAGCTTAATTTGAAATTATGGCCTGCTGCACATCTTTCTCAGAATGGTTAATAAGGGAATCACATTACTTTCTCACCTTCAAAATAGAGAGCCTCTATTTCGGCTCTCTTCCCACACCTTGCTTCCCTTGCTCCCATTTTAACTTTTATTTCTTTTCTCTTGTCTTATCATAATTCATTATACAGGTGTGTCATTCTGTGCAACTGTCTTATGGTACTGGTAACCTACAGACCGCACTTCCATTGTCCTTGCTACAAATTAATACTGCCCAGGTAAGCACATTTGTTCTTAAACTTGCAGTGATATCAGCTGAGACTGGAATATATGGACTATATTTTGCCATTTCCCTCAGTGAATATATATCTTCAAAATGATACTATGTCTACAGGCAAAGGCAACATAAAAATGCCATTACATTAAACAAAGTTGTAAAGGAACAGGACTCATGCAACCAAGAGATTAGCTAAATAGACCTGTCTGCAACGGGCCTGATCCTGCCACCCTTACTCATGAAATTTTATATTGGGAATAGACCCATTCATTTCTGTAGAAAAACTCACTGTAATAAGGTGCAAGTCACTATGAGTAAGGATGAGCAAATCAATCCCCAAAGCAATACATTGCTGCTACAGTATATATGTGCTTTAGTGATTATTTTAATTAAAGGATTAATCATTTACCTCAGATGTTTTAATCTTTCAGTTCACAAATGAAAGGAATTTGCAGCCTTCTTTCTTTTCAGTTAAATTGCATTGTTCAAAACACGTCTCCACTACTGGCAAATTCTCCTAGAGGATCCTCATAATTGAGCTGAAGATCCAACTACCTATGGAAACTGTATTCAAAGAACACATTATTGTGATTTATGCCGATGTTTTCCAGAGTGCAGGAACAAAGGAAAATGATTCTCTACACTCAGCGGTCTCTTGATTTGCAAACTATCAGTTTTCATAGCTGATTACAATTTTGCAAGATTCTTTATCCTCAGCAAATTTTTTTTTTTGTTAGAAATGATGAACGGCTTTTTCTTCCACTACACTCAATGTATGCTCTACAGACTTTTCATGTGAATTCAGCAAATGGTAGAGGAAAAACACTTCCAAGTACTCTTCCTATCAAAGATATTTTTGAAAGAACAATGCAGATGAATTTGTTTTCATTTTAGATCATTGCACTATCTGTCCTTCAACGTGTTCATTTTTAAGGAGCAAGCTAGGGTATGTATACTTGCTCTCTGTTTTTTGCTGTACAAATCATAAGATTTCAATCTTGGTTTTGGTCTTAGCATAGACACATCGGATCAGATGTTACATATGCTATATATGGTGTTGAGATTTTGTGGCAGGTCCCTTGATGTTTGTGGTACAAAAGTAGGGTGACCATGCATCCCGTTTTGACCAGGATAGTCCTCTTTTTCAGATCTGTTCTGGCTGTCACTACATTTTTGCCAAAAATGGGCATTTGTCCCTGACTTGTGCAGGTGGTGCTGCCTGCCAGCAGCAGCAGCAGCAGCAAAGTAATCTTCTCTACTGCTGCTGGTGGCAGCTCTGCCTTCAGAAATGATCCCCTGGAGAGCAGCCCCTGCTTTCAGGCTGACACCATCTGCTGAGCCAGGGACTACCAGTAATCAAGAGAGAGCTCAGGGAAAGTGCTGGGGATGGGCAGGAAAGTGACTGTACAAACCACCCCTCCTCAGCCCATCTCTGCTTCCATTGACTCCTGGAGCAGCCGCCTTCACTGGCGCACCCAGGCTCTTGCTTCCATTAAAAGGAGCCCATAGAGCTACAGAAAAAATGCCCCCTCAGGAATGGGACACGGAACAAATCTCCCAGCAAGGGGGGAAGGGGTTAGACAGGGAAAGAGGAGAGAGAGACACTGAAAAAGGTCTGCAGGGGAAATAACTGGGGAGAGAGATTCCCAGCTCCCACATCTGCCCAATTCCATTTACTGCATCAGTCCTGGGCAGATCCCTCCAATGCTGGGAGCATGGGTATCCAGTGCTGAGCACATCCCAGATCCCCCTCTCTGCCAAGGGGGCTTACACGGAGGTTTCCTTTATGCCAGGCACCTGCCTCATTGAATATTGGCATAAATTCATTGGTGTTCCTCCGTCACTTCTGTTATTATTTTCTCTTCTGTAGGGGTCAGGAAGTGCATCATTTATCTGCATGGAGAGCTGGGACTGTTAAAACAATAACTAATGATGCTATGGTTATTATATTTTCCTCCTGATGCCACTGTTACCCCGCTGTTGAGCAAGAGATGGGCTGGATCTTGTAAGTCGGTTTCCTGGTGAAGGAGAAATCAGTGACCAGTTAAATCTAAATGTGATTTGCTTTATTCACACAAAAATGCCAGCCTTGGAAGAGAGGCAAATAGCACTCAGGCAACACCGCGCTACAGAAATCTCAGCACACACCTATGCCTGGTTCCCAGGAAGCTACTCCATGCCAAGAATTGCCCCCTGTATACAGAGAATAAAGCCATGCAAACTCTGCTGTCTGCCACAGCTTCTCTCCCAGGACAATTGCATCACTGAACTCACAGTGACATGTTGTCTTCCAAAGACTGAACCTTTGCTTGCATGCTAAGAAAAAGAACCTATCAGCCTGTGTAGCAAGCAGGGCCATCTGGTGCCTCCCACCATAATAACAATTCCTGGTGGAAAGGAGCCAGGAGCTCTTGAGGGAAAGGGGAGTTCAGTCTCCAGCATCTCTTCAGCCTGAGGTTCCCCTGCTGAGGCTGTGGAGCATATTGTTAGTGAGGGGCAAGGAGGCTGGGTGGGGGATGGTTCTTGTGATTTCTCAGCACTCTGTACAGCTCTCAGATGCCTCTAACACCACTGGGCGGGTGTCCTTCTTCCAAAGCTTCTCAGTAATTGAGGATTCAGATCTGGCGTCTGTCAATTTTCTGCCCCTCCCTGACAACAACGATTGACAGGGATTATGAAATAAAGTGAATTAGGGAGGGATTTCTCTCTTTTGAGGCCCTGACAAAATCCCTCAGAGAGAGCAGTGGGTGGAGAAGCTAATACCCCCGCTGCCTCTCTGCCATCTGGCTGGCGGTGTCGGGGATTCTGGTGTTACTGCCATAGGACCCTGGGCTACATAGCCAAGTGTCCAATAGCCTCACCTGCTGGCTCTGCGATCAAAAGTACTCAAACCCTGTTTTGGTGCCTAGATCCCAGCCCATACCCATTCCTCTTCGCCCTCTCTGCTGCTTATCTCAATTGGGGGTGCGGCGGAACATTTGGGCAGGGCGGGCCGAGGATGAGTCCAGCCCTGCATGTCCCATTTTCAGTTTAGGGAAATACGGTCATGCTATATAAAGGAAGTTAGCTGAAATTGTTTTCGTAGAACTGATCTGTATATCCTTCCTTGTACTGGCTTTCTTATGCATACACATCTAAACTAGCAGCAGACTTTATTTACCGTTCACTGTTAATAAACACGTTCACCATGTCATCAGTGGTATTTCTAAACAAACAAGCAAGCCCATGTTAATACTGCAGATGTGGAAATGTTAACCAGACACCAGCCTTCATGTTCCCTAGGAAAGAGGACTCTCAGTCTAAATTGGACGTCAGGAAATGTGGGCTCCCTTCCTGGCTCTGCCACTGACTTTCTGTTTGATCCTGGGCAAGTCATTCAAATTGTTTGTTCCCCTGTTTCTGCCTGTGTAAAATGGGGACAATGCTTTCTACTTCACAGCTGTCATTCATAACTGCCTGTGATGTGCTCGGAGATCCTTGGAAATCGTCTATAGAACTCAAACGTGACACAATCAGACTGGGTCTGAACAGGGACTTGGAATGTTTCTCTCATTACAAGAAGTAATTGTCACTGTTCACACATGCTCACCTTCTGATCAACGGTTGTGAATAGGCCTCATCTACCCTAACTGAACTGACTTTGTTAGCACTTGCCCTCCCCATTGTTGATGTATATATATCTACTTCCTATCTGTGATTTCCACTTCCTGCATCTGACGAAGTGGGTTGCAGCCCACGAAAGCTTATGCCTGCAGAAATGTGTTAGTCTTTAAGGTGCTACAGGACTCCCGTTGTTTTTGCTGTATACAGACTAACATGGCTACCCCTCTGGAGCTTTTCACCTATAGAACTGCAAAATTATGAAACTGTTAGCCTGCCCCCAGGGGCTGATGTTAAGAAAAATGCAGATAAACCTTGCACCTGAGGTCCCCAAGTCCCTGATTACAAAAACAAGAAGACAAAGGCCCAGATCCACAGAAGGATTTAAGCACTTAACTCTCACTTTAGGCACCTAAGTGCAATATTTAGGTGCCACTATGATCCTCAGAACTGTTGCAGGGTGCCGCCTAACCCTGGAGTTGCCTACATTTCTGCTGTTAAAGACCCTGAGGTTCTTAGGTTTCTGCCTCTGGGCATGTGCACTGTTACCTTTGTTCTAAGCTCCAGCAGGATCCTCAAAGTAGGCGATACTAGACGTTGCCCTGCCTATCTTGCCTGCGGGGCCTCACCCAATAGGTGTTCTCAAAGTGCACCTAACTCCAGACAAAAGGGGGTGAGGGGGATAGAGGAGGAATCCCTGATAACCTTTAATACTGGGTTAAGGCACGCACACAGGATGTGGAACTATGGGATATTCTGATGTGGGTCTCTCTCACCCTCTCCAGTTGAAGCTGTTTCACTAATAAATATGCACTGAGCCAGAGAGAGAATGAGACTGACTCAATAGTTCAGTGGCTAGGGCACCCACCAGAGCTGTGGGAAACCCAAATTCAAATCCCTTCTCCTCATCAGGCAGAGGGGGGAACTGAATTGGGGTGTCCCACATCCCAGATGAGTAGCCTTACCACTGGAGTAAAGGTTACAAGGAAGACCCCTGCTGCTGCCTCTTTCCCCCAACCAGCTATTTTGTATGGAGTTAAGTACTGCCTCCGCTGTTCTTGCAAGAAACAGCTTAAACACCTGACTCCAAGAGAGGGTTGACGGCTGTGGATCCCAAAAGGAGATAGGTACCTCCCTCCAGCACAAAACTAGGTACCTAACTTCTTAGGCATGGGGATGGGGCTTAGCAGGACACTGCCCTCTCCTCAGCATTTGCTATTGGCTGTTTTAGGTTGCTCCACATCTAAAGTGCTGGCTTTTGTGGATCCCATTCTTAGGCACTTCTCTTTTCCCATGTAACCCAGGGTTTGTGGAGTCCACTGGGTGGCTAGGCATCTAAAAGTTGGATGCTGCAACGCTGTGTGTTACAGCCCCTAAATCCCTTTTGGATTTGTGCCAAGAACAAGAACATCTTGGAAGTATGGTAGAGTCAACAACAACAACAAAAGGAGCTTAACAGCATGCCATGCTGCAAAGCCATATAGCCATTAGTATATCTTAGGGCTGAAGCTTACTGTAATGGCAATGTTGTGACTTTAAAGGCAAAACAAAATTAGCTGACCTAATGAAGTAGAAAACCAATCAAATAATTCAAAGGGAGGCCCGAGGAAACATGTTTTTCTTGATTTTGCTCATATATATTTGGATAGAAAGGGAAGCACTGTGTTACAACCAGCAGTAATGTGAAACTAAACCTATGTTTATTCTAAGATTCAAATGAGATTCCGGAAAGGATCTTTGTCTTTAGACAGTGACATTCTCTCTGGAATGCAGCCATCTTCACTCTGACAAAAAGGGAACCAGTGTGAAAACTTTATTAATGTGGCTGGATGAAAGTAAACCTTTCCACAGATGAATTTACAATAAATGAGATTATCCTATATACATTTAACCAACAGAAATCGGCCCCAACCTAAACCCTGCATCTGAACAACATTTAACTTTGGGAGAATTAAAATCTGGATCAGGAACGGAACTTAATGCTTAATGCCTATCTTTCACCTAATCAATAAGACATCACATGGCAATGTTATATTCCTAAAAGAGACAAAGGAGACTCCTGAAAGATAATAGGAGGATAGGTGTTCCTGGTCGGATGGGATATATACTGGGCCAATGCCATTTCTTGGTATAAAATTAAGTGGAGGAAAAGAATGGAGGAAACATGTTTTGAAAACTGAAACTAAGCATACTTATCATTGTGTCCACTTGTAACTAAGCATTTAGAACTGTTGCATATATGTGCCAAGATGTGATGGGGGGGGGATGGGATAAATTAAATAGGAAAGCAATGGATAACTGAGTGCAAAGGAAATAAATACTACAAAACCCAAACATGGCATGGCATGCTAATCATGGAATGATTTAGAGTAGCAGAGCAGAACATAAGTTTGTTCTTTTCTTTGTTGCTTGCTGATATTTGCAAATGTGATCTGAAAAACGACATGCCGGCCTGTCAAACATACTAAGTACTACATATGCCCTTGAAGAAACAACTTCATCCTCCCTTGCTTCCATCTTGCTAACAATATTAACGGCTGCTGATTTAGGCAGCTACTGCAGAGATTACCACCTTTCTTTTCATTAGGATCCTTCAGAACCCTCTGCTTTTTCAGGAAAATGTGCTGCTTTATCAATAATCCTAAACGAGACTAATGAAGACCAACCACATAGCATTGTTATATTACATTTGATTATCCAAACCCTATCAATCCAGATGCGTAAGTTAGTGGACGCTGCTTTTCACTAAGGTTATCTTCAACCAAAACACTGTTTAGGATAGTATTAATAACAGTCTTTTAAAAAGGGTCCTTAAACCCGGGGAGGATGGAGAACATTACTTATTTGTCTACTCATAGTTAAATGCACCTTCACTGCTTTAATAAATCAGATGTGTTGTAAAGCATTCAATTGCAATATACTTACTTAAGCCAAATGCATTGCAATGTTTCCATGTTCCTTTCTACCGTGATTTTCTCAAAAAAAAAACAAACTCTTCATATTTCTGAGCTACCATCTCTTTGGTGTACAGTTTGTAGGTGTTCAAATATTCCTATAGGGATGCATTACAGTCACGAATGGAGTTGATTGCAAAAATTCCAGCTAAATATTTTTCTCATCTGAATTTGCTGATTTGTGAAAAATCAAAATGTTCCATGGAGACAGTTTAATTTGGTTAAGTTCTAATGGAACCCAGGCTGGGTTTTGACAGAAACCTGCCTGCCAGACTGCCCCAGACTTGGGGCTCCATTGTCTTTCATGGAGAAATTTCAAGATTTTGGGTTGTTTTTCCAAACTGGAACTAAACCAAATTTCAGAATACTGAAATCTGCTGTGAAGTGGAATTATCTTTCTCTGCCCAACTCTAGAGTTGTGGTAGGAGAGTGCAGGGAGCTACCATGAAACGTTTAAGTGGTTACATATGAGACATCACTGTCATATCTGACTGCTCTAACATTGGTTCTCCGCTTATGGGCAGGAGGGGTACACCTGGTTTATCTGGTGGACCTGCGTGGCTCGAAAGGTGTGCAGTCATCTAGGTTGTGAGCACAATTAAGGCTCAAGTCTCCTACCCCACAACCTACATGTTTCTTTGCAAACAGCAGCAGATGCAGGGCACTGGGAATCACATGCTACCCTCTTCTGAAGGATTGCTGTTGCTGAGTGCACACCTGGATTTCCTAAGCCATTCTGCCTGCACGTACCTCATGCAGGCAGAATAACTCATGGGATCTCAACTCAGCAGCTACAGTTCTGCTCCTTTCCTTTTCTCTGCTTCCCAAGGGACTTTCCAGAATTTCTCCCTAACAGTTAAGTAAAAAGACAAGAAATTCCTGAAAAGCAATGTGTCTTGGGACACCACACCCACAATGTCTTCTGTTGGTGAAGCAACATATTTCTGTCATCAGTTTTTGTTCCATTGCCCCAACATCAGTTGCCGGAGCAAGTAATCACTCAAGTATAAAAGCAGAGAGTTTTAGTGATGTGGAAGAGTAGCTAAGCACATTAAGAACTACAACAAAGCAGTTTTGCAAAACGCAAGAGCTCATATGGAATACAGGACACTGCATAAGAAAAAGATTTCTACAGACTACAGTATTACTAGATCAAACTTGGGGTTCTCTTTGACATGACATTTTTGATAGTATTTGGGAACTGCACTTTGCAATATTACAAGGCAAATTAAGAAGAAATATTATACTGCAAATCCCTCCTTTTGAAAAGAAAAGCTTCAGAGCTATTCTGCAAAATTCTCCCCCTGGCTCTTTCATCTATAAACAACACACATCCCTCCCAACAAGTTACATCTGAGAGAAAGAGAAGCTTGAGTATGCCTGATTTGAACCACTCACTGAAAAAATCCCATTTCATTTAATCTTCTTTGCATTTAGGTTTAAGTTTCAAAAGCCTTTGAGCCTTGAATTTTCAATAATGACAAAATCTACATTGTCACCTGCCAACTAAATTCCATTCAAGGTTCACAATACATCATATAATGTACAAAAGATTAAGTTGTTAGTCTGCTTTTTCCTCAACTGTCATTCAACTCACAAGTAACATTTTGAGGAGGGAAACTATTCCCACTGAAACACGTACAAGCTAGTTATCTTTATTCTAAGACTTTGCAAGTTACCATGCCCAAAGATGAGAATTTATTGTCCATAAACATTAGATTAGATTCCAGTCAAACTACCTCCAAGTTTCTTTCATTCGGTCTCCCCTGTGCATTGTACGATCTTGCGGCAGAATGAACTGTCACTTGGGCAGAGGGGGTGGAAGAAAAAAAAGCAGCTGAGTCCAATTAAGCAATCTTTCAGAGACTGCAGGGAATGGGAAGAGTCTGGGCCCACATAAACCAGATCTAGCTCATTCTAAGGAGGAGAGAGAAGGATAAAGTAACACTCTGGAAGACTGAAGCCATTACCCAGGTTAAAAACAGCTCCAGAAAAGAGCCACACACTGCTGGGAAAGAGAGTGAGATAATATCTTTTATTGAACCTACTTCTGTTGGTGAAAGAGACAAGCTTTTGAGCTACACAGAGCTCTTCTTCAGGTCTGGGAAAGGTATTCAATGTGTCACAGCTAATTATAAGGTGGAACAGATAGTGCACATTCTAAGGGACCGTTTAAGGTAAAGTGGCCAATTAACATTCTTGTAGTCATAGGACAAAAAGGGGGGTTAGTGGGTACAGATTGTTGTAATAAACCATAAATTGAGTGTTTTTGTTAAAACCATGATTTTTAGTATCTAGCAAAGTTAAGAATTTAATCTCTCAGGCTCATCTTTTGAAAGTGCTGTGCAGATTTCCATTGAGGTTGAGGACTGATAGGTCAGATACAGAGTGGTCACTTTGTGAAAAGTGTTCGCTCACAAGTGACAAGATGTTTTTGTCTTAACAATTTCCTGGATGAGTTCATTTGAGAGCACTGTGATTGTCTGGTTTCACCCACATAGTTATTGTTGGGGCACTTAGTATACTGGATGAAGTATACCACATGTTGAAAGATCCATTGATCCTGAAAGGAGTGTTGTGTGGGGGTGTGCTGATCATTGTAGCAGTGGAGATATGCCTGCCAAAAAAGATACTGAGTTTGGGGACAGGTTGGGGCTTGCCATTGAAGTAAAAGAACTATGGGGAAATGGGACTAGAGACTTTGGGTGTACAAAGCATTATTACATCTTCTCTGGCTCATTTCTCCCCCCGACACACTTTTCTGTAGTGTGGCTCATCAGAAAACAGCTTGGTGACACACTTTTTCTCTGAGTTTAGCCACAAAGCCCTTGACCACATTTAAGTCCCCTGAAAGCCCCACTTTAGCCATGGCTCTAATTGACTTGCATAAAAATTCCTATTTATTATTTTGCTTTGTCTTAACCTCCATCTACTGGTCTGTATTTACTTTTCTGTCGTTAGCCATGCTCAGGCTCTCTCTCTTTTGAATGTCTGGAAACGGTGCTACTGTAAAAATGATTTTTTTCTGTGACAAAGTATTTCCACAAAACTTAAGCCCTTAAGTCAGTCTGTGCACTAACAATGATCATTTACACAAGTGCAAAGAGGACATGAAACGCTAACAAATCAGGAGAGTAGCAGTTAAAAACCCTCTTTGCACAGATGTAAATGATGGCGCTGGGGGAAGGCTCTGGAAAATCAGGGCCGGAGTGTTTTAAATGAATAGTTACATTGTATGACTAGGGGAAACGAAGCCCTGGTCCACACTCACCTGGCGATTCGGCGGCAGTCGACGGGAGTTACGCAAACCACGCAGAGAAGCTTGCGTAACTCATGTCGACTGCTCTGCTTCCCTTCTGCGCGCTGTCTACACTGCGCTGCGCCTGTTCCCGTCGACGCAGCGCTACGCTACTTGAGGGGGTGGTTTTACTCAGTCGACTTCCTGATCTACACTGACCGCACAATCGATCCAGAAAGATAATTCTGGTGGCGGCGACTTTGCCGCCGTCAGTATAGACATGGCCTAAAAGCCTTCTAAAGGGTATCCATATGTGGGGCCAAAGTCTGACACTGTTACTCAGGTTGAATATATGTGTGTGGTCCCGTTGAAGTCAATGAGCCAGATCCATCAATTCTGCTCTTCCTCAGCAGCACACATCAGCCAGACAGTTGCCTTAAAGGGACAGTGGAGGATTAGCCAGTGGTGCAGAGCTGGCTATGCCACTCTTCCTGCCTCCAGGTAGGGGACTGTTAAGGGTTAGGAGGGATTGGGGCAGAATGCCCTTAAACTATTTTAAACAATGCCAGGGGCCATTTCAGCCAGTAGCCAGCCCAGGCTTGGAAAAAGCAAAAAGGTGATTCACAAGAGAATATGAGCTCTGCACTGCTGGAGATCTACTCCACAGCACTATTTGTGAAGTACGGTGCTATTAAACCAGAGTAAGGATGTCAGAATCTCTCTCCATGATTGCTTGGGAAGATGTTTATACTTGTTGAATAGTTCCTCTTCACTCTGGAATCCACTTAGCCAGGTCCTTAGCTGATGTAAACTGGCTTCAGTGGAACTATGCTGATTTACACCAGCTGATAGTCTGACCTATACCAAGTAACTGGCCATAAGAGTACTGTACTATTTACATATTTATTTATGCATTCCAAACTATTTATTTATGAATTCCAAACTATTTAATTCAACACGAATCAGTTTCTAAAATATGAAATTAGTTATTTGAAGTAATTCTCGACTGATAAAAATAGTCATTTGTCTAGACTATGATGTGAAACACTCCAGCTTAATATAAGAAAATATTGTAGTATACTACCAAACAGTTTTGTTTTATAATGGCCGATAAGCCTACTAAAGTCTAACCAACTCTATAAAGCTAGATATGTCTACTCATACTAACTTTATTTTGTTTACCTGTGTAGTGCAGTGTGATAATGTGAGTGGGCAAACCAAGAGTTGTTTTCCTTTTACAGAGGAAAATTTGGTGTGCTCCATTTCATAACTTTGAGAGAACAAGATTAACATTCAGCATTGCTTACAGGAATGTTTTCAATGGATTGTCATATATGCCATTTACTAACCATTCACCTGAAGGATGTGGGTCTGATACAGCTCTTCATAGCCGTAGGCATGACAGGTGTAATTGCCCATGTGAATAGTTGTTACCTTGGTGATGTAGAGAGAATCATCTTCTCCAAAATCCTATAGATAACAAAAGACAAGAAAGAGGCCTTATTTAGCAAATTTATTTTAAACATCACACAAGACTAAGCTGTCTTTTTCAGCTTGTTTTGATAGGATCTCAACTTGGCAACACAGCTTGAATTTTCAATAGCAAGTTTTGGAGTTCACAAATCAGCGTTTGGGAGGGAATGAGTGACAATTTAAAGCTAAAGTAATGCAGCTAAAGTCATTCAATCGAGAGTGTGAACTTTTCTGCTTGTTGTTAATAAGATGCTCTATGCTTGTAAAAAGATGACAATCTCCAGCCATCTATCAGTAATTTATAGTAGAATTTAATATCCGTCTACTTACTCCAGTTATAACGCAGGCTCCAACTTCTGGATGAGTTAGAGATTGTCTTAATTTATGCTGATTGCTAACACAATACACCATGACCTAGAGTCTAGATGAGAAAGAATTGAAACTATCTGTCAGTTATCTACAAAACACCTTATGTCAAAAAGGATTTCAAAAACAGCCTAGTTAGGAGTTAAGGAGAAAAAAAAGCATTTCTTTCAAAAAAATGTTTTGATTTTTTTAAATTGGTTATGTGTCTTTTCCCTAGCTCTTATCTGCAGCAGCTTTACTTATATTTTATCCATATGTAATATAAAATGAAAGTTATCCCAAAGAAGTTTAGACTCCCATGACTTTGTTGTTAGGTTTGGATATCTGGATATTTTGTCCTTATGCTCTGCTTATTAAGTTATTGCAAGTGATCCCAAACAGGACTATATTGGAGAATAACATACACAGTAGCATCTTTTCTCGTTTCATTAGCATTCAGGCTTCTGCTGCTCTGAAAAGTTTATACTTTTATGCAAAACCCAGAAGGAAACACTTAAAAACCACAGTTAATTAGCTTAAAGAATGATTTTTCCTTAATTAGCTCAATGCATGAAGCATGTTAAATGAAATTCTTTGCAGAATGTCACTGGAGAAGTACAGTAAAATTCCATGCTATGTAAGAAGAGGAAAACAAAATAATACAACAGGATGAATAATAAATAGGGATGCAAAATTACTCCACTGGTCAAAACCCAAGAACGTTTTACCAAACTCCAAATATGGATGCAGGAAGGAAAATTATATATTCAGTATGTATCAGGAAAATCCCTACAGGAAATTTTATATCAGTTATGCCATTCAAATTAAGGGGCTAAGTTCTGTTTCATGCATCAAACTCTCATGTAAGTGAGCGTGGTGGAAATCTGTGTAGGTCAAATATATGTCTTTGTTCAAGACCAGTAAAGACAGTTTCAAAGGGGATGGGACAGATGCATCCAATGCTGTCCCCAAATCCACATGCCTGGAGGTGCTGAGGGAAGCTAAGGATTCACAGTCAGCAAGCTTTACCCCTGAGCAAGCTCTTCATCCAAATCCTTCCATCCACAGCTACTGGGAAGGAGGCTTCTATGATCTCCCCCTGAAGGACTGCCAACCCCAAGTGTTTCAGAAATTGAGTCAGGACCTCACTCTTCCCCCCGCAAAAAATCATGAGCCTGGCTTTAAAATAATGAGATTAAAAATAACATACAACAAAATTGAATTTTTTATTTGTCTTCTGGTTTCTGAGCCCTCAGTGTGCTGTTGTTTCATGTTATAAAGATGTTTCTCTGCAACCATGTGGATTAGAATCTTACTTTATTAAAAAATGAAAGCTGAGATTCTCATTCAATCTCTTGATTCCAGCATCTGGGGCTTAAAAATCAGCAGCTAGAGTTTACAGAAAAACACTGCTACTAACTCTTTTTAATCTCTCTTCCTGAACCCCACCAGGCACCAATAAGGCTATCAATCAGTGGCAGACCATCAGTGGGTAGATAATGTAGCTCTGTTAGTTTTTTTACTGATTACAAGATGGAATAAGGTAAGTGCATGATGCCTGAATGGAGCTTGCCAGTGGGATTAACATACTCCTGATCATGCTCTTTAATGCCTACAAGTCTCACAAGTGACAGAATAACTGTGGACATGGCTACTGTTATTTCTGCTAGCATGACCTTAGCACATAACCTAGTTTTGCCAATGCTCCTTTACAAAGTTGTGTGTCTCCTTCAATTTTTTTGTCTGCCTATTCAAACATCTGCTCAGAATTTGACCCTATGTTGAAATCCTAACCTCAATGAAGGCAATGGGAATTTTGCCATTGACTTCAGTGGAGCCAGTGTTTCACCTTAAAAGTTTAGCCTCATCTATTGGAAATAGCTAATGGAAAGTTAGGGCCTGAACTTGCAAAGCACAGTGCATTGATCATTCCCACTGAGATCAATCACTGTCTTATATCATAAATCTGTATTCAGGGGAAAATGTATACAATTTCCAAAGTCCTATCTAACAATATAACATGCAAGATACAACTCAGCAAATTGTACTGCATGACTCCTAGAAACTAGGCCATTTGTGTTGTAGCAAAGATTTATTTTAGGTAATCTATATGCTGAGACTTATTCAGGTAAAGTGCAAACTCAGGCCACAGTTCCAAAGGACAGAAGTAAATCTATATACAGTAGATTCACATACCTCCTCTGAATTTGGCAGAAAGAAGACTAGAATCCACATCTCTTATCTGTCCCAGGTGAGTGCCACAATTATCAGGCTAAAGAGTCATTCTTTCTCTCTTTCGCTCAATGAATATTCATGTATTTATACAAGATGGAACAGCTTCAATGGGGAGACTGACTGCTACCTCCCTCTCCCCCAAATAGACTATAGTCTGCTGGTTTGGGCTCTCACCTAGGAAGCGTGTATCTGAGTTCAAGTCCCTGCTCCAGAGTAGGAATTCAAACCTGGGTCCTAACCGCTGGGTAAAGTGTCCTAACCGCTGGGTAAAGGTTATAAATACACATGCCAAACATTTTCAGAACAGAGCCAAATATTTTCCTTTTTTCAGATTGCTGGCCAAACTGAAAAATCAACTATTCACTCAGATCTAGGTGGCAACCAGGTTTTTTAAAAAAAATTGCCAGATAAGCCATCTGCATATTTATATAGGATATTTAACATTTTTGAAAGCTAATCCTAGACGCAGCTCAAACTGAGTATAGATCAATAAAAGTAAGATGGCTACTTTTATGGAATGATTTATAAGGAGCTATAGAAAAACAAGACAATAAAATATTTTTTTCAAGTGATGTTTCCCGATAGCCATTTCTGAATAATGTTTTAAATGTTTGGTTGGTGCTCTGTAATTGTCTTCTTTATGAATGATTTATTTTCTGTGATACATACAAATGTATTCATACAAGCAAAGATCCTTCCAAAAACAAACAGATGCAAGATTATACTATTATTCCACTCTTCAAATATATTGTTCCTCTAAAGAAAAGTTCTTTTCTTAAAAGCATGGTTTTTTACTTTTAAAAGCTATTTTCTGGTTCTTAATAAAGAAGGTTATCTTATGATTAAGATAATATCATGCTTTAATGTCAAACACAGTGGGGTAATATTTGCAGTGTGTAGGCTGTTCTGCATATACAGTAAATCCCCATGACTGAAGATAAAAGCATTACTCGGGATGACCGATATCAAGATCTGGGAGTATTACATTCTATCCCGATGCTATATATTGTCTACAGAAAGAATATTGTATTTTGTAACATTAACGACTGCTTTTTGCATCTTATCGTTTCTCTTTCTTGTTCCCTAGGGATGTGATCAGTTAGTACATCAGGATTTTACATTTACATATACACATTGTAACAAATAGGGAATATCTGTATTGTTTATGAATATGATGTATATTCTGTGTGCTAATGATGGGTTATTTGCTATGGAGTTAGAGCAAAAAGGCGTTGTTAAAGGATCCAAGGAAGAAAGGTAAAACAATGGCCTAGATAAGGAGCATCCCAACAAACAATCTAACCCAATGGCCGGGTTACAATCACCAAAAGGTGACTTCTAAATCACAAACCTGGTGACACAGCTCTTTTGCCAAGGTTGAGAAGAGAGAGATCAAGGAAACTAAACCATTACAGGACCCCGGGCCTAGAAAAGGGAAAGGATTTGGGTGAGCTAAGAAGGTCTGTCCAGCGAGAGCACACAGGTGTGCAAAGCAACACACAGACAGAGAGGGCATACTGAGACCAGGACAGTCTGCTTCTCCCAGCCAGAGATGGAGTTTGGCTGACCTGAGGGGAACTTATAGAAGCTGTTAGGAAAGATTAAAGTGTAAGTAAGTCCCATGTATATAGGCCTCTGATTCATGTTATCCCTTTGCTCTATGTGCTTTGCATGAATGAATAAATGTTGGGGGAATGAATAAACACTGCTTTGCTTTAAAGACACAGTTTTTGAGTCGCTTGAATCAGCTCACAGGTCAAAGGTCCCTGAAGTGAAAGGGCTTACAGGTGCCTAACACAGTTGGGCCTGTTACGTTAACATGGTTGAAAAACAGAGGGACTACAGCTTAGAGAGCCAGTCTAGGAGCGTCTGGTTCCAACAGTGAGGTACAGGAAACCAAGCACCTCAGGGGGGTTAAGGTGCCATTTGCCCAAGAACTGTGATACGCACACACATACACACACGCATCCACCCATATCAGAAGAACACTATTTAGGTTGCAAAGTCAAGCACTGAAAGTTAGGTAATGCCAGAATTAAGGTTGCCTTTGTATGTGGAACGATGTGATAATCTCATTATAAAACAACTGTTAAATGTTCTAGTAAAAACCTTTGTTTTTCAGCAGGTTCATGATAAATTCAAGCAGTGACAGATGCTACATTCTACAGCCTGTATCACTTTCCCCCTCTTTGAAATAAAAAAAGCTGTACTCTCTAGTGAGTATCATTTACATTTTGCAGTTACCCTTCAAATAAAGGATTGATAATTCAATCTCTGAATACATTCAAACTTTGCAAAATTAAAAGCCAGTGTTTTAAATTGCTCAGAGCGTGGTAGTATATTTAGCAATCTTCAAAAGTCATTATCACACAGTCAATTTTAAAACAAAACTATTCTAGACAAATGACACATGCCTTCTCTGCATTCCATTTCCTTTCCATCTGTACTGATTACCAAGGTATTGATCTCTCTAAACAAAACAGCTTTCATGTTTATTTATCCTACTCCTCCTTCCCAATACATTCATTGATATTATGATCTGCTATGGGTCTGAGACACCACACTTAGAGATGTGTAAAATGATGTTTGTAAATTCAGTTCACATTTTGCTTTAGGTGAAACAATTTCATTCACAATCCAATATATGATTGTAATGTCACAAGTCCTGTACTGCTGCATCAGTGAATGAAGCTGAAAGGGAATGAGTAGAAAACTTTGACTCATTGGGTTCAATCCCCAAAGTGACACATCTCTTTGCTTATGCACCTAGGAGCAGGTGGAGGAAAGTTCAAAGAAAGCATTGACATTTTCTGGCTTCCAATCCTGGAGGGCAGTTTGGCCCACTGTACATATTAGAGTAGGTTCACGGCTGCTTCACATGTACACACTTCTTAGACTGAGCTGGGAGGACTGGATGGCATAGAACAAGCTACACCAACTCAGGGTCACCTAAATCTCTTTTTCACACACACATTCACATTGTGTGGACAGACCAGAAATGCACATCATGTACTATTATAATTATGTATTGAACAGTCTTAGTGTGCCAGGTGCTGAAGAAAGCATACACAAACTCCTGGTTCTTTTACCCATGCCTCTCATTTTTGAGACATTTTGAGTCATTTTGCGCTGATGCAGGATCAAGTATACCTAGACCATCCCTGACAGGTGTTTGTCTAACTGGTTCTTAAAACGGTCCAAGGATGGGGATTCCACAGCTTCCCTTGGTAGCCTAGTCCAGAGCTTAACTACTTGTAGAGTTAGAAATGTTTTCCTAATACCTAATTCAAATCTCCCTTGCTGCAGATTAAGCCCTTTGCTTCTTGTTCTATCTTCATAATCTTTAGTATGGCCTTCCTTTAGGATCCTCCTCACACACTGTGAACCACTAGATGTGGGCCTTGGCATGGTGAGAGGAATGCCTTCACCAAACTATTCTGTCACAGCATTTAGGCTTATCACATTGTGGTCTCACCTCACAGCAGGGACAAATTTTGTGCACATCTTTCTTTAGTGGGTTATTGCTGAAATAGTGTATTAAAGATGGATTTGAATGTGGTCTGGGTGATCACTTTCACATGTTTAGTTCTTTCCGTGGTCATGACCCCTTAGCAAAAGGAACAACTGTGGCTCCCCTCTGAAAGAGGGTGGGAATGGATGATGGGGCTCACATTGGGGTTATGAACTGCTCTGTGCTGTGTGGGCCACTGCCCTGCTCAAACGTCCTGTGTGACAGGGCAGGTATGGTGGGCCATAAGAGAGGGGCCAGGCAGATCCAGTGCTATATAATTCGGACCTCTGGGAGTGGGGGCAGCTTTAGTGAAATATAGAACTACTTCAGCCATTTAGAATGGCTCTGCAGATTCAGGGGGATTCTGCCTTCTGCCTTCCTCCTGCATACTTAACCAAGGCCTGGTCTGGGTACTTGAGCTAGATGCTAGGCTAACGTAACAAGGATGCAGAGGGAGCTCCAAGTTACAAATACAGTTCTGGCTTTGGATTTTGAACACCCGCAAGTATAGTCTTTGCTGGTTTGCCGATTGTAAAGATTTGTACACCTTCAGTCAGGGTTTGAATTTTTAATCCACCCAAACTTCAGAGCAGATCAGACCTGAGGGTCTGGTTTGAGCCCAGCTCTATTTATAATGTTTGTGTGTGAAAATGTCTGGATTGTCTAAAATGCTTCATCTTGCTGCCTTATCTATCTAGTGAAAACATGATGTGCTCCACACCTCTCTCATTGACCCAGAGTTTGAAATTCTACTCATACTTGATTTTAACTAGCATCAGCTTCCCACAGCTGATAAACACCTGTCTAAAGGGTGACTGAAGAGGCCCTGTAGATTTCTAATTTGATGATGATAAAGAGCTACCATTGCCAGTAATTACCTACAGCTGTCAAAGGGGTTGATATCAAGCCCTGGCAAGACATACAACCTCAGCTAATGATATTCTTGTCATATTAGTCCATCAGAACTTATATGATATGAAATATCCCTACAAAAGCAAGAACAAAGCATCATCATTCGAGCTGTTAAATGCATGTCATAGACCAGATGGGACATGACTTCCTGTCCCCCGTCTCTCTAGAACTGAGCTTTTTCAAAATCATTGTTTATAGCATCTCAGGGTTAATTTTATGCAATATATGTATCACTACAGGGAAAGAAACAGTGTCATAATTTATTGATGACCAATATTGTGATTAAAATTTGGTTAAATCATTTTTTTTTTTTTTGTATTCTGAAAATCTTGCATGATCCTCAGAGTCCCAGGAATAGCCATCTGATAACGTTTAAAACAAAACGTATCCAAGCATTTAATGAGATTATTATAATGCAAACTCTACGCTTATCACTTTGAAAATGATTTCTCCATCCTAACCAAATGTCTCATCTTTTTTACAATAGATTCATGAGTGAGTCATATGAAAACTAAATTAGTCATGGACTCTTAAATCACTTTCTTTCACTCTTTTAATATTTCATTTCCAGAGACAAGCTGAGAACTTATGCTTCATTAGAATTAGTTGTTCTTGGCTTTACACATGCTTATTGTGACAGATATTGCAATTTCCTGCAATATCTTTGGGAGATCTTACTCTATTAACTTTATGTATTGTTGTGAGCCAGGGATTGCATGTAATTCCCTGGGGGAGAGTCACCCCAGCCCTTCAGGGACTAAGAACAGTGAAGGATGATTAGGCAAATTCACTCAGGTTGCAACACCTCCATGGAGGTAGCACTACTTGGGGAGAGACTCATAGACAAACACCTGTCAGGGATGGTGTAGATAATACTTAGTCCTGCCTCAGTGCAGGGAACTGAACTAGGTGACCCCCTATTGAGGTTCCTTCCAGTCCTACATTTCTATGATTCTGTGATGTAAATAAATAAATAGTCTGTGTTTAAACTGACACAGGGCCTTCTTCCTGATCCAGCAAATGGACAGAACCCTCTGTCCAAGGAGGCTGGGGGACAATCCTTCCAAAAGGGTTGTGAAGATTGACACCTATCAGAGCCTGAGGTTGGATTTGGTGGGGATGATCGCTGGTAAGCTCATTAGCAGGCATGTAACATCCATCTGTTCTTGTTTTTAGTATGTTTTCTCTGCCTTGCTTTCACCTTAAGAATAAACATGCTTGCTTAGAAACAGCTGTGTGGTAACTTCTAACTGTTGACGCTTACGTTTTTAATAGCCTTTGATGAGCAAGCAAAGTGCTGATAGAGGCTTGTTTAGGCAGTCTAGTTTGCTGAGAATAACACACTGTAGGCAGGGAACTGTGCAGCCTGGAAAAACCCCAGTCAGGAGGGAGAGACATGTGGGTCTCCCCTCAAGAAAGGAGCCAGCAGCCTTGAGTGGGAGCTCTTGGTGGACCATGGAGGGGAAATACAGGTGCACTTGATGGAGAATTTAGTTTTTCTTTTTCTAGTATTGTATCTTTGTACCTAGTACCCTTGTACCTAGTATTGAACTTTTAGGTGCTACCTCAATACAAATAATAATATTAATTAATTGCTACCCCCCATCCCTCATGCTATTACTGGACTCGACAGTCTTTGGGGTCCAAAGGACAGAGACAGTGAATGTGGATGATCCCTATGCTTCTCCATGCAGGACACGGGAGATCCATGCCTAAAGGGGACCTTCTGCAAATGGATTCAGGAAACAGGGATTTTTTCCCCGACTATATCAGAGCACTCTTGTAATAAGAAGTGACCACTTTTAGACAGCATTCTGTTACAAGAAGGCTATTCCCTCCTTTAATATTACTAATTCCACTAAAAGACAACGTGCCTAATGAAAGGTAGGGGAACTGCCTGAACCACTGATGCAATTTAAGTACCAGATGTAGGAAGGTTCATCTTTCATTTAGGCTCGGCCTCCACCATAAGAGCTTCTGGACCCCCTTCTGGAACTGCTGGGGTTCTAATCCTCTGAAATAATTCCAACACTGGGCTAAACAATTTCTGGACTAGAATGTCTGAGGTTTAGCATAGATGCATGAAGTGGGGATGAGAATGGAAGGCACGTTCTCCCCTGTCTTGCAGCATTGCAAAGTGTGAGGCACTTTTTAGCCAGGGACAACAGAAACCCAAAAGGAGAAAGGGAGAGTTGAGGCACGGGCCTGTTACCACTCCAGAATGACCAGCATAAGGTGCTGAAGAGGGAGCATAACCTGCACTCTTTCAAAGCAGCAGGCGCACTCCCAGAGACATCAGAAATAAATAACAAAGCCCCAAATTCTACTGTTCCTGGCAAAGACATAGGAAGGTTCAAAACCTCTCGTTGATCTAAATTTTCATCATACATGTTGATTTTTTACTGAGAACAAAACGGCCTTATGTCCTAAAACTGCGTGCTTCAAAGGCCCAAATGAACAGCCAGACATTTCTCATGTTGGTATTTCTGTGTTTGCACTAACAACCTATTTAATTTTAGCCTCTGAACCAGAACAGAAATATTCCACTAAAGGCACCAAATAGATACAAGATCTGTGAACCATATTATGATGGCAGTACAAGAGATTATGCACCCTGAAAACATCATAAATATCAATTTTCTATTTAACCTTCACCATCTAGGGCTCTGAAACTGTGAATCTAGTCAGCAGGGATCTTCTTCTAACCATCAAGAAGGCTTATCAGAACTAAATGGGCCGTTGTGGGACATCAAAATACACAGATTTTGTTAACTGCCCCTTGCACCCATGGAGAGGATACATGCAAAAGGGCTTGTCCTGTCAGCCTCTTCTGCTATTTGAACTCTCACAGGGCAGGAACTACAAAACAGAAGCCGAGATCCCCAGGGTCTACATGGGGAAAGATATCCAGAGCTGACAGATGACTACAATTCTGTCATCTTTTAAAACCGTAGACTGCAGTTCATTTGTGTATATATATGCTTGCCTGCTTTAACTTTGGAATAACTCTATCCCAGTTAATAAATCTTTAGATGTTTTTTTACAGGATTGACTACCAGCATTGTCTTTGGTAAGTGATCTAAAGTACAAATTGATCTGGGATACATGACTGCTGTGCTAGAACTGAGAGCAACCTGAGTATTTTGAGATCTTTGGTGTATACACTGTATAGCAACCAACTATCCCTAAGTCCAGCTTGCCTGGGTGGCAAGATAGACTGAAGGGGACTGTCTGTCTGTTCCCCATAGTAAGATTGTTGTGCTTCAGGAGTTCACATTTGTTAGTAGGTTGGGGAAATCTAATTATAGAACACACAGCCAGTTGGGGTCTCTGCCCTGCTTCCTGCAGTCTGTCCTGAGGCTGGCACTTGCAGTCGTGACCACTCCAGACAGTCTGACAGTAGCTAAATGATGGTTTTCAATCTGCAAAAGCTTGCCTTTTTTGTTTTCAATCAAGAAGGTAAGAACTAAAATGTTCTACTTTGTTGTGAAGCAGTGGAAATGTGATTTCTTTTTACTGGTTTTGCAGGCAGTGTCTCTCGGACTTTTTAAAAATCTTTTCAGTGCTGTGCTTTGTTCAGAACTGATGTGTCTTTAAATGTGATTATTTGCAGCTGATGAGCATGACAGCCCATGTTAGTCATTGCAGATGGCTGCATATAACCGGAAGTGCCTTGAGTTTCTGAAGTGATGTACTGTACCATCTCATGATACAGCAGTTGAATCATTAGGAGAAAACACTGGCCTTAATTTTTAAAACTGGGGGTGACTAAAATCAGGCATATATTTAAGCACCTAAAAAGTAGCTTGATTTTCAGAGGTGCTGAGCCAACGACTCCCATCGCAGCTGTGGGTCCATATAAAAATCAGGCCACATATTTATGTGTCAAATTGTGGAGTTAAGCGCAAATTTGAAAATGTATGCCTCTGATCTCAAAATTGCAGTGAAAGGCATGAAAGCTGAAGAAAGTATGGAGAAAAGATCAGTTATGTAATACTGATACAGTATGATCAGAAATGCAATAATTTAATGTTATGTAAAACCAGTATCATATATAAAAGTCTTTCAGACTTCTGGGTTTTCTCAACATGAAATGTTTGAAAGGGTGCCATTGTGTCTATTCCAATATCTATTTTATAGGGTGAGTGGTGCTAGAGGCTGTTCTGAAGGTCAACAAATTGAATCTTTGAAGAGCTATTTTGCAAGTGACTACTAGGGATACTCTTGTAAAACCAGTGAGCTGGCTGAAGCCCAACCCAGACAAGATGGAGGTGATGCTGGTGGGAAAGGGGAAACACTAAAGAATTGTTCCCAGTCTTGGGAGCGGTGCCTTCCCTTTGCAAAGGGGCTTCTCAGTCTTGGGGGGGAGGTACCTTGGATCCCGACTAGCTGCTGAATCTCCAGTTAGCAGCAGTGACTGGAAGTATTTTTTTCACTTTGCCTGGCTAAAAGATTGCAGACTTTTGTCTCTGATCCAGACTTCATAACAACTACAGTGGTAACTGGCAATCAAGTAGCTAGCAGGAATGAAAAATTCCCAGATTGATAACCTTCTTGAGGAAGATTAAACTACTGCAGTGCACTCTATATGGGGTTACTGCTGAAGACAACTTCGAAACTGCACTCATTTTATATATTTTATCCCTCTTATTTGTCTCCTTTCTAAGGTAAACAATCCCCATCTTTTAACCTCTCTTCACGAGAGAGTTTTCCCATTATATTCATCATCCTGTTCTAAACTTGCTCATATTCTGTAACCTCTGTTTGAGATGAGATGACCAGAACTGCACACAGTACTCCAGATGAGGGAATGCCATCACTTTATAAAATAGCATTATAATCTCACACATTTTCAGAGTAAGAATATCAAAAAGAGTGAAAAGTGTTGAATGAAAGGTTTGTTATTTTTTTTTTAAATCCAATTTAATAAAAAAACCATAATGCTAGAGGGTTATTTAGAATTGCTAGTAGACAGCTCTATAAAAGGAAAAACTGGGGGCATAATGGAGAGTTTAGCACGTGCGCTGTTTTCCTGATAACTCCTGTCCTGCTGTACTTGTCACAAAATAGACTAATTGACACACACAAGCTATAGTTAACAGATTATATGCTGCATTTTGTTAACTCCTGGGAGCATGTTCTTTAAGGGAAATTATTGATTTTTCATCAAACAACTAGAAAGATTAGTCACAAACTAGCTGTTAAGTACTCCTGCTTCCTTGCATTTAATTCCCTGGTCTTCAACAAGGAAGCAATGAACTTTTGGGGTTTGCCTTTGTCCCTAAATCAAATCTTCAGACAACACATAACTTTCATTCTATCCAGCATCAGAATCAAACCTATATATTACTAATATGTTATTAAAAAAACCCAACATATTTTTGAACTAATAGGGATTTAAATGAAACTGTACAGATTAATGTGAAATGAGTAATAGAAGGCAGAGATTAATTTATGTATTAGCTACCTATGTGTTACTTGACAAGCCAACAAGTTCTTGTCTTCTTGGATTCTGCAGTCCATTTGTGACAATTAAATTGTGAACCCAATTCTTTGCATATCTTTTCTTTCCATATTTCTGGAGGAGACACAGTTATTTTATAAATTTAGATAAATTCCACGTCTCTACTGAAACAGAAGAGTTTAAAACCATTCTGTGTACCAGTTCTTTACATAGACCAATATGAAACAGCTCTGGAGATGCTATAAATGTAGTGAGGCCTATAACTTGATTTATTATATTTTGGACTAAGGAGTGGTTTCCTAATTAAATATATTAGCAAAAGCTCTGATTGTTTTTGGAGAGCAAAATGATACATTTTAGAAATAAAACAACTTAATTGTTTAAATCTTTATAATTAGATGACCTGTTATTGCTATACATCTCAACTATACATCTCAATTAAGGGTCAAATATAAAAAATACATTTTCTTTATAAGAAAATTGATGCAACTTATACTTCATAGTCACAAAGATTTTCCTTATGGTTAAATATTATTTTGGTGTTTAAGGCACTCCTGAATGTTTGCAAGGGGGAAAAAAAACATTTAATTACAAGTGTCATTAGGATGGCATTTTGTAATAGCTATGTGACTGAATTCATTAACAGAGCTCTTATCAGATAAGACCAGGCAAATTATTATTGTGTTACTAATGAAAGCTTCTAATTAAATAAGCAGCAAAAAGTGATTAATATTTTGTTGCCAATAAAAATGTCTCAAAAATATTATAAAGAAAAAGGGCATATAAATAAGAAGTTTCTTTTTTAATCTTCTAGTTTTAGTTTCTATGTAAATTCAGGATTAATTCAGTCTTTTCTTGTGTGTCTTTCTCAATTCCTATTTGATTTAGATCATATTTCTATCTTCTCACAGTACATTTATCAAGAGACTGAACAGAACAGTAAAATACAGCTAAATCACTTAGTCATAGAGTATTCCTAGTTCTATACCAAAGCTTGCTGGAAGGATTCTGATTACCACTCCTGGTCGTGTTTATATTTTGATGTGGTTCCCTGTATAACCATTAGTAGTTAGAGGAAGGAGCGTTTAATTGAAGTATAAAATGTGGGTTTTTTAAAGTACATGAAGATCCAGTAGGTTTGTGTGCAATTGCAACTGTGCCAGAAGCAAGGAGATTTCCTTGAAGTTAAAAAGGTACAATTAATCTCCTGCTGCATTTCCAATTAGCCAAATTGCTAACCTGATTGTGAAAAGCAGAAATGCAATTGAATTTCTGCTTCAGGCATACTAAAAGAAAAAACTGAAGTAATTTAATTAACTGACTTCAAGTATATTAAGAAGCATAATGTCTTTGCTTTCTTTCCCCCAATGCTTTTAAATAGAACATTGAATAATGTGAATTTCAGTACTCACAAGAGACAGTGCAAAGCATCAGAGTCAACCTTTAAACTGTCTAATGTAGCCCAAATCCAACTGGAGCAGTGGTGCACAAATATCTGAAAGATATTTCACCCATATCGCAAACCTGAATGGCAAACATTGCTAGTCTTTCCAGTTCCATGTGCTCAGTGAATTCACTCAAGAAACACCTATGCACTTGTACCAAGGTGCAACATCATCATCTCAAATGCAACTTCATGTTGCTTGGGATGCAATGTTGCAAGATTGTGACAAAATGGAATGACCTTGGGAAGTGGTGTCATGCCAGCATGCCACGGTTTGTGCAGAGCACGGAGCAGCAAAGGAAGTGATGCTAAATTCTGGAAACACCTGCAGAGACTGGTGCCTCGTTTTCAGAAATGAGCAGCACGGACACACTGAGGCTTCATATGTTCACATCCCAGTTCCATACCTGACGAATGGGCTGAGAATGACAATTTTATGGACATGAGATTCCCCCACTCGGAGAAAGCTGATTAAATGGCGTATAGGGAGGGTGTAAGACTTGCAGCCAGTTTCCACAGATTTTCCCTACACTTAGATGATAGTTATTGAGAGGTATCTATTAGTAAATGGTGACTTTCAAGTGGCAACCACTGTATTCATCCTTCAGATATCCTCCTCCTGACCAGTGCTTGAAACACACAGCCTCTCCCCAACTGCTAGAGGATGTATGTGAACCCACAGGGTCCATTAGATTATTCTGATAAAGGGCTTGAGGTGAAAGATAATTCCAAAATCTACTGGGTGACATCACTAAAAACAAGAAAAAATAATACAGATGGCAGTGGAGTATAAGAAGCAATAAAAGCCTTCAGAGGTTAGTTAAAGGAAAAGATGCTGAGGTGTTAAATGGCTGCAAAAGTTGTTTACTACAATACCATGCGTTAGATGGCAAGATAAAAAAGATAGCAAACTGTAACATAAAACATTAAAATGGAAAAAATAGATGTTGCTTCTCCTCCATGTAAGTCTTTGAAAGTGCCATTTTGCTAAACTTTCCAGTGATATTCCCTTAGGAAGAGGCCTACCAGCATGAATAACTGAGAATAGAGACAGTTTTAAAAAATGAATGATTGTTTGAGGTCAGGTCCAAAGTGAATTACTAGTCAAAGGAGTGATGGATTGTACAGAAATGATTCTATTTATGTATTAGGACATATTTTCTCTTAACATTGAAATAAAAGTTTTGTTTAACTAACCAATACCAGGCATGGTTGTAAATCATGTTTACCAAGAGTCCACCTGTCCCAGTGCTAAACTTTTGTGATTTAAAAAGGAGTGAAAGTGTAATGGATTTTGAAAGTTTTTTCTTAAGTATTCTAATTAATATATCAAAATTTAGCTAAAACCTAAAACCAAACACCTTCTAATTTAAGGGTGTGCTGGAATTTAAATTCCTGGACTTTGATTTTGGTTCCAGGTCACCTGCAAAATCAAAAGGGGTCTCCAGTGTGGATGTGGCCAACATCTCCTAAGAACACCTGATCTCATGGATTCCCCCTATTTTAGGCTGAAACCAACTCTGAAACATGAGAATTCAAAGTAGCTGAACCTGAAGCTTAGCCCTAGTTTAACCTTAAGCATGATCACTAAATCCTAGTCTAAACCTCATCCAGAGCTGGACATTAAAACAGTTTTCTCAGACCATAACTAGTGAAAATTATTGCGAAAAAAGTCTGTTATGGACTCGCGATTAACATGACACTGATCTTATGATTAAACTAAACTAAACACTTTGAGATATGCAGCCTTCACCTCCTTCAAAAAATAAGCCTAGTCTATGTCCAGAAATAGGTCTAATTCGAGAAGAATATTTGTACAAAATAGAAAACACATAGTAATTCATTAACAAAATCACTCTGCATTTTGTTATGTCACTTTCCTGCTATAATTTTGAAAGCCACAATCTTGCACTTAGTATCTTGGCACAATTCCATGTGATTGTACTGCCAATGACCAAAAGTGGTTATTCACATCATACCTCTGAAGGACATCTATAAGAAATCAGGTCAGGTATACTGACTTCTGGCTAGCTTTGCTATCCTGCCTGTCTTTGTGAAAGTTTCTCTCCATTCCTATGTTAATATTATAGCAATATGCTGCTGGTTTCAGGTTGCATTTCAATGTCATGTTCCAGATGGCAAGAAGAATTACACTTGAAAAGGGTAGCACTTGCTTTGATGGAAAGAACAGAATGTTTAGAAAGGTGGACTTAGCCAATTTGTGCTTACAATAAAATAGTCTTGAGGCATACAAGATTGAGATTTCTCTCATCTAGCACACATATGCACTCACACACAGAGAGAAAATTTTCCTAAAGTGACAAAGAAAAATGCAATATTAATACTAATACAAAATGCAGCGTTCACTTATATCCTGTACTTTGTAGTTTTCATTTTTTAATGCAGAGAGCAAAACAATGGTTTATCTACATTTCAGCACTCCAGGTTCCACAACAATTTAGTAAGATATAATATTGTATATACCAGTTCTTAACCTAAATTAATAAATATTAGAATTAACAAGAGCTGAACAAAAATATGCATCAACTAAAATTGTTCTGTAATTAAAATAAACCTGATTTATCGTGTATTTTAATGGAAAGAAAAAAGAAATAGGGACCATATTTTCTGTAAACTATTTCCCACCCTTTCTAAAATGAAATGTTATAACATTTATTCAGATATTTTCTTTAATATAGTCTAGAACTCACCAAGTTAATGTAAAAAAGCACAATTACAATTGTAATTAATTAATTGTAATTAATTAAATTGTAATTTAAATTGTAATTTAAATAAAAGCACAAACAAAGCAAGCAGCTTAGCCCACATATTCATAACTAGGCATCAAACAAGCATAGTAGGACGAGTTAATAGATACACGCATTCCTTCCTGGATAGACATTGCCGTGCCTGATAGAACGAGCTGAAACTTCAAACTTCCCAACAATCAACCAGTAGCCAATGAAAAATTTAGCCCTGATCATCCCAAAATATAAATGGAGAGTGGGAGAAAAGAAGGTTAAAATGTATTATTTGACTGGATGTATAGGAGAGATTTCAGTCATCCACAGACTTGTGGTTTCCCATGACGGCTAGATATGTTTCTTCTAACTGGGAACAAAATGGCTGGGAGATTCGTGGTTTATGTAGCCAGTTTGCCCATGATTTTAAGGGCACCAAAAGACCCTCGGTCTCATTAGACATTCATGAGGGATGCAATGGTGGTGGTAGGTGTTATTGTACTACGTTACCCATCCTCTCAGCTGTTTATTTTGTCTTTTCCTCCCTACTCATAGTCCATACTGAAGCAAAATATGATGCCATCTGCCAATGTTCCATTATAATAATGAAATAAAACAGATCACTTAAAACTATTGTCATTTTTTAAAATGAAGTCATACTCAATCCACTAGAAAGAAAATTACAATCACAATTCAGGACTTACGTTGATATCTTCCAAATCTAGGAAGTTCAGTGTGACTCCATTGCGTTTCCAGATAATTGGGGGCCTAAGGGTTCCATGGATGGCACAGGTCAATACAGCGCTCAATCCAACTGTTACTGTGGTAATGCTAACCTTGTGTTCTTCAGGAAGAGTGAGTTGAACCACCTCTGCAAAAAGTAAGGAAATAAAGGAAGAAATTATTGATACCAAAATGAAGTTATTTTCCCGTTGATTCTTTGGGAAGATTTCAGCTTTGAAAAGATATACACACTGAAAAGGATCAGCCCAAGAAACAAAGCAAAATAGGATACATGGCAATGAAATCTTCTATTATAACCTAATTCCCTAGTTCATGCTCTCTGGATGTCAGACAACTTCCATGCTGATTAAAGAAAAGCATTGATATCAGACATGCTTATTTCCACCCTGAAGAAGCAGAATTAAAATTACATATACCGCAGAAACAAAGTAATATTTTAATTTCATTTTTGAGTAAACCTTGCTGTTTTGAATTTTGCAATCTGGAGGCTACCAGTAAAAAAAATCAAATAAAATTTACCAAATATTACATTGCATGTGAGATATCACTTTTTCCCTCTACTAAGAAATTGCAATGTCATTCCTATATTTTATTGAATTTAACATTTTAATTTATGCCTACATGTAAAACAAGCGCTTAGTTCATGCTCTAGGCACCGATAATATTTCTTTAAAACCACAAAAATGTCATACTGTTTTCCTGGCCAATGGTTTATAAAGTTGTCTCCGCATATTTTGCCATGTATGGCTGCATGTATAGGGAAGACATTGGATGTTAGAATTACTGCCGAAACAGATAGTCATTATTAGACATTTCAACAAGAGTGAGCAAGCAGCAGGGCAATCAAGCTGCACTGTCATCAGAACTGCAAAAGTCACAATTTTATCTTTCTCATGATGTTTTCTTTTCTTGGCCCTATTCACAAGGCTCTTACAAGAACAAACCTTTGAAGCTATGTCACATTTAAATGCTCAAAACTGGGCTTTCAAGTTAATAGCCCATTAAAATGAATGTGGAAAGTTCAGCCCCACTTTTGGGGCTTCAGACTCTGACTGCAGAACAAACGAGGCAGCAGTGCATTGATTTAGAGAACTCCTACATCTATGGAATTCAGACGTCAGACGTCTTCTGGGCTTGTGCATTCCATTGCTGAACAGTTGCTGTATAATGCTAACTGAAAGGCTGCCAGGAAGGAAACAGCAAAACAAGTTTTTTTTTTAAGCACCAACATTGACATGGAAATAAAATCTTGTGAAGACACGGGTGTCTCATCACGATTAACTAACGAGAGTTATCAGAACTGGAATTTGATTCAGATAACACCACTTCCCCCTGAAACCTGTCTCTTCTCTGGAGGCAATATCAGGAGTATTGAAACATTAAGTACTTTTCTTCATTTTGACAGCTGTGGGGATAATTTAAGTGAGACTGTTAAAGTGGGTACATTAGACATACGACATGGGCCTTTCACTAGGTAGCTGAATGGCCATGAAAAATCAAGAACAATATTACAACCACACGTTACTGAGGTTCTAGACAATCTGGAATTTGTAAAGAAGACATTAGTAGGAAAATACCCACTTCACCCTTCATGGGTGTCAGGGCTGATTAGTTTTTGTCAGAAACTTTGATTAGAAACTGAATTACTGGATCATTTATTTGCATACCCTCTGCTGTCTGAGTGCCTTTTTCCTTTATTCACATCCACAGAAATTAACTAGCTGGAGTGAAATGAAGATAAAAGGAACTGATACTGCCTAGGTCATACATTTTGGGAAAAGTTTATTTTGACCAGTGCCCAAGTTGGGGTGAGCCAATCTATTTCCCCCCAATGCTTACTTCAGTTGGCAACATAAACATCGACCACTCTTTCCCTTTCCCCATTCCAATTAGTGAAATCCATCCCTGTGCAGAGGGCCAGCACAAGTCATCTAATAGAAATTAAATAAACCTTATGTGATGCATATGCCTTCTTCTGGCCCTCTGAAGAGGGATGAACTTCATGTAATCTGAATACTCCTTTTCACCATAGCGACTAACATCCTAGAAAACTACAGGGAAGACATGGTCGTGATTTCCCCAACTGGTGAAAATCTTTATAAGGAAAATCTTTTGCACTGCTTCTGTTAAAGATACAATGTTCTCCTTTACTTTGACTTATATCCTGCAATATGCTAAATAAAAAGGAAAACAGCCTCTATCTTTGCAACCTATGCATAAACATAAACACTATATTCCATTTCTTTTAATTTCTTCTGACTTTTTCATTTTCAATGGCTCCTTTTAAGAAATTAACTTACGTTAACTTTTCTGCCTTAGCAGGCTCTCTCTCTCTGGTAGCATTGGGAAGACCAAAAGGATTCACTTCATACGCTCACACTGCTTGTCAATCAATCAAACTGATTGTGAACACTTGTGTGCAAAGGCCTTTCAGGTGGTTAACCTGAAACAATCATCAGCCTCAAGTAGACAGGCACCTCAGAAGAGATGACAGCTACATCCTTCTTGTCCACATTCCCCTCAGCTAAGGAAGAAGGTAATGTAGTGCCTAGAATGCTGCAGATTATGTCCACTGCTTTAAGTCTTAGGCTGATTCAGGACTGTAAAAAATCAATATCACATTTCGTGTTCTGTGCAAGAGATCAGACCTTCTTCCACTTCATATTCTTAGTGCTGATTTAGAAACAGCACAAACTGTAGGCAAGAAAGAGTAGCTATAAAAATTATATTAGGCTGAATTATTATCATTATTTGGATTACAGTAGTGCCTAGAGATCTCAACTGGGATCAGGGTCTCATTATGCTGGGGAACTGTACAGATACATAGTAAACAACATTTCCTGCCTAAAGAGTTTACAGTCTAGAATAGACTGGAGAGACAAAGAGTAGAAGGGGAAACAGAAGCACAGACAGGTGAAGTGACTTGCCCAATGTCACACAGCAGATCAGTGGCAGAGCTGGGAATAAACCCCAGATCTCCGGAGTCCCAGTTCAGTTTAGTTCTCTGCCTACTGGGCCACACTGCTTCTAAAATCCTTTTGTCCTTATTCACACAAAACTCCAGTTTGTGTCAGCATCTTAGGACTGTACAATATAATTAGTGACTGTGGGACATAACACTACATTCTACCATCATTTCCTCACTTTCTGCCCCGAATACATATCCTGATTATATGCATTAGTATTTTAGCTATTTTTGCATGGAGCACAGACTTCCTTTTATGCATACAGTATTTTGAATGTACTTGACATGATAAACAGCAGTTAATTAGTATAATATGTAGCATGCAGTACAGTTAATAAAGACCATCTTTCCTTGAAGAGAAATGAAATAGAGGATCATTCACTAGAGAATTGGGTTTTATTTCTTATTACATTTTTTCCTTAATCCCATGTGTTATTTCTGACAATGAATTCTATGAAAGACTCCTAAAACCTATCAACATCCTCTTCAGCAGGATTTTTTTGAGCACTTTGCTGAAATAAAAACTAGATTTCTTTGCAAATGATAGCCAAACAGACCTCCATTTTGCATGTTAGAAGTGCATTAGTGGAAAATAGATCCACTTCTAGTAAAGGAGAAAATTGAATAGTGGCCATAATTCAGTGAAATAATATCCATGAGGTCACTTTGAGATTACAACATATAATAAGTACAGATCAATTGAAAAACAAAAACACAATTGATTTTTGTTTTCTCACAGAGTATGTTTGAAAGCACGCTGTTAGTATCACATTAAGTTCTAAATATTTTTACATTAAAGCAGTTATAATTAGTTATGCCTTTAATCATTGCTTTACCAAAGATCTTTATCATTATCCAAGATGTGCTTAAACAACCAGGTTTATTCAGATGCAGCCCATGGGTAAATGGACATAATCAACTTAAAAACTACACTTCTGTGTTAATGTATTTGTTTTTAGCTATTGCTGTTAAAAGTACCAAAAGGAGTAGGGAGAAAAATTGACATTTGTTTCTTTGCTGGTTTTGTAATTGGACAATACTTTGAGTATACTCAGTTTCACTGTACCCCCCTGTTTAGGTCCTGATCCAGCAAAGCACTTGAGCTCACAATTAACTTTAAGAAAGAGGGTAGTCCCAGCAAGTATTAATGTTCGTAGGACTACTCATATGCCTAAAAATAAGTATGTGCTTAAATGTTTTTTTGGAACAGGGCAATAGACAGTTTCCTCTGTTATTTGTGGGTCTTTCACACAACTGCCAAGGGACAAGAAAAACTTAAAAAGATAGGAAAAGATGACTGCAATACCACAAAAAGTAGATGAGAGGACTGTGCCCTCTCAAATTGCATTAAAAAGCAACAACAAAACTCAGCAATAATAAATAATTGAATTATTGTAAGAACAGATTGAAAATTCAGCCTACCTACAATATAGTTGTGGTAGGATGACATGCAAGTTTGGGTGTCAACTGGTTTAACTGAATAATGCAAGTCTAGGATCCATTACAGATAATACAATGCAGCAGATAGGCTTTCATTACTCTAGACTTACCTTTAATACTTAAGTAATGAAACCTGAGCTACTGGATTGGCTTTGGATATTAATGTGGGTTTGGAAATACACTGGTTACCTTAACCGATCAATACATTAAAAAGTAAGATAAATGATTTTCTTTCTTTAACAGAGTAAGTCAAAGTATGCAGTATGGATCCATTTCTGAAATATTCTAGTTGGTAGACAGTGATATTCTAGATGTTTAGTACTGTTAGAGAAAAATCAGCAACTGCTTTAAGTATTGATATATCAACACAAACATTTTTTTAAAACTGCATGAGTGCTTTTTTAAAAATATACTTACCCAATTTTAAAAATCTGAAACCTGTGACATCTATATATATATATAAGTGACTCAAATAGTAATAGCTTTTTTCTAGCATAATCTCATCTATAAATTTCCCCATGTTAAATATTGAGCTGATCACATTATTTTTCAATACTATTAGACTAGAGATTTTCAACATGCTTGAAGAAAAGGAAATTGAAACTGCTCAAAGAGTGCCTATTTCCATAGAAGAGAGATGAATTCTGCACATTAAGGGCCAAATTCTCAAGTGGAGTTAGGCCAGCAAAGAATTTAGCCCCAAGACTGATCAATTGCATGCCTGCTATATAGCATAAAAATCAGTACAGGATGTTTGGTTTACAATGACCTTGTACATTTAGTAGGAAAAAGAGATAGAAGAAATGTGTACATTGAGGAAAGAGGGAGGAAAGGGGGCAGAGTGGGAGGGAACATGGAGAGGAACAGGGAGTAAGGTTGGAAGCAGAGGGGCTGTAATGAAAAAGGATGGAGCAAAAAGCATATCAGAGGAGAGAAAGTGTTCAAGTTCCAAGTTCAAACTGAAATAAGCAGAATCTACTGTTTATTTCCAATGCTTGGGGGTTATAAACTTGAGGTGCTGCCAGGAAGAAATCTTTGCTCTCAATAGTTGGCTCAGCAACTTTCAGGTTCCTGTTTGCTTCCTGGTGGTTTGTGAATACAGTTTAAACTTTTAGATCCAGTTCCAGAGTCCAAATTCTACAGTGGAGCCATCCACTCCATTTGGGGCAGGACATGGGCTGCCAAAAATTGCTTATTTGCTGGAGAAGGTTCATTGTTTCAGAAATGGTATGGAGTGGCTTCTAGAAGTCAGCTGCACCATGTTGCCAACTCCAAGCATTGAAAAACCATGAGTCAGTTCCCTTAAAATCACTCTTAAACATCATGAGATTTTATAAAAACAATACATATTAGAGGGATTGTATTTGCCTTCTGGTTTTTGAATCATTGGGGTGCACTTGGATCACATCATCAATCTTCGGATCACATCTTGCAATTATGAGGGTGAGAAAAAAATTTTCAGACGAAAGCTGAAATTCTTATGTATTCACATGACTCCAGGAGCTGGGAATTTAAGAAAACCACCAAATACCATGAGGCTTATGATAAAATTGTTAATGTTGGCAACTCAGGGCAAAACAAATTCCAAAATTACTATAAAATAAGTCTTAGAGTGGGAGAACCCATTGTAACTCTGCAGTCTGTGCCTCTGTATTTGGAGAGAATAAAATTTTCTTGCAAATACAGATCCAGATCTGACATATTTCTAAAATATGCTATCTTATTAACTTCTTTATTATTATTAAAATCAAGATACCTCTTCACATTTTCCCCTATCCCTTCTTCTCTCCTATTTTATTTCTTAGATTGTTAAACAGGAGTAGTACTGACTTACACATCAAGCTATGCATTTTAATGTGAGCAGGTATTACTTGTTGTGCTGTTTTATCATGGAAATCTTTCCTCTGCTGTCATTTGCAGCCCGCCAAAGGCAATCATAATTTCACAATGAAGACATGTATAATTGAGGTCATTATAGGGAGCAACCTGGAATGAGCATCTATAGCAAAACTCATTGATTTAGCATGGCTTAGAGATAATTTACATAGTAAATGTCGGTTGCCAGCCCTCCTTTTCTCATGCTACAGTCTACACAGAAGTTGATTCTATTTTTAAAAAATGCTTTGTATCTTTAATTAGATTTTTTCAGTTTAAACCGTGTAAATATATTTTTCCAATAAATTGTTACTACCTTTAATCATTTTTTCACAGATACCTTTTCAGTGCTTAAAAAAATGAAATAATCTACTTTATTGCTTAAACTCTGTTTAAAGGACAAAACAATTTTTATTCTATAAATTGTCTTAATGAAGATAGGATGAGTGAAAACTTAACTCTCACCTGAATTTAGAGATGGATGAACGGTTTTCCGTGAGATAAGAATCAAATACAAACCTTCACACAAAACTCAGTGAACAAAAATACATTTTCTTTAGGGGGCGGGGGGAAGGTGGAAGATGAAACAATGTATTGTGTAGCCACCAGGTGAATGGCATTGTAACCCCTGTCCTGGGTAGTTTAGCATGTACTTCATGGGACACAACATTATGCCTCTATGTACTCACCAGTCCCCTCAATTTGTTTTAGAAGCTGAACGCTTCACTATTAAAGTCTGTTCACTACCTGATACTGCACACTCAACTCAACGAACATTTTGCCATTGATTTCAATGGGAGCTGGATCTGGTCTTCTCTATCTGAAGACGTCTTAGTTCAAGAGATGCTGAAAATTATAGTAAGGCCTTTTAACATCGTTTTTCATTTCCCCATAAGTTCAGTGGAATTAGTCTACCTTTGCATGAGGGTAACTAAGAAAATCAGCTGTACTTACATCTGGGCTGAATTTGGCTCATGAACTTTAAGATGGGAGTGGGATCTCTGATTCGGAAGAGCTGTCCAAGGGTAATTGTAAACTTGAGACTGAACAAGAAGAAAAAAAGGGGGTGGCAAAAGGATGAATCTACTGCCTAGAGACACTGGATGAGATGCTGGGGGAAGATGTGGTTATCTAATTAGTCAACGTAGAGGAACAGAAGATGATAAAGGACAAATTTCTGCGTGTATATGTGTGTGAAGCACTGCATGATTTGCTCTACAGATGATAATACCTAGGGTATTTGGAAAATATATTTGATTTTGTTCTCAGCCCTAGTGGACAGACCTCATAACTGCTGAGAAAAGCATTCATGCATGATCTGTTTTACCTTAGAAATTATTTGTATGGCTTTATAAAGCCGTGGAACAGACACTTGAAAAATATATATTACAAAGAATATGGCCTTGTTATCACAGGTTCTGCAGGTTATTGAGGGTCAACAAACCCAATCTTCTTTAGAGGTGTTTATCACCTCCTCAGCTGTTGACATGTCCAGAGCCAATGGAGTATCATCCATCAAACAAAACAAAGAAAACACTTCCTGAATAACAGCCTGGAAACACAAAAAAACCAAGCTTGCTATTGAACATTACCATGGACCTGTTCTGCTTTCTCCTTCCCCTTCCATCAATGCCAGGTAAAAGACTAGCTTCAACCAGGATTCTGGACCCTACACGGCCACAAATCTGCCTTACGGAAAATCACAAGAGCGCTGAGCATCCATAATCCCTTTTCTGATACAGGAGAGGGAAAGAGCCTCATGACAGCCACCATATCCTCAGGAGTAGGTGCCACTAACTGGGAGGATATCTGGCTAGGGTATCTGCACTAAATCAGTGCCTCTCACCTCTGCTAGTGCGGGTTCTATGTTTTCCCCTCAAAGAATCCCTGCAGAGGACAGCAGTTCAAACACTACCACTCTCCCCCAGCAAAATTCCCTCTTTGGTTTAACTGCCACATTAGGGGTTTAGCTGGCATTAGGAGTTATTGTTTCCACCCTTCTGTAGCAGCCAGGGAGAATCAAATCCTCTAGTAGCAATCAACCACTGTATCTTTTATTGCAACAATACATTTTCAGAGTTTGATTTCCATGGAAAGAAGATGCAGCAATGCAGTATTCAGATAAGGCTTGTAAGCTGAATTAATGTATATAATAAAATGATTTCTAAAGCCAAGGGAAAATATACACTCCTCAGCTTTATTTCGTAACTGCAATAATTCAAATTATTAATGTAATTTATAAATCTTCAGTACCTTGGGTATGCTACCTCAAGGAGTATTTTATTGTAAATCCTCCATTAAATTAGTAATGCTGTTTTCAGAGTCATAAAAGGCATAACCATAAATCTAGTGGTAAGAAAGAATTTAGTACCTTAAACCTTTTCTGTCATTACTCTGGAAGTCCACAAAGCTATGACTCTCTAAAATAGCTTTCTAATCTTGTACTGAAAATATCAAATGTATCCAGTTGTGGAATTCAAAGTATGAGTGAGGACATCATCATGACTTTACAGAAGCGATACTACCTACTGTTTTTCTTAGAGAAGACTGCTCCCTCTCTCTCTCTCACTCCAATCAAGTTTGGCCAATTCTTCACAGTTCAGATGATAACGTATTTTAAATTAAACAAAATATGAGAATAGGGGAAATTAAAAAAAATTAAACATTAAAACCCCATTTAACTATTCTTCAGTAACTGACATAATATATTAACCCCACTTGTACATCCATCATGATGTGTATTAAAGTCAATTATATGTACAACAAGAATAATCAGAGTTATAACAGTGCAAACAAACAGTTTTGAAAGGGATAAAATCCTCATGCTTCAGGGTTTAAATTAAACTCTATCTCTGAGGGATTCAGATGAGATTTTCACAGGACAGATTATCCCATAACTGCCTAATGTGGGGTTCTTGCACTGCCTCTGAGGTAGTTGGTGCTGCCCACTATCAAAGACAAGACATTGGACAAGATGGACCCTGGTCTGAGACAGTATGACAAGTACTATATTTCCATGTTCCTGATTCTTATCCTTACTGGCAGATTAACAATATTCCAGCTAGCTAATATGTACATCTAAAACAGCAGTGAAAGAGAAAAGTTAAGAAGAATCACAATAAGGGTGATGAGAGGTCCCTCAACATATTCCCATTAGCTTCAATGGTTGTTAGATTCAGAGATTTTCAGGCCAGAAGGGACCATTCATTTCAATGGACATTGAGGCACCTAACTCCCATGGGTGTTAGGCATCTAAATATCTTTGAGGACCTGGGTTTGAATGACTACTTCGATATTTTTGTGTTTTCTCAATCATACACAAATTCCTTTAAACCATATTTTGCCATTTCAATTTCGATTGAGCACTGTATGACTCTCTAGTTATTCCCACAGTATATACATTTGCTGATCTCAATTATATTAAAGTTTAACCAAGCAAACATTCTATATGCACTTTTTTGAAAGTCAGGTTTTCTTTTCTGTTAAAGCAGCGGTTCCCAACCTCAGGGCCGGATTAACTCTCCTGTGGACCTGGGGCTATTAATTTTGTGGGGTCCCTTACGGTGGTGCTCCAGGGGCAGGGAACACTCGGGCTGGCCTAGGGCAGACCGGCCAGCCTGGGGGTGAGGCGGGCTGGCGCTGTGGCCCGGTGCAGGCTGGCGGTGCTCCAGGGGCTGGGAGCGCTCAAGCCAGAGGCACTCCGGGGGCGGGACAGGCTAGCACTGTGGCGCAGCGTGGGCCAACCTGGCAGTGCTCTGGGGGCTGGAGGGAGCGCTTGGGTTGGGCCTGGGCAGGGTGGGCGCTGTGGTGTGGGCCAGTGGCGCTCCGGGGACTGAGAGTGCTCAGGCCGGAGGCATTCTGGGACCTGAGGCAGACGGTCCAGCCTGGGGCCGGGGTGGGGCAGGCCAGTGCTGTGATGCGGCGTGGGCTGGTGGGTGGTGGCACTCCAGGGGCTGGGGCAGACTGGCCAGCCTGGGACCACCGGATAGCGGGTTCGATTCATGCCTGGTGCTGGGGCATTTTGGCAGTGGGGGAGGAGGGGTGGGCACAGGGGCACCAGGACGGCCAGGGTAGGTTGGGGTGGGGCAGAGCTGGGGCATGGACTCTGGAGGCGCTTGGGGTGTTTCAGCGCTGGGGCCACCCTGCCAACCTGGCTGGTGCTTGAGCCACCCAGGGCAGGGAGGGCCACCCAGGCTCTGACGGGAGAGGGGTGGAAGTGGTGTGACTTTGGGCGGAAGGGGCAGGGCCGGGGGCTAGCCTCCCTGAACAGGCAGTTCACCAGCCGCCCGGATTTATTTTTGCAGGGCCCCCCTTACCCCGAGGACCTGGACTGCAGCCCCTAAAGCCCCTGCATTAATCCAGCCCTGCCCAACCTTCTCATTGTGCGGACCCCTTTTCAACCTCCAAACATTTTGTGGACCACCACATGCTACTAGTTTTATTTGAAATTGTACATTTCCTTGGTGAGGATGTTATTATTTTTCTTTTCCACGGACCCCCTATAGTATGGACCACAAGTTGGAAACCGCTCTGTTAAAGGAAAGAACATAACATTTTTTTTGCGTGAAGTCCTATCCCTCCATCCATGTTACTAATCTGAGGGAAAATATTAAGTATATGCAGGAAGAGATAATTCATTCATTCTTGAAAGTACATGAATAAATATAAGTTGTTCTCTGCTTAATTATCTAATCTCCTAAGGATGATAAGTGATGGATTCATTATGTAAATAGGTGTAAGTAGACTATTTTAAAGAATGTTTACATAAATATATTAGTTTTTATTTTAAATTCCTATTTCCCACAGATTCTAAGAGTGATGTTGATATGATTAATTTTTGATGAAACAGTTCCATGTTGTGTCAACAGTGCTCCACATAGACTGTAATGGCCATACGTTTTTCCAATCAATTTATTAATTTAAAAGGTAAAATTGCTAATGGACTAATGGCTTCTCCTAATTACTCCTTACAGTCATCATGCCATTAAAACACTTGACTCACAAATTTTGCTCATTTTAGTCAAAAAACAATCAGAGACATACTATAATTTCCAACTTTGTCCTGCTCAACCCGAGAAAGCAAGCAATTTATTTCTAAATTTTGAAAGTGCTGAAAGGGCATTTATAGTTGTTCTCCTCCAATTAATGTCAATGACAGTTGCACTCATAAATCTTTGAATTTTATTTTGATAATGGACAGGGTTAAAGTTAAAGCTTTCATTGTGTTCTTAATTCCACTATGTTCTACCAGAATATTATTGTAGGAGTCTGTTATCTGTACATGGTGTTATCTACAGCTGTGTAAACTGCAAGATCTCAAATAAGTCCCTGCAAGAACCAGCAACAGGCTGCATTATTTTAAGTCTGTGACTGCAATCAGAGCAAAAAATATTGGACACATGAATGTAGCCGTGTTATCTCCTGGTATTGGGAGTCTAAATGTAAATAATTGATTTTGGTACAAACCAGGTATGGTATGTTTGGTACAAACTATGCTGCACAAAAGGGAAGTGTACTAAAAAGAAATATGACAATCTAACTATTGTACAGTTGTTAATTTTAAACCTTAGAATTTTCACTATAATATTTTTGCTTTGAATTTGATATTTTCCTGGTTCCTACAATGACATCAGCTCTGTCTCTAGGACAGTAAACTGAACATGCACAGAAAGTCAGCAGCAAAAGTAGCTTATTATCTCTCCCCTAAACTTCTGTTTTCAAGCCCATTTTTGCCTTTCCAGTTAAAAGCTGGTATTGTAGAATACAACACCAAAATAAAATTAATAGTTTCAATTGTTTCTGTGCTTCTGTAACTCTAGAATATCTTAGTTCAAATATATACACTTGAAACTTCCACTGGCTTTAAAGCTTCGACTAGTCCTCCAGTTATTTCCTCTCTTTAAAATGGGAATGGAATTCAGTTAGCATGGGCAGTCTTTCAACCTAATGGAACTTTTTAAGGGCAACCACTGTATATATTTGAACTATGTTGTTTTTGAGTTATAGAGGCACAGGAAACATCTGAAATTACTAAACTTTTTAAAAAACTCCTATAAGTTACAGTGACTGAACGGATTTATACCTGATTTGAGGAAGAAAAAAGATAGCTTCTGGTGTAGGACTTGGCATACCAAGTTCTCCCTGGAGTGAATTTTTATAGCTGCTCTGAAAACCCCTAGGGTTTATCATGCAACCACTGACAGACCATTAACTATAGCAGCACTTGTGGGAATTGCTATAATATATAAGTAAATTACTTTGAAAATAGAGACAAGTCAGGCCATTGGGTATTGGGGGTTCAGGAAGCATTCAGAAATAGTTTAAAACTACTCAGATTCCACACATAGCTCCATCAAGATGCTCCAATCTGATACCCTCCATTCCGATTTATGTTGTGAGTACTGAACAGCTGCATCATACTGGCATTATGAAATGCACATCATGCAAGTAGAATAATGCATATCTCGAGAATAAAGACTACTAATAAATGGTCCATGATGTTTCTAAGGTTCCTGGAAAAATTCCAGGCATTTAAGTTTTTATTTACACATGGCTTTCAACATCTCTCAGCATACAGTGTTAGTAAACAACCACTCAGGGATATCATATCTTTTGGGTTGTAAATGAACATTGCTAACATTATTCTGGAACTTTCACTGCTGTTTCCAGCGTTGATTGTGAATTTAGCCTTAATGCTTATGCTGAGTTTTGCATCCTTTCTAACTGTAACAGTGCTTAGGATACTTAATAGATATGGCACTTCAGCTCTCTCCATCCCCATACTGACCAAAGACAAAGCCTGAGCCCTTTCACCATTTCCCCTTTACTCTTGAACTTCTACTCAAGCTGTTACCCACTTTGGAGTCTGCCCTCATTGAAGTCAGCATTTAGCTTCTCTCTGAGGCACTCAGAGATTGTCCCCATTAACAGTTTCCAAGGCCCCAGTCAAGTTGATTAGAATAAAAACAGATTTTATTGGTAAATTACAGTTATGTACAGAAAAAAAAGAAAATAAAAGATAGCTGAGTATAAACACATATAGCAAGATACTTATGAAATGCACTAGTGGGCAGGCACAGAGCTTGCATTATAATATATGGAAGTATTACCTGCAGCATTGCAAAACAAAATCTCTCATTTTAAAGGTTCTCAGAGTCTCAGTCTGCCATATGTCTCTAGGAAGCATCTCTTTTCATATCCCATGGTGGGGCTCATTTTATAGTCTTCCTCTTGGCTGACAAGTGTTTAATCAAAATTAACATATGGTGTTAAGTTATATCCCTGGACCCGTACCAGAAGGATACAAATGGTTTGAATTCAGTTTGGATGACTACATACCTGCCACTGTCATCTAAGCAAAAACCAGTAGATGTTATTTGAAGAAATAGGTGTAGAACTGAATACATTTGCATTGCATTTACATACATTTGCATAATATGCCCTGGGGTGATGATGCAGAGGAAGGAAGAGAAAGACGCATACAGAGATGGTAGTGAAGGATTGGAGAGGCAAAATTGAAGGGATTGAGGAGGAATGGGGCAAGATGAGAGAAAAGATTAGATGTTTTGTGGGTGACCAGAAGAGAATTAACTAGGGGGCTGAGAATAAATTAATTCCAGGACAGGGTACTCCTACCAGCCAAGGGGAATGGCTTCTATCTTCCTCTCGCTTCTACACTTCCTTTCTCTCCATCTCTCTGTACCCTCCTGTTTCTTTTTATCCTCTCTGCTTCTGTCTTTCTTTTGCTCTTTCCATTTCATCCTCTGACTCTCTGTCCCATGCCATTTCCAATCCCTTCCCACCTGTCTCACTCTGTTTTTCCCCCCACCACTTCACTTTCTACCCCTCCACCATTTCACTCTGCCTCTTCGACCAATCCCCACGCATTCAGCTCTCTAATTACCTCAGGTTATCTTTCATTGAGCACCAAGTTCTCCACCCACCTCCAAGACATGTAGTTTTGGGGCAACAGAACCGGGGCCTCTTCACATCCCCTCTCTGACACCAGTGGGAACCAGAGCTGATTTAAAGCATAACTGCTATACATTCTTGTGCCTATGGCCCCAGCAACTGGAATCTTGTGATCATGAATTTCAGCTTTCAGTTAAAGAAAAAGGTGTCAATCCAACATCATTGCAAAGAAAAACTTGAAAACATGATGTTTGCCTGAGTCTACAGAGAGCCTGAAACGATAGCTCTGAGAGGTGTAAATTGCTCCATATATCTCAATGGGGTATTAACTCCAAGACTCCGCTCTGGCTGGGCCCTGCAAACACCACTTCAGCAGAGGACTATGTGTGGCAAGAGAAGTGTGTGGGGCAGAGGGAATCTGGTCTATGCATTGACTCAGCAGATACACATGGTTGCTGGTCCAGGGGCTGCCCCCCCTGCTGCCATCCCACATCTCCACATGCGGAAAGGGGACCCTGTAGTCAGGATTTTGGGGGGCAATGTGGTTCTATGCCACTGCCCTTTCTCTTCGTGGGGGGATGGAGAGGACATCTCAGTTTTGGATGTCCACTTTTGCTAATGTATTTTCTTTTTTCCAAACATATCTGAGTATTTAAGTAATATTTTCCTTGAGCACTCATTTCAAATATTGCTTTCATAGGGTGATAGGCTTTTGTTCAAATAATGACTCCTACTAAACAGGTCAAAGGCAAGATTGGGAGCTACCTAACGGGCTAGACTACAAGTTATTACACAGCAACAATATCATATTATTCAGATAAGATGTATTTTGCATATTTTAAGAATATAATACAGTAGACACTTGTTTGCAACAACACCTTGTAAGGGCAACCACTGGTTATGAGCAACATTTCCCTTGGGAGCACTTTCCCTACTGTGAATTGTCAATACGCCCCATAACAGCAACAGTTGCTTAGGAGCGAAGTCGCAAAAGGGCACCGACATGTTGCTACTAATGAGCATCTACTATATCATAACTCATGCATCAGCTATTTCACACATGACCTGGCCACCTTCAAAACACAAGTTGTATCTTAATAGAAACTTGGAAGAAGATAAAATGTGTAGACAAAATAACAGTAATATTACAAAGAAATATATTACCAAACAAAACAAAACAAAACACACTGGAGTGAATTGAAACAAAAGAAAAAAGAAGAATCTCCCCAAAAGGTTTTCTTGTGGTTAAGTCCTTTAAAATTAGAACCCCTGCAGTTAAGAGTCTTTTAAGAATACCACATAAACTAAATAGATAATTCATCAGAACTCATATCTGATTTGTGCCAGGAGCCCTAGGCTCCTTACAAAATTCTGAATCAGCATTTCAAAGACACAAGGTTTGGAGTTTCAGTGGGTTTAGTTTCCACAGGGAGTTCTAGAACTGACAAGAAAATACTTGGAAGGGGCCAGTGAGTAAATGGTACGTACAGGTTTTACTTAGGACATGAGTCAGTTTATCCCACTGGAGCAGAAATTTCTACAGAGCAAGTTTCAAAGATGGGGGGAGGGAGGCTAGATAGAAAGAAATCGCATTGTGAATTAGATTGTTTTTGTGTGATAGATGATTGTTATGAGTATAGCCTCAAAATGGTGGTGGTGGTAACACCCATGATTTATTCATTTCATGTGTTTGTTAGTCCTCATGGCTGCAGAAAAAGGCAGACAAGCATGAATTCTAAAGGTTCAAAAACCTGAAGGAAAATAAAAGAAACGCAAAACATTATTTTAAAAAAATCTCATGATTTTATGCCAATCTCATGATTTTTGAACAGTTGGCATTTAGAAATGCAAAAATGGCCATAAAAATTAACTGCTAGAAAATTTTGGTTGCAGCTATATTTACACAGACTAAAAATAAATATTATGGGCCAAAGTGTGACCTCAGATATGCATGTGCATTTTGCAAGCCCATGGAATTTCCATTTGCATATATATCTGAGGAAAAAAGTGGTCTTTTCTAAAGAATTGTAGTGGAGAAGAGAGAGTATATGTATATGATCTAAGTATATGATACTTAAAGTTCTCTCAAATGTAATTCATATAATGGCTTTTGGACAATGTGGTTATGGCGTTACCAACTGCAATATCCATTAGGAGAAAACTGATTTAAATTGGAGATATGGTGTTGTGACTCCAACCATTTTCCTCTGATAACTCTGATTTTCACCAACTTAAACAAAAAACTCCTTTCCATCTCAATTTTTCATGTGTTGCTTCTACCCAAAGGATAATTTATAGAAATTCTAAAATTTGCCAAAATCTGGCAGCATTTATAAACTTCTTGTAAAGTCTGGTGGAGTTTAAAAGCTTTGCAAACATACAGCTGAATCAGCAGAGTCTCAAAACTATGTCAGATGAGCCATCTGAATTCAAGGAGTTTGTAATCTTCATTATGTGAAGAGAAAAGCTATAAACTCTGCTGGTGCAGCTGGCAGAGCATGTATATTCCATCAGTAGAACCAATCAGGTTCAAGAAAATTACAAAATGCTGCCAGTGAAATATTGGATCCAAATCTTATTTTTCATTCAATATCAGAAACTGTCTTATACCACAAATATCACTAGAGGAAAATATAATGTACTGGAAGTAAATGAGTGGTAATAATTTGCATCAAGTTTTTGTATGTCAATGTTTTAAAATACTCTCTTTTAAAAATGTAAGGGACTTCCCAGACCAAAATATTGCAGTTAAGATTGTAATAATGAGTAGATATGAATTATGAATCACTAATTATGAACAAACAGATATTTTAAACCTGGAAATTTGTACAATATTTGTCTTTAATTCTGAACCTGTATTCATGTTGATCCTTGACCTATCTACCTACATCTGCATTACCCTAAACACAACATAGCCACAACCTTCATAACTTATCCAGATTTACAATATTGACCATAAAACCAATATTCCTTGAAGACAGTAAAGACAAAGAATCAGCCACTGATGTTACCACAATATGGAACTCATATGCCTTTGACTAAATTTCATACTGAAAATACCAAAAACCGTCATATAATTTTATAATACACCCATTAGATGTGGGGGATCCACTAGTACACAGAGTTTTCTACACTGCAACTCCCTATTGATAGTAAAATAAATGTTAACATCTGACTTCTTATCCTGCTATATAGTATCTACTTCATGTGTTGTCGGAGTCCAAATCCTTATACAGCTGCCCCTTAGTAATGACCATTATAAGCATATGAGTTTGAAGTGTTTACCTACAATAGTAAAAACAACAGTGAAGTGGAACCCCTTTACTTTTACCATTTCTCCTTCACTCACCTCCAAAATTGATTAAAAAGTTGGTTACAAAAATAAGTTTCTAGGCAGTCACACACCCCTCCTCCACTCCATCAAAAATAACAAAAGCAGGAGGAAGCACAGAGCCCTGGTATACTGAAATATATGAAAATTGTTACAGTGGGTTTTCTTGCACATTTGTTATTCATTCCACATACATCCTTTGATACTTTGCTGTTCTTGCTTTGAAAGGAAGATAAGTCATAAGCCCTGCTGGTGTGGTCACTGGTAAATTCTCAAAGGTTGAGTGGTTATAGCACCCTAGTCTAGGACTTGGGAATCCTGGGTTCAAATCTTCTCCCTCTGAGACTTTACGTGTGACCTTGGACAAGTCAATTAACCTCAGTTCCCCATCTGTAAAATGGAGGATAATAGTACTCCTCAGCCTCACAGGAGTACTGTGATGATAAATACATTTAAAAAGATGGCTCAGATACTACACTCAGATAAGGTAATAAGATAGCTCTGGTATATGGGAGCCATATAAGTACCTAAGATGGATAGACTGAAATCATGTCACTAAGTTTTAGTTTATGTGGATTTCAATTAAATTCCATGAGGTTTCATAGATAAAACCAGGTGTAAATTTAATTATGTGGAAATGCTTTTAAGGGGCAATTCCTGGCAACTGATTTGAGAAACTTGAGCTTCAGGTATTTGAAGAAGATAAAGTTTTAAGCAGTGAATCATCAAAAATAATAGAAAAGGCAGATAATCTAGTGCACCATTTTAAAGGATACATTAGAAACTATGTATATACCATTAGTAATATAACATTCATTCAATGATATATGTATGCAAACTGACACCAGTTTCTTGAGACTGATAAAACCTTGTAGCAAAATGATTTACTAAAGCCATCATGGATTTCTTTTATATTACACACACAAAAACGATATTAAAAGAATATTATTAAGATTGCAAAGTCAAAAACTCCAAGGTTAGGAAATGCCAGAATGACAGTTGCCTATGCAACATTAATTAGGCCCATTTGTGAGTATGCATTTTGATACATTCTTAATTACATGATCACATATTCTTTGCACATTACTCTCGCACAGGACCCCTGCCTTATTCAGTGCACAGAATGGATGGTGCATATTTAAGGAGCAGCTATTCACTATTTTGTTTTCTCATTGTTGTTCAATGTGTGGCCCCATGTTTTATTTACTGCACACTATTCAATCCCTTGTCTGAAGACCGAATTATTAATTTCCTCATGGGCTTTTCGATGGCACTTATCTATATAGTATCTGGGTGCCTCACAAATATTAATGCATTTATTTTCACATCTCTTCTGTGTAGTGAGGGGGGCGGGTGATATTATCCTCATTTTTACAGATGGGAAACTGAGTTAGAGAGTTTAAAGTCAGAAGTGCCCACTACTCTTGGGCACCAAATTGACTTCAGTTGCAGTTTTAAGTGCTCAGAATCCAGGTTCTCAAGTCAGGTATCCAGAGAATGAGGTACACACAATTTTTGAAACATTTGGTTTAAGTGACTTGACTAGCACCAGATAAAAACACAGTGGCACAGGCAGAGATAGAATACAATTATCCAGGGTAGCAGGAGTCCTTGCTTGGCTAGTCCAAATATCTCCAACTGGCTCTCAGTCCCCATCTTCCTCTCATTCCAAGTCCCCGTCTTCTCCCACCTTTGCCCCCCAGCCTTCTATCCCAGAGTCAAATCTCCTGATTCTTTGTCCCAATCCACTTCTCTCAATTCCTAAAGGTCCTTCTCCCCATGCATTCAAGCCAGGCATCTTTCTCCCCCCTACTACCTGGGCACCTGATATATTAATGCTCTCCTATTATTTGAGCAAAACGGAAGCCATTACAAATCAGCATTTGCCAATTGCTACTTGACAGTCACCACAGATACATTGCATGTATTACACATACTTTTAGCTCCAGATGGAACCACTATGATCCATCTAGGCTGCCTTCCTCCAGAACAAAGTCCATGGGACTTCACCCAGTAACTCCTGCATCGAACCCAACGACTTGTGGATGAGCTAGAGTGTATCTTTTAGAAACGCATTCAGTCTTGATCTAAACATACCACGTGATGGAGGATCTACTATATCCTTGGTAATCTGTTTCAAAGGTTTACCCACACTATTACAAATTCCAAAATGACTCTGTCAATGCAACACATTTATCTCCATTTTAAATTTTTCTAGCTTCAACGTCCAGCACCTGCATCTTGTCATCTGTTGGTAGGTCAGATTAAATAGGTTTGCAGTTTCAGATATCTCCTCCCTATATAGATCTTTACAGATAATGATATAGAGATTTCTCCTGTTCTAATTCTAGGAAGAGAGTGTGGTAATCTCAGGTACCACACTTTGTGGTCACTGATGACAAATGTTGATATTTTACGGTGATCACTGTACGTACATGTATTGTTTACATTTAATGACAGAAAATTAAAACAAACGGCACATCCGATTAATACAATTAAAGGCATATTATACATTAAATATTCAATTATTGCTAAGGCTATGATTTTGGCATGGAAATTTTTAGTAAATTTACAGCAGAATTGCAGGAAAAAATTATATGTAATGGAAAAGTCACCAAATAATGGGGGGCAGAAGAGCTGGAGAGCAAGGTCGCTCTGCATTTACCCCATAGAGGTGGCTCCTGTCCTGTGGGATTTGGCCCGGCTCCCCGCTCTGGGCGCTGCAACCTGGCACATGGGGTCCACTCCACTCAGGTTTGCCCTGTCGGACCCTCCACAGATGGAGACAGAAAATCAGATGGACCAAACCTGAGTAGCTTTGTGACCCCACGTGCCAGGTTGCAGTGCTTCTTGGTTTCACAGATTTTATTCAAATTCACAATTTCCATGACCACTGCGTCCTCCATGACAAAATCAGAGCCCTCGTTATTGCCAATTTAGTCTCTAACATATATTTAGAGATAATTTTTATATTAATTTACTGCAACTGGGAAGACATAGAGTAGATGATGACCAATCAAATGAAAGCTTGTTTAACGCTGAATTATTTACCAGTACAGTGCCATATGCGAGATGTCACAAACAACAATAATATTAATCATATCAAGGGTGTAGTGATAATTTCCTTTTAAGATCTTTGACATAGTGCTCATCACGTAAATATTTTTAACCAGATGCTCTGTTTTTCCAAGAAACAATTCACTCTTAATGTGAGGAAAAACACCACAGAGTAAATACTTGAAGTGTGATTCTTTTCTGAAAGATTAAAGTAAACATATCACATTCTTGGACAACAGATCTGCCCCTGTGAGAATTCTGAACTCTATTTGCTGATAAACACATTTTGTAATGCTTTACAAGTTCATTAGCCCTTCACAGCTACAGCAAAGTGAGTTGGATTAATTTCCAGGTAATGCATCAACAGAATTACTAATGAAGTTGAGACTGATGTTGGCAATGGACAATCTAGAAAGAACTCAGCTTGACATTCAGATTGCAGACAGAATCTCAGGTATTGGCAGTTGGGGGAGGGAAATCTTTTACTTGTAAACTGTGCTCATTTAGGCTGTGATCCCTGAAACTAATTACACATATGCTTAATTTTATGCATAAAGTTAAACATGTGAACAGATGTTTGCAGGACTGGAGCCTGGATCTGTAAATCAATAAGAGAGAATAAATATGGAGGATTAAATCCTGGCCCCATTGAAGTCAATGGGATTTTTAACACTGACTTCAACAAGGCTTGATTTCATCTTGAGACTCTTCTAATTTTACAAAATTAATTACTTGGATAGAGGACTAGAGAGTATGCTTATAAAATCTGTGGATGACTCCAAGTTGGGAGGAGTTGCCAGCACTTTGGAGGACAGGAAAGATGACCATGACAAATTGGAGAATGGTGTGGAAATCAGCAAGGTGAAATTCAATAAAGATAAGCGTGAAGTATTGCACATAGGAAGAAAAAATAAAATGTATAACTACAAAATGGGAGAATAACTGGTTAGGTAGCAGTACTGCTGAAAAAGATCTGGGAGTTATAGTGGATCACAAATTGAATATGAATCAACAATGGAACGCAGTTGCAAAAAAGGCTAATATATCATTCTCGGGTGTATTAACAGGAATGTTGTATATCAGAGATGAAAGGTAATTGTCCTTCTCTACTCTGCACTGATGAGGCCTCAGCTGGAGTACTGGTCTGTGTCTGGTATCTTTCATTTCAAGAAAGATAGGGACAAATTGGAGAGAATCCAGAGGACAGCAACAAAAATGATAAAAGGTTTAGAAAACCTGACCTATGAGGAAAGGTTAAAAAAACTGGGCATGTTTAGTCTTGAGAAAAGAAGCCTGAGGAGGACTTGACAACAGTCTTCAAATATGTTAAGAGATGTTAGAAAGAGGAAAGTGATCAATTGTTTGATTCACTGATGATAGGACAAGAAGTAATGGGCTTAATCTGACACAACAGAGATTTAGGTTTGATATCAGGAAAAGCTTTCTACTGTAAAGATAGTTAAGTAGTGAAATAGGCTTCCAAGGGAGTTTGGGGAATCTCCATCAATGGAGGTTTTAAAGAACTGGTTAGACAAACCTGTCAGCGGTGGTTTAGGACGGGTATCACTGGGTCCTGCCTGAGCACAGGGGTCTGGACTAGATAGCTTCTCAAGGTCCCTTACTTTTCAGAGAATGACCTTTTAAAAAGTGAAGTGCTTCTGAGACAGGGCTTGAAACAAACTTCAGCTGAAAGGAAGTACAAAGATTGTTTTAAAAATAAAATAGTTTCCCTCTGAAATGGGACTCTCTCAAGAAATGGAGAATCAGATTCTCAAAAATCTTAATGCCTACAGCAGTCAGACATCTACCCATATTTTAGCTCTCTCTCTCTCCCACACACACACATCATATTATTCTTCGTGTGCCATTTGCATTCTTTGACATTTTAATTTTTAAATAGAACTTTAATTCATATTTCAGTTTTGCTTCAAACTGCAACTCAGGCACTGAAAGTATATTATATTCAATGCCTCTGCAATGATAAACCTTTTGTAATTGCATTTCACTCTCCTTTTCTGACCAAACCATTTTCAGATTGACTTTTACAAAGCTTTTCATATTGTCTATAGTTTACATGGTCACATAGATTATGGAAATCTGTCTGAATAAACCTATGAATTCAATGTGAGTATTGTAAAAGAGTTGCATAATGAAGTGAAGAGATAGTCCAGACACAGCTATTGACAAAAGATCTCCGCAGAAGACAGAATATTTTTCTCTCACTTGCAAAAGTTTCCCTTTTGAGAAGCTCACTCTGGTATCATAGAAGAAAATCTGCAGCTTTATAAATATATTTCAAGTTCTACAGAAGATAAATATTCCTTTGGTAGGAATTTTGTTTGTTTGTTTGTTGTTTAAGTTAGAAAAAAGAAAGCTATAATACAAAGAGAAGACATTCTTCCTTGATATCATGGAAGCCTTCAGGATATAACTTCATCAAATTCAGAAGTAATCTACTATTCACAATAGTGGTTCTCAAACTTTTTACCATCACAGTCACACTTTTATCAGAACAAATGAGCTTAGGCCCCAGTTTCACATGTGTTAGAGACAACATTCAAATACATCAGCTACTAATGAAACAGCAGAACACTGAAGGATAAACCATTATACAATCTTTGCCGTGACATGCTTCACTGAGGTGGGAAAGCTTGTTTATGGGCACAGAAATTATCCAAATGGGCAAAGACCGACTCTAATTGAAACTGGAGAGAGATCTGTGAGTCTTCAAAGGGGGCTTTCCTGGGGAACATGATGGGGAAAATAGAGGATCAAGGGGAGCTCCTCTTCCTTCAGCCTATCCTTGCCATGAGGACCAATCCTCCCAGCCTGTTCCCCTCAGCCTATTCCTCCATTCTATCCCCCCATCCCCCCCCCAGGCTTGTTCCTCCTGAGCCTCTGTCACCACATTCACCCCTGAGAACCCCGGTCATCCCATTCTGTCCCTCTCACCTTTCTCCTAGCAATACCTTGAGGCAGTTGTCTCAACCTCTTCCTCCAGCTCCTCCTTAAGGTGGCTGTATGCTGACAGGGCACCAGAAAGGTGGGGGGGGGGGCGGAAGGGGGGGGCAGGGTGGCACTGAGCGTGGAGGAGAAGTGGCAATCTCTGCACTCTCAGTGCTGGTGCCTCAGTGGCCCCACTGAAGAGATTTGATTTGATGCATTGTCAAGTGCGTGAAAGACTAGCTGTAGCTGGATAAGCACACAAGGAAACTTAACAGAAAAGTCTGTCTTCGAGATTGCAAATAAGAAAAGCAGAGTTGCAGGCCCCACAGTTTCAGGCAGCCTAATGTACATCTCCCTGGAATTACAGCTGGAGAATCAATACATCTCAGATTGCAATATTTACGTTGGTTTGCCTGTTACACTTAATCATTTCACAGATTTATTATCCTGAATTAAAGAATTGGTCTTTATGAAGAGGACAGTTCACTAGACGTTTCACCCTCAATTTCCTATAAAGGCAATATAGTCTCTTGTCTAAAGCTTTGTGCTGTCCCCCCACCAGAGAAACACACATAGAGCTAAATTCTGGAACAAATGTGGAGCATGAGTAAAGAAACCCCCATTTCACCACTCTGAACAGCAACACAGTAACACTTAGAACTGAAGTGTTCTCCCCTTCAGAGAGGTGAAGGGGTACACCCAGGTTCAGACGGCAGATCAGTGGCAGAACTCCACCCCTCCTGATTCCCGGTCCAGTGCCCTACCCACCAGACCACATTACTTTCTGGTTGGTTCTGAGCCATACTACTACTAAGTGGCAACAGGAGGCATCCGTTTGACACAGATACGCACACATTCTTAAATGCTGTATGTGTATCTGTGTTTAGTTGCTTTGTCTAAATGATGGCATTACAACATTCTATGGCTATCAAAAGTAATATCATTCTGAGAGGCACAAAAATGACATATGAGTCCTACATGTAAGCAGGCATATTTATATAAATTAATACATAACAAAACGGCAGTTTCGTACAGAGCATTTATAGCTCAGTTGCTTCTCATGGCAGCTTGACTACATAATACCCATGTACCAGGAAAACTCTAGATAACTGTATTTGTTCTACATCATCAAAGTATGTCTATTGAACATAACTTTAGCATAAAAGTTTAAAGCATTTTCAGATAAAACTTGCAACCCAACATCTAATATTAATAAAATCAATAGTCAGTTTGTAAATGCCAGCATATATTATCTATTGCTTAAATTGTAGCTTTGAGAATGAAGAGGCTTTCACAAACTAACATGACATTCATTCACTAAGGTATAATACATACCTGTAGGATACACAGTGAAAAGCTTTCTGCAGGTACTTTGATTTATAGTCCTTTATGTTTTATGCCCATTCAAAGCAATCTCAAAACCTGCATTTTAATTGGCTCAGTTACTCATTATTATTATTAATTTGTGTAAAAATTTAATAGTAGTTTATTGAGACATTATTTAACCAACTCTAACACTTCAGTTGCAGAACTAGAGTTAAGTTTTGCAAAGGTTTTGTTTAGATATTATGGAAAGCTAGGCCTCCTTATTATTATTATTTGTCTGCACTACAATAGCACCTAGAGGACCCAATCAAGATCAGAACTTCATTGTGCTAGGCTCTGTACAAACAGACAGAAAGAGATCCTGCCCTGAAGAGCTTGTAATCTAGAGAGAGAAAACAGACTAAAGGGAGGATGGGAAACAGAGGTACTGTGAAGTGAAATGACTTGCCGAGCCAGAAGTATAACCCAGTTTTCCTGACTTCCACTTAAGTGCCTAAACATGTACCTCCCATCTCCTGAATTTTATTGCAGAAACCAAAAATTCTGCTAGACATCACAAAATATTTGCATAAAGGATTTTTTCCATCTTCTTCCTGTGTTCAATTTGCCTTATGTTCTTGGCAAAGGTGAATTGCCTATTAGCAGGTAAAATATCTAGGAAGAACCACATTTTTCTGTGATTGGAAAGACACTCAGATATACAAGTGTCTGGTTCTGGCACTAATTCATCCTGGGTGGAAAGGGCTTGATAAGCAGGAGCTAAATAATGTCATTTGAATTAGGTTGCTGGAAAGCTGTTTCATTTGTCTCCCAGTTATTCCCACTTTTTGCCAAAGCTCCAATTTCTGTATTTTTTTCTTTAATTCTCTCCCTTCTCTTCTTTAATTTAGTAAGGCAGCATTGGTTTAACACTGACATTAACTGGCGATAGAGCAACATTTGTGGAATTAAGAGAGTTGGGATGTCTAAAGCAATGCAACATGGACACCATCCCATCTCCAGCTCTGTTTTTAATCCAATGCTAACCCTCACTTAAGCATGTGATTTTTACTCTGTCCCTGAAACATGCCTGTTTCGCTGCAGTTCACACTTTGCAAATCATTGACTCTCAGTATAGATCAAAAACAGTGGCCATAATAAATGTAAGGGATGTCTGAAAAAAGATTGTAACAATTCAGAAAACAGTATATTTCAGATGTTTAAACAAATACAGCATAAAAAAACAAAACAAAAAACCCATCAGTACTGTTCTTTTCAAACTGAACATTTTAGGGTTTGGGTTGTTTTTTTTTTTAAGTCCTTACTTACAGAAAATGGTGAATTAAGAATGGAATGAATGGAATGGTGAATTAAGAATTGAAAACAAAGTCAAAGACAGTGTAAAGGTAAACCAATGGTTCCCAACTTTTCAGACAAATGAACCTACGCGAAGGGAGAAATTCACTTGTCTGCTATGTCCCCTTTGCTTTGGTAATCACAAAGGGGCCATAAGCCCATGCTTTGGAATATCCACAGTGAAAGAGACCCTCTTCCGGGAGTCAAGAATCCAGCTCTGCATCACCCCCTAATCTCCTGCCACAGGAAACCCTGGTGCAGAAGGCTTTTCAGGGCCAGTTCAGGAGGTGGAACCATGTCAAGGATGGGAGAGGGAGAGAGGCCTGAGTGCTCTACGCTCCAACAGTTCTGCATTGCTGCATTGCTATGGAATCGCTGTGTGATCCTGGGCAATTAAGTGCATTTTCTTGTCCATTAGTCAGAGAACGTGGGAAAATGGATAAAAAGGAAGAACCTCCTTGAAAACCAGAAGCTGCATCAGTGCATTTATACTTAGTTATACTACAGTATTATTATAGTATACTATAATTATACTTATACATAGTGCCATTTATACTTAGCTGTGTGATACTAGCATATTCTTCTAAAGAAGCATGATTGTATTTCCCAAGATCTTACCTTTTTAAAAAGTATTGGGAGGATGTATGTTTGCTTCTTGGTCTTTTGAGACAAAGCATATTTCCATTTACAAATTCTATAAACAGAGAAGATTTTGTTTTTTCCTTATAAAATAAAAAACTGAGTTCACACACGGACACGGAGGAATGTACTCATTCACATTGCTATGTTGTGATACATGAAACTTATCGTATGGTAAGGTGACAACTGTGATAATCCCACACACTGCTTGTTTTTACCATTTCTGTCTAGTTCCATCAGCCTGTAGCATCCCTGATGTTTGCATACTGGAAATCTGGCCTGTCTTTTAGCAATTGATCATTGTTTGAAAGACTTGGACCTTCTCATTGAAAGACTTTGCCGGACACTTCATGGGAGAATGTGTTTGGCCCCTGCATGGTTGCTCAGGACGACTCACAACTCCCATAAGTGGCTTACGTCAGGGCTGGCCATAATAGTAATCCATGCACTCTCTGTGCTTTCAGCAAGGCTGTAACTCCCACCACCACAGTGCAGGCAGCACACTAGCAGAGCAATCTGTGTCCTAAGAGATGAAACCAGTTGCTAGCCTCATGTCTGCAATGAGCAACACTGGGAAAGATTCTATGTCTCTGATGCACAATCTCTCCAGTGCTCCTGCTCAGGTGATGTGCGACCACACCATTCTCTGCACTAGGGCTTGACTTTAAAACCACAGTTTAGCCCTTAATGATGACTGTCTCCAAGTAAATAGAGAGAGAATGGCAATTTTATTGCACCATATAATCAAACAACCCCCAAGTGCTTAAATGTCTATACTACCTGACTGAACAGATGACTTGAAATTATGGGCTGAATTTTTGAATACGGGTGTGCAAAAAGGTACCATCATATGCATCTATGTTATGCACTCATATACTCAGTGTGCCTGCATTTCTTGGATATCATGTAGCTAGGAGGATATATAAATGGCCCTGGGTGTAAGCAAATAACCAACATACATATTCATGCTGGGTATCTCTTTACATAATTAAATAAATACGTTATGTTACTTTTTTCAATATGTTGTCCATCTAGTCTCTGGGTGCACTTATGTTACACAGATCTTACAAATAAATCAATAATTTGTGAATTCTGTTCACCCCACCTGCATATAATGAGTAACAAAAACAAACCCAACAACATATTCCCTTACACCCATTTCTAATCCATTTACTTTCAAGAGCATTGGAAAGTAGTCTGCCTGAAAGTCAGAGGAAGCAGGAATGCAAGTTGCAAAGGTGAGGTTTCTTAGCTGAAAATGATCTTTGTGGGTAAACAAAGGACTGTCAGATTAAGAGCTTCCACCTCTCTGTCGAAGTATCAGCTTCTATCCTCAAATCTCTCAGGCAGAGAGGGCCCAAACCACTTACATGCATGTAATTGTAGCCTTACAATTGCGTGCACTTACATTTGAAAATCTGGACCCCTACAGACAGGACTAAGTTTACCCACCACTGCAGTGCACCCACAATTTGGATGAAATACAGCAAATGTCTAACAGCATAGAATAACCCCACACAACAGAGGAGGAAGTGAAGAATTTAGGTAGATTGAATATGACATAATTAGAGAAACTGGAATTTTGCCAGGACCCCCAGATTAACAACATCCCCATTTTGCAAAAAAAAGTGCCATGGAATCTTTAATCACTACAGATGGTCAGGAAGCTGATTTTTCAATTGTCCTTTGAAAAATGGCACTGTCAGCAACAAAGTGACATCCAACAACTTGCTGGAAATCAATACTTTTTCAGAGGTATGAGTGTTCACACACTGACTCGCCAACACTAGTTTCTTTCTTATTTTCTTCTAGAGGTTTCCTATTCAAGAACTGATATATCTATGGCCCTATTACCACAGTACATTTTCCATTAGCACCTCACAAACATTAGTGAATTTATCCTCACAACATCCCTCCAAGGCTAGGGATGTAATATTATCTCCCTTTCACACACGGGGAACTGAGGTACAAAAAAAGTGTAAGTGATAAGTAATTTTCCCAAGGTTGGGAACGATGTTGGCAGCAGAGTGGGAACTGAATCCAAGTCTTCTGAGTCTCAGTCCCACACCTTACAAGACCATTACTCTAGCTTAACCCTGATTAGTTTACAATACTGTCATGGCACGCATCACCAGATGACGATGTTACCTATAATTTTACAAGTTCTTTCTCTTAATGTACAAGCTAGTTGTGACTCTTGGGAGGTGATGCTGTATTGTTAACTGGGTTATAAAAGGTTTTGTGTAGAGGCAGCCTCGGGAAAGAGAAGGCGCTTTGTGAGCAGCCAGAGAGCTTGCTCACTCCCTTGAAGACAAAGACTGAGAGGTCAAATATGGAGCCATTGCTTTGTGCAAAGTGTTTGCCCATAATTTTTCTGTGTGAGTTCATTTGAGAGTGTAGTGACTGTCTCATTTCACTCCCATAGTTGTTATTGGGAGTATTTAATGCCCTGGATGAGGTACACCAATTGTTGCGATAGGAATGTGTAGGATCCCTGGATCATGAAAGATGTATTGTGCAGTATGTTGATCGTAGCAGTGGAGATATGTCTGCAGGTCTTCCATTGGTTGTTATGACAGAGGCTGATGCTGCTTTGAGTCATGGGGTCCTTCTCAGTGGGGAACTTGCTTCTGATGATGAGCTTGGGGAAGCTGGGGGTTGTCTGAAGGCCAGAAGAGGGGGTTTGGGAAAGATTCCTTTCAGAATGTGATCCCTATCGAGTATGGATTGTAACTGTTTAATGATACGCCATAGAGGTTCCAGTGTGTGGTGCTAGGTAACAACTAGGAGTGTGTGGTTGGAAGGTTTGGGTTTTTTTCTGTATTGAAGCAAGTTCTCCTGGGGTATTTGGGTGGCCCATTGCATGATGTGATTTGCTTCTCTGGTGGAGTGTCCTTGTTTGGTGAAAGTGGTTTTAAGTGTTTTAAAGTGTGTACCTTGGACTTTCTCCTCAGAGCATATTCTGTGGTATCTGAGTGCCTGGATGTAGATAACAAATTTCTTGCTGTGTTTGCGGTGGTTACTGAATCTGTGAAGATAAGTGGGATGATCTGTGGGCTTATTGTATATCATTGTCTGTAAAGTTCCATTGCTGAAACTCATCATGGTGTCCAGGAAGTTAATGCTGATGTGGGACTGTTCTAGAAACAGTTTGCTGGATGGGTGGTGGTGGTTGAAGCCGTGGTGGAAATCTATGTGGAAGTTTAGGTTGTCTGTCCAGAGGATGAAGATATCATAATTTATCTTAGCTATCTCACACGGAAAAATGATAAAGACAAAAAGACATTTCACCCACAAGTGAACACTTTTCACTGATTACCCCATATTTTATTTCTCAGTCCACTTCCCCAAAGGAAAGCTGCACAACACCTTCAAAAGATAAGCATGGGAGTTTAAATTCATAACTTTGTCAGACATTAAAAATCATGGACTTAATAAAGGATTTATTGGTCATTACAATCATCTAAAACCTTCTAACCCTCCTTTGTCCTACGACTTCAGAGGTGTTAGCTGCCTACTTCACCCCGAATGGGCTCTAACAACATGTTAACTCCTCCTACTAAAGAATTCCACCTTGTATATAGCTGTGACACTCCGAGGGCTTGTCTACATTTAAAATGCTGCAGCAGCACACCTGTATTGGTGTAGATGATCCACCATCCCAAGAGGCGGTAGCTAGATTGACAGGAGATTTCTCCCATTGACCTAGAGCTGTCTACACTGAGGGCTAGGTTTGTTTAACTGAGTCATTCAAGGGGTTTGGATTTTTCACACCCCTAAGCAACCTAGTTATACTGACCTAATTTCCAAGTATAAACCAGGCCTATGTACTTTCCCCAGACTTGAAGAAGAGCTCCGTGTAAGCTCAAAAGCTTGTTTCTTTTGCCAGAAGAAGTTGGTCCAATAAAAGATATTATCTTACCTACCTTGTGATGAGGTCACAGCTTGAGTTCAAGCCCCTTTACCTTTATACTAACATACAACCATTGAACTAGCAGTTTAACACCACAAGAAATATTATCTAAATACTTTTTGCACCATCATGCTGTTATAGTGTACTGTAAATCCATCATTAAAGCAGCTATTACTGGAATCTTTTGATTCTTGCCTGGTTTTCCTTATGGTCTGAAGCTTCATGTTGTCAACTTCTTCAGATAATAAAATAGGAAGTGCTACCTCACAGTACTGCTGCCTTTTGGAATAGAAGCAATGAGCCACGTCCTTTGTAATACTGACACTTCTCCTGGCTTCTCATATTTCTACTTGAGCAAAAAGTAAAACTCTCCCTGTCCATTTCTGAATGAAGAAACAACATTCCTGTTGTAGAATTCCAACCCACACTGGTGTATTCTGGTAGACGAATTTGAATATTTTCTGACCTGTGAAGACTACATGTCAAAATAGAGACTAAGGGCTACATTACCTCATGACTGTCTAAATCGTCACAGAGTTCCTTTTCAATCTCTTCAACCTGTCGTCTTTTACCACATTTATCAGCAAGCACTGTGCATACATAGAAAACATAACAGACTTACTGTGGATACATCATTTATTTCCACTTGTTATTGACGACCTTTCATAACTCTTTTTTGCTGTACCACTCATGAGTTATAAGGTCATCAATAACTCTAAAAAATAAATGGAGAACCCAGAGTCAGCCTATTGTATAGCCTCATGTATTGCCTTTTTATTATCAACCTCATATAATTTATCTCCTGCTATCTTGGTTTTCAGTAGAATAATAGATACAAACACAGGGACACAGAAGAGATAGATTAAACAATTTCAGTTTATTTTAGGTTTCATTGAACAAAGAGGTATTCAGAGGTTTGTGGATAAGATTGTAAAATATATTAGGAAGAAGAAGTTACTTGTGCAGGACCTGTGGTTCTTTGAGATGTGTCCCCAAATGGGTGCTCTACTTCAGGTGTGTGTACGCCTCTCGAGGCTTTGATTGGAGATTTTCTGTTAGCAATGTCCGTTCAGCCTGAGCATGTGCTGTATACAATCTTGTGCCAGTCTCTGAGGGCACATAGGGTTGTGCAGGCAAACCTCCCTCGGTTCCTTCTTTTTCCAAATGTCCAGCAAAGAACAGTCTGAAGCAGATGGGAAGAAGGGGTAATAGTGGAGCACCCACTGGGACCCTACTCAAAGATGCAGCAGCAAAAAATTACTGAGCCATTGGTGAAAAGTGAATCACATGCGTACTTCCTCTGAAGTTCTGCAGCTACCAAAATTCTGCAGCTCCACTTAGGACCTCACAACTTGTACTGAGGGAACCCTATGCTTTGTAATAAATGAAACAATATGATTGCTTGAAGTTGTGAGCATTCTTAGAAGACAGTTTGCCATAGAAATGACAACAAAATATGCAATGCAAATCAGTTCATGGACCCACAGCAGGTTTTTTAGGGCTACCCACAGAAAGCACTATTTTATTGTTGGCCCAGAATTGTCATACAATAGGGACAGATAATAACCCCTTAGAAATGCCAGGCTGGCAACATTTCTCTGGAAGTTTAGTCCTCCTTTGAAGAATAATTTTGGTCTTTGACCTGTCAGTAAAACAATGGTCTAAAATGCCAGAAGATTTAAATGAAATGGTAGAGTAATCCTGAAGGTAATTCTTAAATTCTTCAGTTGTTTTTGTCTCAGTATGTTCCAATATGCTTTAATAACCAGTTTTAAAGGTCATGTTATTATTTATTTTTTAATTTACTATCCCCCCCAATTGTTCAGATCAGCACAGTTTTTTCTTCAGTTTTTTCTTATTGCCACTGAGAAAAATGATGTGAAAAATAGTGCGTATTATTCACATCTTGCTAAACAGCTGCCAGTCCAAAAGAAATCTCTTGGTCAAATACTGCTATTCGATATGTAGGCACAACTTGAAGCCAGTCAGAATTTGGTCTGCTGTTTTTATATTATATTTAATTTTTACATTATTTTACATTTTTACATTTACAAATTTTACAGTATTTACATAAAGAAAAAATACATTGCAAATCAGTGAAGCTATTTTTAAGTAAAAACGATTTAAAATGTTTAGTTTTCAAAATCCAGAGGTAGAGTAAATAATGAAGAAAAATGGACCCATTTTCAAGATGTTTGGATTGAGTAAATGATTGGAGTTACAGAAGGCAGATGCTGATCAGTGTAGACAACTGTAAAATAATTAGTCTGTGAGCAACGAACCTGTTTAGGTGCTAACTACTACAACAATCATGCAACATACTAATCAGGATTTTTTTTTTTTTTTTTTGTAGAAGTCTTTGAAACCATAATATCTCAATGCACAACAACAAGAAAGAAAGGTAAACTGATGCTATTACTGTATGAACAGAATGCAAAAGAACAGAGTTGACTCTTGCTTCTGTAAAAGGCACTTGGGTAGATCTTCACTGGGAATACGACATCACTGTATTATAGGAAAGTTATTGCCTTATAAAGGTGCAGAGCATGGAGACAAAGATGACCAAAATAATAAAGATTTGAAATGATAGGGAAAGTTTAAAGGACATAACTTAATTCTCATAAAGAAGAGGGAAAATCAACGTTACCTAATAAAAGTTTTCAAAAGCATGAAAAGGTTGGAGAACTGTGATAATACTGGTATATTGTCACAAGTAAGAGATAAAAAAATCCAAAAATTATTCAATAATCTAAGGAAACATAGACTGAGCAGGAAACTCAGGTAGAACAACTTCATACAAAGAAAAAGACACCTTTGGATTATGTTTTTGGAAAATGTAAGTAAAGCAAAGAATATAAAGGAGTCGAGAAGTTTATGAGGGATATGCTAGTTTATGAGGGATATGCTAAGAATTAGTGCTGTGTGAATAATGGATTTTTTGTTTTGTTGGCACTTTGGAAATATAAATTTAAAAAAAAAAACGGTTTTGGATCAGACCTAAACCAAAAACATTAAATTTTGGATTATCTGAAGCATTTGTTTGACCCAAAATTAAACAATTTGTTTTGATTTTGAGCTTAATATATATTTGGAAGGAAATTTCTAAACAAAGTCATTTTGAACTAAAAAGTTGAAATGTTTCATTTTGAAAATATCAAAATCTGGAGATTTTTTGTTTATTTGTTTTTGTCACAGTGAAATCAACATGAATTTGCAAAACATTTTGGTGTCAATGTATCTGCATTTTTTGCTAAAAAAATATTTGGCCAAAAAATTTCCTCAGCTGTAGTAGGAGTTAGAAAGGTGGGCTATACTTAAGATAGACAAATAACAACCAATATGTGTTCTCTGTCGGCTTCTGTTTATGAAAAAGCCTGAAATTCTCCAAAGTTTGTTGGCACAATTTATGTTCATCTTATTTTTAAATTTAAGATGGCCTTCATTGGAAGCCTAATAGATATATTCCATCCTTATGATAAAGGAACCTGGCTGAAAGGGTAGGAAACTCACAAACTGTAACTTTGCGGGGCTTATTCAGCAAAACTCCCAACTCTGACAAGCATTTTGCAGCAGCTCCACGGTAATTACATTCCTGAAGCTCTTGAGGTCACCATGGGTGGTCTGTGGATAAATATGTTTAAACCATAAATTGGAGGGATTTGTGCTGAATGAACTAAACCAAATTCACCCTCTCTGTAGTGAAACAGCTAGAAAATCAACCCACTAACCTTTATTGTTAAGAAACAATAATGATTTGTTGCTGATATGGCACATATGAGGATCTGAAAGCATTTTACAAACATTTACTAAGAATGCAAACATTTCTGCCCCCATTTTACAGATGGAGAAAACTGCGGCCAAAGGAGAGGTTGTGACTTGTCTGAGGTCAGTAGCAGAGTCAAGGAAAGAACCAGTGAGTCTTGATCCCCAGACTTCTGTTCCTAAACACTTAACAACAATTTCTCTCTTGGCTTAAAAAAAAAAAAAAGGTTAAATACTGAAATAAATGGTATTGTGAAATTGTGCTTACTTTATTGCACAATTATAACACATATTTATATACTGCAGAAAAGCAAAGCAATTCAGAGTAAAGGACAGTGTGATCTTGTGTCAGTATTGTATGTTCCCTATCACAGGGATCCTAGAAGAATTGGTTATCTAATATACAAGCAGTAGTAATGAAAGAAATGCAGAGGTCTATTGGATTATTTGTATTTCCCTCAGGTGTAAAAATGAGGTGTATGACCTTTTAGAGCCTCTAAATATAAACTGTCCTATACACAATCATTTCATGTTCCAGATGTGGTTTGTTATATCCCTAAAAGGCAAAGTCTTAACTTTGCTGCCATTATATTAATTATATTCCTTGTTATGTGAATCAGTAACTTTTGAAGCAATGCCTCCTTTCAAGGATTGACAGGAAGACAAGGGACTAGAAAGCTGATCTGCAGTGTGTGTAACCTGTAGAACAGTTTATTGGCAGCAGGGTAGCAGATTTTTACAATCCTTTACAGTTCAATGGGGAAAACTCAATGCCATTAACTGTCATAATCAAGCATAGTTATTTGCTTTGAACATTTTCTAAAATAAGCCTGTCATTTAGACAAACACCTTGTTATTGGTAGGAATTTCCCAACTGCAGCATTGAAAAACTAAAGCCACCTCTTAACGCCATTTTACTGAAGCTTTACCCCACCATGGTCTTTGTCATCTTCTGCAGGTATATTTTTGGGTGCATTTGGCCTGCCTAGCTGACACTCTCCCTCTAGATTCCACAGACCCATATAAATGAAAACTGATTATATTCACATTGTTTCTTACTTAATGTTGATCCATCTTGTGCCATTCATAAGAAGATAAGAATAGCCAGTCTGGATCAGACCTATGGTCCATCAGCTCAGTAGCCTGTCTTTCAAAAGTGGCCAATGCCAGGTGCTTCCATCCCCTGTTGTCCAGCTTCTGCCAGTCAGAGGCTAGGGACACGCAGGGCATGGGATTGCATTCATTTTTAGTTATACTTACAGCTGAGGAAGAGTTTAAATTACCTAGGGGGGACAATAGGGGCTCCTCCATAAAATGTATAGGGATATACATTATTGACCATCCTAACATAATGGAGAATCACTATTTCGTAGAGCCTGGTTCAAAGGTATTTTTTCTGTGATGTCATCCAAAAACCACCACCATTGCCATTGTGTTTTTGTAATGTTTTATTATTATTTACAATAGACCAAAAGAGTGCTTAGCACCTAGAAGCAAATGGAAGAAGACAATCCCTGAGCTAAGAAGATTATGGTCTAAATGTCTGTGAAGGGCTGTGCATAGGCAGTGATATAACAGCATTGATCTTCTGTAACTGGAAGCTGTTTTTTCCATAAAGAGCCATGGTGAAAGGAAATAACCATTTATATTAGCCTAAGGGAACACAATGTGTTATCCTCTCCTAACATGAATGATAACTCACAGAACTCTGGAATCATGGTTTCATAACAAAGCATTTGTGGGTTAATATTTCTCTTGCCTCACACCAACTGGATACCAATAAATATTGTTGAAAGGGATGATTGGAGGGATTATATTATTAGGTATTATCTTTCCTCAGAACATTTAAATATTTTAAAATTTTCTACTATTAAGTTCTGATTCACATCCCGTGAGGTCCGATTTTAACCTGAAATTGCTGGTCAAAGTTTTAACCAAGAAATAGGTACTTCTGAGCCCTGGGACCATTAAAAGCATTTGGAGCAAGCAATAATGGTCTTGCACTTGAACTGACCTTGGCAGAGTGAGGTCTATTGAAATAACTGGTTTTCCAAGGTTCTTCTTGAAATAAGAGAAATAGATCTTCTATAATATAATTTAAGAACTACTAGACTGACGGCAGTTTTGATTTTATTGATATTAGTTTAGTGAGTACTGTATATTGTAAAACCGATAGAGTAGGGAATGACTTCACTACATATCAAATTTGATGGAGCTGGTAGCTTACTGCAAACAAGTTTGGGAGCTATCACCTAAAGAGTTACTTTGTATTTCTTTCTTTTTCCTTTTGTTTTTTCATGTTTCATATTCAGAATAACCTAAAACACTGGCCCTGAAAACAATAAAATATGCTTGTGTAATGCTGACATTTATGTGCAGTTATACTTCATTATCCCTATAATCTAACATGGTGGCTCAGAAAGAAGAACATGAACATTTTCTGAGTGATTTAACAGGATGCTTTAATGATGTATTGAAAACGAACATTGACCCTATGTAATAGGTGCTAAACTGACACTTTAAAGCACTCCATCCATTTCACTCAGACTGACTGTCTTTCGTAAATCATTGGTATGTCATTTTTATGATGCAGATCCATCTATTGAAGCTATGGGACTGTGAAATGTCATATAAAAAAGGCAATAAGAAAAAATAAAATTAAGTTGCAGGTGGCGTGCATTAGCATTTCAAAAATGTTCTATTGTATTACACTATTATTCCCTCTCTGTCAAGGGGCAACAAGATTAATTTCTCACCTTAAAGAGTCGGTGCCGCAGAATGTATTAGCTCAGTGTGTGAGGAACACTTGATGCCAGCTGAAGGGCATTTTACAATAATGGTAAAATATATTTAGGACTAAATTTGATAGGACCCTAAGGCTGGCCTTCTCCTCAAATGACAAAGCCATGATTGCTTCTTTTCTTCTTTGTTATGTTCTGTAGCTTCCATGCTTTTGACAAATTAATGTTTTCAAAATTTTCAGAGTCTTTCACTGCCCAATTGGCAAGGTTCATATAAGCACATTCCATTGTGGAAAACAACACAAAAGTGGCTCCCTTATCTTATTTCCAACTCCAGAGCCACTAAATGGAGGTGAAATCGTAAAGGGTCTTAAATCTCTTGAAATCACCACAAGGTAGAGAAACCTCCTATGCAGGAGCTTGCGATTTTAGAATACTATTTAAGGGCATATGTAAGACTCTTAGCAGCACTATAATTAAAAGTTTAATTATTTATGATGATTTCCTGGAGGGGAGCAGGCCAGCAGCTCAATGGTAAGAAGCCTTCAAATGTTCCTTTTTGCTATGTGTAAGGGAATCATTTCAGAGAAACCAGCCACACCAGTGGGTTTTTAGCATTAGAGACTCTCCAAATGACTAATAGAAATACATAATTAAATAATTCAACCGAATTGGATATTTATATCAGTCCATCTTTGGTGCATATATGCCTCCCATTGCCATAGTATCTGGGTGCCTACTGATCTGTAATGTATTTATCCTCACACCTCTGTGAGGTGAGGTGAGGTGCACGCAGCGTACTGTTATTCTGGTTGTACAGATGGAGAACTGATGCACAAAGCAGCTAAGAGGCTTGCCCAAATTCACACAGGACGTCTGTGGCAGAGAAGGAATTTGAACCCAGGTTTCCCAAGTATACTAAAATAAAATTCTCCCTTAGAAACTGCTCCACGTCAAATATATAGGATAAAAATGTCAAAGCCACGTAAGGGAATTAGGGGTCCAAATCCTATAGGTGGTTTTGCATATCTCAGCTATAATTATCGTGACTGGTGGATTAAAATGGGTGGGGTTTTTTGGTCCTAATAAAACCTTCATATCTCTCCACATCATTGTGGATTCTGTACATGACACTGATTTGACAGAAAAATTGTAGATTAGATTCTGTACCCTTCTCGTCCTGCCTCCATCCCCTCCTTCCCAGCTCCTGCTCCTAATCTCTTACTCCTCAGGCGCCTATCCTCCCACATCCCTGACATCTCCTCCTCACCTTGAATCTTTTCCTTCATCCCACCTCTCCCCCATTTCTCAACTCTCCGCATTCAAATCAGGCAACTTCCTCCTCCTCATCTATACTGCCTGGTTGTCAGCAGTGACAGCATTGACCATGCAAAAGAGACAACCTCAATACTCTCAATTTTGGTGCTGGGCACCACAGTGGCCCTCAGCAGAGGAGAAAAAGGCAATTGCAGTGATAATGCTACTCAGTCTTTGCATGTTTAGTCGCTTGGTGAAAATGGTGCATCAGTCACATGTAGGAGCTGTGAGGGACTAGAACATGCTCAATGCAGACAGAATCTCTCGAGAATTTAGCTGTCAAACTTACAAATTTCTATTGGGCAGAGAGGAAATGAGTTTTTTTCAGAGATTCAGAACTCAGACAAATTTGGTGAATTTCACTGGGGTGACAAAAGGTACATCCCTGACACCGTGTGTGATTCCCTAGCCAAATTGCAATTCCCTGCTCCAAAGCACGAGGTCACTAGAGCATCTCAATATAATGTTGTAAGAACTTTTTTAACACAGGCAAAACAAGGTATTTTTTCCCCTAATCTTATTTATAGACCTCTATCATAACCCCTCTTAATCGTCTCTTTTCCAAGATGAAAACTCCCATTCTTATTAAACTCCCTCATATGGAACCCCTAATCATTTTTGTTGCCGTTTTCTGTATCTTTTCCAATTCCAATATAACTTTTTTGAGACGGGGCGAGCAGATCTTCACGCAGTATTCAAGATATGGGCGAACCATGGATTTATAAAGAGGCAATATGATATTTTCTTTCTTATTATCTATTCCTTTTCTAATGATTCCTAACATTCTGTTAGCTTTTTTGACAGGTGCTGCACATTGAGTAGATGTTCTCAGAGAACTATCAACAATGACTACAAGATCTCTTTCTTGAGTGATAACAGCTAATTTAGACTCCATCATTTTATATGTATAGTTGGGATTATGTTTTCCAATGTGCATTACTTTGCATTTAGAAACACTGAATCTCACCTGCCATTTTGTTGCCCAGTGACCCAGTTTTGTGAGATCATCTTTGTAACTCTTCTCAGTCTGCCTTGGATTTAACTATCTTGAATAGTTTTGTATCATCTGCAGATTTGACCAGCTCACTGTTTACCACTTTTCCAGATCATTTATGAATATATTGAACAGTACTGGTCCCAATACAGACCTTTGGGGGATGCCTTTTACCTCTCTCCATTCTGAAAACTGACCATTTATTCCTACCCTTTATTTCCTATTTTTTAACCAATCTGTTTCCTATCTTCTAACCAATCCTGTTTCATATATTTTAACCTTTATTTACCTCTCCAGTCTGAAAACTGACCATTTATTCCTATCTTTTGTTCCCTATCTTTTAACCAGTTAGTGATCCAGGAGAGGATCTTCCCTCTTACCCTGTGATCGGTTATTTTGCTTAAGAGTCTTTGGTGAGGGACCTTGTAAAAGGTTTTCTGAAAATCTAAGTACACTATATCCACTGGCTCACCCTTGTCCACATGCTTGTTGACTCCCTCAAAGAATTCTAGCAGATGGGTGAGGCATGATTTCCCTTTACGAAAACCAACGAATCGTATTCATCTGTGTGTCTGATATTCTGTTCTTCACTATAATTTCAACCAATTAAGGTTTAGCTATTGAGTGTTAAAAGTTGGTATTTCCTTTCTTTCACTTGTGCTCCTCAGTGAAAATGTTGGCAGGCTGCCAACATCACTGAACATTCCAAAACTGGGCTCCTGTCACTGCCCAAGCCGTAGGAGCACACCTGGCACCAGAAACACCAGGGAGCTGCCAAAGCTCTAGAGCAAGGGGTAGGGAGGAAAGGGAGCCTGGCTGGGCTCTCTCCAACCTGAGGTAGCAGAAGCTCACTTTGAAGAGGGGGGCTTAGGTATGGGACTAGGGGTGTGAACCAAAGAGCCCAGAGACAGAGAGAGAGCTTGGGAAGTGCCAGGGTCGGGGTTGGGGAGAGTGGCAGGGAAGGCACTCATCTTGGCCTTGGAGACCCACAGTAGGCCGAGAAGGAAGCAGCGCAGTGGGGAAGGTTGCAGCTGCATGGTGTACTTGTCCCCCACATTGACACCCAGAGCCGCTGCCCACTTGGCTCCCTGCTCCCTTGCTATTTTTAATTATGTCAGTAAAAAGTTTACCATGTCAGTCAAACAAAATCAACTTCAGATCTTCATGTCAGTAAAAACTAAAATGCAAGGCTGGCAGCCCTGCGATGGCAGCGGCTCCTGCCGTGCAGGGAAATCAGACCTCTCCCCACCCCCGAAATAAGAAATGTGGCTCTGCCCGTCTGCCCCTTCTCCACCCAGCTCAGCCCCAGCCCCCAACTTCCAGGCACCCCTTTTCTCTGGCACTCAGGGGCTGGGCTAGGAGGAACAGGATCCAGGCTGCCCCTTCTTCTACCCTTCCCAGGTACAGAGGAATTATTGCAGGTGGGGAAATATAGATCAGCCTCTACAGTATTTTCATGGTGGGGTTGCTAGCCTCTTCTGCTCCCCCAGTTCCACCTATACCCCAGACCTACTACATGGTGACAGCAACCAATCCCACCTCCCCGAGGGGCAATACATGGGGCTAGGGTTTCCCCAGCTCTGGGGACAGGGAGAGAGAGCCAGGCCAGGCTGATTTCCCCCTAACCATTCCTTTAACCCAGCACCTGAACCAAGCAACACATCCCCACCCCTTCTGGAAAAACAGCCTCCTCCTGCTGCCAGCTTACTCCTTTTAGCTGGAGTAGTACAGCAGTCTGTGCATTAGTGCTGAAGGTTCAGGATTCAAAGTCTGCTGATGCTGGGGGGAGGAGGGGAGGTAGTTAAAGTAGTTCATAGAATCCTAGAATTGTAGGGTTAGAAGGGACTGCAAGGGTCACCTAGGATAAAATATTTGTTTTTCTTCACCATAAACGTGGCATTTCTTAACTTCTTAGTGCTTGACTTTGCAACCTCAATAGCATTATTTTAAGAGTTTTTGTGTGTAATATGTATATGTGTGAGTGTGTATATATGTATGCACAAACCCCAACACAGATTTTTCAAAGGAGAAATCTGTGGGAAATATTTTTCTTTGAAAAATCTTATACTTTTGCCAGGAACTGATTTGGGAGTGATTCGCTCCTGTAGTAAGGAATGTGCAAAATTACAGTATAAAGTAAAATGTATTCTAACAGTTTATTATTTCATACAGTTTAAATTGTGACTGCATTTTATCATTTGGGTCACAGGAAGCTGACTTTTTCTTTGGTAGGCATACACCTAATGGGATTCTGCTTGTATTACTTTTCCCTGAGACAGGTAGCAAACGTCAATAGTCAGCAGTTTTGTTCTTGGAATAGATTTGCATTTCAGTGGGTTCCAGATGTACATCGTATAGTAATAAATAAATACTAACCCAGCTGTACCAGTTAGAAATCAGTTAAGGCATATTACATTTTCTAATAGTTTGTGGCAGTATGGGGTGGTTTTGTTCAGTCAGGGCATCTTACCATAGGGATTGTGTACCTCAGGGGTTCACAAAAGCTTCCAGGGGGCTGCAACCACCCGGCCTTTTCTATATTGCTAAATGGAGGAAGATCTCAGCTAGATCTCGGCTACATAGGAGAGGGCTGGGGGAGAAAGTACAGAAAAGGTTTGAGATCTACTGTACTGTGTTATTTTTAAGACAAAGCCAGAATTTGCATTTTCTATGGGTATTTCTAAGGAATGCATAATTAAGCTCCATTCATGAATGTTTATACTCTTGCTCCTGCTGGAGTCAGTTACAAAACTCCTGTTGTATTCAAAGGGGAAAGGATTGGGTTCTTATTCTAGTCTATAAGGAAACATTTGACTCATCATGCCATATTTTATCCTCATTTATACCCATGTGTATAGAGTCAAATCAAGATCTTGTCTTTTTATTCAAGGTGCTCAATGGCCTGGGGCCAGGATATCTAAAAAGAGCTGAAAGCACCAGAAAGACATCTACAATGTCAACAGCTATACTCCTCTGGCACATAAGAGTGAAATTCAGCTGTGTGGGGGACTGAACTTTCTTAGGGATCGGTCTGAAACCAGGGAACAAACTCCCCCAGGAACTAAGGAGCATAACAAATGTCACCATCTTTCACTGCAAGTGCGAGGTGGACTTCTCCAACCTGCCTTTTTTGACATAAACACAGAGCAGCATGTATATTTAAAAAAAACAAAACAAAGATCCTATCAAAACAAAACAAGGCACTGCACATACGATTCTCCCCCCGACCCGGAGAGAAGACCAGAGAAAGAACAAACCCCAGTGATAGATGCAGTGTTGTTGCAGCTATGTCAGTCCCAGGATATTAAAGAGACAAGATGGGTGAGGAATGTCTTTTATTGGACCAACTTCCGCTGATGAGACAGATGAGTTTTAGAGCTACTCAGTCTTCTTCAAGACCTGAGGGATAGCTCTGTGTTGCTCAAAAGCTTGTCTCTCTTACTCACAGAAGTTGGTCCAATAAAACGTATTACGTCACTCACCTTGTCTTACATAGATAGATGTTAGTCATGCTGTTTAATTCATGACTGAAAGGCACCATATACTATGGTGATGAGGGCAGCGTAAGAACCTATTCAGAATATGTTCATAATAGCATCCTAGCATGAAAATTTGCAAGTTCTTTTTTTAAAAAAAAAGAACAATCAAACAAGCCAGCACAACCACAAAACCTAAAACGTAGGCGGTTTTCAAGTATTTCCTGATAACAATTTGGACAGCATATACCTTACCTGCAATTAATTAATGTAGTGGCATGATCACGAAATAACATGTTATAAGGAGGGGTAGGAAGAGCCAGTTTAGACAATTCATCAAATCTCTAGGTCAAACAAAAAACATGTACATCATACTGGTAGAGTGTGTCAGGAACGGCCCTGATCTCAAAGCATGTATCCTTCTCTCTTTTTCCTAGTCATTACAGAATGTTTAGCAATATGATTTTAACAAGTGTAGTCAAACTGCAGCTATTATGTTGATAATTGGTCAATACTTCATAAATAATATTACTATTAATAATAATGCATTTACAGTATAAAAAGTGCCTTTCACCTGAGGAGCTCAAAGCCCTTTACAATCATTAATACTCTTGAGAGATAAGATCTTCAAGTATTATCCCCTTTTACAAATGAAAGCATAAAGATGTGAAGAGACTTGCTCAAGGTCATGCAGCTAGTTAGTGGTTGAGCTGAAAACAGAACCAAATAGACGCCTAGAGGTTGGAGAAGGGCAACCTGACATCGGCGTCCCCCTCAGTGAACCCTTGGTTGGGGTGTCCACTCCTCGGTGCACTGCCCTATCCTCTCGTGGCATAGGCGGCACCAGTGAGGCCAACAGGCTCCTCATTGTCTGGTACGCCTCAGGCGTGGAAGGGACCAACAGGTAGCCCAGGCCTCTGCTGTTTCCCGGAGTTGGCGGCGGCACGGTAGCTGGACTCGACGCTCGTCCGTGCGGAGACCCTTTCCGGGCTAATTCCAGCTTCTTTGAGGTTTTCTTAGCCGGCATCGGTGACGGCCAATGCTCCTTCTCCATGTGTGCCTTCTTCTGGTGCTTCTTTGGCACAGGGGGTTGACGAACAGTGCTGGGGGAGCTCTGACGCTGGCAGAGCGCTTTTCAATGAGGCCGCGGTACTCGGTCCTGAATCCATTCTTGACTCTGACGCTGTTCTGAGTGCCGCTTCCATCAGAAGGGCCTTGAGTCTTATATCTCGGTCCTTCTTGGTTCTTGGGCAAAAGCTCTTACAAATCTTGCACTTCATGGAGAGGTGGGCTTCCCCCAAGCACCTCAGACAGCTCTGATGCGGGTTGCTCAGTGGCATAGGCTTCTTACAAGAAATGCAGGGCTTGAATCCCGGGGACCAGGGCTTGCCCCGACCCTTGGAGCTTCCTAGCTGCAAGCCTAGCTAACTACTAACTAAATAACAACTTTCTAGAACTTTGAAACTATATACGTGCGCTGCTGCAGAGGGCTAGAGCCGGCCCTACGGGTACTGCTAGGGGAAAAACTTTTGGCACCGGTGCATGTGATGCGCACACACTCCTACATTCGGAATAGACATGAGCAAGCACTCGAAGAAGAACATAAACTTTATAATCACATTATACTATAACCTCCAGTATTACTGGTGTTGAGATGAACTCATTAACACTATGGCTATGAATAGACTTCACTCATGTAACGGGAGAGCTTTAAGATAATGTGCAGTGTCAGACAACAGCTAGTTACTTGCCCATTTAACAGAATGAGTTTCAGATTAACATATACACTGTGCATCCCTTTACCCGGTGCTATGTTTAATCATTTAATTTGATTAGAATTTTAAATACCTTTTAATCATCCTAATATTCTTTTTATTACAATATATTACTGGAACATTAGACTGCAATTTAATTTTAAAAATATCCACAGATAATTTATTCCATGTTCATCCTACTGTAATCTTTTTGGCATTTTCATGTAATAATATAACTCGTTTTATTACTCCAGGAGTGCCTAAATTATAAGAACGCAACAATGACCATACTGGGTTAGACCAATGGTTCATCTAGCTCAGTATACTGTCTTCTGACAGTGTCTTGTGCCAGATGCTTCAGAACAGGGCAATTATTGAGTGATCCATCCCCTGTTGTTCGGTCCAGATTCTGGCAATGAGAGGTATAGGGACATGCAGAGCATGTGGTTGTGTCTCTGAACATCTTGGCTATTAGCCATTGATGAATCTATCTCCCATGAACTTATCTAATGCTTTTTTGAACCCAGTTACATTTTGGCCTTCATATTCCCTGGCAACGAGTTCCACAGGTTGACTGTGCGTTTTGTGAAGAAGTACTGCCTTTGGTTTGTTTTAAACCTACTGCCTATTAATTTCATTGGGTGACCTCTGGCTATAGTGTTATGTAAAGATATAAATAACTCTTTTTTATTCACTTTATCCATACCATTTATGATTTTTATAGACCTCTGTCATATCCCTTTTAGTCATTTCTTTTCTAACTGAAGAGTCCCAATCTTGTTAATCTATTTTCATATGGAAGCTGTTCCATGCACTTAATAATTTTTGTTGCTCTTCTCTGTATTTATTCAATTTCTAATATCTTTTTTGAGTTGGGGTGACCAGAATTGCACACATTATTCAAGGTGTGGGCATGCCATGGATTTATATTATGGCATTATGATATTTTCTGTCTTCTTATCTATCCCTTTCCTCATGGTTCCTAACACTTTGTTAGCTTTTTGACTGCTGCTGCACACTCAGCAGATCTTTTCAGAGAACTATCTATGATGACTCTCTCCACTGTGAAAACTGACCATTTATTTCTACTTCTTGTATCCTATCTTTTAAGTAGTCACTGATCCATGAGCGGACCTTCCCTCTTATTGACTGCTTAAGAGCCTTTGGTGAGGGACCTTGTCAAACGCTTTCTGAGAGTCCAAGTGCACTATAAACACTGGATCACCCTTGTCTACATCTGTTAGCGCCCTCAAAATATTCTAAGAGTTTGATGAGGCATGATTTCCTTTTACAAGATTCGTGTTGTCTCTTCCACAACATATTGTGTTCATCTGTGTGTCTGATAATTCTGTTCCTTATGATAGTTTCAACCAATCTGACTGTTACTAAAATTACTGGCTTGTAATTGCCAGATCACCTCTGGAGCCTTTTTTTAAAAATTGGCATTAAGTTAGCTATCCTCCAGTCATGTGGCACTGAGGCTGATTTAAGTGATAGATTTCATATCACAATTAGTAATTCTGCAATTTCGTATCTGAATTCCTTCAAAATTCTTGGGTGAATATCATCTGGTCCTGGTGACTTATTACTGTTTAATTTATCAATTTGTTCCAAAACCTCCTCTATTGACACCTCAATCTGGGACAGTTCCTCAGATTTGTCACCTAAAAAGAATGGCTCAGGTGTGGGAATCTCCCTCACATCCTCTGCAGTGAAGACAGTTGCAAAGAATTCATTTAGCTTCTCTGAAATAGCCTTGTCTTCCTTGAGTGCTCCTTTAGCATCTCAACCATCCAGTGGCCCCACTGATTGTTTGGTAGGCTTCCTGCCTCTGAGGTACTTAAAAAAAATTTGCTGCAAGTTTTTGTATCTTTTACCAGTTGCTCCTCAAATATTTTTTGACATTCCTAATTATACTTTTGTACTTGACTTGCCAGAGTTTATGTTCCTTTCTATTTTCCTCACTAGGATTTGACTTCCAATTTTTAAAGGATGTCTTTTTATCTCCTAGCATCTCTTTTACTCTGTTGTTTAGCCATGGTGGAAATTTTGGGTCCTCTAACTTTTTCTTTTATTTGGGGTATACATTTAGTTTGAGACTTTATTATGGTATTTCTAAAAAGTTTCCATGCAGCTTGCAGGCATTTCACTCTTGTTACTGTTCCTTTTAATTTCCATTTAATTAGCTTCCTCATTTCTCGCTCTCCCTTTCAAAGTTAAATGCTACTGTAGTTGGCTTCTATGGTATTTCCCCCCTACAATGATATTAAATTTAATTACATTATGGTTGCAATTACTGAGTAGTTCATCTATATTCATCTCTTGGACCAGATCCTGTGAGTCACTTAGGACTAAATCAAAAATTGCCTCTCCCCTTGGGAGTTCCAGGATTAGCTGCTCCAAGAAACAGGCATAAACAGTCTCTTGAAATTTTACCTCTGCATCCCATCTTGAGGTGACCTTTATCCAGTCAATATGGAGATGGTTGAAAACCCCCATTATTACCGAGATTCTGTTTTTGTAGGCTTTCTAATCCCCCTGAGCATTTCACAGTCATCATCACCATCCTGGTCAGTAGGTCGATAGTATTTTCCTGTTGCTATACCCTTATTATTGAAGTATGGCATTTCTATCCACCGAGATTCTATCATACAGTTTGATTCATTATGATTTGTACTATATTTGACTCTATGCTTTCTTTCACAGATAGTGCTCTTCCCACACCAGCTTGACCTACTCTGTCATTTCTATATATTTTGTACACTGGTATTACTGTCTTCCATTGATTATCATCATTTCATCAAGTTTCTGTCATGCCTATTATATGAATATCCTCATTTAATACCAGGTACTCTAGTTCACCCATCTTAGTATTTAGACTTGTGGCATTTGTACTCAAGTACTTATAAAATTTGTCAGTATTTATTTGTCTGTCTTCATGTGATGTAACTGAATGGGACTCTCTTTCATTTGACTGTTTCTCTTCAGTTCATATCTGTACTTTATCAACTTCTGTCCTCTGCTCTTTATCAGGATATAGAGTATCCCCTTTAATAAATCCACCCAAGGGAGGTCTCTGTCTGAACTCTGTGCTCCTCTGCAACTGTCAGCTTCCCCCCCCCCCCCCCTTAGTTTAAAAACTCCTCTGTGACCTTTTTCATTTTACATGCCAGAAATCTGGTTTGGTTTGGTTTTTTGGTGGAGCTCATCCTTACTGTGTAGGCACCTCCTTTCCCACAAGGCTTCCCAGTTCCTAATAAACCTAAACCCCTCCTCCATGCACCATTGTCACATCCATACATTGGGATCCTGCACTTCTGCCTTTTTGTCTGGCCCTGTGCATTCAGAGAATGCTACCATGGAGATCCTGGACTTTAATCTCTTACCTAGCAGCCTAAATTTGGCCTCTAGGCTCCCTCCTATGTTTTCCTATGTCACTGGTATCTACATATACCCCAGCCCTTCACATAAGTCTTTCTAGACATCTCTAGAGGTCTGCAACCTTCACACTTAGCAGTCAATTCACCAAGGAATATAAACCCCCGCAGATACACCCCAGCTGCTAGGGTACATACTGGGGGACCCCCTGCTGACATACTTGACTGTCCACAGGGAAGAAGGGACCCCTGCCGCTACTCCGGAGGAGAGAAGGTGCTCCACCTCTCTGGGAGGGAAGGGGGTTACCTTGATACTACTACTTCAAGTGGGGTCAGGGCCATGGTGCAAAGATGAAGCCCATTTCATAGTGGACCTAGGGTCCCAGACGGTCTTAAATCCAGCCTTGCTGCAACCTGGATTAATTGCTGTGCTCTAGTCATTCTTCTAAAACATTTCCTACTCATGAGTCACAGGGATGAGGTCAGCAAGGTCAACAGCATATCACTCACACTTCACAAGTGGTCTCCTCTGAAATGTGTCTGTGAGAAGCCTTTTCAGAGCAGAATCACATTGTACAGAGTTCACAGCCAGATGCCTGTTGAACACGTGTCAGACAAAAATGAAGCGAGGTCTATAAAGCTCTGATATCTGGCTAGGCACTAAAACAACAGTGGGTACTGGAACGGTAGGAAGGAAGAAAAAGACAGAGGGGAGGATTTTCAAAGGAATAAATGGGAGTTATTTGTCCAACTTCATTGACTTCCCATGGGATCTGGGTGCCCAACTGCCCTTGGTGCCTTTGAAAATCTCCCTCTTATATTCTGATTTGGGTATATTTTGTTTTAAAATATATGAATTTCCAATATTCACTAAGCAAAATTTGGTACTGAGTTGCAACCTCATTCTAAGTCAGCACAGAATTTCGCTGACTTCCACACATGTATGTCCTAGTCTCTAGGGATAATTGGCATGGCACAGCGCAGCTTATCCCAGATGGGAGTCTGTAAATTCCTACACATCTGAACTGAGGAACAAACTACATTTAGGCCAGGTCTATACTAGAAACTGCTGCTATAGCTATCCCAGCAAATCCTAGCATATACCCAGTTTATTCTGGTAAAATGTGCTTTTTCTGGTATAACTTATACAAAGCTATATTGGCAATGCAAAAGCACTTTTGTGGGGGAGGGGCGTATAATTGTATCTACACTAGGGCTTTTACTGGTTTTTAAAAAAATCACTCCTCCTAACTGACACTATTATACTGCTAAAAATTTTTACCATACACCTCAGTTTAGATTTAAGCTGAAGCAGGATGCATAATAATTACCTTCTGCTTTACAAAGCTGTGAAGAAAACATTCAACAAATGCCTGCCATGTACGCTAACATTTTAAATATCATGCAGTTTTTGGCTACAGTCTGTTTCCTTTAAACCATAAGCAAACAGGTCTGATAGTATTGTGTAAATGACAGATCATTCTGCAGAGGCTGGGTAACTACAGTATCTAGTTGTGAGCATTCTGATTCATTCCATGGCATTAAATCAATAGGGACACCTACTGTTGTTGCAAAACAACTGTTTATTCCTCTGCAGAGTAGAAACATTTGGTATAAATTCTGCCATCAGCAGAAAATTAGTTACATATTTTTCCCATTTTGTAGTTTCTAGGTTCACAAAAGGTGGCTGTGTCACTGCTGTGATCTAATGGAGGGAATTCAACCACATGCACAAATGTCTTTTTTATTTTTAACTCCTAGATGACAAGTCTTTGTTTTCATTTTCTATATCCCACTTTACCCATTGCTTGTAGATTAGTGGAACAGCTGACCCAAGAGATCACAATCAAACCAGAAATGCTTTCACAATCACAAATGCAGAGGTTCACTTATTGTGTTGGAACTATAGGACACTAGTGCTATGGGATCTACACTGCTTGCTTGTTGATTTCCAGCCAAAGATTAATGTGCATTATCTATGATTTATAAAGCCTTCAATGGCCTGGGACCGGCCCTATCCGAGGTCCACCTCTTTCCCTGTGCCATACTGCCACCTCTGCTGTCAGCAGGGACACCTAAGCTGGACCCCCTTCATTATAAAAGAGAAGGGGTGGCTGGCACAGTGTTCTCTGTGAGAGCTCCAGGACTCTGGAACTTGCTGTCTTCCCTTGATCTGAAATAGCCTGAGATTTGTGACTTTGCTGCACAAAGACACCTGCCTGCGAGGGGTTTTTGTGAGGGCAGAGGGTATGCTCCCCATAATGATGAAAGGGTGGAAAGGAGTTTTTGTAGGTGGATAGATGTTTGAATTCCTGTTGACCTGATTATTCTAATGTTGCTGAGATTTAAATTACATTGTTAATGGTACATTAGGATATGGAGGGCCTTGGATCGGCATCTTTTTAGTTATATAAATAAAAATAAATCAAATCCCGTACCATCATTCCTATACACCATTACTACTCAGAACACAGTTAAGCCCACATCTCTTCTCTTGTCTAATCCCATGCTCCTCACCACAGTATCTAAGCCCCTATGTTGCATTAAGGAAATGACTAACATCAGTCACACGTCTGTTCTCTCATTCTCTCCCCTAGGGGAGTGGCTGAAAAGTGCACGCAAGGTATGTTTTGTTTTGGATTTTTTTTTTTAATTTAACCACATGCTTAACTGCGATCCTGAATAGAGCTGGATTTAAGCACGTGCTTTAACGCTTTACTGAATTAGTCGCTAAGGCCATTTTTCTTTCATTGTGCCAAAAAACCTCCTTTTTAAAAAACAGTTGTTGAAACTTCTAAGGCAAACTCATGAAAGAATCTAACACAACATTTTCCCTCTTTTCTAAAGCCAAAACTTCACACTTCCTTCTATGTAGGGATATTAGTACTACTGGGGCTTCACCTAACGGAACAAAATGGTTCGGCAGCAAGCCAAACAACTGCACTGACAGCCTCTCTATGCATGTATTAAGCCCTAGGACATGCTTGCAATGCATTAAACCACAAGACACGCATGCAATGAGAAACTGCATCAAGCCACAAGATGCACTGGCAATGAGACACATTCCCATATTAATATTCCCACTCTTGACAGCAGCAAAATAGAAAAATATTCTTGTGGTTAAATAGTTATAGATAAGTTGTGTATGTGTGTGAGAGGTGGAATCAAATAAATGAAGCATGCTGGTTCCAATTAATAAGTCACTGACACCTTGCTATGAGCTTAATTTTGGCTAGTTGTATGTTGAGGTGCTGAGGCAGGGACAGAAAGGGGACAAAAAACATCTTTTCGCCCATTCCAATATTTAGGGGGAGCACTCCCTGAATGTCATGTATCTGCACCTTCTAAGGGGACTACAGGTGTGGTCAGGGTGCATGGCTCTTGCAGGTGTCAAGAGGGAATCACATGGATTTATCATAAAAGCATTATTTCTGTTGGTATGTTTCTTTTAAACAGAAGGTTAACTAGCTCCTTTCAATGTTGCAGCATCTGAAGTCTGATAGATTTCTTAGCTTATTTCTAATTAGAGGGAGATAATCATTGTGACAGTGATAAATGTTATTGCACATAGTAAATTTAATATTACAAATATCATAGTCTGATTTTTACTGCAATGTCAAAGCTCTTTCGATCAAATACAAATTAGGAAGGCCGGTTTTTAAACATTTCTTTGTAAAAGCCTATACAAAACCTACACAAGGTTATTTCAAGGCATACAGATCTAATTAGCTGCTGCTTAAATGTAGCATACTTCTAACTTTCTGGTTATGGATCTCACGTACTGTTTAAACTTTCAGTCTAATCTGGTACCAGTATATGTAAACCAGGAATTCAGCATTATTAACCTAATGCAAGACCTACTGGATATTACTGTTTTGTTATAGTTTATTTTAGTCTGTATGAATTCAGAGAAATAGCAAAAACAGAGGAAATATTGGGCATTCTTTGGTATGTAGATAAATTATTTCTGGTTTTTTTCAATTGCATAAACAGTAAATAACAGGGCTTTATAACAGAAATGAATACATAATTTAATATAATTAGAGAATGCACTGACACAATGCATTTGCATTTCACTCACCACATGAGAATGGTATGGCACAACTGTAAGAGCTCCAGCACCTAAAAATATTGTAAGACAATTACTCTTATATAGGCCCAGACTGTCCCTCATCCTTAAGTAGGTGCACAAAGCTGACAGCACAAGGTGCTTTTACTCTCCTTGTGTTCACCTCACAAAGGCCAGGGACAATTGAAGTCTGTGCTTGCAGAAGCATGGGAATTCTTCCTCTGTTTACACCAGGGGTGCAAACTGACCCCATGGGGGCAGAGAGTTGATGGGGAGATGCTCCAGCCCTCCATCAACATCAGCCCACAAGACTAGTCCGCCACACCAGGGAAACAGAGCACAACACCCTTTGCATAATGGGGACTTCCTGAAGCATGACATCTCCTGGAGCTTCTCTTGGAGGTTGCAGCTCCTCACTGTCCCCCTGGTAAAGGCCATCATCTGGCCCCTCATGCTCACAGATGCTATATGTTTACTGATAATAAATCATTCCAGCTTCCTTTTCTCTTTACTTGTAAATGCATCTATTACACTCACATTATCTTAAACATGGGCCTAGTAACACAGCACACCCTCCACAAGCCCCAAGACAGCCATGTTCAGCAGCAGGGTGCCAGGCTCACATGTTCAGGAGAAGGCTGGCTACGTGAACAACAAGAACCAAACTCCCTGCAACCAAACACTGCAGGAGAAAAGCTGCTGAGGGGCAAGAAGTATGGGTAAGGTCATGGCTTCCTGGTGAGTGCAGGATAGCAGTGTTGGTGGGAGACTGGCTAAACAGGTGAAGCTCCTTAGCCTGCTCCCCAGAGTGTTCCCCAGCAGTCAGAAGAAATCTCTAGCTGAGAAGAAGCCTGTCACATCTCCCCAACTTGGCAGCTGATCCTGCAATGAGCTCCAGGTGGACAGACCCCTGCACCAATGTCTACAGATGTCACTGGGGTTCTGTGAAGGTTCCAGGATCCAGCGGTGTGGAGCTCAATGGAGCATTGGGCCGTAGTTTGCTATACTGTCTATGTTTCCATAGTTCTATATAGAACACTAACAAACACGCACACAAATATATATTATAAACATGAATAATCTCTCTTTTATTAAACACGTCATCGGACTTTTATTCTACCTAAGTTTCTACTTCACGCTTGGGCAGCTTGTGTCATATTAAAATACAAAGCTTCACACAATTTGGAGTTTGTGTGATTAATGCCTACACTTTAGAGGCATAAATGTTCACTTTATTAATAAAATCATTAAATTATACCAGTGCTCTGATCAAGGGACCAATTTACCTCTTTACACAGGATATATGTCATGTATTAGTCCAGTGAGAAGACACAGGAAAGTTTTCTCAGGTTTCCCTTAGATTTTACAGATGCTAAATGCAATTTCAATTTCATAGAACTTTGAGCAGTTAATTTCCTGTGTTTATGACTTCCATTTGTGTTAGCAGCAGACCCTTGAAAATGTCTAATGAAGGATTAATAGAAAGACCACATAAAATCTTAATGTGAATTTCCTTTCTCACTGTAGTTATATTATTAATGTCACACTTCTTGTAAAAGATCATACGTGATTCTTTAATGGACAAGCAATAAAATAATTAAATTAAAATAAATTAGTAGATCTGTATGTGGCTCTAATACATTAAGGTGCTCTGTTTTACACAGTTTGTTAATTTAAACTTTGATTTTTCATCCAAATGACAAACAAACAGACACCTCCTAGAGATCAACAATATTTAATAGGTAACACTTTAAAGTTACTTAAGAATTATCACACACAGATGTTATATGTATTTTGAGATTTAAGAAAAAACTCATATTGCAGCAGCGGTATGTAATATCTACAGAGAATGTGAAGAACATTGTGACATTGTGTAAATACCATGACTCAGATAACTATACACTTATAGCTTGTGTAAATATACATTGCATTTCTAACTGGAAATTCATAATTTGCTCCAAGTAGAGGGCAAATACAATTACGTTCTGAACACATGCTGTACTTTTTCTATTAAATAATATAAAGATAAAACTGTATCCAGTTAAAATATCAATTGTAAATTATATTAAATATTTAACAGGAAGGTTTTCTGTCCTCTGTAGAGGCACTGAGTACGTACAGTGTTATTTCTTGGTGTAAAGATCTGTTTCAGGGGAATATAAAAAACCCTTTATTTCAAAAATTAATCTTACTCTTGGTACTAGGGACCTGGTTCCCTAGCTGAGGGGTTAGTGCATTGGACTAGTAAACCAACAGTTGCAAATACAAATCTTGGGCTGAACAAGAAATCAGATGACTAGCCCAGAAGGAAGCAGGACTTTCCTTGCTCCAGGAACTTGAACTGAGTACAGGAAGCCGTGTCCTCTTTTGTCCTCTTAATGATGCCTTCCTTCCCCTCCTTCTTCCACTTCCCCCACCCCTGGATATAGACATTGAAAAGGAGGAAGCTGCATAATTCGAATGCAGAGGGGACAACAGTCAGAGCTGCAAGGTGTGTGTGTGTGGGGGGGGGAATATATTGGGGCAGATGAGATTAGATGAGAACAGAACTGGGATGAGGATCCGGGCTGGGGAAGAGAGAGCACTGAAACAGAGACAGATTGGAGACGATAGACCAGAAGGAGTCAAGTTTGGGGGGAATGGGTGGAAGAGTCAGTGCCCACTAGAGAACACTCCCCTTAAGGGCCGGGAATGGAACCCAAGATTCCAGAGTCTCACCATTTCACTGCTGTCTGCAAATATCTGTGAAACTCGCCGACAAAGGGTTCCATCCCTCTCTCATGGTGGTCAACAAAGAGGATGACAGCTTACTACTGTTAGCTCAAGTGGCAGAGCACATTGTGGTGGATCTAAAGGTTCCAATTCTGATGATAACCCATATGGGTATCAATATGATGCAACATGATATAAATTTCTATTTTTGTCAGTTTGCGTCTTTAAAAACTTAAGAAATTACACACACACTCACAAAATGATGTTAAAAGAACATTATTTAGGTTGCAAAGTCAAGCACTTATCAGTTAGGAAATGCCAAAAAGAAGATTGGTTGTGCAACCTTAATTCTTACACATGTGTTATAATAGTCTTTAATTACATGTTCATATACTATTTTTTTCCACATAGCCCTGTCTATCCAGTGCAGAGGATGGAGTTGCTCTGAGATGAATCAGTGCTGAATAGCAAAGAAGACTCTAGTCTATAGGAGCCCTGCTTCATTTGTTGCAGAAATTAGAAAGAGTATTGTGTCTGAGGCAGGTGACGGCAGGAAGTGAAAAAGATGGTCTCATTGTTAAGGCAATTGAATGCTGTCCTGGAGAGTTGGATTCTGTCCCTGCCTCTGCCATAGAGTTCCTAGGTGATACTAATCAAGTCACATAAACCATACATTTCACAGATTTTCACTAATGTTTCTTAATTTCTGGGTTCCTGCCTTGAGATTCTGAAGTCTGATTTGCAGAAGTGCTGAGCATTCACAGCTATAACTGAAGTCAATGGGAACTGTGCTTTGAACATATAAAGTGCGATATACTAAAAATCAACTTCTAGGCATCTCAAATTGGGTACCCAAAATTAGTGGATACTTTTGCCCTTAAGCTCTTTGTGCCTCAACTCCCCATCTGTAAATGGGGATAATACCCCCCCAGCGTCCCATAGGGCTGTTGTAAAAATAAATGCATGCATATTTGTGAAGCTCTCACATATTATATTGATGGGCATCAAAAAAAGGACATAAGGAATTTAATAATTCTTGTCTGCAGAGCAGGGTTTGAATGGTGAGCACTAAATGAGGCACAGGGGCCACATATTGAACAATAAGTAGAAAACAAAATATTGAATAACTGCTTGTTAAATGAGCATTGTCCACTCTGTGCACTGAATGAGGCAGGGGTGCTATGGAAAAAACAGTATATGATCACGTGATCATAACATAACACACAATGGCCAGATTAAAGTTAAACCACAATTGTGACATTTCCTAACTTTGGAGTTTTTGACTTTGCAACCATAATAATGTTCTTTTAATGTAGCTTTTGTGTGTGTGTTATATATATATGGAATGAACAGTATTAGGTCACCAGGAATAACATCTTACAAGCAAAGTTTCTTTTATTAAACATCCTCAACTTTTCATCTGAGGGAAATTATCTTAATTCAGCCTCTCTTGCATGGGCATAGACTGCTGGAAAAAGTCAGGCTGTGTCTTAAAACCAACAGTATTGCACTCACATAAACAGTTTATCGGCAAACATTTAAAAATTGGTCTTGGTATATGCAGTAAGCTTCCATTTTCAGCTGGTGTATATTTTTCTGTTAGTTTAATTAATTTTCTTGAGCAAAAAATCTGTCAGATCCCTACAAAAAATAAAATGTATTTTCTGTACAATTGAAATATGGATCCTAACTGTGTTACAGATATCAAATCCATATTGTTGTATGTTGCTTTACATACTCAGCTGTTATAATGCATTACATATAACTACTACGTTATAGTGCACTACTGAGTCTGATTGCAATACACTACTACAAACCAGGAATAGGTCAAGTGAAGTCAATGGAGATACGCTGGGACTAAAGCCAGAGTGAGCTCAGAATCAGTCCCATTGTGGTTTTTTGTGGTTTAGTATTTATAACATCTTAACTTTCTCCCCCTGCTGAATCCCCTTTTATGCCATTAATGGAGGTGACCTTTCTAGTGCATTCATTTTACAGTCTTATTGGCTTATTCTCTCTAGGACAATAAAAACTTTTAGAACACTATTTCATGGTTAGTTGTACAGCGTCCCATATGAAATCAATAGCATTTAGAAATGAACTAAGTAATGCAATCTGTAACAATGAACAGGATCTGAACATGCCAAAAAGCACACACAATTATTAGAATTATAGTTTGTATTTAAAGATCTAGCAAATGTCCCAGTTCAATTGTGTACATATAAAACATAGCATAAGTATGATTATACCTTAGGTACAGCATAAAGTCAGTGCAAATACAGGCACACAGCTTTTACTCATGAATACATCTGCAAAGTAATTGCGTGGCAAGAAATTGAATGTAATTAAAAATAATGCAGTATAAAATATTGTGGAAATTTAATATTTTATGCAGCCTCTTTTCCTTGCTTTACTGGAAGTGTGTGGGGTTTTTTTTGGGTCATGGTCCATGTGACAGGAGTATTGCAAAGAAGCCAGAATACTTAGCCACAGTGTTTCATTAATGGGGTAATGCAGAAATATTGTTCCTGGGCTGTTAATACTGTTGAAACAATCTTACTACATTATTAACATTGGTATTACATTACAAACTTCCAGACTCTATTAACAATTTCAGGATTGTCTGTAGGTTCTTTTTGCAGCTAATGTATACATTCATTTACCATGCAAACACTGACAAAGTGAGCTCCAAACATAAAAAGACTCTTCAGGAGAATTTGCTTATAACATGAAGATTTAACATTGCTTTAGCTTGATTAAAGAAATAGGGTGAGGTAGGGTAGGGCAGCGCACTGTCAGCCTAACCTGCTGGTAGGTTTTACCAGTATAATTATTTGGGTTAGGGGTGTGAGTTTTTTACTGAAATAGTTATACTGGTATAACCAATAGTGTGGATATAGTTATACTTGTATAAAGGTGATTTATACTAGTATCGCTTATTTCCCCTTCCCAAACCACATAAACTATATGGTACCGGTATAAGTTCTTTTATACTGTTGTAACTGCATCCACACTAGGGAGAGAGGTTGCTGCTTTCTCTATAAAGGTATAGTCATAGTGACAAAACTTTCTAGTGCAGAAAATGAAGACCCAATCACCAAGACCCAGTCACAAAATGAAGACCCAATCACAAAGCTTTTAATCCTTTCTTGGGCAACTTTCATGTCAATGAGAGTTTTGCTTGAGTGCAAAATTCAGGACTGGGCCCTTGAATTTCCCTATTTTTGCTTTTTTGTCAGCAAAATATAGAATAATTTGAGCCATAAAATCCCTTGCGGAGACTGTCCTCCACTGACCTTTCGAGGAGTGAAATTTGCTTCTCTCTGGAGAATATCAGGAAATTCATGGGAGACTAGGGCTATCAGTGGAAGCCCGATACCTCACATAGTGTCTCTGGCCACTGGCGATTCTTCCAACTTTCTGCCAGACTGGTTTCCATGGTCATACATTCCCCTAGGTCCTTCTTCTGCAAAGTGGGAACCATGCAAAAGTTAAGATAGTCTGTGACTGTATTACCTCTGCCATGTAAGTTTTGGGGGATGTGTCTCCTCCACTTGCTCTCTACTTATGGACTCTAGACCACATAGGGAACATCAGGGGTCCAGGGAAGGATAGATATTGCCACTGACAGTGTGGTGAAATTGAACCATGCCTCTGGTACTAGGAAGAGCACAGCTTTGAAAAAGCCAAGGTAATATGGATGCAGAAATGTATTTTTTGCTGCACATCAGATGTTGATTTATCCAAATGAAGGGCAGTTATATTTTTGTTTTTTTCAAAATTTAAACAAACGTTACTGTATGTAGGCCTTGCTGGAGCTCTAGGCATAATTAGCAGTGTGAACCAAAGGCTGTGAACCTGAGCAGGGCTGGAGGGACTTCAGAATTGGGTCCTTTCCCAACCAAAATGTAGTGACATGACTGAAAACTGAAATCATCACAGCTTTCCCTCACAGTTCCCAGGTCTCCTTCACAGTTTTCCTTTATTAAATTCCCTCTTTTTAAATGTATGAGAAGGAAGTTTTCTCTTACCAGTTTCCAATACTGTGCAAAGGAGCCAATTCTACCCTCAGATTATTCTTTATTGCTTACAGGTGTGCATAGTGCTTCACAATACCCGAACACTACCTGGGCCCAAAACCAATGAGTTTATAATCTCATTTGGATAAAACCAGCACAAATATTTAAAGCATCAGTCACAACAGCAGGACCAGACAGGATCATAGGAAACCATCAATCAAACCAGGCAAGGCTAAAAGAGTGGGTCATAAAGGGAGATTTGAAGGAGATGGAGAATTCTCAGGACATGGGGGGATGAAAGAAGGTTCAGACAAAGGTGTGTTACTCCATTGACTCCAAAGTGAGCCATAAATGAACATCCAAGGGCAGAATTCTATTTATCTGTTAAAACGAGAAGCACAGCATGCAGCGAAGAGCAGAACTTAGCATGCAAAGGCCCCAGGAGCAGCATGAATGGCCAAGACAGAACATTGTACTAAAAATTAAGGGGAACAATGTGTCTTATTTTAGGTTTGTGAAATCCAACTATACAAAGAGGACTTGAAGATGAAACAAAAGACTATTCTGAATTCTCATGTGGAGTTTGAGTTTTATAATAGCGACAGGATGAAGGAAGGACTGCTGTTTGTAAGGAGGGCTTAGTGAGCGGGAAGGGAGGAAGGCAAGAAATCATTATTTTCATTAATAAAGAAAGTTATTCGTGAAATATAGTTCACATAATAGGAACTCTATATTATGCTGAGAAAATTGAGATCTGGATCCAGATTCAAAACCCACATGTTCAGATGGGGTGGGGACACACAGATGTTCTGTCCATTAGAGTGAAAGGAATCTAGGAGTTGATTTGAACCATTCTCTAGCTGGTAGAAAACTGGCCAAAACTTTTTTTTTTTTTTTTTTTTTTTTAAATACCCAACTTGCTATTTATTTCATGATAGGCTTCTAAAAATACAGAAAGTTGGTGTGTTTGATGTCAGTGTTACTTACTAAAATATTACAATCTATTCAGATAAACCAGTGCTTGCACAAACTGAACCTTTGGAGGTTCACCGGTGAATAGGGATAAAGCATCTTTTAGGAGTAGCTTATAAAGCAACAGCTCTATAAAAAAGCCACATTGTATGGAGAAAAGGAGCTTTTCCCTGTGTTTGGCAGGAAAAACACAGAGTGCATGTTGATTAGGAATGTGTGAACAAAGGTTACAACGATATTACCAATGTATATAAATGCTATTCAATAAAATAATATAAAATGTTTGTTAAAATTCAAACTATCCCAGGTCTGCCACTCACCTGCTGTATAACCTTGAGCATGTCACCTCATCTCTCTGTGCCTTTAGCCTTGTGTACTTAAAAAAAAGAACTTTGCTTTTTACCTTGGGGGTAACGAATGAATGTGAGCTATCCAAAAGTGAAAACACAGTGAAGACAAGGCACTTTAGTTACTTAGGGAACCGAAGTCAACCCCAGGCAGTTGTATAGTACTGACACCTTGTCTAGTTTACTTAAGTAAAACTAAAGTGCCCCATCTTCACTGCGTTTTTACCTTTAGATAGCTCATGCACATTAACTACTCCGGGGTAAAAAAATAAATAAATAAAAAAAAAGCACCTTTTTAGCAGTGAAGACAATTCCTTTCATTTCCCCTCTTTTGGCCAGGGACTGTCTCTCACTATGGCGCTGATCCTGCATGTGCTTACTTTTACACATCATGAACAGTCAAAATGATGCCAATGGGAAGGCTCAGAGTGTGTAAAGTTAAGCATATGCATAAGCCTTTGCAGGATGTGTTTGTAAAGTGCCTAGCACAATGGGACCCCAATCTCATTTGGGATCTCTAGGCACCACCAGAACAGAAATAATTAAAAATAATGGAAGGAATCACTTTTCTGTTAATTGAATGGGATCATGATCTGTGCCAAAAGCAGTGATTGTTTTAGTCAGTATGTGCAAAATTACTATTTTTTCCCTTATATTAACTGTTACTGCAGATTGTCTACCGTTGTTTTCTTGGTAAACTGTTTGAGTTGACATTAAGTAGTAAAAAAGCTTATTGTATGATTTATTACACGTGTGCATGTATGTATCTATATCCATATGTATCTATATTATAGTGAACTAATTAAACTGTGAATGAAATAATAAATTACTTGTAGGTTTTCCCATAAGTTTCATACTATCAGAATTATTTGCAGGTTTGAACATGTTCAGAGGTATTTCAAAATCTTTCAGAATCTATCGAAAAAAATGCAAGAAAGCATTACCAAACAGCACAGCCTGGTTTAATGGCAAATAAACAATAAACATGCCATCTGTCTATCATACTACCATTACATACTTCACATTTATGCCCTAAATATTACTGGCACTTAACTCCTATATTCTCAAAATATTAGGGAAAGCTTTTCAATTAAACTGCAAGCTTCCTAGTAATTTTTTTGTGATATTCCCAGATAGGTTTGCCTTGTGTACATTGAATGTACGCACAATAAAACAGAGCAAGCTTTAAATTACAGACGTGCGTTTCATACCAATGACGCATCCATGCAAGACATAAATAGCCACAGAAAAAAAAATAAAAAGCTTAAAGTTGTACTCTGACAAAACGGAATCATTAAGAGCCAGATTGTATCCTGAAACCCATGGGAAGTGATTAGAGAGGCTAGGAAATTTTGTAAGGTTCACCTTGTGGTATTTAATTCAAATTGTTCCCTCACAGGGAAAGGTTGTAGAGGGAGCGGCTCTTCGAAGGAGGCAGGGGGAACAGTCTCTCAACCTTGTGCAGACACGATCTGAATGAAAAAGTGGAAGAGAACCTACAATTCTGCAGAGAGCTAGGAGCTTTCTATAGGTGTATTTTGGGGGGTCAAGAAGGGCATTGCCCCTCCCTCCAAACCGCAAGGAATTTGCCTGCTGCTGCCCACATGTGCGACCTCATTGGCCTGACTAGAGGTGCCTCTCCACCCCCCACTTCAGAAGTCAAACTACACCTAAGTCTTTGACTTCTCTCCTCTCTGGCCAGGCACCATGTGCTGTACATATCTCCGAGGCACTTTAAGCAGATTTAAAATATGAATATATAGGTGGACATAAACCCGCTCCAGGGAGTGGAATGTTCCTAATCCTATATATGGTGCTGATTGAAACTTTATAGGTGCTTCCATTGTATCAACCCAGGTGGGTTGAAAAAGACAGACATCTGCTTTGTTTGAACTTCTGGAAAGCACATTTGGAAACAGAAACAGAGGACACACATCTGTATGTCTGTGTGTGTTTCTGATAATCCATTAAATTTTACTTCCATGACTTCATCATTCTTTCTCTTGCCATGTAGCTGTTGTGGATTGTATATGGGTAAATGAGGATAAACGATAAACTCACTTCAGATGACTATGATATACAGTCAGTTTCACCTGAAACTGAGGAATATGAATTTTTATAAAACAACAGTCTCTGAATGTATGGAAGGCTAGACTCTTGTATTTTGTGATGACCTTTATCCCTGACTGATATAGAAGCATCATTACAGCAGGACCCAGCTGGGATTGTTAATAAAGTGTAGGGATTTTATTTCAAATGTTCCAGACCAATTTCAGTGATGTACATGAGTATATCAGTTCCACCAGAGATGCAATATGATTCCGATGGTAGTATGTTCTCTTAGATAGCGATTCCAAAGAAACAATTTCCATTATTCCCATTTCTGCAGAATTGGGAACGTAAGTTTTATTCATGTGATGTGAATCATTCAGCTGATTTGGTGCTTGTTACTGACTGGAGAATCAGGGAAGAAACTCAAAATATGTATCATCCATCTTATCTATTGCTATGAGGGATCTACAAGTCCATGATCTCAGATACCTATATCTGGTGAAACAACTCCAATTTTGAAGCAGAAAAATAAAAACAAAATCAAAGTAAAATTCCATTTTGAACCACCTATCTTTATTTTCATAAAACTGATTATAAAAAAGTTAGCTCTAACTCATTTTATTTGTTCTTTATATACCACTATATACAGAACACATTGACCTAAATATGGGGTACCTCCGCTCATTGTGGTGTTAGCTGGGCAAATATTTGTCTAACTTGAACTTCTTTTCAATAATGGCTGGTACCATCTCAGAGATCATAATTTCTGCAATCAGGTTTGGTTTTGGGCTCATCTGATGTTAGGGAATTAGAAATAGAAAGGCTAGTCTAAGCTTTCCTTTAAAAATCAAAAAATGTAAACATAACTAGATTTAGGTACCTAACTTTAGGCACTCAAGCTTGAAAATTTTGTCCTAAATTCTAATTCTTTTACATGCAGATATAATCTTTGAAGGGTAAATTAACCATAATGAAGAGGGATGAGAATCTGTTCATGGGATTTTTCCTAAAGACCATGGGTTATTTGTGGTCCCCTTTTGAAAAGTCCATGAAACCTGGAAACACAACCTTGCAATTTTGAGGGGGGGGGGGGGAATGTAAGACAAGTTTGCAACTGTATGGGGCACTATTACTATGGACTGCTGTTGAGAGTGCCACCAAAAGCCTCCTCCCATTTGCTCGGAGATAATCTGTCTTGTCTTTGAGCTGATGTGGCCATTGACCATGAGATCTAATGGACTGCAGGTGGAACACAGAGCCAGATACCTCTGTGCTCTAATCCTAACTTTGCACTAAATCTCTCTGTGGCTGCAGTCAAGACACTCAACGTCTCAGTCGCAGTGTCTCCATGTGTAACAAGGGGACAACACTTACCTACCTATCTCACAGTACGCAGTTGTGAGGATGTTGGTTAGGGACAGAGTAGCACCCACAACTCCATTTAAAAGCAAATGAGAAAGGTGAGTGCTCAACATCTCTGAAAATCAGATGTTTTGTGTCTGGCTCATATGACCATATCAGTGCTGAAATTTACATAAAATCTTCTAGTTATTGGGGCCGAAGCTGCCCTGAGATCCCCTGGCTATCTGGATTACTGTCCTGTGAGAAACTTTTCTATATATTGGCAACCAGACATTCAGCATCAGCAGTTGACCTCCCCTTCCTCATCTGCAGGAAGCTGGTAATGGCATAAAGTTTGACCTCCCTCCCTCTTTAGCTAAAATGATTCAAGTAAGCAAAGAATCATCTCAGTGATCCTCACAAAAGTCTGAGGCTACCACTGTATAATGGTTTGAGCACAGAGGGAAGATGAAGATTTGGAGATGAGACAAAAAATTGTTCTGCAGGCCCATCCAAAGTTGCTCATGTTCAGTCCTCCTTCCGCAGCTAAGCCACTTGCATTGCCATGAACACTACAAGCTTCGTCAATGTCAACTGACCAGATAAGTGATAGCATTATTGGACATGATGCGTAGCAAGAGTAATCCTTTTGGAAATGACCTGAACATACAGCAGCTCGGCATTTTGCTCAGACTTCCAAAGTAGGTAGGTACCAAGTAAGTCTAGACAGATGTTTTTTTACTTCTCCTACTGCAGATTGAGAGCTTTGTCATTGATTTACACTGGTAGCTGCATTATTAGGATTATAAATCTGTTATAAATTTTACCCAAACATTTAGACGTGATATCCATGACCTTTATGACAGGTAATTTTGCTTTAAAGGACTTCAAGGAAAGACCTTGTAAATCAACTTGCCCTTTTTATTTTTAAATGTAAAACTGACACCCCTAGGTGATCTTGATTCTGTAAAGGTGACTTAAATTATCTTTCTTTACTATATATTTTATAACAGGATAAGAACCACAGGTTGAGACGTGGGTGAGGAATTTTCTGGTACACAAAACTGCCAATGGCACAGTCAAGCCTTGTGCTTCCACTTGACCGATTTCTATTCTTCGTGAAAGCATATCTGCAATAATAAATAATAATAATAATAATGCTTCTGTTGAGCATTTTTCCCTGTTTGATCCTTTATATCAGTGATTCTCAACCTGGGGTTTTGTCCCCTGGGCGGGGGGCGTAGGACGGGTTTAGGGACCTCGCAAGTGCAGGGGCGGCATTAGGGGGTGGCAAGCAGGGTCACTGCCTGGGGACCCATGCCACAGGTGGCTCTGCGAAGCTAAAGTTACATGCTTCAGCCCTGGGCTCGGGGTTCAGCTTCAGCCCCATGCAAAGCCGGGACTGAAGCCCAAGCCCAGCCGCCTGTCACACAGGGCTGAAGCTCATGCCCTGCCCCATGGGACTGAGGCTGAAGCCCGAGCTTAAGGTAGGGGGTCACAAGTTTTTCAAGCGGGGTAGGGGGAGGTCACAATTTGTTTTTAAGTCCTAGGGGGGTTGTCAGCACAAAACAGTGGAGAAACTCTGCTTTATATGCATAAATGAAAAACACAAAGACATGAATGCATTTTTATGACACTCCCAGTTTTTTCTGTCTCACTGTCCAACAAAGAATTTCAATTTTGCTTTTTAGTCTGCAGAATGAAAAACCTCGGAACACCAATATTCCACATTTTAAGACTGAGCAGGGCCCCATATCTGAATTAATGCTGATGACAAGCTCAAGGTTTGTACTCCTAGGACCTACATTTGCTCTGCAAATTCAATCAGTTCAACATCGTTTTTACATCTACCACTTCAGGTCTGCCTCAAAGGGTGACAGTGCAGTACATATACATATATAGGCCCCAAATCAGCAAGGTATTTAAGGCTGTGCCTAACTTTTGGGATGCAAATAATCCTGTTGACTTCAATGGGATTACTTGCATGCTTAAACCATATGTTCTTAAATATCTGAACGGGGTTTAAATCATGCTGTGTAGTATACGGGAGGGTAGACTGTGTCTGGCCCTTACTCAGGTATACAAGAAAGGGGTTGGAAGAAGCCTACACATGGGCCAGTCAAAACTGCAGTCCCTTCACCCACAAGGAGTGCTGGTATTGCTCCCTCTGTGCATCCTTGGGTACTAAGATTGCCTCCAAGCAGCTGGGGAGGAGCAGGGTGTACAGATGAGTGAAACAGATTCTCTCCAGTAGAAATGAAAAAATCATGGTTTTGTGGGTTTGATTTTTGCAGGTGGAGACAACTGACTACATGTGAAGCATCTTGCAAAATTCAAAGTGGACATTAAACCTGCACCTTAAGAGAAGAATATTTCCCTACATCTCTACTGTCTTGATCTCGCTATGGAGAATTGTGATATTTGGTTCAGTATCACAGTGATTTACCCTTGTGACAGTTGCCTGTAGTCACTTAAGTAGACACACAGGGAACTGCATAAGTCAGCCTGCTCATGTGTTGCAGATCATATGCTGCTGGCTTTTGTGTTAGTGAATTTGCAGAAGGGGACATATTTGGACCAAAAAAGTTAATGGCATTAATAAAACCCTGAAATTCTTCCTTTGCTACAGCTTTCTCAAGTGGATTTGGATTTAACTGTGGACAAGTATTACTGGATTTTAATTTAATTTATTCTTATCATCTGAATTTTATGGAAAATGTGATTTTAAAAGTCTCTGGAAATACGTGTATGGGATTTTGTCTGTCTTTATTCAGTGGAGAATCATAAACCAGAATTATGCAGTCTTTGTTCGACATCCAGTTTGATTAGTTATGCACATGAGGCCAGATTTTCAAAGGCATGTAGGTGCCTAAAAATGCAGATAGACACCTACTAGGATTTTCGAATGCACCTAAGCAGATTAGTTCCAGAGGGGTAGCCATGTTAGTCTGTTTTTAGCAAAACAGTAAGAGTCCTGTGGCATCTTAAAGACTAACAAATTTATTTGGGCATAAGCTTTTATGGGTAGAAACCCACTTCATCGGATGCAGTTCAGTAGCCAAACTGAAGTTTCCACTTCATGCATCCGACGAAGTGGGTTTCTGCCTACGAAAACTTATGCCCAAATACATTTGTTAGTCTTAAAGGTGCCACAGGACTCTCGCTGTTTTGCTAAGCAGATTAGGCACCTAATTCCCATTGAAATCAATAGGACATGGGAGTTAGGTACTTAGGCACTTTTGAAAATCCCAATAAGTACCTATCTACAATTTTAGGCAACTAAGTACATTTGAAAACCTAGCTTATAATGTCCAGGATTCTCCATTAAATAATGGTTTTGAGGACTAGCAACCTAGGATCTCTGAGTTTCATCAACATTGATTATTCTTCAAAATACTATGCATAGTTAGTAGGATGGACAATATTACTGTAGACAACTTGAAGCCAGAGCAATGTGCATTGTACAAAAAAATGCATAACTAGAGGTCTATATATGGATACAAGCATGCATTAAAGCATGACTGTAATTAGTGACTATAGCAGGGTGCACAGAGAAAAGAAACCCTATCGATAAAAAGGACCTTCCAAAAAGTAAGGGCAGAGGACCATTTGTCAATAACAATAAAACTGTATTTTTGTATTAAAAAACGCCCCACTCATTCTGAGAGAACTTGCCTTAATTGCTGGTCATCCATTTTATTTTTCTTTAAAGGTCAATTTGCATAACAAATGTAGACTGGTGTTTAACTGGAGATGAAGTGACAATTGTGAACTAAATTGCAAAAAGCTTGTCTTACACGTTGCACTTTTATAATATGGATTATAATGTAAACTGCAGGATTCTATAAACTGCCTCAAGCTGTGCTGAGCTCCATATGCTCTCCCAGTAATTATACTAGGCCTACAATATTTATCATGGCAGAATAACAGAAGTCTTCAGTTAGCATAAAGTTGCCAAAAGCAAATGTACACTTATTCCATTTTTTAAAAGACTGATGGTGGTGGTGACAAAGATATCATTCAAGCTACCTGTGCAGAACCCTTTTAATGGAGGATTCAGAGCTTTGTTATTCACCTTTCAACTTGCCAGGAGTATATTCATGATATGGTGCAGTGAAATTCTGGAACAGTATCACATGACTGATGTCATTTAAAAATGAGGCTTGTTGAACCAAAAAGTTTTGCAAATGGTGAAGCATACTCAAATGCAGATGGGTTTTCTGTGGTCTATACTAATGATGTGCAGGCGGGGGAGAGGGGAGAGAGCAAAATTATATAAAAGAAGATAATTAAATATTGAACTTTTCTATCATCTGAACTTTATGGAAAATGTAATACAAATTAGACTATGCAAGAAGCAAAGAGTACTCAATCGCCAGAGAGCCATCCTTCCCAGTTATGGTCAACCACCACAAAACAGCCTACAGACTATCAAATAGCCAACTCATTGATTCCTTAATAAAGTTACAGACAGATGTTTAATATTTAAATTAACAGCATAGGTCTGGCAGGAATTAGATCAGGTATTGCTTTATTGGGATTCAGCATTATTGCCAAGGTAGGAAGGAGAAAAGAAACTAAGAACTATGAGAATGAGAGATGCTAAAAGAAGACTAATATAAGCAAAAGGTAATTGGTTAGAGTCCACAGCGCAATCAACCTCCTAATCCACTAATTATAAATCAAACTATCCCATAGAGCATGAGGACATTTTTTATTTAATATAGGCTAGACAGCCGTGAGAGATGTCCTGGAAGGTCACAGAAGACTGGAGAAGGGCTAATGTAGTGCCCATCTTTGAAAAGGGAGGAGTCAGGAAACTATAGACTAGTCAGTCTGACCCTGATACCAGGGAAGCTACAAGAGCAATGTGCACAACATTCAATGTGAGAATACCTGGAGGATGAAGGGGTTATCACTAGCAACCAGCGTGGATTTACTAAGAACAAATCATGCCACACCAGCTTGATTTCCTTCTTTAACAGAGTAACTGGTTTGGTGGATAGAGGAAATGTGGTGACCATACTATACCTGGACTTTAGCAAGGTTTTTGACACAGTCCCACATGACATTCTGATAAATAAGATGGAGAAATGCAGACTTGGCGGAACTACCATTAAGTGAAAACAATTGATTAAAGAACCACAAACGAGTGACTATTAATGAAATGATATCAGATTAGAAGGAAATCTCAAGTGGGGTTTCACAGGGATCTATTCTGGGTCCAGTGTTGTTTAACATCTTTATTAATGACCTGCTGTAGGAATAGACAGCAGACTGATCAAATTTGCAGATGACACAAAGCTGGGGGTGGAAGGGATGGTGGTTGCAAACATTGTGGAGAATAGAGTTAAAATTCAAAGGGATCTTGATAAATTGGAGAACTGGGCTATAGACAACAAAATGAAATTCAACGAAGACAAATGTAAGGGAAGAAAAACCAAATACACAAATACAGAATGGGGAATAACTCCCTTGGCAGAAGCACTACTGAGAAGGATTTGGGAACTGTGGTGGATCACAACCTCAATATGAGTCAGCAGTGCAATGCTGTTGCAAAAAAAAAAGCAAATGCAATTTTAGATTGCATTAACAGAGGCATAGCATGCAAGTCACAGGAGGTGATAGTACCACTCTATTCAGCACTGGTTAGGCCTCAGATGGAGTACTGTGTCCTATTTTGGTCATCAATGTATATAAAGTATGTAGAAAAACTGGATCCAGAGGCGAGTGACAAAGATAATAAAAGGGATGGAATGCAAGCCATATGAGCAAAAGCTGAAGGAACTGGGTATGTTTAGTTTGGAAAATATGAGATTAAGGGGGGACATGATAGCGATTTTCAAATACTTGGAAGGCTGCCATAAAAAAGATGGAGAAAAGTTATTCTGTCTTGCCACAGAGGGCAGGACAAGAAGCAATGAGTTCAAACTACAGCATAGCAAATTTAGATTAAATCTCAAGAAAAACTTCCTAACTAAGAACAATAGGACAATGGAACAGATGGCCTAGGGAAGTTGTGGAAGCTCCTTACTTGAGGTTTTCAAAAGGAAGCTGGACAGCCACATGTCTTGGATGGTTTAGACACAACTAATCTTGTATCTTGACAGAGAATTAGACTAGATCAGTGTTTCTTAACCTGGGGTTTTAGAGGGGTCGCAAGTGCAGAGCTGGTATTGGGGGTGGCAAGAAAGGCAATTGCCTGGAGCCACAGGGGCGCCATGAAACTAAGTTACATGCCTCAGCCCCGTGGGGGTGGGACTCAGGCTTCAGGGGTACAGTAGTTTGGAAAGGTTAAGAACCACTAGATGATCCTTGCAGTCTCTCCTAACACTATGGTTCTAATTATTCTATGTCCTAAGAGGGTGTTTCACACTTTGCTGGAAAGTTGTCTGTGAAGGACATGTGTATATGGTTGCTAACCACGAACGAGGTAGAATGTAGTTTGTCCTTGGTATCATTTGCAGTTAAACCACAGTCTGCAGTGGTACAGTTGCACATCCTAGTAATATAATTGCTGGTAACATAATTTTGGCATAGTAGACAAGGCTCAAGAAAACGTCAATGTGTTTTTTAAAATTCTTCAAGTGCTAAACTGTTATTTCTGTTAGTGAAAACCCAAACCTCATTTAAATAAACAGTATCACAGAGAAATAACTGCATGCATTCCATTCCATCTCAGATTTAACTAATTGCTCATGCAATGTATTCCTGCTTTTCCATAACAATGACAGTTGCATCAATAGAACTTACTACCTAATGCCAATGTAGTACTTTTTAAAACAGGTAAGTATTTGGGTGTCTTCTTTTTCTGCTATATGAAATGATGGCTTGCCACATGATATGGAACATAGTCCAGGATCAAGGCAAAAAACCCCGAAGGCATTTCATGGCAAATAAGAATGATTTACATTGTAATAATTAATTCCACATGTTAAAATACAGAAATTAAAAGTGAAACCTCTGTTTTCTGGGTGCAGGCCAACTAACATTTTTGCTCTACATAATTTCATTTTACATTCATGCAATAAGTGAAATATGTAATTGGAAAACTATAAATGAATTTAAGTCAACTAGGAACAATGTTTCCTCAACATTTTTGCATCTCTCTTGAGATAAGATAAATGCACAGGGTTCCATTGCATGTGTACTGTCCTAGAATTAATTGCAGTGTACTGTCCTAGAATGAATTGCCGGTAACAAAACTGTTTTAAATTACAGCATGTGCAGTAACCAGCAAGGCTAGCATAAAAAGAGGACAAGCGCTTGCAATCCATACTTGGCAAGTAATAAGTACATGCAAACTTTTGTTGCAAGGTCTGCAGCTTTAATTTATAAACCAATAATACCTGACACCTACAGAGAGTGGTTTTGTGCAGTTATTTAATTTGCATTGACTCCTGCTTCTACATTATTACAGGTTTTTAACTGATCACGTAAACTGATCATGGGGGCGATATCTGTATTATTTTTATGTGTTTATATATATTATATACATTCATAAAATTAATACAGATATTGCCCACATTCTTCTCAGATACTATACTTAAATCTTCTACAGAAACACTGGAAGATTCATTTCCCAAATACCAATGTAATACAGGGTCAGTTAAAAACTTGTAATCATGTAGAAGCAAATTAAATAACCGCGCGCACGCACGCACGCACGCACGCACACACACACAAAACATTCTGTGTAGCTGACAAGTGTTTTTGTTTAATAAATTAAATGTTGTGGAACTTGCAACTAAAGTTTGTTTGATACACAACTGTGGACTTGGTGGTTATTGTGATGTGTCTGGCTTTATGGAACCCATGAGTTATTTCAAGCTGGTGCTCTCCCCAGGTATTCAGGAACTCATTACTGATTTCCATTCAATTGCTTGGTGCTTGAATGGACACTCAGTGAATCTACTGCGGACAGTCTGCCTCTGACCCTCCTGCATTAAGAAGTCTGGTCAGAGGACAGGAGCCCTACTCAAAACCTCAGAGGTCTTTGGGAAGGAACTCTTAAACAAAGGAACTTTGAAATAGATAAAAGACAGCCTGTGACTTGAGGGAGCCGGGGAGGTCAGATTAACACAGAGGCAGATGTTGCAGAATGCTTGGGGATGCCTGGGTCAAGTGGGACCCATTTAAATTGGCAAGCAAAGGCTAAGTTTAGGTTTGACAATAGGCATTAACTCTTTTGGCTTTTTAAGCCTTTTCTCTCCATCTGTTCTGTACTGTTCCTATGGACTAACAAAAAATACTTGCTTAGAAGAAGCTGTCCTTAGTCATTGCAATTTCATACTGGTTATTAGCTCCTGAAGTCTATAGCTGAGCCAATCCCAGTTGGGCCTGCTAAAGTGATATAGTTGGTAAGCAGGGAGTACTGTAGCCTGGTGATCCAGTTTGTAAGTTGGGTGAATCACAGAGTTCCACTCAGAGAAGTGCTGGCATAGGCCTGTGTGATGCTGCGTGTAAAAAAGATGACAATTTATTTCTTTGTTGCTACTAGTTATACAATTGCAATAACTCTTATACAAAGTATATGATGTAATGTGTCAATAGAAAAGTTGCAGTCTATCAGATATGATTATCCTGGTTAAATCAATGCGTCATCTCTTGTAAATGACGTTATGGATATTGGCTATGTATTTGGATCTGAAACCTATGTTGTATTCCGGGTTGATTCCCACCAGATGGATTTACATCAGGGCTAGACAGCTATATGTTGATGGCCCATTAAGGACACTTTGCTCTCACAATGGGCCATAGAAGACAGCTCTTCCTGCAGATGCCTCAGATTCCAAGGAACCAATGGCCACCTGTCCTTCAATAAATTATGTAAGGACATATGATATGCTCATGTGACCCTGGATTCCATCTTGGGCCAGTAACTTTCCACAAACTGTGGTGTGGGCTTTGTTTGGGACAGTAAAATTCCATGCACATGACAGAAGATATAAAAAGGCACCTGAGACATCTCCATTTTGTCTTCATTTCCTGCTTCATTTCTCTGGACTGTATTTCTAACAAGGAAACTTTGAACAAGGACTGATGATCCCCAATCTGTTTGGGTAATTCCAGAGAGAATTTTGCAAGCTAGCAGTTTATTCCATCACTGCTTCAAACCTGATATAAGGACTTTGCAATCACCTTTCTGTACATGATCATTTATAACTCTCCTTTTCTTTCATTATTAAACCTTTAGTTTTTAGTTATTAAGGGATTGGCATCAGCATGATTATTGTGTAAAATCTAAGTTATATATTGACCTGGCTAAATGGCTGATCCCTTGGGATTAGAAGGACCCTATAATCTGATTAAATTGGTTTTCAGTTTATGGATAAGTAAATTGGTTTATGACTTTCATCATAAAGTCTAGTGTCTGGGTGGTAAGCCAAGGACTGGAATGCCTAAGGAGACTGCATTATTTACTTCTTTTTAACCAGTGTGGTGATATAGAAGTTCACTTTTGTTACTGGCTTGGTATAATCTACTGATAGAACAACAACCAGTTTGGGGTGAGTCTGCCCTATTCTCAGCAGCTCGTCCTGAATTTGGCACTCTCAGTTGTGATTCACAGAGGCACAGTGACAGCCTGTCCCTTAGAAAAGGTGCCCAGGGAGAAACAGTGAGAGCGAAGTTACAGCTCACCCTTGAACCATTATGCCTACTATGTCTAGGAATGGGAGTAAGTCTATCTAGCTGTGATTTCTAACCAAGGAATCTGTGTTGCATCTAAGGGATACAAAATTTATAACAGGAGTCAGTCAACCACAATATAGAGGTATCTATACAATTATTGCCTGTTTGTATTCTGCTAGAGTTGACCACAACTCAGTCTTGCTCAGTGAAGTGGATTCTCACTGGTTGGTATTGGCAGGAAGGTGAAGTCAACCTGATTTCAAACAAAAAAGGCTTTAAATTCTACTACCAATCAGCTTTGGTCAACTTGGGACTCAGCCTGCAGCCCTAATTCATGTGATTAGCTCATTGTAGTCACTGGATGCAACTGGAAATTACATTTGCAATTGTAGACAATGGGACTAATTGCACAACTAAGATGATTCACATGAGTATGAGTAAACTGGAAGATGGAGTTTCTTGTTTTGAAATTTGCCTTGAGCTGCTAGGTTATTATGTTGTCTGCTAACCTCTTTTCTTCGAGCTCTGACAACAAAGGGGAGAATGTCTGTTTTACTTCAAGATTTTGACCTGAATTTCAGGTTTTTTGGAGTGGGTCTCAGACCCTTAGGACTGCCCTCAAAATGTCAGGACTTTCAGCTGGGCTGCTGCTTCAGGTGTCTCAGGGTATGTCTATACAGCAGCTGGAAGGTATAATTCCCAGCTCAGATAGACAACACACACTAGTTCTGCTCAAGCTAGCCTATTAAAAATAGCAGTGTGGGGGCAGCTCAGGTTAGCCACCTGACCGTAGAGCCCAGGTGTGTACTGCCACAGCCACACTGCTGCTGTTAGAGAGCTAGCTCACGCAGAGCTAGTATGTATGTGTACTGCATCTGGGAATTACATCTCCCAGGTGGCTGTGTAGGCGTACCCTGAGGTATCAGGGCCACAGACATTACAACCATAAAAGTTATGGTGAATGGGCTGAAGAGAGAAATTGAGAGTCTGGACAGATTCAGAAGAGATCTACAGAGTTCCTGAGTCCCACTATTGTCCAGATTCCCCTATAATAGTGCATATTATTTTTCTCATTTAATGAAAATTATATTTGATGTCTGCTCCCCATCCCCCTTGAAACAGTGACGAGAGGGGAAGAAAGAAATCAGCCAATTTCTGGTTGTAGGCAGGAAAGAGGGAGCTTTCTTTACCATGCCCCCTGGTAGCTTTCAATTTCTGGCAGAGTCCTCAATCACGAGATCCGCTTCTTCACCCTAGTGCTTTCCACCTGTACGGGTGTGGGATGGTGATGGAGGATAGTGTGACAGGCATGCATTTCCTGCCTGCTAGGTTTAGGGTCAGTTCTACACCCTGGTTCTGTTAAGATGCAGAACTGTCAACTGAGATTTATGGACAACAAGTATTCAAATTCGCAAACTTCTGAGAGCAAGAATTGTTATTCAGCTTTAGGCAAGCACCAACATTTCTATCTGAATGCCTGCTATTAGACATCTGAAAAGGAAGAAACTACTGTGCTTTTACATTCAGTCCCTTCATTGAGTTGTATAGAGCCACTATAAGAGGGAAGATGCTGCAATACAATTTAACATATTCCAAACAATACAAGAGGCCACATTTAATAAAAACAAGACACATGTTAGTCTCAAAATACCCTGGATAGTATCTGCTTCTCAAACTTATCAATCCTGCTTCCCATTACATTTCTTTGTCTCCAGCACAGCATTGTATTAGATGGTGCTACATTACTAGACAAAACATTCTGACATTTTGTCCCAAAGTGTTGAAGAGTCAAAGAAAAGGTTTCCCCCCTCCTCCCGTTCTCCTTGATAGAGTAATGTGTTTAAGGTGGATGCAGAAACTTCATTTAGAAGATGACAATTTAGGGAGATCATCAGATTCATTGTTCCACAGCTGTATCCTATTCACTTATGGTAACATATGCATACAACACTGGATGATGTTTCTCACCAAAAAGGAGTACAGCATGTCAGCAATATAATACCTCATCACAGTACTTATTACAGTATTTCAGTACCTCAGCAAAACACTTTTCCAGTAGTAGTTGCAGCATTTCAGCCCTGTGTTCAAACCCACTAAGAAAGCCAGAGGCTGAAATTTTCCACAGACAACAAAATATAATCAACCCCAATGAAACACCATAAATATCACCAATTAATTCCCACTGTGTGCTCAATGTATGCATTCAAATGCATGCTAATTAAGAGGGGAAAATGCACTGCAACAGACAGTACATTCCACCAGATATTATTATTGTTATTGACAACTGATAAAGTTGCAAGGGATGACATATCTAATAGCACCAAAGAAGTCTTCTAACACTAGGATGCAGAGTACTATCTAACTCCTTTCCCTGGTCCAAGCAGTGATTGTGGAAACACTGTTGACCACTTTTATCATATGAATGGTGCATATAGCAATGGTAAAGAAGCCCCTTTTATTTTGGTAAATCTCTTTCCAATCCACAAGAATCAACTAAACTCAACTAAACAACCTTTTTGTTACATGCTACAACTCATCACAGCATACGAACTCCCTTCACATCATCTGTCTCTGAATACATACCACCACTGATAATACCTTCTTGTACAACCACTTAATGGGCCAAACAGGGTTGACCGAGTGAGAACACAGCCTTTTAATCCTCATCTGATCTTCAGATCAACCTCATCCAGTCTTAATGAATCCATCCAAATTTCCTTCCCTATTTCTTAATAGTCTTCTTTTATTATTTAGTCTTGCAGCAAAATTACATATTACTTACTTAAATATTACCTTTTACTGAGTCCCAACCTTTTGTTAAATTTTGTAGTGTGTATTCAAAGCCTTTGAGATCACTCAGCTTCTATTGATCTAGTCAATAAAAGGAATTAACAGTCTCCTGAAAGTTAGGTAATTTGTTTTAAAACAAACACCACTGGGTTATGGTGCTGCACTTAATAGCCTAATTTTCTTCTGATGTAAACAAGGAATAATACTTCAGAAGAAAACAGATTTACACCAGTGTAAAACTGGTGTAAGCAAGAGGAGAAAGAGGAGTTGACAGCAATTGAAGCTCATCAAACAGTGTGAAATAATTTGATAATGAATGCCTACTCCAGGGCTGATGGCAGTGTACCAAATTTGAAGTTCACAAGTTCAAAAAACAGCATGATTTGTCCCTTGTCATGAAACATGAATCACTATTTTCTCAACATGTGGAGTAAGAAAACTCATGTGTTTACCTGTTACCTCTCAGGCAACTTGTCATTGATTACTTGGATTTTGAATTTTGAATTAACATGTAACTGCCAAAGATTGTTCCCCCCCCACTGTTGTTGCTACTATGCATTAAAAAGGCTGAAATTATAGCAGACTGAAATATCATAAGTAGGTTGTTTTTGAAAGAGAGAGGACATCTTCTGATTTTGGCTTTGTCGTCACTAGGAAAAAAGGAGTATTTGAACATAGAATCATTGAGTTAGAAGGGACTGCAAGTGTCATCTAGTTTAACTTTCTGCTAAAATGCAAGATTTGTTGTGTCTAAATCATTCAAGACAGATGGCTATCCATATTAGCTAAGTCAGGGGTACTGGAACTAGGGAGCTGGGGGTGTGGCAGCACCCCCTGGCTTGAAGTAGTAATAACAATCAGAAACATGGTTTCTGTTTTCAGTACCCCCACTATAAAAATTGTTCCAGCCCCTCTGTTAAAATCTTAATTTTGACAAAGCAGATTATTGTTTTAATACGTGTTAGCTAGGTAGTGGGTTCAAATGTTTTCCTAGTGTTGGCATGACTTTTATGAAAGGATTTTGGACACAGTCTCATCTCAATTACAGAAGTGTAAATCTAGAGAACCCCCGTCAGCATTTATCTACACCTGGTCCTTAATCTCCTACCAAGGCTCCCAGAGAATCACTATAAAGTTTAAAGTTTAAATAACCCAAAGCTAGGTCACTCTGATTTTACACACTCATTGAAGGACTAATCTATGTAAGTACATTGCACTCAGTTCATAGCCAAAGTGCACATTTTTGGCCCATAGGTTTCTAATTCAAATGCAGAATACATTACATACTACATCAAACCTGTTCCCAGCCTATGGCCTTATTAATAATTAATATTCTGGTTTCTATATCTGAATTAGTCAAATTCAGATAACACTACACTGCCATCTGTTTCTTTACGTTTGACATGTTGTGGTATTCCAGACTTTGAACCTGATTTTTATATTTCTTACACCAGTGACTCCATTAATATCAATAGAGTTACGCTGGTGTTTATAAGTCAAATCAGAATCAGACTCCTTCTTTAGTAAAAGATCACTCTGAGATGAGGGACATTATGTTGGATAGGACACAATGAACAAAAAAAGAGAAGATGAACCCATATTTTCCCTTTGGCCTTTTAGATTTTGTATGATAGGAATGAGAGATGACCAATTCAGCAAAGCTTAATTCAAACTCAGAACTGGGTGAATAATGGATTTTTTGGTTTGGTGGCAATTTTGAAAAAAAATGTTCCGGGTCAGATAAAAAAATGAACATTTTTGAAATTTTCAATGAATCAAAAAGTTAGGGACAAGGAAAGTTTCATTTAACCTGAAATGAAACATTCTGTTTCAATTTCATGTATTTTAAAATGTTTTTGAATTTTTTAAGAATAAACAAAGGAAATTTAAAAAAAATGAAATTGTTTCAAACAAAAAAATTGAAACTTTCATTTTGAAAATGTTAAAATGAAACTTTTAAATGTTTTCTGATTTTTCCTAGGATTTTTTTTAAAACAAACAATTTGGCAGAATTGGCAAAACATTTCAGGGTCACTGAATCTATATTTTTCACCTACAAAACTTTGGTAAAAATTTTCACCTAGTTCTAGTCAAGATACATATACAGATGAAAAGAAAAAAGTATTTATATAAAATGTATGATTGCGCTCTGTTTTAAATGAAACACACTATATGGGTGACATGCAAGAATGTGTTGTACCTTCATGTTTTGTTAATAGGACGTTTTCCCCTAATATGTTAAATGTAAAGGAAAAATAACCTCTATGTTAGATTTATAACTGGATTTTAAAATATTTTTACTAAATCAATTAAAACTACAAGTCCATTCCTGTGGAGAGAAATGTCCTGGTGAGCATGGCTAACATGTTTAGTGTACGATTCCATTTCTTCTAGATTCAATAAAAAATATCCTAAAGGATAAAAATCCCTGCTGCTGAAACATGACAACAGTAATTGTACTTATTAAAGATAAAGTAAGAAAAAATGTGTTCATATCCATCAGAAGCAAGTTGAAATATGCTAACAGGTTTAGAATTTATTATTTTCTGTTGATACCAGGAACATTGTTTTCATTCATTTTTGTACTAAGTTATAAAGTGACCCTGCTGCTGATAATAATGCATTGCTATGCATAATAGATCTTATTTTGATTGCAGAAGAATAACTTGGATAGGCCAGATTTAAAGTTGACAAACTGAAACAACAGGGGTTTCTGCTTAGATAATTCCATTTAAGTCTAGATTTTATTTATTTATTTATTTGTATAGCAATATTGTTATATACTTTAGTATATTAACAGTGATGGAATATTATATGTTCTTCTTCCCCACTTCTTAAATAAAAGAACAACTAAAAGCCCTACCCCAAGAAGGACATTCTATAACCTAAAAGAGGAGGCGAGTCAGAGGCCCCAGGAAATCTGCTATTGCCAACCTGTTTGAGATATAAGGTACTCAGATTTAAAATGTTTTATTAAAGTTAACGTTTAAAAAATTATCAGATTGAGAGTTTAAACAAAAGAGTTTCTGGACATCGAGGCATAATATACAGATTATCTGCAGGTACAGAGATGGATTGGAAATAGAAAAGTACAAGAAAAGCATAAACTGCAGTAGAAAATAATTGGTTTGACAATTTAAATAACAAACAAAATACCATAAACACATTCACAGTGCGAATACTTTTCTGTTTTTCACCAGACTGTTTTCCGCAGGGAGAGGTGCACCATTCCCGCAGTGGATGGAGCAAGCTCCTATTCCATCTCCCTGTTCCAAAAATCCATTTAATATAGAGTTCTCAGATAGAGAACATATCAGATATTAAACTGATAAGAACAGATTTTTAATTTTTTTTTATTAACTACAGTGTTATGTGAAACTCAGCTTGCTGGAAAGACTGGGAGAATGTTGTAGCAAATTATCTTTTAGACAAATGACCTGTTTTTCTGTTCACAAATTGTGAACACATCATTGTTTTCCTCACATGTATACATTTATTTGAGTTATTCAATGAATAATTTTTGGCATATAGATTGTTCACAAGGGGTTAACTGTATGTACTGGATATCTCAAACTAGAAAGGTGCTGGTCAGTTTTGATTGGACACACAAATTGGTCTCTTCATTGAAAGCGGGTCAAATTCTGCTATCATGAGACCCAATATCTTCATACTTTCTTGCACATTAACTCTTGCGTGGTACAACCAATCTGTCTGACCTAAATGGTGAGGAACCAAAACATAGCTGGGATTTTATTTTTTTTAGTTATGTAAAGCAGGGTGCATTCTTTCAGTTCTCTTTAAAAAAGTAACAATTTTTTTTAACTATTTAAACTATTTAACTATTTATTTAAAAACTATTCTTATCACCTCTAAGTAGAATGGAAATGATTTTAACATTACAGTTCTCCAGCAAGGATTGGTTTTGTGCAGTGATTTAAAAACAAACAAACACTCTTCTTTTAAAGAAATGAATACAGTTCTTTGAAATTGGCATTTTACTTTTTTACTCAAAATATTTCTGAACACCTGGAAATTATTAGGTATAATAATCATCTCTTCTTTGCCTTCAGCCTTCATTTCTCCTCAGGGTTCTCATGACACATTTTTAATCCAATAAAAGGAAAACCTGATTCAAGAAGTATTGATTCTAGATATCTTTTCATCTTTCTCACTTAATCACTCTTTTGACTGTAGATAGATGGCTGCGTGTACAGCTCCAGGGTATATGCAACGTAACTGCACATCTAAAATGCACAACGCGAACCATTATCTTTTTATTTTTACAACTACCACCATCACCAAACTTGGCTTAAATGTCACCCTTATAAGGATACATGTACAGCAATGTGTCATAGAAATGGCAATATTTCAAAAGGTAAATATTGACAGTGTAAGCTGTGAATAAGAGTGCAACTCCATTCTGCCACATCAGTAAAGATGGTGATGCTGTAAATGACAAAGAGGCCCCTGTGTATCTGTGCTTCTGGAAAGGAAAGGCATGGATTTTCTTTCACTAACACCAGTTTTACCTCCATTGGGCTCAGTGGATGAGAGGAGAAGATATAAAACTAAAGTCTTAACCACTTGTAGTTATTAAAGATCCCACGGCACATCTGCAAGTGCTAGGGTACAAATTATGGTTTCTTGGCCAAATTCCAGTTTGGGTGATTGTATTCTACTTTAAAATAATGTCCTACATAATTTAATTGGTTATGATATAATGTGTTATTTATATCCTTCAGAAATTCTTACTTCCGGAATAAGAATACATAGATACAGTAATCTGACTTTAGCTCTTTATATACTTAGGGCCTATCTGAAAGTTTGCTCTATAAATGTATGTTATTCTCATTCCTTTTCAATGATTTTATTTTTATAGTGATTATCTATCAATCTTAGGATTTTATATTGCTGCCCATCACTGTAGTGTTTGAGCAGCTTCCAGTTAAAAAAAAAATAGCAATAACAAGTTCCTGGTGGACTTCATAACGAAATTACTAAAACTACAGTATGATCTGAAATTTTATTTCAACTCAGACCCTTAAAAAACATCATCGTCACCTCTCCCACACTATAATTTTTATTTGACTTTCTTTCTTCTTCTTTTTTTTTTTTTAAACAATGCAAACCCTGGCAAAAAAAGAGCTTCCTCAGTCTGAAGTCTTATCTTACATCACTGAAGCCAATGGGAGTTTTGCCATTGACTTCAAGGACAGCAGAATCCAGCCCTTGGAGAACAATCAAATCAGCAATGGAAGAGAACCACAAAGGCCAGGAATGGAGGTAGATGGAGACCAAAAGGTTAATGGAGAGAAGTGAATAAGTATTGACAATGTGACACTGGAAATCAGTTAACGAAAGGAGGAAAACCCTGAAAGAAGCCACACTTCATCACCATATTACCCTGCGGCAATAGATGCTTTCCCATTTATTGCTAAAGCTGAATGCAGCAGGCCTGATTCAGCTCTCCCTTATGCTGGATTTACACTAATATAGCTCCACTTACTTCAGTTAACACCATTGACTTCCATTATGTTTCTCCTGATTTTACATTGTTATAATCACGAGCAAACTTGGGCCCAATGATTTTGTGGACATAAAACACAGGGCATGTCTGGTTTTGACCTCTCCCCATCTTACCTTTTAATCAAAATACTTTAGAATTGAGATATTTTATTAGTTTACATGTGGTGGCTCCTCTGACATACCTTTCCTTAAGGTGAGGTATGGTTGGCAGCCTTGCACTAGGCTCAGGGGAAATAAAACTCAAGGACAGGTGGTCCCTGAGAAACACAGGCTACAACCCAGCTGATTTTTAGCCAATCCCCTCACTCCCTGGGAGCACGTTTTTTTCATATGCCATAAGGCCATTGAGTGGCTGTGCCTTCCTACTGCCTCTGTGAGGAGCGAATGTTTGTCCACCCAGCATTACTCTCTGCTGAAACTTACCACTGCATTTTAGTGCTGTACCAAAGGAACATTCTATTCTATGCACCCACATTGTCAGCAGAACCCGAACTGCATGGTTCCCACAAAAAGTAAATCAGCAGACACTGAAGGAGCATACAGTATAGCTGTTGCTCCCATGCACAATACACTGAGTCCACTTTCTCATGTTTCCTCCTTTTCATGCTGGAGAACTAGAGGTAAGGTTCTGGCTCTTTGTTTTAAACCATACCATATAACCCTCCTGAGGTTATTAGCTATTTCAAACAGATTACCTATTTATTATGATGATTTAACATTCATATTTTGGTAGCACCCAGTGGCCTCAACCGGGCTGTGTCCCTGTTTTGCTAGGCATGGTACATACATACATATAGCTTGAACTACATGTGAGCCCCCCCCCTGTTGGCTCAGAAGGGACTCTGTCCATCATCTGAACCATGCGGGGGGGCATAAGGGTCTGTATGTGGGGATTAAAGAGGCAGCAGTAGGGACAGGTTCGAAACCTGGCCCATGAATCAGTTCCAACCCTAAATTTTCCCTCCTCAGTTTTTAAAGTCTCCATTGACTTCCATTAATCTAGCCGAAGACTGCCAGGCTTAACAAACAAGAATATATTTTGTTTTATTAAAAGACCTATCTTGCTTGATGGTCAGGTTCCACAAAGTTCAACGTGCCCTACTAGATTATCTAAAGGGATACCATCAATCTAAAAAATGACACAAATGGCCTTTTTTTTTAAATCTACTGTTGTTATCGGTAACACCTATGGCCAATCTAACTCAAAGAGATTAAGGAAAAATATTTCCCTATGTATTTTTAGTTTTTGCATGCATTTGAAAAGATTCACTATTTCACCTGTATAACCCCCTTCCCTCCACTGAGTATATGTGTGTGTGTGGCAGGGGGGAGAAGAAAATACTTTTAAAAAAATGGGATCATAAAATCACTTGGGGGCAGGAGTCCTACCTGAAACTACTTTTAACCACATTTAACTCATTTTTTTAAAAAAGTGAACAATTTCAAGTCGATGGCACCTCTTTAATCCACTCATTTAAGCTTCATATCAAACACCACAAACAGCAAATGGGAGTAACTTTGCCACAATTCCTACTACTCAGGAAATCCAAGACACTCTTATAAAAAAAAGTGAACCTCTGCAATTGCTTTAGAGATGCAGGAAAAGTTTACACGTTAAGTCTAAATTTCAGTTAATACTTCAAAGCCTTTTCTACACAAGGCAAAATGAAAACACACAGTAAATATTATATTGTATAAATGTATTACAGATTAAGGACCCATTCATTCAAAATTCCCAATGACTTCAAAGGGTGAAAGACTGAATCCCAAGTTGTGGAATATTAATATTATTTATCTCTATTATGGTAGTGCCAAAAGTCCCTAATTCAGATAGGAGTCCAAGGGTTCTATGCATCATACAAACATAGCAAGAGACAGCTCCCGCCCCTAGGAGCCTACCGTCTAAAAAGCATATGCCATGACCTTAAGAAAGGCTCACTTAATCTGGCAGGAAGAAAGTTTGATTTTATTTGTTTGGATTATTCTGTTGTACGTTTTTGACGAGAGAGGAAAAGATGGGAAAATGGCTTTTGAAAACACTTTCTATTGCATTTGTATTCAAATGGAGTAAAGATAAATGCCATATTCTGTCCTAATATGCTGCTATTTGTCTGCATATGCAGTATATTGAAGCCTAGAGAAAGCTTTACATCCCTCCAAGAAAAAAAAGTCAGAAAGAAAAATGAATACTCTAAACAAATCCTCAGCAGTCAATTTGTTAAGCAATCATGCAAGTTCCTTGTGCTTGAAGCAACAAAGCAATACCAACAAGATTTGTATACTACTGCAAAAAAACTGCATGAGGATTAATTATTTTATATTATTGTGTATGAATGGAAGGATAGCAACTGAATGAAATGGAAGTACTCTGAGTATTTGGCCAATGAAGAGCAGTTCAGGCTATTGACTGCTCTAAATGAAGAGAACGTTTCAAGTCTAATCAATCAAAAAAGCTTCTCACTTTGCTCACACAACAATTTAACCACTTCAATACCAAATGCTGGGTGATAAGCAAAGCAAGGATGAAAGGTTTGAAATGGAGTTGTGAAGTGACATGCATAGGTCTGTTTGCATGAATTATAAGCATTGTAAAATGCTTTCTGTCTGGAATACAAAGAAAAGCTCCAACAAGCATAAAAAAATCAGATTTTTCCCCTCTGATTTTCCACCATTGTACACAGCCAACGTATTGCATCGTGACAATATAGTCACTTGGGGCCAGACTCTGATCTGAATTTCATCAATGAAATCCTGAGAAAGTCCCCTGAAGTCAAGCATTTACACCAGTCAAATTGAGGGCAGAATCTGGGCCTCAGTGCTGAATATATGGCTGTAAAACTAAGAAAAAATATTTTTCAAGAGATTTATGGAGCTTACAGTTTGACAAGATTTCCTTTTTTAACATGACTGAATTGCATAATAATATGTTTAAGGAAGTTCGTTTATAAGAAGCCTTTCACAGAAGTGTTTCATACAAATGCACTTAAATGAGCAGTAAATGTTCTCTGATTAACTAATAACGTTCTGTCAGGTGACACTAAAAGCAGTTCATGGTATAAATCATTGGGCAGCAATTCTCTTTGGCAAATAAATATAGTAAGCCCAGTAACTGATTAATATAAACAAAAACAAGTAGAAAGAGTTAAAGACTTACTAATTCCCCTTGGCTAGATCAACCTGCCTCTCTTGGTTTTCTACAGATAATTTGCTCTCTCACAATTGCTAGGGTTCCATGTCTGTGTTTCTTTTAAGACTTAGGACTTGTCTACTCTTAAAAGTTACAGCACTCCGGGATATGAAAAATCCACACCTGTGAGCATCACAATTAAGCTGACCTAACCCCATTAACCTATCTTGCTCACTCATGTTCAGGAAAGATGAATTCAAACTGGAACAAGTGGAGAGAATTGCTTCTTGGGATGAGGAGGGAAATGTAGATTCTATCTTATGGGAGGACATTGGAACAACTTGGCTTGTTCAGCCTATTGCAACAAAGGCTGAGATAGGATGTGATTGCTCTCTATAAATACATCAGGGGGGTAAACAGCAGGGAAGCTGAAGAATTATTTAAGCTCAGACAACTCTGGCTTGAGAGAAAATGGATATAAACTGACTATGAACAATTTCAGCCTGGAAATTAGAAGATGGTTTCTAACCATCAGAGGGGTGAGGTTCTGGAACAGCCTCCTAATAATAATAGTGTGGAAAACTTACTGGTTTTAAGAGAGAGCTGTACATGTTTATGAGTGGGACTGTATGATGGAGGATAGGGATTGATGGTCCTGAATGTCCCTTCCAGTTTATGTTATGTGACGGTCCTTTCCAGTTATGTTAAGGCTTCAGAAGGCCACCAGAAGGGGAAGGGGTTTTTCCTCCCCAATGTATTCTGTTTTTTTCCTCCTTCCTCTGACGCGTAAGAGATAGCCACGCTGGAGATGGAACACTGGAGGGGGCCAGGGCTCTGATGTGGCACTGAACATTCTTCAGGCATGAAACACCGTATTATGTCTGCTGTTCCTGTCTCATCCTCAGCAGTACCAGCAGAAATAAATGTATTAATACTAAAAAAGGGAAAGTACAACCACAATAAAATTGTAATACAAGAATAAGTAGGGTTACTAGAACGAATAAGAAGGTATTAGCACTGGTTCCTGATATTGAATAGAAGAACCAGGGGGCATGGAAATGGCCTGTAGAATTTGTAGCTGAGAATCATGTGATCCAAACTCTGGCCTGATTAAGAGGAAGAAAGAGGGTTATCAATATAGATTTCAAAATCATATGATGGACAAGAGCTGTATCTTCTATTTTCTCTGCTTCTGTTCTTCAGTAAACTCAGGAACAAACATTAATTTTACATGATAGTCACTGTATGTCCTTATCCAGGCTCATATCAGCTCTTCTGCCATTACTCATCAAATATGTAACAAGTCTAGTACTATTGAAACTGGAGATGTATTTGGAAGAATTGAAATACCTGCCCCAAGATGTCCTGTAGACCAAGGGCCAAATTCTACTCTCGATTATACAAATGTTAATCGGGAGTAACTCCACGGAAGTCCAGTTACTCTAGATTAACCCGGGTGAAATGAAGAGCAGATTTTTTTCCATAGTTTCTACAAATCGAGGGAGAGAAATATGGATAACTTAAACAATAGATATAGACTTTAACAAAATTATGATTTAAACCTTACAATCTTTTTAAACCTCTGTTTTTTAGTTAAATCAGACTGACAGGAAATTTTCTTGGATTTGATCCATCACACAAAGAAGTTTATTTAATGAGTTAGATTTTTCTTCAGAGCCAGACATATTAAAATAAATTTCTGAGGAGTGTTTGAAATAGCTGGGTATAAAAAATTATTTTTCTTAGAATTTTCCTGTTAATATATTTTATTTTCAAAATTGCCTGTAAATTATGCCTTGAAATCTTTTTTCCACTACCTCTGAGAAATTGGTTGTTTTTCATCCACCTACTCACAATTTTCTTCTTGTATTTACCTCACTGCATGCAGTGAAAGAACTAATAGCTTTCATTTAGTATTTATATAACCAGGCTTCATCCTTTATATTTAAGTAGATTTAGGGCTCATGAAAGGTGCTTAGCTGAAATTTCAAATAAATGAAGTCCTCTCTTTATTTACAGGCTGGTGCTAGCTTCTCTGCATTGCCTGGCCCTTGTGCCACATCCCTAATCTGCAAGGGCTTCTTCTCAGAGTGAATGGATAGGATATTTGCTACATCCATTTAGTCTTTTTCCATTGCTAAGATTGCCAATAAGGGTTCCAACTGCAGTAATGGTTGTTGTGACATGGACATTTGTCCACTAGGAACTAAACTGATAACACCAATGCATTGTGCCACCAAACTGCCATCAGAAAGTGAGATCCGTTGGTCACAACAATCAACCAGCTCTAAATTTGAATAAATGACTTAGGTCCCAGTTAGAGAAAATATCTTAGCATGTGCTTAATTAAATCCCTGTTTAACAAAACGCTTAAACATGTTCTTAAGACCCATTAAGTGTGGCTTTGAAGTCAAAGTGAAGCAAACATTTATGTGCTTTCCTGAATGCTTTCCCAAATCAGGGTCTTAGAGCTAAATATCTCTTTATCCTTTTACAATAGTCTTCAACCAGTCAGTCAATCTCCTATTTTTCTGTCTATTTAAAATGTACACATCATCAGAGTTTGTGACCAAGTTTTTCTTTTCAGTTGTTTAAAAAATTATGTGAATAAATCAGTTCCAACAAGTAACACAAAATAAAACAGCAATTAGAAATTAAAATGCAAGGTAAAATACAAAGAATTGGATAAATCCTGAATAGCTTGAAAAGTTAAGCAGAAAACGGTAAGCAGAATTCTCATCCCCTTAGGGATTTCTGCTGTTTTTTTTCTTTTACTCTTCCTTATTTTATTTTGCTTTGTAGCAGAGGGCTAGCAGACACAGTATCTGGGAATACAGATGTTTTGTTTGGTGCACAGGCCTTAGTGTAGCTCCCTGCAACAAACAAACTTCTGCTCCTTCTGGAAACTCTGCTTTTTTTTTTTTTTTAATCACTGGTCAGTTTTCTGCTTCTGAGGCCTGAGTTAGGTAAATAGGGAGTCGGAGTCTTTCTCCCTACCTATCTACCGTCCACTTTCTGCAGCCAGTGTCAGCATGTGTGGTTATTAAGGTCCCTCTATTTAGAGTATAGCAATGATGTTGCCTGAAGGTACCTGATAGCTTTCAGTATTGAATTCGGCAACTCTTTCTCTGCCTGATTCAGGTTGTTCCCTTTATACCAAGAGATTCTGAAATGTTGATTGTTACTGTTAACACTGCATGGATTCCATTTAACCGAAATTGTTGCTTGATGCTGCAAAGGTTTTTCATAGTGTGCATCTCATTCTATCCTCTCCAAAAGAGTCCATCTGCGTCTAGTTCTACTGGAAACTTTGGATGCACACTTTTTATATTAACTTCATTTCAGCATATCACAGGATGGCTTTTCCCCGGAAGGATGAACATTTGGTTGTGGTTGTAGCTTGCTCATCACCACCTGATGTGCTTGTTGTTTTAGCCTGGGTTTCAGTAAAATCACTGCCACCAGCCAGTATTTATTGCTGTCTGGACTGTAACAACTGCAGGGTGAAGGATCACCCTTGTGTAACAGGCAGAAGAACTAGAGTAGTTTTAAAGCTAAGATGACCTTCTTGTTATACAGAAGAGCAGATTACAAACTGGGAGCAGCATGACACATTGCATTTAGAAGAATGGTATTTGTGTTATATAAGATTTCCCTGAAATCCAGCAGGGGAACAACCAGACCAATAAAGCAAGGAACTGAAGTACACACCTTTGTCATAAACAGAGTGCAGGAAACCAAAGCCACAGAGGACCAAAATCTGTCCTGATTTTAACTCTATGCAAACCAAATGTATCAACTGTATACTGCCTTTTTGGTAAAGCTTATAGGGTTGCATTTTGTATCACAAACCCTATGGTCCGGCTGGGTTTTTTTTTTTTGTTTTTGATTGTTGGCAAAACAGCAGATTATTTCATTTATATAGTTTTCTATGGGTTGTGAAATTCCTAAAGCAATGCCAGGACACTTTATAAGCTGGCATAGTAAAACTGAAGTATGCTTATAAGAGAACTGAAACACACAATAATTGTCCTTTTATTAACATAGAAGGTCGCTGATAACTGAAAAGTGTCAGGTGACACCGAATTTTTCCACTATTAATTAGGTTACCTGCAACATATGTAATAGAGGGCTTATTCCATATCATACTTAACTGCTTCCTTACTCATTCAAATCAGTTAAATGGTTTATTTAGTCTTTTGGAAAACTATTTCAGTCTGTTTCAGGTATATACCAAGTTTGACATTTCACACTTCAATTATCCACTGAACAGCAACTTTCAGCTATCAGAAGGCAAACTATGGCCACTGAGGTTTGCCGCATGCTCTGGCATGCTTCCTCTCGGTCAGCCAGCTGAAGAGGAGAGAGAAGCGACTGGAACTATCCAGCTGCAAGCAGCAGCAGTTCTGAAGGTATGTAGGGAAATGAATAGAAGGCCCACTCTCCTGACCAGCTTGGAAGATGACTGATGTCTGCTTCGGACGTGTGGCAAATTCAGAATCTGTCTTCTCAATGTAGGAAGGTCGAGAAGGGTTCTGGAGGCCATTGTGACTTGCAGTCTCAAGCATCTGCACATTGCAGTGGTGCTTCTAATGGGGCAAGTAGGAGCAGGTAAGACCAGCCAGCTAGAAAGCAGACAGGAGGGAAGACAGAGGAGCTGCATACAGGGCATTCACCGTAGAAAAGGCATAGACCAGCTCCCATAGTCATCTGAGCACTCAGTTATCAGATGATCATTGAATTCTACAAATGTTTGCTTTTCTGAGCTCAGTGCAAGATAGATATAGATGATAAATCTCAAATCCAATACATTTTATCCCAGCAAATAATTGTTATCCTGTTAAATTTTTCCTCTCAAGAAGCTCTTCTGTAAGAAATAGGATATGTGAGTTCTGCCCTCTGATGACTGGATTGCAAATTGCCAAAGCAAAGTCAGAGTTTTTGAGAATACATTCCCTATGACAAGAGCCTTTCCTACCAAGATCTCCATGCACAGACTAATGATTTCCCACATATACCTTAAAAGAACCTTTACTTGGTGATGTGGAATGTGTAGTTTATGATGAATAACAAGCTGGTTTGAGGACTCTCCTGGTTGGTTAAAGATATTACGAAGATGCTGACTAACCACCAATGGGCTATTATGGAGTGACATGATAATTTTGGAATAAGTCAATTGTCTGCTTCTCATGTCCAGACCTGATGAAAAGGTGGTAAGACAGAAGGGGTCACCAGATCATCTAGACTAATCTGTATATCACTGGCCACCAGCAACCCCAGCACCTGCACACTAAACCCCAAACCCAAAATTAGACTAAACTATTATGTGCCACAGAGAATAGGAGGAACAGAGGTTCATCAGTACCTGAGGCTCCTTCAATGGCGAGAAATGAACAAATGAGATACACCCAGATAATCCTGGCAAGTGACCTTCACCGCACACTGCAGAGGAAACCCCCAGGGTCACTGCCAATCTGAGCTAGAGGAAAATACCTTCCCAAACCCACATCCTGTGATCAGTTAGACTTTGAGCATGTGAACAAGATCCTGCCAGATAAGACCCTGAAAGAGAGAAGTAGGAGAAAGCATGTCTGTTGAGCCATGAGAAGGGAGAGACTGCCTAACAGATCTGAGGTGATCAGAGCATTCCACCATACCTTGAATTTCCTCCTGTTACAGAAATGGCTAAGGAGCATCTCTGGTGAGGAAGCAGCCTCTTTTAGAAAGATTGCTGTGAGGTATGAGATTTAAATGACTCATGAAAGTTCAAGATTTCCAATGTTTGCAGGAGGAGGAGAGGTTCAGTGGACCATGAGAGTGAAGGCCCCAGGCATGTCCATCTGCTACTGAGATACAATCATTATTAAGCAGAACAAATTCAAACTTCTCTCAGACTTTTACAGCCCTGTTTTTAAAACAGCGTACTGGAGTTCATAAACCCCTTAATTTGTTAAAATGGGAATCATGCATATTCCTTCTGAACCTTCATTCGAAAATGTGCCTTCCTGTTATTTCCATGACAGCCGCAGGAGGCTGTTGTAAAAAATTAGTTAACTGTGAAGAGGAAGTCAGTCAAGTGAAGTATCTCTCTGAGGAAACAAGTTTTAGCTGCAGGCATGAGGGTAGCCCTGCCTCCAAAGTGTGGTTCAAGCCTCTTTCCTGGTGCTTGCTAATCAGTGACTTCTCGCCCTTCCTCAGAGGGGTTGGATCCTAGGTTCTTCATTTTTTCAGCAGTTGGTGCCTCCACCCAAGATGTCTCCTCTCTGTGCCAGACACACACTGTCCCTTTTGGAAAATAACTAATACTACTACTCTGCTTACAGGGCCTGTAACATATAACCCAGTACACGAACACCACAATCCATTAATACAAGCTCCAAAACTTGCAATGCCACACGTGGAATGAATACTATAACACAAGGGACTTTACTGGAGACAGGAAACAAAGGGTCTGAGGAGGGAACGGGTTAAGATTAACTAAAATACTGAAAAAACAAGGTAACAAATTGCTCACCTCCCTGCATTTACTACTGCACACAACCTCTCAGCTTCCTCCCAAGCACCTTTCCAGATAACTGTTATGCTGAAGATAAGTCCTGTGATGAGTGTTGAAATGCTGTGAATATTGGCCAGCTCAAAGAAAAAAAGAAAGGTGTCTTCACCGCTAAATGGGGCAGGGTCCTCTCCTGCCTCTCTGGTCTGGACTCTTGTGGAGGTCTTGGCTAGTTGGTTTGTTGGTTCTCTGCCCCAGATTGCTGGTCTCTGCAGGGCTAGCACATCCTGATTGCATACTAAATCCCACAATAGTTCAAAGTCCCTCTTTGTGTGGGGATTGGGAGTTGATTAGAGACTGCTCAGGCTGTGCTGCTCCTCTCCTTTCTCAGCTCCAAATTCAATAGCCCAAAAGTGCAACCAAAACTAGTCCCTTAGTCTCTGAAACACCCTGTCCCCTCATATTGAGGCAGTCCTGGCTCCTTATGGAGCCAGCAAACTGTTGATATAAATTGCTTGCTCTCCCCTGTCTTTTTTAAAGAGTTTTCAGTCTATTTTGTCCATGAACCAGACCCTGCACTGGCAGGAAAATGGCTTCTTGAGGCTCTAGGGAAATGGTTCTCAACCAGGGGTATGTGTACCTCTGGGGATATGCAGAGGTCTTCCAGAGGGTACATCAACTCTAGATAATTGCTTAGTTTTACAACAGGCTACATAAAAAGCACTAGTGAAATCAGTACGAACTAAAATATCATACAGACAATGACTTGTTTATATGGCCCTATATACTATACACTGAAACGTAAGGATAAAATGTATATTCCAATCAATGTATTTTGTAGTTATAAGGTAAAAAGGAGAAAGTAAGCAATGTTTCAGTAATTGTGTGCTGTGACATTTTTGTATTTTTATGTCTGATTTTGTAAGCAACTCATTTTTAAGTGAGGTGAAACTTGGGGTACGCAAGACAAATCAGACTCCTGAAAGGGGTACAGTAGTGTGGAAAGGTTGAGAACCACGGCTCTAGAGCCACTGTTGCTGTAGTCCAGAGGGTAGGCTCACTTCAGTGTGCCAGGGGCTAACAAATGTCAAAGGAGGTGACATAAGCAACCTACCTTTCTGTCTCCTCTGATGATAATTTGGGGATTTGGAATGTTGGCTGAGACGCGTGTACAGTATGTGTGTTGTGTAAACTGAGCGATCTAGAATCAGAGCTTGAAGTGTGAGCATTATGCCATGAAATGGCAGTTAGGGTATGTCTACACTGCAACGTAAGCCAGTGCTTGAGTCTGGGCTCAAACCTAACCGCCCTTGCGTCTTCACTGCAATTGCAACAACCCAGGGCTCAGACCCACGGTCCCAGGACCCTGCAGGGCTGCAGGGTCTGAGCTCGAGTTAAGCTGGGACTCAGTGCCAAGCTCTATTGCTCTGCAGTGTAGATGCAGCCCTGCTTGACTCAGGTCCCAGGTGTCATCCAGAAGTATCCCACACTTCCATGGGACAACTTCCTTAGTCCTCTCTATCCCAACAATCTGCAATCCACTCTATTGAAAAGGGAAGCCCCTCCCTTCCTTTGCAAACAGCTGCAACTCAGGTCAGTGTTAACTCATTCTCTTCTGATCACTGATCTACAAGCACCCTGTCAGAGAGCCTCCTGGATTTGCAATGGAGAGTGAACTGATTAAGCCTTTTGCAAAGTGAGCTGCTTCCTGGTAACATGCAGGGTGAGCAGTAAACCACAGTCCTAGTGTTGCAGTGGCCTCATTTCAGGGGGCGGTGGTAGTGACTCTGGGACATAGGTACTTTGATTCAGGTCTGCACACTGCAGTGCTGGTGCCAGAGTCTAGGTTCAAGCACAGGTTAGAAAAGTCTTAATGTAGGGTTAAAACACAACTTAGATACTCAAGCCCAGGGTTCCCTAAGACGGATCAGCTGTCTCAAGTCCCACTAACCCTTGGGCTTTATCGACCTATTAGTGGTAGGGAGGCAAAACCACAGCTTTTATTGCTACTGTTTCTGGTCTAATCTCAACAATGTTTTCACTGATTTATTTTACCTAACTGTAGCTGCTCTGTCAAGAATCCCACTGGCAAATGTACGCGGTAAGAAAAATGGAACTCAAGATTTCCTAACACGTGATCTGCAAATTCCTACACACGTGTACCTTTACACGTATGAGCAATCCCATTGAAGTTCAGTGGGCCTATTCAAATGACTAATTACATTCATGCATAAATGCAGACAGGATTAGACACTCAAGAGTCCATATTATATTTAAAACCTGCACAAGACACAGTACCAGAGTACTCAGAGTCTGAGGAAATGACATACTTAAAATTCAGCCTACTCTGCGGATGCTAGGGACACAAGACTTGGCATATCTGAGTGGTCCCTGTATATCTGTCTGGACACTGGTCTATTATCAGATGCTTCAACAGAAGGTAAAACAACCAACCATGCAAATGACTAATTGTACAATGCTCTGACATGGGCAGAAATGTCTTCCTTACCGTTATTCCTCACATGGGGATTGCAAGTGAGGCATTTAATACTCAGAAATCAGCTTCATAACTACAAAGAATTATCTGTCACAGGGTGACATTAAGAGAGAGCAGGGCCCATGCCCCTGTGCCACATCAACTGACCCAGATTAGGCTTTAAAAGAGGGCAGCTGGGCCAGGGGAGGAGGAGACTCAAAGAGACTCAGAGATGAGTCAGAAAGCAGGGCTGCCATAATCTTCTGGGAGGGGAGGCAGTGAGATCCTGAGATGTAAAGGGTGAACAGAAGAGGTGTTTGTCCGTGTAAGTCTGGGCAATAAAACTGCCTAAAAGAGACTGTGGGTGTGGCAGTGAAGTCCTCAGCAAACTTGAGAGGAGTCCTACCTTGTGACACTATCCTAACAAGGGAATAATAAAATGTAGCAGGCTAGAGGTAGGCTATGGAACCATTTTCCTCTGGACCAGTAAACTGAATCTTGATGTTTGGAAGGACCCACCGTCATTATCATCTGACAGCACCAATGCAAAACTGATCTCAGTCCAGTTCCTAGTGGACAAGTCTCCACATAAAAACAAAAATAAAAAAACCAAAATCCCTTCCCATCTCAACTGGCATCTTTGTTCTTCCTCCCAGCTGAGGTTTAACAGACTGAGTGAGCATGCTGACCGGATCATTCTCTCATTCCTAGAATTTAAGGAGTAAAGCACATTGACACAGCAGTATGAGGACACTCACATTACAACTGCATACACTGGACTCTTTTCCAGGGATTAAATAAAGGACTTCAGTTGCCTGTGTTCTAGGAGATTAGTGGCTCAATTAACATTTACTAAAATACCTTTGTTGCAGAAGAAAGGGAGAACAGAAAGCTCACAAAGCAGGGATATTAATTGTTAGTTATCACATGAGGAGAAATGGTTAAATAAGATATACCACCCAACTTCCTTAATTCTCTTTTCCTCCCTTTCTCTCTTTCCTTGAAGAAAATTATACCTGCCAGCTCATCCCCTGTCTAATGTTTAACAAAGGGAAATGCAATCAATGATTGCTAGGAGCTGTTGGTCTTATCTCTGGACCTAAAGGGGTGAAACTAACCCACCATTCTTCTCTCACCTCTTAAAAGCCTTGGAGGCATGATGTTTATAGCTGAGGAGGAAAGGAGAAATTTTCTATTCCCTAAGGACCTCTTTTAAGTAGCTCTTACAGGGAAAGAATCCAGTAGTTCATTACTTCTATATCCTGAGCATCCTCTAGACAATAACTATCAGCATTTAGTTGCAGGGCCTGAAAAGCAAAGTCTAAAGAGCAGCATTTGGCCACTGGTTTATTCATTTGTTGAAGCCCTGTTTATGTGCTAAAACAAACCTTATTACTTGCATTTCATATAATTTGCTTAATGCACTAGCATCAACAGGCAACCAATGTTAACACGTCAAAGGAAGAAGTGAGGTTACTCGCTTAGTGTATTAAAAGAAAACAGAAAACAACATTTGGTGCCAAATCCATCTGCTATCGACTGTGGAAACATTGTGGAGCAAATTCAGTGCGTCAGGTCACAGTGCAGCACCTGCTTACTCTGAATTCGGCACACTGGGTCACAGGGAGCACCGAGGGGCATTCTATCTGGGGGAGACAGAACGCCTCCCAGAGCTCTGAGTGGGCAGAGGCAGTGCACCCCCTACTGCGTCCACTTGTGAGTGCAGCTTCCCTGCGGCTCAGCTGACTAGTGCATGAGAGGTCAGAACCATTTTATTGCCTCCTCTATACTCAGGGGAGCAAGCAGCCCATGTGCTCTCCAAAGCACAGGGATGTTGGTTTTGCCTGGCCCGTAGACAGAGCTTAAGGACTGGACAGAATACAGCCCTTAGATTGCAAGCTCCACAGGGCAGGACCAGTCTCAGTGCTGCAATAAACAGCGAAATAAAATATTAGACAACAATGACACAGGGCCAGATTCTGCCTGGATTTTACATGAGCGCACAGTGACGGTGGACAGGGCATAAGGAGTCTTCCCCCATCCCTCCAGGGCCCGTGTAAGGGCCAGGCAGAGCTGTAGCCCCTTTGCTCTGGAGAGGGCAAGGGTCTGCTCCTGTCCTACTCCCCTAGGGGCCTATGATGCTCCAAAGTGGCCAGAGAGAGGCAGGACAAGGGCTCTGACTTAGCCACACATCAGCAAATAGAGCTGGGCAGCAGTACGGTGCCCCTGTGAAGGTATGGACTAGTGGCTGCATCATCTTCCTGCATTTAAGAGCTGCAGGAGGTTTTTTGCCTTTCTGAATCAGAAAGTCTTTTGGTGCTTCCTGCGGGGTGGGCATGACACAGCTGAGCCATGAACAACAAACAAACAGTTCAATAACTTCCTTCAGCTGAGAGCAGGACTGCTGTTCTCAGATGGTCACCGAGCCTAGTCTGCCGTTTTATTTCTTATGCACACGCCTCTTTCATGTGAGTTTCAAGATGCAGACAGGTGACACCTCTTCAGAGGAGTCAATGCAGCCGTGAGTATACTGTGCTGTTTTCAGGGCTGTGCTTCTGGTATTCCAGTGCATTTCTGTCAAAGCTGAAATCCCCCGTCCCCAAGAATGCTTGGCTTCTGGCAAAGAAACTACAACTCTATCCCCTTTGAAAGCCATTTGTCATAGGACCACACCACCTGGAGCGCTGTCTTTTGCCAGGTCAGAGCACAACAGGCACTCTCCTTCAGAGTTCTCAATAACTTCACTTCAGGCTCTTGACACAATATCACCCTCCTTGGTAGCTGGTTTATATTAAAAAACCTAATGCAAAATATTCCACAGTAGTGAATTTCACTCCCCAGTGCAAGCAGGCATTCATGCTCACGGTGTCTTGTCCGTCAATGCTACACATCACACAACAGCATCCCTGACCACAGCCACATTCTGCCTGTCCTCTCCTGTCCTCGTACCAGGACAGTCGCCCCACCCCAGCCTTCTCAATGGAGTGAAACTCCACTCTTCCCAAGGGGAACATCCACAGCCTGTCTCCTGGGAGCATCCTTGGCAGGGGAGCATCCTTCACTCCCTCTGGCCCTCTCATGGTTCCTCTGGGTCCAGCTCTCTGGTCCTGGAGATGTCCATGGGTAAGTTCCTCTGTTGCTCCTCTGCCTTCAATCCTCTCTGGCCATTGGCTCCAGCTCTCTGGCTTAGAACCACAAGACAACTTCCTCTGCTGCTTCTCCTGCCTTCAGCCCTCTCCTGCTTGGACTGTTTGCCTTGGGGACACCAGCCAGCAAGCTTCTCTTGCTGCTTTCCTGCCTTCAGCCTTTTTCCAGGAACCACCTGCTGCTGCTTCCAGGACTCTTCCAGTTCCCTGGTCTCTGGCAATGCTCAACTGCCCTTCCTGTCTAGACCAGTCTGCTCTGACTCATTAGAATGCCCCCTGCCCAATCTCTCCTCCACTGATCCTTCATAGACCCCAGGGGCTGCCTTTCCCTCTCTTAATTGGCCTAATGGGAGTACCTACTCCGGCCCAGGGGAGCTGGACCTACTTCATTTACTAGGTCTTTGTAACCTTTATATTTTCCTAACTCTTACACGGTGGTAATATTTTTATCTGGTATTTTGTTTTAATTGCACACTTTTATTTTCAAACAGTCTTTGTGTGTGCCTGCTAGAGATTAACATGTAAAAGAAAAAGCATGGTATCAGTTTCTCTGTAAGAAGACAGTTGTCAGTCCTGGGAAAGTACAAGATTCATTATTTCTAGAACAGAAGAACATCCAGGTGCGAGTTCAGATGGGCCAGAAAAAGCATGCAGACATTTCCACAGGCATGTTATTTTGTGTGCCACTGGCCAGACAGAAATTCGACTGGTTATTTTTATGTTCTGTTATTGCAAATGTGCATGCACTGATGGTGTTGCAGGTAGGCTTGCACCCACGAATGGGTGCATAATTCTCTGAAGAATGGGCCTCCTGTATCCAAGATATTAGCCTTATTACATGACACTGGACACCAAGCAACCAAATATTTCAATTGTTCTCTAGTTTTATCACATAAGCACTGGCAAACACCTTTCCTTCAGATTCTAATTATATTAAGAGTATCTGAAAGGCCTGTGCTAATGGAGACAGATTAGATAAACAGAACCATGATAACAACATTAAGTCTGGGCAGGCGCTGGTAGTGCTTTGTTTCCACTCAGATTGCTACGGGCTCAGAACATAGCTCCTGAATTTTCATGGCAGAAATGATTTTCTTTTACCACCAAGCAAAGGGTTTCTTAGATCAATAGCCGTAGGACGATGAGCAGAATATAAAAGGAAGAAGTTTGTGCAGCTAAATCTTAAGATTCTAACTTGCAATTGCCATAAAAAACGGGCCATGAAGCTGTAATGTGATATATTTTCAAAAAATTCTTTGGTGTAGAGAGAAGCCTAAATTCAGATCACAGGGTATCAGAGTAATAAGCCATTTACACCCCTACATGTGCGCACCTCCCCCACACCAAGAGCCTGTAAAGAGGAAACACATTCATAGCATGTTTTTCTTTCACTACCATGAATCTGATGGGGATAGGTGGAGGTATGATTGAAAATTCAACAGATAGTCTTTTTTTTTAGTAATGATGTAACCTGGGCTGTAAGTAAATTTTCCCCGTCACAAGGATGTGAAGCTCCATTTAGGATTCACAGTGGAGTGGAACCAAACATTTAAGGTTTGGATGGGGGTGGTCACGGGGAAGGAATCTGAGGGGGACCATATTCTCCCCTCAACTACAGTGAAATGGTTGCAATAGTGTAACTAAGCTAGGGAATCTGACCTTGGATCCAGATCAGTGGAACAAATTTCCAGAGGAGGTCAGATGAATCCAGAGTCTAATCAACAACCTTCAGGAAGCACTGCAAAATCTGCCCCTTGGAGAAAGCTTTTCCAGTTAATGATGCTCATAAGCACAGCCCTGCACTCTTCCCTCTGCACAACTCCTTTAAATTAGGGGGCAGGAAAATCTTGTAGAATGGATGCTTTACTGAAACTCAAAGTATGTTTTTAGGATTGCAGAACTAGTTCAAGTTCTCAATCCTTTGTATCCTGCATTCCATTCTCTACTCTATTTCACCCTAATTCACTATGGGAGTTTTCCTCTTTACCCCTTTCATTTCCAGGTTTGTATCTCTCTAGAAATCGTTTGGATGTTTTAATGCCAAGAGATGAAAATTGCTGCATACTCATGCCATGCTTCAAATAGCCATGAAAAAGGAAGCTGTTCCTAGTGCTTGTCAGTATTCAGGAGTGTATCTAAGGCCTTTTGTAACAAATTGTTCAGGTTTGTGTGACAAAGTGAATGACAGCTAAAAGATGCTTCTGCTCTTGTGACTGACACATGACGAGTATGCAGTGTTGTAACTGTGTTGGTCCCAGGATATTAGAGAGACAAGGTGAGTGAGGTAATAGTTTTTAGCATAATCAGATTTGTGACTTTAATTTACTAGGTAGAAGAAAAATTGTCTCTCTAAGCAACAAGTTTCTAGTAATGTTATATCCATGCAAGTCCTTTGATTATGGTGAAAAATACAGGATCTGAATAGGGCTGAACATATGAGTTGCTATGACTGTATTTGTCAGTTTGCATGAATATAACAAAAATACAGCTGATGTATTTTATACTGCAGGCAGCTGGAAATAAACATGATAGAACTTCAGAATAGCTTCAGAAATGTGGCAGTACACACTGCAGCAGACATTTCTTTCTACATGTTGCTCATCACTTTTCCTTTGAAGCTGTGACCATTAGGAATCAAGAGGACATGTTTAAAAATGCCACATTATCCCAAACTTTTTTTTCCTGTGCCCCCCCCATTCTCATTGGGAAACATATAACAGCACCCCCTCACTCCCCTGAATGCCTGCCTATCTAGGGCAGAAAGTCACTCATCGAGGGGAGCAGGTGGCTCATGTCCAGGGTGACGGCAGGACCCGACTTGCTCCATCCCTGAAGGAGCCAGTGGCTTTACAGAGTGCGCTGGGGCACCTCCTCGCTTTCCCTTCCCCCTGTATAGAGCCTCTTGCTCCTGTAGGCTCTGGAAGGGGTTTAAAATATGCAGGACTGTGGCTGGCTGTCCAGGCCAAGGGACCGCAAGAACAGGGAAAGTGCAGGGAGTCCCTAGCCGTCAGGGAGGGGAGAGCAACACGTTGTGGCAGGAGCGGGGTTGTGCCCCTTCTCCTCCAACAGCTGTGGACTTCCTGGGGGCTCTCTCCCCTGCTGGCCTGGCCTGACCTAGCCTGGCCACCCACCCAGCCACAGCCCCACATCCCCCTGAGAGCCTCATTGTGTGCCCCCGTTTGAAAACCAATGCATACAGCAAAACCTGCCTCTGCTGTAGCTTCACTGCTCTCCTCTCCCTGGAAGAATGGTCACTGCAGCCATGTGACTAGTTCTGGACTCATTCACTCTTCCCCTCTCCCACCTCCATAGTCCCCTGCACAGATCTCTGCTATTTGACCCTATCTCCCCTCCCCCCAATGCAGCACAAGTTCCAGTCCATCTCCTATAATTATTAAAATGTGATAAAACATGCAGAGGAAAACAAAGCAAAAACTGTGGCAAAGAAATAAAGTTAACCATAAAGGGAAGAAGGTATTCTCGTCAGTAATTAATGCACCAAAACCCAAGATGGCCCAATCAGGCAAACATTCCTTACATCCAAAATGCTTTGGTAGAGGTGTTGCCATTTTATCCACATAAGCAGTATATAAAATTGTACACCTGCCATATATTTATTATTTCTAAGTACCCTAAGTGGAAAAGCAGGTTTCCTTAAAACAGTTCCCCCCATTTTTATGTATAGTATCTAAAAATGCTTTTACGCTACAGGGTAGATTAGCTATGTCACATTTGTCTTCTCAAAATCCTTAGCAAAACAGATAATTTCAGCAAAAATTTTAAAAACTCGAATATTCTAAGATCTGAGTTTTAGAAACCTCGACTTTTGCAGAAAGAAGATTGTGCCAGCAAATAATTGTGCCTATAATTTTGCACTCACAACTAATGCAAATTATTACATTTAGATCTCTAATTATTTGATTTGAAAGTACAAATGTGCAGTTAGGGTTAGACCCAATCATATGAGCCCACAAGTAACTGTGTTTGCATTTAATGTTCACTAACACAATTTTATATCCACAAGCAATTGAAAATACTTTATTTGCATGTGTAAAATTTCTTCACTGAACACTGCTGGTATGTATGGAATCATTATTTCGGATATAGCATTCAGCCAGTTTTATGCGCCAGTGAGTCACCCATAAACACTTATAAATATTTAGGTATTCCAGTCTTGGTTTATACTACATCACCTTTGAAAAACTTATTTTACTCCAAACTGGAAATTCTTACATCTAAAACAGAGATAAACAAATCAATGTCCTCTGAAGAACATTTTTAAATTACCAAAGCACTGTATTTTAATGAGTTTCTTTGCAGTTTGTACACAATAGATTTCCAATACCAACTTGTAATTAGTTTGTTTTCTCTTATTTGATCATTAGATATTAAGTCCACTAACATTCTCCAGCTGGTATCTTTTGAAATGAAAGGTATTTGGAAAAATTACTATGTTCTTGCAGTTGACACATAAATGTATTGGCACTAGTGTGCAACTGATATTGTTAAGTAAGAGAAAACAGTCAAGCTCATAGAGAGCAATGCTTAGTTCTTACATCAAAGTTTCTGACTACAATGTTTGACCAAAATTTTTTGACCCCCTGAACTTTTAAAAAAATTAAATAAAATTATATTATAACAGTTACTTCATGAGACTCCTTGTTCATCACAGGCAAATCAGGATGTCACAGTGTATAAGATTTGTATTGATCTAATCGGCGTGTACAAGTTCAGAATATGAAAGCATGCCCAAATTTGGCCCACGGAAATGTGCTCATTCTATTGGCAAAAACAGCTCTTTACACTGAACACAACATTTTGCTTTGGGTATAAAATGTGGTATTTCTCTAATTTTGCTCGAGGGCAATGGTTTGCTTTTTTTATAGAGAAATTTAATTAGATTTGCAGCAAAAATGCTTTCTTATTGCAGAATGGAAGCCTTTTCTCCCTTACAAAAATGTCTTTTCCTTTCACAAAACACAGCAAAATTATTGAAAATATGCAATGTGTTACAGCAAAACCACACTTCTACAGCTTTGCTGAAGCTGTGAGTAGCACAGTACACACTGCTGGAACACAGCAAGATATCTTTCATGCCCAACACAAAACTTTACAATTTTCCATTTAGGATTGTTTCACTAAAATGCAAACATTCAACCTGTCTGGCAGAATGCGTTTCTGTTATGTCAGAAGGCAAAAAGGGAAAATTACTGTTTACATCCATTCAATTCCATGACACATTCTATGCAGCAAAAGACACCAAAAGCCTAGGACAAACCCTTTTTAGAGGATATGGGGAGGATTTACACACCAAATACTGTATTTAGACTGGAGTAGAACCACAAATCCAAATGCCTGTAGGACTTGTCATGTTCATGGACTGATAGGAAATGCAAGTATCCTACTTCACTGGATGGAGACCCTCTGACTAACAGGAATAGCATGAATCACCAGAACATGAATGTGAGACCGACAGACCTGGAGGAATGGGGAGAATGGGCTTTGGGGGGGACACACAACCCGTTGATGACAACACTGGGGGACAAAGAACACAGAGCTGTAAAAGACACAGCACTGGCTAAATGAGGACACAGCTCCAGAGGAACACAGAGCCCAGGAGAGAGAGACTGCTGGAAGATAACACAGAGCCCTGGGGATTATGGCAACACAACTGTGGGAGCAATGCTGGTTCCCTCCACACTTTTTTGAGGTGGATAAACAAATGCTTTCCTGCATCCAGTACAACAAAGGAATGCAAAAATGTGACTCAGTCTGTGCAAGCATTCTCTAAATAAGGTGTGCAGGATCAAACCCATTACAGTAATTCAGATTACTTTATGCTTCCCAATGCCTCCAAAATATTGCTGCAGTGACTGGAAAATACACAGATAGTAAATGGTGCGCACTATCACACTGCATAGATATTATTATGAATGGAAGGGAGATCAAATTTGTGCATTTTCATAATAAAATAGCAGTGGAATCAAAGCACCTACTTTTGTGCATCTAGCATTTTGCCAGAATTTCTTAAATTAAAGCTTGTTTGCTGATTTTTTTTTTTTTTTTTTAAACAGAAAGCAGAGGACTAAATTGCTTCTAATTCACTCTTCTGGGAGTCACAGAATAAACAGTATCTCTGAATAACACAGCTGCACATTTTATTTTTTGAGGCAAACAAGGCTCAAAAATAGTTGCCTCGGTCAATTTGAGGGAAACTCCACTTCTTCCCCTGTGTGCCTAGCATTATCTACTACCACTGCCTCAATCTGATCTGGGAGGCTGCAACTCCCTTGCTGGCTATGGCATGTTTGAAGTTAAGATACAGCATAGCTCACAGGAGAAACAAATCAATGTTGGTAAGCTAATTAATTATTTCCCACTTTGTACGGATATCTGCAGACCCATGAAAGAAGACCACATAGCAAGGAGATAACAGTTAAAGGGGCAGAGCATGGAACATAAACGGTCGATATGTTAGGATTATGATGATTTGATCCTGAGGATATAATGGCTACAATATTATGGTTTAAGAGGAGCACACCTAAAGCAAAATGCCTTATCTCACAGTACAGTTGTCCAATGTAATTAAGTAGACTTGACCAATCTTACCAAATTATAGAGTAACAAATATCCAGAAAACCACAGCATCCTACTGACCAAGAACACAGAATTGTACAACAAATGGGTATAAACTTAATCTAAAATTGTAATTTAGAATTGCTATTTTTACATTAGAAAGCCATGCTACTGGTGTGTTCATGGATATAATATGTATTTATAAAGGGGAATGTGCATGTGTGCCATATATATTATATGTATAACTTTTCTTTCGAAATGTGAGAGTCTCAGGGAACTGGTAGAAAGGACTACACAGGGAAAATATCTAAAGGAAAAAGGAGTTCAGGAGAGCTGGCAGTTTTTCAAAGAGACAGCATTAAAGTCACAATCACAAACTATTCCTACACAAAGAAAAGATATGAAGAATAGTAAGATGTCAATATGGTTGCATCAATAGTTCTTTAATTAGCTGAAAATCAAAAAGGAATCCTACAAAAAGGGGAAAACTGAACAAAGTGTTAAGGATGAATAAAAAAAGAATAGCACAAGCACATAAGGACAAAATCAGAACGGCCAAGGTGTAAAATGAGTTATACTTAATAAGGGCCATAAGAGGTTCAATACATTAGAAAAAAGAGAAAGATGAAAGAAAGAGTAGGTCCACTACTTAGCAAGGAAGAAGAGTTTAAAATGGATGAGACCAAGAAGGCTGAGGTGTTTAATGCCTATTTTTCTTCATTCTTCACTAAGAAGGTTAATTGTGAATAGATATTAACACAATTCATATGAATAACAAGGAGCAAGCTAAAACAGGGAAAGAACAGGTTAAAGAATATTTAGATAAGTAAGAGGTAGTTGGTAGGGCCCAATGAAATTCTCCTTAAGGAACTAGCTGAAGCAATCTCAGAACCGTTAGCAATTATCTTCAAGAACTCATGAAAGACAAGTGAGGTCCCAGAGGACTGGAGAAAGGCAAACATACTACCTAACTTTAAAAAGGGGAAGAAGGATGACCCAAGGAATTATAGACCACTCAGTGTAACTTTAATGACTGAAAAGATACTCAAACAAATTATTAAACAACAATTTGTAAGCACCTAGAGGATAATAGGATTATAAGGAATAGAGGACATCGATTTGTCAAGAACAAATCATGCCAGACCAACATAATTTCCTTCTTTGACAGGGTTACTGGCCTACTGGATAAGTGGGAAGCAGTGGTCTTTTTATAAATTGATTTTAGTAAGGCTTTTGGCAGGCACAGTACCACATGACATTATCATAAGCAAAGTAGGGAAATGTGGTCTAGATGAAATTACTGTAAATGGATACATAACGGGTTGAAAAACCATACTCAAAGAATAGGTATCAATGGTTCACTATCAAACTGGAAGGATGTATCTAGCAGACTCCTGCAGGGGTCTGTCTTGGGTCTGGTATTATTCAATTTTTTTTTTATTAATGATTTGGATAATGGAGTGGAGAGTATGCTTATAAAACCTGCAGATGACATCAAGCTGGAGGGGTTGCAAGCACTTTGGAGGATAGGTTTAGAATTCAAAATGACATTGATAAAGTGGAGAATTGGTCTGAAATTAACATGACGAAATTCAATAAAGACAAGTGCAAAGTATTACAGAAAGAAAAAAAAATCAAATGCACAAATACAAAATGGGGTAGGGAGTAGTATTGCAGAAAAGGATCTGGAGGTTATAGCAGATCACAAATTAGAGTCAACATGATGCAGTTGCAAAAAAAGGCAAATATTCTGGGGTGTATTAAATAGAGTCTCATATGTAACACACGAGAGGATTGTTCTGCTCTACTCGGAACTGTGTCCAATTTTGAGCACCACACTAAGGAAGATGTGGACAAATTGGAGAGACTCCAGAAGACAACAACAAAGTGATAAATAGTTTAGAAAACCTTACCTATGCAGTTAAAAAAACTGGACATGTTTAATCTTGATAAAAGAAGACCTGATAACAGTCTTCAAATATGTGAAGAGCTGTTATAAAGAGGACAATGATAAATCGTTCTCCATGTCCACTGAAGGTAGGACAAAAAAGTAATCTGCTTAATCTGCAACCAGGAACATTTAGGTTAGATACAAAAACTTTTGAGCTATAAAGCTAGGTAAGTCCTGGAATAGGTTACCAGTGGAGGTTGTGGAACCTCAGTCCTTGGAGGTTTTTAAGACCGGTTAAACAAATACCTGGTAGGTATGGTCTAGGTGTATTTGGTGCAGGGGGATGTACTAGATGACTTATTGAGATCCCTTCCAGCCCTACATTTGTATGATTCTGCTGCAAGCAGCAGTGCTTTCATCTTCTGGTTTTTCCTTCTGCTTGCACAGAAGCCCCTTCCTTCACTTGCCCCTTTGGGGTTTGTTCCCTTACTCAAATTGCACCTCTGTATTTATTTTTTCCACTAGTTAGAGCACATTGGAGTGCCTTTGTGACTGATGGACAGATCTTTCTTACAGTAGCTGCCTGGAAAATCAGAACTGTGCTGAAAAAATTCTGTTTTAAACTCAACATTCTTAATGATTTACTGGAAGGTTCCTGGAAAAGGCTGAAAAAATGTAGAAATCATTCTGCATACACACAGTGTTCTTTTCCCCTCTGCCATGCACAGTTTTATTTTCTTACCAGGGATGTTTACATAAAAATAGGAGACATCAGTTTGTCTGGTATAAATCTGGAGCAATTTAGTGACATTCTGGATTTACACTGGTGTACCTAACACCAGAATCTGGTCCAGGATCTTAGCTTAAAGGAGTTCATTTGCCCTTGTTCCTTATTCTCCCATTTAAAGGGGCTAGAGCTGCTCAAATTGGGAATCCACAAGAAACTCAGACCCAAGCCCATGTGGTCTGACCATGTCCACAGAGCTCAAAGTTCACCATATGGCTACCAGATTTTATTCCCCCATGGCTGCAGGCTAGCTAACATAACATACTGTCAATGGATTTCCCCCACCCCCGCCTTGCACAGCTGCTGTTTCCTTACATCTCACAGGGAGTTGCTTAATGCAGCTCTAACCAGCATTACCCTTCACAGCAATTTACCATGGAGTTTAATTTCCATCCTGTAGCCTGCATTCTGCATAGACTGGCTGTTCTCTAGTTTTGCCTCTCCCATGATTCTGTTATAACCAGAGACCACCAACCACATGGTGTTTGTGATGAGCTTCTAATTAGGATTAAGTATCCCATTTAGGCTTGTACTTCCCTCTCATACTAATTTTAGGACCCTTTTTAGCTTTTCTATTCCTCTCAAGATCAATATATTATCCATGTTTTATACAAATATATTGTACATTTGTATACATATATGTACATGCACAAATGTTAGATATCAGACAAATGTACAATGCATGTCCTAAGTAAATTCCATTGCTCGAATGTGTAATTCAAAAGTAGCTTACATTTTCTTTTAACATTTTATAAATACTTTATATTTTTAAAGAGGACTCTACAAACATTACCTAGCCAATCCTCACAACACGCCTGGGAGGGAAGGAGATAAGTATGATTATCTCTGTTTTACAACTTATGACACTCAGGCCCAAAGGGTTTTAGTGACTTGCCGAAGGCCATACAGTGAGTCTGTGGCAGAACTAAAAGTAGAACTCTGCTTCTCAGCCCATTAAGTGGCTCAGTCTCCCTTGTGCATTTTTAGTACACATTAGAGATGTCTGAAGAATTAGAGTTTTAGAACTGAATTAGAACCAGAAAGGACCAGAAAGGAAAAACCTTTCAAAACTGATTTTCAAAAACAAAACATGGAAATGAGTGAGGGCTCCTATTTGTTCCCCCTTTCTTTCCTGCTCTACTGCCACTAGTTGGTACTTTATAATCCCACCTGCTATCACTGGTCTGATCCTGTCTGCAATTTGTTCTTCATTCACTCTCCCACATAATTTGTTCCTCCCAAACTCTAGCTGTGCATTTAATGTAGATGTATTGAAAGAGATATTCATCTCTGTCTTTTACATGCAAACAACACTTTACAATGCTTTGAAATATGATATTAAACAAGAATAATCAATACATTGATTGAAAAATAAGTATTTCAATTTTTTCTTTTTGAAAAGTATTCATATTCTTTTTTCCTAGGTAGAGCATCAAACATCTCAAAACATCACTGTTCAGCTATTAGAAAAAGTACTATATAGCAGGCTTTCCCAGGGCTCCACTTTGACAATGCCCAATGACAAGCATAGGACACAGAAGGCAATCTTTCAGAGCCGTAAATGCTTGGAGTTTTGGAAATTATCTTGTGTCATAATTTCTGACCTGATCTAGTGACATACTCATACCATATCAAGCAACTTCAATCAAACGTTCTCTAAACCCAGTGTGACCTACCAGCAATAGTGGAACTGTTTCAGTCAAAGCAATCTCTACAGGGCTGTTTTATGCTTTCCTATAATCTAATGAAATACAAAGCCAAGCTATCAAAAATGAATGTCAGTTTGAAAAACCCTAATGAGCAATGAGCTATAATTTAACAAGATTTCTATCTCACTCTTAATAACCTCTTATTAACTAAAGCAAAATTGACAAGATAAAGCAGTTGTGACTGAATACATGTTTTCCTTGTATTTGACATATTTGTATTACTAATTGACCTGTCCACATTGATGATATAATATAGAGCTAGAGTTTTCTAGCCAAGGTTTCGCATCTGCCAACCTACAATTCTCTCGTTAGGGAATGACATTAAGGTAAGGCCAGCAATGACATGCCTAATTTTAATGACCTCCAGTCTGACAATTCCAGAAGATCTACCCAAAAATCACTCATCTGGGCATGTTCGATATCCTACTCAGCTGGGCAACGCGCTTGCCAAATTACTAGACTGGTTCCATGCTTATTAATTAGATGTTTTCTCTGATCTAGCTCTCACAACAGCTATGTCTGTTACTACTTGTTATTCATTTACTGAGTCTTATGCAGCTACATAGAAGGTATGAAGCAGACAAACAGGTAAAACGGCCAAGCTAGAACCTGACCAGTGCTCTTCACATTTCCTGGGATGTGGACTTCTTGAGATAATCAAGTTACAACTGGGATTCTTTTTACTATGTCCCTTGAGCCTGGATGTTTGATAAGGTTCAATATTCAACGATTGGAAGACATCCACAATTTGCTCTTCTTGCAAGACCCATCAGGAAAATAGCTATACCACTTGACATGTTACTTATGTATGATCAGGAAGAATTAAATATTAAGTGTTTTTTCTCCCTTGCTAATAGCTATTTAGAGCAATTTACATGCATACAAACAAACTCAGAAGATTGTACTTATAGGATTAATTAAAAGGACAAAGTATCTTTCAGAAAAGCAGAATAAAATGATTCAGAGACAAAGTGAGATGTCCATTATTTTGCCCATATTCCAAAACAGAGTTAACTCAACACTTGTACTGTATGTAAATAGTTTATTTTAAACTTCTTTTAAATGAGCACTATTAGATACTAGTAACTTGAAACCAGAACCATTCCAATTCTCAGGAAAGATAATTCGTGCAATGATTCTGGTGCATTCATTTACAACTGATCAGCAGCATATCATGGAGTTTAAAATGCTTTTCTGGGCAGTGGGAAGGGGAGGAAGGGAGAGAGAGAAGCTACCAAGCAAGCATGAGAAAGGCAGACTGATAGCTTTGTGGCTCTTATGGAAAAGCCATGGGAGTTTTAAAAAAGAACTATGATTTCAAAAGCAGCAAAAAACCGACACATTGGAGAGTTTAGTTCTTCAAAACATCAAGGTCATCTTTGTACCTCTCTTGGACTAGACCACTGCACAGGTATATGGCAAGTTAAGACAAATTTAACATAATTTTGGGGAAGGGTAAATTAGATTCATATTTTATGATGTCATTGAAATCTGATAATTAGATTTCACAGTCTGCTGAGCAGCCATCTTTGCAAACCTATTGCCATCATTCAAAAGTGATTGACTTAACTCACATGGATTTGAGCAAGAGAGATTCCAATGCATGGGGTCACATCTATGAAAAATATGGGGGATGCTGTACCTTTAAAAGCTGCACTTTGGCTCACATTCTGGCTCATAATGAAATGATTAACCCAAAGATCAGACACATTTAAAAATTACAAAACTTAACTATGCATCCAAGACAACTATGTGAGGATCAAACATTTTTTAAATGATTCCACAAGACCATGTTAATAAAATACATTTCCCAGGAAAAGTTGTACTTTGACCAGAAATTTCACTTTACTTACAAAAGCTGCAAAGTTTCTACAGATACATAAACAATCTCACTTTGTGATTCAGGATGCGGACGAACCATTAACCCCTCCTAATAAAAACAGGTTATTTTGGGAAAAGCCAGAATAGAGAATCAAGTCATAAGTGAGCTAATCTTGATGTTTTGATGGAAAACAATTTTTTTCACAATAAGTTCTTTTGAAATGTCTGCAGTATTACTTCTTGGTCTTCTTTAACATATTTTTGAATGCTTATCGATTACTGACTGTTCTTTAGGTAATATCTCACACCTGTCTGATTTTCATTACCTATTTAAAATTCACTGAACCACAAATCCATTCAAAGCACCGTTAAAATTTAGCTTAGCATCCCTGTGACTTTGAAAACCCATTGATCCAAATATGCTCCCAAGTAACTGCATGTCAAGTCTTTATGGCTAGGTTAATCCACTTTATAGTTTTCTTAATGTATGAGGTTTTATATTTATTGCATATCTATTATTTTCAGCATGCAGTGATGAATTAAACGCACATGTGGTTTAAAACAGATCCAAGGTGCCAGCTGGGGCTAATTTTAGAGCACTTTAAAAATTATTATCCCAAACCATTTTTAATTGAAAACTTGAAATGAAAAGAACAGAAGCCACCCAGTTTAGAAAAGATGAAAATCTGTGGAAGCAGAGGTTCTGAATTTATTTCATTTGCCTTATTATTTTAGATGGACAAATAATACTGAAAATTAGCATGCTACTTCAGGATATGTCAAGTGACCCAGAGCTCCCTTCTGCCACCCTTATTCATGTTCAGCATAGAACCTTATTCCATGAGTTGTCATTGAGACTACTCATGGAACAGGGTACTATGTTTAATGTGAGTAAAGGGGGCAGTACTAAGCTGTTACTTTGTAGGTCTGTAGTTTGTAAAAAGGAATAAAGAGGCAGAAGCACCCACTGCAATACTTTTTAATCTCACAAATGCTAAACTGACAAGGCCAGAATTCTGTTTGAAATGCCACTAGAGCCACTGATTTCAGTAGCATTACCTACATTGCTAAATCGGGTCCATAATATCTACTTCAGAGGCGAGTGTTTCATTAATGTTTGTAAAGCCCTTTAACATACTGAGATAAACAAGCTTTGTATAAGCACAAAAATTATTATTATTTTTGGTAGAAATCAGAATAATGAGCTTTGAAGTTACCAGTATATGGTTCATAATAGATAGTTACTTACTCAAAGAAGAATTTCAAATAGTCATTAAAAAAAACTTTCCAACGCACACAAATGGCTGATAGCCACTTAAGAGCTTAAAGCTGCACACTGTTCAAGTTCCTTGCTGAATCACGACATGTTCGCATGTTGCAAACGGTTAAACAGGTACAGAGATTTGTCCCAAGATCACACAACAATTCATTGGCAAAGATAGAAATAAAATATCTTGAATCCAGGCAGAAGATGCAGGGAAAAAACCTTACTTTTCTCATTCCTAAAATAACAGCTATCATCATGATGTATTTAGCCAGGTTTCATGAAAAAATGCCACAACAAAGCAATCCATTGCCTATATCCCTTGATCAAATCCATAAAGTTCAGTTCAGTTATTTCCTGATGGGCACATCTTACCTTAAGGAAACAACCCCCTGCCGACCCCTTCCACACTCCTCTTGTCCCCTAGCCTCCCCGCATGCATATTAACATGGAAAGTTCAAAATGAAAACAACTATTTCATACACACATTTCTGGAGACAGAACATTATCCTAAAAGATAGTCCTATAACATCTGGACTGTAGGCCACACTTTGTCATTGCAAAGGAGAAACAAAAAAAGAGCTTCATGACTTACGGAATGCAGTATAGAGTTCTTGCAGGGTTAAGTAACCATCATTGTTGTAATCATCAAATCGGAGAAGATCTTCCAGCGTGCAATCCAAGAAATCATCTTCTAGAGCCGCTTTCTTCATTAGCTATTGGGAACAGAAAGTTATAGTAATACCGAGTTGCTACAAATTGTAAATTTGAAAGAAAATGTACCATTTCAACAAAGAAAAATGGCATGCTCCAAGAACTGAGAATGGAGTGAATGTAATGCTAGGAATCCAAACAGACAAAGTGCACGTCACAACTAGCAAGGGGTTTAAACCTGCCATTTATTAAAAACCATTATCTTGAAATCAGTGCAGGTGTTTGTACATTGCTGCTTTTCATCTTTACAGCCCCATCTGAAATTTTGGTAGACATCTTTTGTAATTTATGAGGCAACAGGATGCAAATTGAGTGTTGAGGGACCTAGGCTGTCAGCCATTCTTTGTCAGCATGGATGTAGACTGTAGGGTTCATCATAACTGCAGCTTTTTTTCTTAGAAGTATATCCCTTGCACTCAAGTATTTCAGCATGTGAAGTGGGTTTATTTGTTACTGAAGACTCCATGTAAGATATAAGGGTAATGTTTTAAGACAATACCTGCCCTCATTTTTATCAGAGGGCAAGTATTGTCCTAAAACATGACCTTTGTATCTTACATTAAAGTATCCAATTCACTTAGGAGCTTAAGTCCCATTTTCAAAAGCAGCTAAGTCACTTATAATCAGTAAGGGGGAGATTTTCAAAGTCAGTGGCAATTGGGCACTTAACTGACTTTGTTCCTTTTCCTTTGACAACCTCTTATGTCACTATGGGGAAAATTTTCAAAAGTATCAATTTGACTTAGGATCCAAAATCCCATTTGCAAATGTAATTTCTGCACAGCAGACCCTAAGTCCAATTGACTCTCCGGTGTACCTAAGGGTATGTCTACACAGGCATAAAAGCCCTGTGGCATGGCCACGGCTGGCCCAGGTCAGCTGGCTCAGGCAGGCCCATGGGGCTCAGGCTGTGAGGATAAAAGTTGCTGTGTAGATATTTGGGCTTGGGCTGGAGCCTGGGCTATGGGACCTTCCACCCTCGCAGGGTCCCAGAGCTCAGGCTCCAGCACAAGCCCTAACGTCCACATAGTGATTTTTCAGCCCCCTAGCTTGTGGCCTGTGAGCCCATGTCAGCTGACCCAGGCTGGTGCCGGGGTTTGTTATCCCTGTGTAGACATACTCTGTGCTTCTACGTGATTCAGGCCCTTTAGAACATTTTACCAAAGATCTCTGCCCCAAAGAAACTTATGAACTCAAGTTCCAGTTCTGCACCCACTGAAATCAGTGGGGACAGAATCAGGCTATAGGAAATAATCATTTGAAAATTGGGAGACTCAGAGGAGGAGGAGGAGGACTTGGATCCCAACACAGCACTTTTGCTTCTGCACAGACGTATTTAGTCACTGCCCCTCTGCACAGGTGTAGGAGTCCTCTTCAGGACATCTGCTTTCAGGATCAGGCCCTCAGAAAGATTTTTCTTAGTTAATAAATTTGGTTAGTATTTGGGAGGCTCACAGAAGAAATAAAGCCCACAAATGCTAACTCATGTCAATGTAATACCATTGACATCTCGGTATATTAATAAAAAGATATTAAGTATATAAATAACAGATTCCATTTATGATAACTAAGTAAAGTCTTGAGTAAATTAATATATTGGTTATTTCTTTGGCTTTTTCTGACAGTTTCCACATGGTTATTAAACAATTCACTGAACTCTTTTATCCTCAGTTGTCTCAGAAACATATTCTCTCTTGTGACATGTGGACCTGTAAACTTGGAAGAAAAAGAAAAATGGCATGTCCTCCAACTCTTGGCTATAGAACAGTCTAATCTTGCAGCACTTTACAATATGTCTATATGATGTGAAAGCATGAACTGCTCACAATGTGTGGATCAAGCAATGCCAGTGAATGCTGTATTTAATCTTCCACTCAAAGTACAGATGATTGGTCTTTCTTTTCAAAATTTTTCAACCATGAAAAATCAAGTTGAAGATATAGTTATTTGCTTAAAGTTAACGGAGATTGTGGGTATGCTACAGTAAGCAGAATCCTAAACACAATGGAAAGAAAATACTATATTTTAATTTGCTTTATAATAAGGTGCAACATATGACATGGGTATTTGTGCAGCATGTGGTGTGTTAACAAGAAAATGAAATCTCTTGCCAAAGTGCCTTGTCAGTAAAAGTTGTACTACAGTGCATTAGTGTTAGGTGGGATATTGGGGAAGTCCACAGATGGGGACAGTTAGAAATCTAAATTCCAAATTTTGCAACCAGCTCTGCACCATTGGAACCCTGGGTCTAGGCAGCTCTCATTGCAGGATCAAGGTCTGTATTGCTAAACTAACCATCTCTAACAAATGACAGAAGTGTTAACCTGCATGCACTGCTAACTTACAAAGCCTAATGAAACAAAGCTAAACAAGGTTTCAGGTAGGGCCGCTGGAAAACAAGAATTCCATTTAGCAAAAGATTTTGAGGTTTCAACATTTGTTTTCATTGTGCAGCAGATGTAAATCTAGAACTTTTGAGAGTTTTTTTAAAGAGCAAACAAATGAGACCTCAGAACAGCCTGATGGCTAAGGCCCTCAGCTGAGATGTTGGAGAGCTAGGTTCAAGTCCCTGCTCTGAATCAAACAGAGAACAGGGACTTGAATCTGGGTCTCCCACATTTCAGGTGAGTTCTCTAACAGCTGGGCTATTCATTATTGGGGATTAAAACAAAAATTGAACAGTAGGAAGTTAAAGGGGAGACTAGTATGGGTCATGCTGAAAGGTGAACTGTCAGGCTGGAGATAGGTTTCTAGGGGAGTTCCTAAAGGATCTTTCTTGCAACCAATCTTATTTAACATTTTCATTAATGATCTTGACACAAGAAGTGTATTGGTTGATCACAGAATGACTATGAGCTGCCAATGGGATGCAGCTGTGAAAAAGGTTAATGCAATCCTAGGATGCATCAGCTGAGGTATTTCCAGTAGAGATAGGGAAGCATATCACCATTATACAAGGCACTAGTGTGACCTCATCTAGAGTACTGTGTACAGTTCTAATCTCCCACAGTTAAGAAAAGTAAATTTAAACTGGAACAGGGGCAGAGAAACGCTACTAGCATGACCCGAGGAATGGATAACCTACCTGATGAGAGGAGACTTAAGTAACTTTGCCTGTTTAGTCTAATAAAACAAAGGATGAGGGGAGATATGATTGCTGTTTATCAGAGGAATAAACACCAAAAGGGAGAAGAGTTATGCAAGTTAAGGGATAATGTTGGCACAAAAAGGAATGGATATAAACTGGCCATCAAATAAGTTTAGGCTTGAAATTAGACAAAGGTTTCTAAGCATCAGAGTGATGTTCTGGAACAGCCTTCTAAGGGGAGTAGTGAGGGGCAAAATAACTAACTTCTTTTAAGACTGATAAGTTTATGGACAGGATGGTATGATGACATTGCTTACAATGGCATAGGGCTCATTTGTGACTGCTATTAGCAAATATCATCAATGGTCAGAGATGGGACACTATGTGGGGAGGGCTCAGTTACTACAGATAATTCTTTCCCAGGTGTCTGGCTGGCGGGTCTCACCCATACGCTTAGGGTGTAACTGATCACCATATTTGGGGTCCAGAAGGAATATTCCCCCAGGTCAGATTGGTGGAGACCCTGGTGATTTTTTGCCTTCCTCTGCAGCATGGGGAACTGGTTGAGCTAGAGTAAATGGCAGACTCTTTGTAACTGGAAGTCTTTAAATCATGATTGGATTACTTCAGTAACTCAGCCAGAGGTTATGGGCTTATTACTGGAGTGGGTGGGGGAGGTTCTGTGGCCTGCAACACGCAGGAGGTCAGATGAGATGATCATGATGGTCCCTTCTAGCCTTAAAGTCTATGAATCTATTCCGAGGGCTGGTGCGCTCCCTGGTTTTGACCAGAAATTCCATCCTGAGGAACCTTCCCAATAAAAGTTTAGTTGAGATTGATTGAATTTGGACAAATTGGCATTTTCCAAAAATACTGTCTACCCCCAAGTGTTCTTTATGTACTACCCAAACTCTATTTAACAAAGTGCCACCTAAATATCAGGTGACTTTAAGGGATCTCTCCACAATGCATAGTGCGATCAGAACAGAGCTGGAGATGTTTTCTCTAAAGAAATAATATCTCCTTCAAGTGTATCAAAACATAAATATGCAACATGGAAAAATGAAAAGTAAAAATAATCCAAGACAAAAAATGGATTATGCAGCCTTCTTAGGTATGGACAAAATTGTATTACTTGTCTTTATAAATAGCACAGACAACAGCCAAAATGATACAAGCTATACACATTTCTCTACATATGTTTTACCTCTGACAGTTGTTTCTTTAGAATATACATAAACACTTTACACATTCCACTCTAGATACGGACAGAGCTTTAGCAGTCAAACAAATAATTTAGCAAAGATTCATAATCAAAGTTTAGCACAATGTAAATTATAGGATCTTTGACTTTACAAGAGAGTATAAATAAAACTGCTTAAATGTAGAATATTCAGGGCAGGCTCTTTCTTTTATTTAGTTCTAGTTTTTGGCCCTGTTGTATTAAAGGCAGTTTGAAGAAATAATGCTAAAAATATGACCCTTCACCTAGCAAGTAAAAATGTTCAATAAAAGTGAGATCAGCCATAACTTCCGAGCTCAATCTTCTAAAGATTGAAATTTCCCTTTGTCTACTTTTGTACTGAAAATGTATTAGCTTTTCATAAGACTGAAAAGTTTTTACTAGCTCCTTTGATTTCATGTCCAAAGGAAAAAAAACTAGCCCATGTTAGCTGCAATGTAGTCAGTAAATTTATGAAAATGACTTTGAAATACATTAGAGTTTTAAATGGAAATAACATTCCAGTTACCACAGTTAATAGCTTTGTATACCCATAGCTCTGAAGTTTCTCTGATATTTCACAGTAAGGGGCTCAGAAGGAAACTTCAGTAGGGTTGTTTCACTGATTATGGCTAGAGTTGGATTAGGCCCTAAAAGGAGAAAATGTGATTATACGCTTTCACTTTTTATTTCCAAGGATCTTTTCTTACTGACCAGGAATTGTTAGATTTGAATTTAAATGAATAAGCTGGCAAAGCTACTCTCCATCCTCTTAGGGCTAGTTTCTATCTAGTCTGTGCATGGTGGGAATGGGATGGAATAAGGAGCCTTCCCTCCTGCAGAGTTTATATAAGAGACTTGCAGAACTACAATGCACAGGGAATGATCCTCAGGGATGCATGATGCTCTGAAGTGGGAGGAGATGAGAAGAGAGTAGATGGAGGTGCTGGGGATAGATAGCAATGACCAGCGGAGCTGGTTGGAGGCTCTAGGGGTTATGCTGCACTCCTCAAAGAAGTGGAATCCCTTCCATACTGCGGGGCTCTGAGAGGCATTGACCCCAGCATTCCTCCTAGGATAGGGCTGCTGCACACTGCCCCCAGTGAAGGGCTGTGCCTAAATGCTATAAACGTAGCCCTTAATAATGACAATCAGTGTAACAAATGAGTCTGGCTTTTGCAGCAGTGCACATTATCTACCTTGCCTCTCCGCCATAGCAGGCAAGACTGTGATGCCCTAGGGCAGTAGTGCCCAAACTTTTCCAATCACATCCCCCAACCTTACCAGTGACGGAATCTGTCTGTCTGCAGCAGTGGAGGTTGGCCTGAAGGTGGAGCTGGGGGTGTGTGTGTGGGGAGGGGGGGGGGAGGGGACTGTGGACGGAGGAGGAGCTGGGCTGGAGGCGGAGCTGGCCAGGAGGCAGAGAGGGAAGGAGAGCAGAGCTGAGCTGGGGGCAGAACAGGGGGTGGCCTGGAGCTGCAGGACTGGAAGTGTGGCACTCTATTTCTGCCCCCATGCGCGCCCCTCCAAATGTTCCTCTGCGCCCCCTAAGGCCCCACTGCCCTCTAAACTATTTTTCTTTTTAATGAAATAAAAGGAAATGAGAAGTAACAACTCATGTGCTGGCCAAGGAAAATGTCATCACAGTACCTCCCACTGCATCACGTTTATTTTATTTACCTCTTTTGACTTGCAGTAAAGCTCCTGTCTTTGGAGCTTTCTGATTTAAAAAACTCCTACAAATTAAAAGACTCAGCTCAGATCAAACACTAATCTACGCAGCACGTCACAAAATAGAGACATTTAAATATATCCCTCCTTAAGAAATCAGCCGTGTAGCATACTCTGCAAGTCAGCAGGGGCATGAGAGTTAAAAATAATTTAAAAAGAATTATTATAATGAAAGCAGTCCATTTTAGCATCAAACTTCCATCACCAGCACTCTAGACATTTTCTCTCTTGCTTCATCTGTGGCTGGTCATTTGTACACCATAATGAGCAGGGAAGATAATGCTGGAGAAGAGGATACCTAGGCTTCACTGTCTGTAACGGATAGGTGAGGACCAAAGATTAATATAAAGCCTGGGCTATACTGAAAAAGTTTTACTGGCATAATGACAGTTAGGGGTGTCATTTTTTTAACTGACAGTTATGCTGGTAAAAGCCCTAGTGTATATGCAGCTATACAATATAAGTTAATTATATCAGTATAGCTTTCACTTCACTGAAAATTAATAAGCTATTCAGGTATAAAGCTGTTTATAGCAGTATAAGGGTATATCTATGCTGTAACTGAAGGTTTGGTTGCAGCTTTGGTAGGCATAGCCAAACTAGCTATAATTTAGATAGCATGGCTAAAAACAGCCATGAAGACACGGCAGCACAAAGTTCAGTGTAGGTTGTATAAGCCCACCCAGAATCTTCGCTCCATACTCATGTGGTCAGCTTGTGCTAGGGGCCTGTGCGGCTGCATCTTTACTGTTGTTTTTGGGTGTGCTAGCTAGATTAAAGCTAGTACAGTTACGCCTAACCGAGCTGCAATCACACTTCCAATTGCAGTGCAGATGAACACATACTGCATCTGCTATTATCAAGTGTAGACAAGACCTAAGTGTTTTCTCCTCTGGGAGACATGCATACAAAGCACCCTGGAAAAATCAAAGCCATAACAATTGGCCAAAAGCCACACAGCATGTTAATACTAGAGCTGGTTTTAAAACTCAAGTGCTTCTGAATTTTGCTCCTGTGCTGACTAGATCATGCCTGCTTCCCCACTGAAATAATATGGGCAGGGGTTGGAGGGAAAAGACATCTGCATTCTTAACTGTAAAACAAACCCTACACAAAAAACTAGTTAATCATGTTTTTGCCTTCTATATTTTTTCTAGAAAGATGTCGCAATGAGGTTACATTATGTGATCTAATAACTATAAACAGCTGAACCATTTTCCAGTGCAAGTTCAGTTTTAATATCCTGATGGAGTAAGCTTCACATAAATGGAGAATGAAATATTAGAGTAGAACAGACAATCAAGTATCAATATATGAAAGCTCTTTTTAGGTGAAGAGAAAAGTATCTTCTTACCTCCATCACCTCTCCTTAAAAAAAAATAAATCAAATTTAGATCAGCTACTTTATATATATATTCATAGCTATGAGAGCTAAGAAAATTTACTCTGACACCTTGAATTGTCTAACAAATATCTTATATCATGTCAACTGCATTAGGATTAAAGCTACAGCAAACTGTTCTATCCACTAGTAAGCTCATAAGAGGGGTAAGCTTATTAGCCTGCCATTTGCCCACTGGATTCATTTTCAATATGAATCTGAAAGCATATATCATGCTTACCTGGAAGAGTGAGAACTACAGAGACACTTATCTACAGTAAAATGATAAAATGCTAACTTTTGCAACTGAAGTGGTTTCATAAGAGCTATTTGTTTCTAATTATTCTCATATAAAGCATAATAGAACAGTAAATATATACAGATAATTAATTACAAACATTCTCATTCTGAGTTTGTTTCCGTAATTTTAAAATTCTCCTGTGGTTTAAATTAGGTGAGCTGAGAGAAATGTGCTAAGAGACTTGAGGGACGTCTATTGCTCGCTCTTCTAAGGGCTTTTTCAAACTCACTTCTGCCCACTGTTCATGGCTATAATTTAGCGTTCTATCATGCACTCAAATCCAACTTTACAGCCGAGAATTCTTATTCTTTAACATTTCTTCTGATGATGCTTACCTTTGATTGAACACTTTTCTAACCCTATCTCCTAAAATCCCAACTCCAGTTTTTTCAACTGGGCAATGACTTGCTAAGAGTCTACAAACACAAAAGCAACTTTCCTCCCCTTTTCCTGGGTTGGGAGGAGCAGGAATGTCCCTGAAAAGGGCTGCTCTGACACATGGGCAGGATACAAACAACACAGCTGCTCCAGTGTCCATGACGAGTGACCATCACACCCATACCACTATGTGTGCAGATTTGTGACTGGGGACTCCCAACAGCGTCCTCTGACTGCCCCCACTGCCACTCCCCCATCACAGCAGGATTTGAGATTTGTGAGACAAACCGCCTGCCTGAACACTGAGTGGGCATAATCAGGAGGGGTTTGTGCACTGGCCAATCCCACTCTATCCCATCCAGACAAATGACCAACTGGTACAGAAAAGTGCAGCAAACAGGATGAGTGGCTTGGATGCAGCTAATTTGCCCCTCTGAGAAGTTATACTTCTCTGCGTCAAAGGATAGCCACCTTCACCATTTAATCCATGGCTGGGACTATTTACACGGGGCTGAGACGTGGTATGCAAGCGCTAAAGCACATCCATACACCGTGGGCCTGGACATGGCACCTCAGGGGCCCAGCCTGCTCAGAAATTCCTCATACATTTAGCCTGTGGTGGTGGTCCAGCACAGAACGTGTGATGTATCTAATGCTATGTGTCGTGCAGTGTGATTTTTCCACTTCTCACCCAGCTGCCATCTAGCTTTGGCAAAAGGAACGCGGAGTATAAAAGTCCTGCTTGCTGGTACGTAGTCTGCCCACAGTCAAGACTCTCTCAGTACCTCCTGTGGCACCTGCTGGAAACTGATTGCACCTTGAGTACACATGGAAATCAGTTCGACTCTCAGTGTTCCATGTTTGGTTAACTTTACCAATTAGATTAATTCAAACAGCACAGCATGTTGGTAATTAAAGATTAATGTTTTTCCAGACTCTGCAACTTTTTTTATCTTATTATGTTCTGATAATCAACACTTCAGTAACTGCAAAGCTGTTAAAATATTTTACACTTACTGTAACACTAATGCAGTGTTTGGAATGTGAGGGGGGCCAGGTTTATTTTCTAATTTAAATACATTTTAAAATGCAAATTAAGTCTATATCTTGTCAGCTAGCTGGAAGAATTTCAAAGAATGATTGTAAATAGTGAAGTATTTATTTTTGGAGGGGATAGTGAGAGGCCTGGATAAACTGCCATATTTTTCTTTGTAAAGTATCCTAAACTGCTTGAGAAAATGCCTCGGTCTCCCAAGGGAGGAGGGGCGAAAAGATTTTTTATATACTACAGAAGAATTTCCTTCCTTCACCTAGTGTTAGACAGACAGTTACACGCAACTATTCCCCTAAGAATTTGGCTGTATTATATTCAATTTACATTTTGAATGAAAAATGCAATCCATTTTGTAATTCAATTTTCATTGAACGATAAACCCACCTGAGCCAGTTCAGAGCTGCTGAGGTGTCCGTCACTGTTTATATCCAAGTACCTAAACATATCATCAACTAACAAGCGCTTCTGGGATGTTCTGTCCTCTGCAGGGCTGCGCAGATGGCTCTGGTGATGAGCTTGAAGGTCCAGCAGGATGCTTTTAAGACGGCTGTAGTCTGCCATTGTGCAAGTATCACCTAAAAGATAAGACTGTATTACTTGACCATGTATTTTTTCCTTGATCTGTGGAACAGACTGAACTTCTAAAGGGAAAAATAAGGCGCAATCAAAGACAGCCTGTCTGCACAGATATTAGCTCTTAGATGCTATGCTTTAAGGAGATCCTACAGTAATTCTCTGTTGTAATAACTGGCATTTTTTCCTAAATCCTACCTTCAAGGAAACTCGTAAGCATATTCCCATATAGATTATAGAATTTTGGGTAGTTGCCACACTATGCCTAATAATCCCCACCCATATTAAATTTCCTCTATATATTCCTTTAAAATTATTATAAAATAAATATATGCACCCAATGATTATAAGAAAAATAAAATCCTAAAAGTCTGAGTTTAGAAAGCTTTCTGATCATAAGTGCCACTTTAAAGCCTTGTACCATGTGAAAGGTGGCATTGCTCTGACTAAAAACTTTAAGGCTTTTTGGCAAATGAGGCATGAAACACACAGTGACACTAAGTATTTTATCTCACTGGCAATGTGCTACCAAGAGAGAGAACCTTGAATCCATCACAAGCGGATTTACTGGCCACAGGGAAAATAATAAAGGGTCACAAACTGAAAGACCTAAACGCAGCTTGGTGTCATGGCACTGATTGTACATATCACCCTAGCTGGGACAGAAGCAGAAAGTGGTTGTGCTAACCCCTGAGATACTATTCAATCCAGGGCCAGATTTTGCTCTCAGTAAAAATGGTGGCCTCAGTGCAATTATTCTGGAGTGACATTGATGTATCTGAGCAAAGAATAAGACTCAATGTTTATGACCTAGAAATTCCCACCGAGACAGCATTGTAAAAGCACGAAAGGCAGTTCTCCAATGACTTCCCCCTGTGTGAGCCTGGGGAGCATTTTACTTTGATTGAAGGGGCTTATGCTTCAGGCTCTTATTCTGTTTAATTCTTGACAATAACAGCTTTTAATAAATCTTTTTAAATTTAAAGCCAATTATTGCCCCTTTTGGGGTCTGTTCTTAGCACAGGCAGGAATTGTTCATGTAGATCTGCAGTGTAACAAGACAACAACAATAGCCCACTGAAAATCTCCTTTCATTGAGAAGAGGCTCTTTCAGGGACAGATTTTCCACCCTCTGTTACTAGACTGCACCATTTGGTTGGTCACTTAGATGGGAGAAAAAGACAGGAAGGAATAAGGAGCATTTCCCTCTCTGGTCCCATTCCAACCAAAACTGGATTAACATTACAAGTGAGATGAATTTCTTTGACAGCCGACACATCCATTGGGACTATTTTTGGCGCATCTGAGCTCACAGCCTCTAAAAATACCATGATTCTAATAGGAGATGCAAGGCACACAGGCAGGACACAGCTTCATTGCTTCAGGTGGCATTTTCCAATCAGTGTCCTATGAAGATCCATGCAGAGACTAATATTTACATACTTTGGATGTCTCTTCTCCTTCTGCCAACCCCCTACATTTTCTGAAGGCCTCTCTATCCCATGGATATAGAGTGCTCCAGAGCATGTTATCAAAATTCCTTCAGTGATCAGAAAGATTTCTGCAGAGTGGAGCAAAGCATTCTCGCTCCTTTTTGTTATCGCCATAGAGCTCCTGTCCCCTCCTCCTTTTAGTTTAGGAATGAATGACTGAACTTCCACATTCCTGCTTACCATGTTGTGCTAACAATGGGCTGCCAATTTTCTCTTTTGTTTATTTATATTTCTGTATTATTTCCAACATCATGTCAATTGATTCCCATTCTGAGCAAGGCAACCAGATCTCCGTTTCTTTCTGTCGTACATTTAGTTAGAGAAAAACCGACTGCCTTATCCATTGTAATCAAAGAGTTTTGCTATCCTAATGTCTCTTTGGCTACTGCAATCATATTTCCCCCCTCATTTGAGAGTTTTTTCCCTCTCTGGTATTCCAAATGAATACCACAAGTAGGGGGAAAAGGTCTGTCTGGTTTGCTTCCAGATGTTTTTAAAAATCTCTTATTACCAGTGGACCACTTGTTAGCACCTATACTGAGTTTGCCTAAACAACTCTGTCCTTAAGAGTCATAATCAGTTCCTAGGCCATTCACAGCAAGGTTTGGATGGTATGCAGTTTCTGAAGCACGTACTGAAGACCAGGTTCAAAGCGCACTGAAGTTAATGTGAATCTTTCGGTGGACTTTGTAAATGGTCCTAAATTAAGAAGATTGAATAGCTGCTTCATTCATTGAGGAATGTCCATTCTCTACACTCACCGAGGCAGGGGTCCTGGGGTAAAAGTATTAAGTGCTCATGTAATTAAAGACTATGTCATAATGCAAGTGCATAAGAGGGCAGAGTTAAGGTTACATGGAAAATATAAATGTTGGTATTTCCTAACGTGAGTGCTTTTAATATTCTCAATATAATTTTTGTATGTAATTAATTATAATAGCTCTCTACTCTTCTATAGTGCCTTTCATTCACAGAAATCACACCGTTTAACAAATAATCGTTAAGGAAGCTTCACAATGTCCTTGTGAGGCAGATAAGTGTTCTCATTCTCATTGTACCATTGGGGCGCACAGAAGTTAAGGGACAGCTCCTGCTCCCATTAAATTCAATGGGTGCTTTACCATTGACTCTCATCAAGCCAGCACGCTAAAAATAATAGTAAAATTTCTAGTAGCTACAGCTACCTGATCAATAGCAGTGGCAGCATGGGCTAGCCACCCTGAGTACAACCCCCTGCCTGAGCCCCTTGGTTACGTACTTGGGGCAGCTAACCCACGCTGCCACTGCCTGTGCTACTGCAGCTATCCTATATTTTTACACGAGTAGGAAATCACACCCCTAGCTCATAACGAAGACATAGCTTTTTTCGGACAGTGAGTCAAAGGCAGAACTCTTGAATCCCATTCCTATGCTCTAACCATGCTTCCTTACAATTTATTAACCTTAAATTGATCAACTCTCCAGCCTAGACTTAAACACCCTAGAATGACTTGGAATTTGGCAACCATGGTACCAATCTGATAGTGTAACATACACCATTGAGCCATTACACTTCTAGTTGCACAATTAATCTGATGTGGCACAGTGCCATGAATGCTGTGACTTGAGCTAAAAAGCGAGCACAGCTACATATATGAAGAAAAGTTATAATAATATGTCAATGCAATAAAATAGATCACATATGGAAAGAAAGAATACTGTGTCAGTGTGCCCTTCTCATAACAGGAGCTTGCTCTGAACATGTTGCCAGATGAAGCTGAGCAGACATTTACAGGGCATGAGTGTTTGAACACGAACACAATTGGGGCTGGCATATCTTGATTTTTGAACACTTTGAAGCTAATTGGAAGCTTCATTTGTTGTATAAGCACCACTTGTATAAGTACCACTAAGCAATTAGACTCCTCCTGAACAACTGGGTTGCTGGAAGGGATCTGCTGGGTAGAGATCTCACTTCAAAACATCACCAGCTATCAGCACAATGTACTTTTTTATACTTCATCTGTGTTCTCTATCCCAAGTAAGTCTCATCTGCTCAACCTGCTGCCATGGGCCTTTAGGGCATGTTTTTAAAAGATGTTTATACCCAGCAAACACCGTTCATGCACATGGTGCTCCTTCCAATTATTTATGTGTATGCCTGGGCAGGCATAAAAATCAGAAGTGTGTGCGGCCAAGGTGTGGGTATGTACGAATTTTGGTGACACACACACACCACTAGGATTTTGTAAAATGGCTTCTGTATGCCATCCACTTCTCCCTCACACACCAAGCAGCTGCAGTTTTGAGTGGCACCCCATCACTATTTTTCCTGAAGATCCTGCAAGGAATTATTCAATGGAAACCTAACAACTCATTGTACTTTGCTTCATTCTTTGAAAAGCCCATACTCGCCTACGTGGTGCTTGCATCCTAAAGTAAAGTATGCTATGGAGATTTGAGCACACACAGGATTTGAAACGGTGGCCCTTAAATTGCAGTACAGATCAGTCCCAAAACACAAAACAAACCAGTGGAGACCAGAGAGAGACAAAGCTGGCAACAGCCACTAGCAACAGCTTTCAGAGGCTTTGCAAATTCTATCATATCCAGCAAAATGCATTTAGAGGAGCATCATGCTGCTTTTACTTCCACTCCTGTGGTTGCTATGTCCAACATGGGGAATTGTCAAGCAAAAAAATCTGTCCTGAATAGTATTATGGTGTCATGCTACTGAATACAAACCAAAGAGAACCAATATTATTGAACGACATCAAAACTGCATTACCCTTTCCTCCAATTTAAAAGAGCATAACATGATCATTAGGATAAGAAGAAATAACATCATTGGTATTTATAATCACTGTCCTCTGAATTAGTAGGAAACTCCACAATCATTGGGGAAGGGGAGAAATGATGAGATTAAAGGAACTGGGGCAAATTCTTATCTTTCCAAACAGAACTATGGTATCTTTTATATTGACGCCTAAGAAACAGAAGTGCATTCTTAAGGCTTCGCTCAAGAGACAACCCTTCTCCCCCAAACACTAAAATATGAAGAAACTTTGTCCACCTGGAAGGACGAAAGCTTGGTCAATCCTGCCACAAGAATCCAGTCGCGTGTATCTCTGTACAATACCCACCTCCTGACATTGTCTTTCCTTCTCTTGTGTCTGATGCAGTAATGGTAGCAGGTCCAGTAAAAATGTATGAGTATGGGGGGGAGGGGGGCGGGCAAGTTGTTCATTCAGAATGGGGCAAAGAAGTTTGGATACAATAAGAAAACCCAAACTTTTGCTGAAAACTGTAGACTTGCAAAAGATCACTTCATTATAGAAGAAATAATAGCTAAGAATTCAGTTTTACATTTTCATAGTTTATATCACCATTACAGGGCAAACTGTGCTTTAGACCCCTTGTATTGCCTCTTGAGTTCACCACCTTGGAGATGGGGCTAATTAAATTCATCCCTCTCTGGGCATGAATCATGTGGTTCAGCCACTCTGGGATGGGATCTCTGGGTGGCAGGTCCCCCATTTCCCAGCTATGTTAATGCAACAGGCCCAACTGGATTTGGCAGCAGTAAGAGATTCCCTTCAGGAGCCTATGACAATAGAAGTTTGCAGTGACACCGAGACAACAGCTTCAAAACAAAGCATTGTTTATTCATTCCCCCAAAGGTACAAAGCATGCAGCGCGAAGGTGTACAAGGCATACACATTGTTGTGCCCCCCTGGCTGCCCATAGCAGCCCCTCCATGTCTGTCACTCTCTGCTCAGCAACTTGGTGATTTGTCCCTTCCTGTGAGTGAGCCCTCTGGCCCCATTGCTTAGAGCCTCAGCCCTTCCAGGGTAATAAAAAGTTCAACCCAAACCTAAAATGTATGGACCTTATACCAGGGCTTCAAGCCTGGTCTTGGCTCAGTAGTCCTTGCCCCTTCGTTCCCAATGCTTACACTTTCCTTCTTGCTGGGTTTGGTAGAACCCAAACCCACCCTCTTCACTGAGTTCCAGCCCAGAAACCAAGTAGCTAAGGTCTGTTTCTTGTGATCCCTTATTGCTCCCTTGGGCTACTCCTGCCTTTGCCTGTTTGCAGAAGTCTTTCACAGACCTGAGTTCTCCCTGGAGCTCTGTCTCCTCCTGCGGCTTCCTCTCCCAAATCTTATGCTGAAAGGTTTCCTTCAAGGTAGCTCTCAACCTCTCCAGCAGCCAACCCTTTCTTTCTGCCTGAGCTGCTGCAGCCTTTTATCCCAGCTTTTGTTAATCAGCCACTCAGGGTGTGTGTAGACTGCAATTAAAAACATGTGACTGACTGATGCCAGCTGACTCAGGCTCCCAAGGCTGGGGGGGGGGCTGGCTAATTGTAGTGTAGACATCTGAGCTCAGGCTGCAGCCCCAGCTCTGGGACCTTCCCACCTTGCAGGGTCCTAGAGTCTAGATTCCAGATTCCAGCCTGAGCCTGGAAGCCTACACTGCAATTACACAGCCCCGCAGCCCAAGCCTCACGAGCCTGAGTCAGGTAGCAAAGGCCAGCTGCGAGTGTGTAACTGGAGGGTAGACGTACCCTTAGATGCAGCTGGGGAAGAAACTGATCCATCTATTAACCCCTTCCTGGTGAGGGGACTGTACACTCCATCACAAAATAGTAAAAACAATAACGGTCTATTGCATATTTCCCCTCACTTAACACTTACACATTTATTGCAGGCTTTGGTACGTTTCATCTAGCCCAGTTATGTCCATCTCTGAGTTGGGATAAGCAGACTGTCCTCGCAGCATGCTCTCTTTGACTTTGTGCATCTCCTGACACTCCCTTTTCTAGGCTAGGGTTCCTCTAATGGTTTCTTATTCTCCTTGGAACCAAGGAATAGCCTTAGGAAGTAAACAATTCTTAGCCTGGATGGGATCAGGTGGGGATGGGGATTCCCCAATAAATAGCCTTTTTATTGCTTCCTCAAGGATTCTTCTCTGTGTCACTATTTTGCTTTGCTTTTCCTGCCAGGTTTCTTTAACATCCCTATTTGATCTAACTCCACAGCCAGTAACCCATTATAAACAAAAACTCAGAGGCATGTAACATATATGTAAAAATTATACAGACATTTCCCAGTTCTCCATTACATATCAAGAAATGTGAAAGAATGGTTATTAAGGCACTTGGGCTCCATGAGGCTCCTATCCTCACATACACAGATACAACTCCCATTGTATTCCAGGGCAGATCACATTAGTTGGTAGGAGTTGCTCCCAAGTACCTGAAGTTAGAACTGGACCTAAAGAACGTGAACACATTTTATTAAAATTAGATATCAGCTTGAACCAAACAACCCCAAGTGTTGTGGATTTTCAAAATCAAAACCTCAATCTAGGTCCAAATTTTGCAAATGGCCCTCAGTTTTATAACTGGCCAAATCAAAGCCCTGGACTCCAACTCCTCTGAGCATGGGGTGTCCAATATTCAGATTCAGATCCACATTGTACAGCTTGAGCCTATCTCTAATTAAAATGCTATTTCCGCTGTTCTCCATGGATCAAATTCTTCCTTGGTGTGACTAATGTTACATTTCTGAATTATTTATTTAAGAGCAACAATTATAATTTGCCTTAAAAATGTGCTCCTATAAAATATGTGCCTGATTCAAACACCTGCAGAAGATTTTGGACAACTTGGATTCACACCTCAACTTTGCCACTCAGGACTATTTCAATAACGGGCTGAACCAGAATAGCTCACTTGAGATCCTCTGAACTTTGTGACTCTGTCCTGCTTCTAAACATTACTCAACAGGAGAGCTGAGTGAAGCAATTCGTACACTATATGCATGACTACTAAGGATTGATTGCTAAGACTGAAAGCTGTTCAGGGAGAAAGCCAGTGGAATCAGCTTGAAACTCAAGACACTCAAAAGGCATACATACCACTAAATCAACTGGAGGCGTTAAGAAGAATTACTTAAGCATCAGTAATTGCTATAAATTATCATTGCTTTAAGTCATTTCCCTCAGAGACATTCCGATTAAACATGTCCTGATTAAGGAAAGTATAATATTAACTTTAGCATCACAGAAACTGAGAGAAAAGGAGAGGAGGAGAATGTAAATTATATCTTAACAGAGCATGCATGAGGGGCTAATTTTTAATACTATTACTGAACACAAGAGAAGAGGAGAGGACAATGGGGAAAGAGTTGATCAAACTGTATGAGTCCCAAAAGAGAGCTTCAAATGCTTTGATTTTTTTCAGATACAGGAAGAGGGAACAAGACTGAGTGCTTTTCACTTTCTAAATTAATTTGTGTTCAGAAAGTTACCAGATTGGTAGCCAGACTGGAGACTGAAATCTTCCTATTATCCACTAGACATGTACAGTATGGAAAGCAGTACCTCAAACTTCCCCTACACCTTCCCAAATGTGTGCCCCCACCTCGACTTGCGGAGGCCATAGCTGAGGGAATGAGTACAATTTCCACATTGATTCACTTCCTGGCTATTTTGGTGAGACTGCCATTAAGGGCACTAACGGAGCGGGTGGTTTTTGTGTTAAGGTGAGTAATTAGTTAGGAACTAGACTGAGATGAACTCACAGAAAGTTCAGTCTAGACAAGCCTGAAGTAATGCTGGTTGTTGTGGGGAACAGAGCTGGGCAGGAAATGGTTTTCCCATCCCATTAATATTTTCAATAGTTCAAAATTTGAACAAAAATTAAAAATCTCAAAAATATTCATTTTTTTTTTCTGTTTGGGCTAATCAAAACATTTTGTTTCAATAATTCTGAGATGTTTTGTTTCAAGTTCAACCTCTCTCTCTCTCTCTCTTTAACCTTGCTTTTACATCTGATTAGCTCCCTCCTCTTTCTAAGAGTGAGCTGGGCCAGATTCCCACGCAGCCCAGTGCATGGTCCCAGAAATCCATCCCCCAAATGGGGCTGAGGATCCTTCAATCTTAATTCAGATCCCTTGTTCATTATAATGCTCTCTCTACTACTTGTTCCACACAACCCTTACCTTGTTCAACATACAGCAGAAGGAGGCAGAATTAAGGGATGCATGGGCAACCATAAATTTGGGATTTCCTAATTTTTTACTTTGTAACCTAAATACTGTTCTTTTAACATATTTTTAAATATACATAAATAAATACACAATAATAATAAAACCATAAGAAAAGATTCCATGTGGTCCAACTCAGGACTGACCATAATCTTCATTAAAAAAAAAAAGTCACCTTCCTCACTTAGGCAAATTTTCTCTAGCATCTTTGTCACTTCTAATTATTGCTGCTCATAAAATTCAGAGGCAATGTCATTTGGTAATAATCCTTTGTGCAATAACCTTAAACCTTCCCCTGGAATAGCTGCATGATTTTTATTTTCCATGGTATGAGATGCCATGGGGGCAGAAATCCCTTTGCTCCCCTAATACTGCTGGAGGTCAATCTGTTTACCTTCTGTGAGTTGTGTATGCTGCTTACAAGGAACCTAAAAAGAAATTGCTTATGACTTTCAAATAAATCCCACACAAGGTGAATCCCCTCCTGTGAACTTTGGATAAAACCTCGGCATATTTCCCAAGTTCAAAGACTGGGATTTCTGACAAATTTAGATAAACAATCTAAATATGCACATATCCTCCAGGAACATTCTGAAGTGACACTTCCACTCCCAGCCCCAACCTTCTCCCTGCAGCATATGCTGACATTGCCTTACTTGGGATGAAGCTGAAAGCGAATCAACACACTGTAAAATTATCATAACATAGAGAAGTCTCTGATTTCCCTCTTCCTTTCTATGGGAGATCTCTGAAGAAACAAGTCCTTTTTATCTGTTTACAGCACTTACAAAGCCACTGATGTCTGGCCATGTTTTAGAATTAGGAAAACAAACCCAAAAAACCAAAACAGAGTATTAAGCTCTGATTGCAAAAGTGCTGCGAATAACACCTGTCACATTTACATGATGTGTTCACTTGAAGCAGTTCTGTTTTTTGCTATGTTTTGTACTAGCCGCACAATTCATTCTGTTTGTAACTTCTGCATGGTTTGGCAGATAAAATATTGATCAGCCTGCCAAGAAACATAGAGTGTGATTCTATTTTCATGTCAGAACTTGGTAATGTAGTATATTTATCAAGCCAATCCTCTTTGCGAAAGGTCAGTGGTGAATGTAGCTAAATTGTGATGGCACCTCATTAATCTAGCTCCCACAATAATTGCCCCCTTTTGAAAATTGTAGTCCAGGTTTCTGTGAATTGTAGCAGATTATTACAGCGGGATCCAAGACCAATCCTCAATTCATTTTTGAGTAAAGGCAGATAACAAGGAAATAACGACTTTGGGGACTAAACGTCCTACAAAGGAACGTTGTTAAAATAAAAACAAGGAGGGAAATGGAAGTCTTTCTTTGATGAAAAAATCTAATCTTGCTGTAAAATATTATTCTGCAAGGTGCATTATAATGTGGTGATTCTGGGAAATTTAAGTACAGCTTTAAACATGAAGAGTGATTTGATTAATAGATTCCAAGGCCAGAAGGGACTATTGTGATAATCTATTATGACCTCCTGTATAACAAAGGCCATAGAACTTCCTGAAAATTATTCCTAAAGCATATCTTTTAGAAGAACATCCAATCCTGATTTTGAAATTCCCAATGAGATGGAGAATCCACTATGACCCATGATAAATCAGACCAATGGTTAATTAACCCCACTGTTACTTGCAGTCAGAAGTTGTCTAGCTTCAGCTTCCAGACACTGGATCATGTTGTACCTTTCTCTGCTAGACTGAAGAGCCCATTATCAAATATTTGTTCCCCATGTAGGTACTTATAGACTAATCAAGTCACCCCTTAACCTTCTCCTTGTTAATCTAAACAGATTGAGCTCCTCGAGTTTACCACTATACAGCATATTTTCTAATCCTTTAATGGATGGCTAACCCTCTGAACCCTTAGCTCTTCTCTGAATCCTTTTATCAACACCCTTCTTGAATTGCGGACATCAGATGTAGACACAGTATTCCAGCAGTTGTCGCATCAGCGCCAAACACAGAGGTAAATAACCTCTCAACACTTACTCAAGATTCTCCTGTTTATACATCCAAGGATCACATGAGCTCTTTTGGCCAGAGCAGCACATGTTTAGATGACATTCCACCACAACTCCCAAATCTTTTTCAAAGTCACTGCTGTCACCGTTCAGGACACCTGTATTTCCCCTCAGTGGTCCTGCAAGGACACCCATACTCTTGCTTCCAGCTCCTCAGCTGTTTCCTTTCTGAATGGAGACCCATGTCTTGCTCCTTTCTGTCTGGGGTATTTCCAAGCTGCACAGTTCCCTGCCTGTGCACACCTCTTTTATTCTTAAGGTAAAAGCACTTTAGAGAAAATACATTAAAAACAATAAAAGAACCTACACACATTAATAAACTTGCCAGAGTTCACCCTAACATGGATTCTGGAAGGAGCAGTCTTTCAACCCCACCACCCACAGGGATTTTTTGTGGTTACAAATTCATCACAGCTTCAGCTAAGAACAAGCATTCAGTCTTTTGGGGCCTTAGTGTGCCCAGTCCTTCCAACCCTACCTTAATGACTGGAGCCCTCTGTGGAACAGGGGTCCTATTTATTTGCTGGAACAGGAGGAAGGCCATAGGCAGGTTTAATACCCGCTATTTATCTAAAACCCTTTCTTTGTATATTGTCCCTGGAGAATCCAGGTGGAACTAGTATATGCATCTCCAGTGGGTGGTTTCAAAGCTACATACAATGCCACATTGCATTTTAATGGTCCTAGATGCAGTCATTTAATTGAATTAAAACACTCATTGTTTGCTTGCATCCAACTAACCAAGTGATCTAGATCGCTTTGTAACAGTGTCTTGTCGTCTTCATTATTTACCACTCCCCCAATTTTTGTCACCTCCAAACTTTATCAGTGATGATTTTCTGTCTTCTTCCAGGTCATTGATAAAAATGTTAAATAGCATAGGAGCAAGAACTGATCCCTGCAGGACCCCACTGAAAACAATTATATTTTGAGACCTATTGGTTAGCCAGCCTTTGATCCACTTAATGTGTGCCATGGTCATTTTATATCATTCTTGTTTTTTAATTGAAATGTTGTGCAATACCAACTCAGTTCCAAAATGCCCCATGTGCAGCTCCAATGCCAAAGACTTTTGTATGTGCTTAACTTGAACTTAATGGAACTACTCACAATGTGTGAATTTAAGCATGTGCATAAGTTTTTACACAGGATTGGTGCCCTAAATTAGTACAGGCTGCTGGAGCCATTCTAATTTTTATCCACAGAAGGAAGATACCCATTATAGATGGTTGCCAGAACCTGATGCCATTAAAGTCAATGGCTACATTTTCAGTCTTGTCAGGGTCCCAATTTAAGAAAGTGCAAAAGTGCGTGATGATTCAATTAAAAAAAGTAAAACGTTGACCAAACCTTTTTTGAACCTCAGTAAACATGGGGGATGTGGAGATATTCTCCTGGAAATAGGTGCTGATTCTCATTTTATCCAAATCAATTTACCCATCCTAACTTGTAGTAACAACATATGCAACCTAGAAGCTTCAAATGTCAACACACACAACATTATACCTTTCTCCTAATCTGTGCTGCAATCTACCTTTATGAATTTGCACTTTTGTAGCTAATCCTAATTCAGGACAGATTCTTTTGCTGCCTGAAGCTGGTAGGCAAGGATTTCATGATTGGAAATCGCATTAGGAGCTGTCTACCCCCAGCCAGCATTGTGAATTACACATAATTATGTATCTGCATACTCAGCTATAAAGCAATTGAGAGTGCTGTACGTGGCACAGCTGCAGTCAGATATTTGCCCTTAGCTGCAGCATTGTGCTAGTGTGGTAACTCCAAAGCTATTCCAATGGGTGAAGCACAACAACACAATACTTGACAACTCTACAGAAGGTGAACTCCAGTGGCACGAATTTTCAGGGCAACCCTTCACCACCACTGAATGTGGTAATAAAGAGGTGTTTGGAATAAGATGAAGAATGTAATTTCTAACAAAGAAGGCAATGGAGGTGTCATTTCTTTGTCAGTTACTTTAGAATACATTGGCTGTTTGAAGCAGCCTGTCAGGCTGCAGAACCACAGCTCTTCTGGTAATTTCCTAGCTTGAGGAGGAAATACGCTGCAGAAGAAAATAACACGAGGAATAGCTTTGTTCTCTTTTCCTTGTATGTGCGGGGCACAAAAAGACGTGGCTTTGCAAACAAGTCCTTAAACTGATCAAATAAAAGGCATTTGAGGAAGGGCCCATCTTGTCAGTTGTTCTGTTCAGGTTTTCTCCAGTATTTTGGCAAGTAATCCTACAATGAGAAAAGAAACCCCACATTTTTCCTACAAAGGTGGAATTTTGAAATTTTCTTTTCTTATAGCCTCACACTTCACTAACTTTGCCTACTAGGCTAATCCAGAGTGAAACACACTTCTGTAAGCAAGCTAAGGTGACATACTGTAGGCTGATTTATTTTCTTTTAAAATTATATTAAAATTTTAATACATGATGCAAATGAAATTTCATAGACCTGAGGAGGAAGCAGTAACAAAACTCCTAATAAAAATTTTACAGAATCTGAATTTATTTAAGAAACCTTCTTAATTTTCTTGCCATTTATGGCCAAATTGCCAATGGGCCATCTGATTGAGCAAAATAAATCAGTGTTATTTGCATGCCTATTATTGTGAAAATGTGCCCTTAAGCAATAGGCTGTGGAATCTGACTAACCTGATTACGTGAACTGTCTAGACTAAGAATATGCTGACCTCAGCTTTTGTATTGCCATTTTCTGACTCTACCAGTATACATGTTAGGGAGAGGAAAATAAGAGATGACTTTGGTACTGTTATGATAAAGCTTCTATGCAGAGCACACCAAGGACTGCAAGCACAGGGAGTACCTAGATAAGCAGCGAGCAGGATATCTTTTGTACTGTTCCTGCATGTTATCACATACTCCTCACTGCGCCCCTGACCTCCATCACCTATGCGTACTCATGCCCCTCACAACATATTTTCCTTATTCTTGAGACCACTTCCCCCCTCACTCTCTCCTCCCCACCATATATGAAGTTGTTTCTTCTAGACACAGAGAACTGTTTTTGGTGACTAGTTTAAACCGGTTTAGTTTATCTTGATGAGTAAAATGTATTTAAAAAACTGCTGTAACAATTGTACTTTGAAGTTGCTTGCTGAGCTCTTCCCAACGCGTTGCTAAATAAATTGCTTAGTATTATCTGTATGGCTGAATTCTCTGGAAAAAAATTCCTTTTGCTTAATAGTACTTTGAAGAATAGGTATTTATAAGAAAAACCCCCACATACAAATGCCCTCCAACTCTCTTTCTACCAAATCTCCCTCCCCCCCCCCCTTTTTTTTTTTTTTTTTAACTTTCACTCTTTTTACACACCCATGGTCAGATGGGTGTGTCTTTTCTTCTCTCTTATTGCCCCTCTAGAGTCAGGAGGAAGAGGGGAAAAAGCTTAACTACCCTTAAATGGGTCAGCAAAGAATATCTTGATCAGTATGCCGCTGGGCACCTTTAGCAAAGCATTAGTGTACAGCAGACCCTAGAACCCTGTGATAAATTGAGAACTGTCTTGCAAAGTGAAATCAGCTGTGGGATTTGCAGATTCTAAACACTGCCTCTGGGGAAACTGGTTTAGAAAAAATAAGAAGTGACCCAAACCATAGTCTAAGAAAGCCAACCATTCGACATTTCAATTAGTTCAGATAAGTACTTTGCATACCAAATCAGTGACCATTTCTGCTTCAGGGGGCCAACCCATTGATACCACTGTTGGCTCAACTCTGGCTGAACTCTGAAACCATGCAATGAATTTTGAGTCAAGAATATCCAAAAATGTTATCTCATCTTTATCATCTTTGAAATTTGATTCAGTATTCATCTCTAAGAACAGGATGGTTTCTATTAATTATCATTAAGCCAATAATATACTCTGCATACAAAACCAAATTTGCTTTTTGTTTTTGTTTATTTTTTTACACCAGGATTCCTGCATTGCATTTTTCAATATGTAGAAGATCAATACAGAACAAATAAAATAAAATAACACTAAGCAGTTTTTATACACATTTATTTTCATCATATTCTAATGATGTTAAATAGTTAATGATTGAAGTTGCAGTTTAACTGAATACCTGGCCTTTACATGAATAAAAGATCATAAAACAAGCTCCCTCACTACACCCTCCCCTATTCCCCAAGCACTTGCAAAAGGATATAAATTATTACTTTATTATGGAATTTTAGGAGAGTGATAATCCATGCCTCCTCCCTCAAAACCAAACAAACAAATTATTGTGAAATAAATACTGCAAATCCAAATCCTACAAAGTGATGACAAGAGTTATTGGTGTGGCACTGCACACTAGAGAGTGTTAATTCTAAAGCACACTATGTTGTGCATTAATTGGCGCAGATAGACTCTGCTGACATGCACTAAAAGTTCCCTAGTGTGCATTAATGTAGCACTGTTTCAAACACCATTACCATAATGTGCCCTAGGAAACTTTTAGTGCATGCCAGCAGGATCAACATTGCTCAGTTAGTGTGCAACACACTGGTGCACTTTAGAATTCATACCTCTCTAGTGTGCACTGCCATGCCATGTGCACAAGCACCCAGTTACTGACAAATACAGGATGTTGTTTTACAATAACTATATTGTAGGAAACTGCACTGAACGTTTTGACAATGTCCAGCATCATAGCAAATAACCCAACACACTGTTGCTGAAATCAAACAAAACCAATGACAATGATTTCTATCATCCATACACTCAGGGTCCAAGCATAATTTTTTCGGGCCGAGTACGAACTTGTAACACGGGCCCCCTCCCACACACATACCACAATCCCTCATCCCAAACATACAATCTCATGAGCCATGAAATTTTTTTTCCTCATGGTAATGGGGGTTGCAGCCTGGGTTGGGCCCACCAGGGCCTCCAGGCCCTGGTAAAGTGTACACTCCCCTTTCCCCCCCATGTGGGGGTCCTGCATACACTGTGCAAGTTTAATACCTACATTTGACAATTAAGCATAATTTGGTTAATTTTAAAATGCCCCCACTGCAGTACGTTATGTGGAAGTCTGCTTTACAAACCATTAATCCCCTCAGAGTCTAAGTACCTATTTTACTCCTGGATTGAATTCACACATTAGCTGTAACTTTACCAGAGTTACATTTAAGACGACCAGATTTTAACATGATGTAAATTCATTAACAGTAGCAATCTTCAATTGCTACTACTAGAAAAATTCAATAAACAAATAAATACCAAAACTAACTTGCCTATCTTAAGGATATTTTTCAGTTAATGTGATAACCATATTTTTCAGATATCCATATTTAGTTAAGTAGCAGCAGAATGCACGCTGAATAAATCAGGGAAATAGAACAGAATATATAATATAGAGTATGTGCCATTAAGCACTGGACATTTACAACCTGAAAGAGTTAAATTTACCTCAGCATTTATATTTTTTTGCAATTGTATGTTATCGCCAACAAAAGGCACCCAACCCATCCGTAACTCTGGGAGCTTTAAAATATATTCAAATTCACAATATTAAATTCATTGTAACAAATAAATAGACTCTATATGAAATATCATAAACTTAAGTGAATGCTATATCCCTTCATCTGCCTCATGCACAAATGTCCAGAAAAAGAGATGGGCTTTTCAGCTTTCATAGAAAGTTAATGAATTAGGGCTTTGGTTTGCCAACGGGAAAAGAGTTCCAGAATTTATTATGGAAAATGCTCTGTAAGCAGAATTGAGGGTGTAGAAGTGTGGAATGTTTGAAATAGTCCCAGGGGACATGGATTAGTGGGCAAAGTGCAGGAGAGAAGATGCATGACAAATGCAATTTATCATGATTATCACCACAGATCATCACAGATATATAGATTTTAAGGCCAGAAAGGACCATTATGATACCTAATCTGACCTCCTGTATAATATGGAATGATTTCCTCAACAACCCCATAACTTCTGGCTGAGTTATAGCATATCTTCTTGAACGATATACAGTTTTGATTTAAAGACTTCAGTTGACAGAGAATCCCTGCATCCCTAGGTAAGTTGTTCCAATGATTAATTACTCTCACTGTTACAAATATGTGACTTATTTTATGTTACCAGTTGTCTAGTTTCAGCTTCCAGCCATTGGATCTTGTTATGCATTTATCTACTAGATAAAAGAACCCTCTACTATTGGAAATCTTCTCCCCAAGTTGTTGACCATGATCAAGTCACCTCTTAACTGTGACTTGTATAAACTAAATATATTCGCTTCTTTATTGTCCCACTCTACAGCAGGTTTTCCAGACTTTGAATAATTTTTGTAGCTATTTTCTCAAATGGACATCACAATTGGACACAGTCAGAGGTGGCGCCTGGGAGGGAGGCATATTGGGTCATGTGCCCTCCCTCCCCCCGACTGGCTGCTTGGCATGTACTGAGCATGTTCAGTAACACTCCTGATGCTGGCTGCCCTCACTCAGGTTCTCCACAGCAGTTTCTGTTTCTGCACTCTGGATGCAGTATTCCAGTAATGGTTTCAAGAATGTAATTCCATCTTTCAGCTTCTATGCGACATTCCCCTGCCTACACGTTCAAGGATTGTTTTAGCTTTCTTAGCTGCTGCATCACACTTTGAGCTCATGTTCGATAGATTCCACAGTGATCCCCAAGTCATTTTCGAGTCACTGCTTTCCAAAATACAGCATCTGACTATATATGAGAATTGGTCCAATACTGCTAAAACAGTGTTTATTCAACTTCCATATAGATGTTCATACAGCTTAATATTCATTACATGCAATTATTTGCACAAATGAGTTTTTGCTAACAGTAATATTTGGGAAATGACAGTTCTCTCTTTATCTGCATTCACACACAAAGATTCCTAGTACCTATTTTTTATTCACTATCTGCCTTTTGTTAGTTGTTATGCTCCTGTTAAAAAAAAATCTCAGTCATCCAATCAGAGAGATGTCCTAACACCATGTGATTTAGGTGACCAATCTTATACCATGGAAAAGAATACCAGATAGTCAAGATGAATAGTTCATGAATGATATTTAGGCTGAAAACTGTTCATCCAAGCTATTCAGTGAATAATTGCCAATAAAAATACAACAGAAATCACAACTGATTTACAAATGATTCCCAAATAGATAAAAGGGCAAAATTCTTTGCTTAATTTATTCACAATAAATAATTTAAGCAGCTCTACTATCTATCCATCCGTTGATCCACATTCACACAAAATCAAGAGCATATATACATGGACTCACATACACAATTTTGTGTCTGTTATGCACTCTCCAAATTATACCTTCTCTTGAGATTGTAGTGTTTCTCCTTGTAACAACCATTAAGCTAAATTTGTCATGCTGCATCCTAAGCCATAAAGAGCATGGGGAAGGAGAAAGCAAATGCACTTTACACAGCTGTTTTTAACAATGACAGGAAAATGAGCTTAAAGAATGTCTAATTGCTTAAGATTCCAACCCAAAACAAATTCACAGCATAATGAATTGATTCAATTATTGAGAAACAGTATGTTGAAATAACTGTGGAAGACCGTGTGCTTCTTGCAAAGGTTTCTAACAACAGAATTGGGCATACTTGCTACTGTAATGAGCACAGGAGTATTCGCATAGCAACTATTTTCAGGTAATGTTATCACTGAGAAAGTCCTTGATCATAGCGGATTGACTACAAGGAGTGCCTTACCGTATTCTCTGTCAGCCTCCCTGGGAAACTCAGAAGTGATGTTGATGGACTTCAGAGGTAGCAGTGTTGTTGTTATTACTATTTATCATTTATTTATGATTCTGCTTGCTATTGGCACTTTCCAAACACTTCGGAAGAACAACCTCTTAGTGTTTCCTAGTGCTCCCCCATCTGTTTCTATTGTCTTTATATATTTAGATTTGGGACAGGGACTGTCTTTTTGTCGTGTGCTGGTACCAGGCCTAGCACAATGGGACCCTAGTCTGTGACTGTGGCTCCTAGGCAATATGATTAATAAATAAATAAATAAACAACATGGTGCTTGCTATCTAAGTACAGACCAGTAAGCAGACACATTATAGGACCGAGCATGTCAATAGGCAAATTATATACAAACTAGCCATACTCCCTATAAGAATCATATCAGCAGTGAGCCTTTAAGAGGGATCTAAATGCAGATAAGTTATGAGCTCAGGGAGTTTGTACTATGCATAGAGGATCTCGTCAACAAGGCTAGGAACACTGGCAAAGCAGAAGGGACAGGTGGAAATGCAAAGTTTGAGAAGGGAGAATAAGCAGTGAGGCACAGGGCTATGAAGGGTTATGATGGTGATGGCAAGAAGCTTGAATGAGTCATGACAGCACATGGGGAGTCAGTGGAGGGCTGCAGTTGTACCCAGTCAGAAAGATAATTACTAAGTGGGAACATTGCTGGGGCACTGAAGGTTGAGAGAAATTGTATGCTGCTGCTGGTTGCTTTGGTAGATGTGAACTCCTGAGAAGAGATAGAAAAACATGAATAAAGTATTAATTTCATTGAGATGTAAAGAGCCAGGATGAGCTCGTCTTTACATGGGTGTCTGGGGGCATAAAGAGGCTTCTCCCATCTGATGTCCTTCTGTAAAGGGGCTAGGCACAACTGCAGTCCAGTGCTCTCCAGAATGCAAGGACGGCTCTGGTCCTTATTTGGTGCTGGCTACCCCAAAGCAGGCAGAGAGGAGGTATGGCAATGAGCCAGACAACACAGCACGCAAAGGTTGTACAGCATGCTGAGCCCTCCTAAGGAGTGTGGGGTGGCAGGTGTGTTCTCCCTGAATGACAGTGAGCCCAACAAAGCATGCGTTTCCCTGAGGTACAATGTCTTTAAGATCTCCCCCTTAAGAGAAGTGGCTGTTGCTCACTCCAATGTGGGCCTGTACCTTGATGGAACATCCTGGCCAGTAATATGACTTTCAGATTTTTAAATCTTCACAATTAAAAAAAAAATCCCACAGGAAAAGACCTGCTGCTAGACTACAAGAACTGAGCAGGGCTCCTGAAAATGGAGAGAGAGGCATTCTGCATAAATTCAGTCTTGCATTTCTGTCTCACTGCTTCAACAAATCAGAGGTAATTAGTTTAAGGAAATCCTACTGTGTAGAACTGACATCTCCATTAGTGTGATGCTTGCTATCTGTGGTTTAATCTTTTATCCCAAAGGTCTTTTGCTCCTGTGGGTTGTACCTTTTTTAGTTGAATAATGTGGTCTTGAGCAGTACTACAGGCATCTGCACTGCAAGACTCCTTGCACGTTTTGTACATGGGTGCATTCTTAAAGTCCCTCTTGGGCCTCATGGGAAAACTTTTAAAAGCACACTTTCTAGAACCAAGTACTCTTGAAATACATTTTCTCTACATATTTTCTCATGGTTTTATTACTGGGGCAGCTGCATGGGAACAAAACACTGTTTTGCATGGGGTGAATCCATCCAACTTCCAGTGAAGGTACCAACAGCCCAGAACATGGTGGCGTTGGTGTGGTTTCATTGAATTGGGATTGAATAAGAGAGCAAGTATGAGCAGGTGAGTTGCATTCGTTATGGAGGATCTTTTCACGGGTTCTTGCTAGTGCATTGACAGTTGCTTCTGCAGCAGAAGAGTGAAGGACACATGGGGGCTTGTCAGAGCTCTGAGAAGGCGCACTGCTGTATTCTATTGGTACAACACTGTTCATAGCTTATTTACTTAGCCTGTTGAAACGAATGAGGATGTGCCCTCAAGAAAAGAAGGATGGTTTTGTGGTAAAGGTATCAAGTTGGGACTCAAGAGTCTTGGGTACAGTGCTTGACTCTGTCCCTTAATTACTTTGCACTTCATTTCCCCATCTGTAAAATGGGGATAATGAGCCTTTCTTTTTCCCATTATTTGCCTGTCTTGTCTATTTACTATGTGTATGTATAGCACCTGGCACAAAAGGGCACTGGCTTCAGTTAGTCTCTATAGGCTACTATAACACAAATAATAATAATAATAAATAAGAAGGATCAAGAAATACTATCTGACCCTTGTATCTGTGATTAGTTGAACTGAGTGGTATAAGACATGATTGTAAGCAAAGGATTAAGGCTTCAGGTGAACTGGGGGATAAACAGCAGAAGCAGATGGACTCTAAGTTAAAAACTAAATATCCTCTTTCTGCTGCAAATGTCCTTAGAAATCAAGGACAAAGAAAGAACAAAATCAGGAAAAGAAAATATATGTAATCAGAATTGTTTCTAAATCAAATGCTTTCTATATCTGAAGAGAGGGAATAGACTGTCTGGGAACTGGGGACAGTAACAACTTAGTTCTTTGTTTGTCAACCTGTGGATCCATATTTGGTCAACAACCTGCAAAATCTTGTGCCTGGCAATGCACATCAATTGTTTGGCAGTAGCTACCTTTTTATTAGTCCACCATTTGCAACTTCAGTTCTAAGAGAAACGTCTCATCATAACCACAGCCCAAGTATCCTGTAATTTAAATTAGCAAAGCCACATGGATCTTTGTTAGATAAATGGTATGTTTGCTCTGCATGTCTGCTTCAGTTGATGATGCTATAGAATCTGCTGTTTGACATTTTACAGTCCTCTATCTTAGTCCTATTACAGAAAGCAAAATTGGCTGGATTCCTTTGAGAGGTATCCACTACTCACTTTTTTTATGGCTGACTGGTACATCTATCATACAGTTCTAGATAGCAAATGTAATATTTGAAAACTTTAATAAATGATAAAGCCCTCTGGCATTAACACAAATTTTACTGATATTGTTGTGCTTTTAAAAATATATTTAACTTTCCTAACAATTCACTAGGTTTCTATTTTTAGAACCAGCAAATCAGTGTCATTTGTATTACAGTTCCTATGAATCAAGCTTGTTAATAAGGGTACTTGTCTCTTTGACCTTGTTTGTTTGTTTGGACCATCATAAAAACAGTGAATTCCTAAGCATGGAAAATTTGTCCAGCAATGTTAATAAAGACCTGGATTGCCTCATCCTATGGAAACATCCATCAGAGAGGAGTGGGGTGGTGAACTCAGCAAGGATCCACTCATGGACTTTGAATTGGATCATTCTGTAGGAGCGTATGATTAGCCTCCTGCTATCCCCTCCATGTAAACCCTAGTGCTTCTGCCCACAGAACCCAGGGTCCTCTGTGCCAGCTCTAGGACCTAGTGGTCCTCACTCTGGCTTCTAATTGGGTTGCGTTGTTAGGAAATCCCCAGCCAGAAGCTGCCCCAGAGCCTCCTTTAATAGTAGTTTGCCCAGCATGGAGAGACTGTGGACGAGTTTACACTGCCCCAGGCAGCATAGATTCTTCTCAGGTTTCCTAGGAAAATAAAGGGAATCCCCCAAGCCTATCACTCACCAAGTGTGGCTCCCTGACACAGCAGGGAAGGTTCCACATGGTCCAGGCTGGGGAAGAGGTTGTTAGTTCTGTGGAGGAATCTGACTGCTGACCTTTCCCTCTATATGGGAAGCTTTGTGAGGCGGTTTAACATGGAAGTGCCCCTCCTCACTGGCCAGATGATCTGTCCGATAGTCATTTCAGCTTATCCTTCATTGCAGTGACATGCAAATCTGCATCATTCTTTCTATATTTTTGGGTCAGGTTGATATTTATTAATCAATAAAAGTGACTTGATTGAAATGCAAAACATCCAGCTTTACAGTTAGAGACGAGCAAATGGTTTCAAAAAGAAATCACACTTCCCTCCCACTCCCTAGTGGCATCTCCCTGAACCATCACCTGTTTTTACAACTGAATCTTTAGGAAGATTCTGAAGCATGTGTTAACTGTTTCACCTCCAATCACCTGGGCGCGGAACAGAAAACAGGAAAGAGTAGAGTTCTTGTGATATTTCCAGTCTGACTAAAAACAGAAAGCTTCAGAAATCTCACAAGGAAGCCTGCTCTGGAGATATTCTTCCAAATATTGCAGGCCAATGGTATTCAAAGAACCCTTGTAATAAAGCATTCCAGATTATAAGCACTTCCCCTAAACTGCACCCTGACATTGAAATTTGTGCTATTCACTCGTTAAGTAATAAGGCACCATAAGATTAGTGTAAGTATGATTATTTGTTATTTGTCAAGGACGTATATAATGCTTTAATAATGACATGCTGTGGCTGTTGTTCAACAGTGGTTATTAGACCTCCAGGACATCTCATTATTAGATCATAATGTATAAGCATAGAGGGCATTACTGCAATTATAAAATGTTAACTTCTAAAGAAAAAACCCAGCAAGAAAAGGAAACAGTACTTCTAAGATGAAGACATTTTAAAGGAGAAATAAGGAACTCATAGACTCTAAGGTCAGAAGGGACCAATATGATCATCTAGTCTGACCTCCTGCACAATGCAGACCACAGAACCTCACCCACCCACTCCTGTAATAAACCTCTAACCTATGACTGAGTTATTAAAGTCCTCAAATCAAGTGAGCCATGCCCCATGCTACAGGGGAACTTTTTAATTGGTGCTGAAGGTTACATTGGATAATCTAGTAATATTATGGAGGGAAAATTTTACAAAACATGAGTGATTCATTCTCTCAAGCTGTATGTGCCCATTAGTTACTAAAGTGCAATGGTTGCCTGAAATAATTAAGTGGTTAAAATTCTGACCCTACCCTCAGTGATCAGGATTCAGCCACAGCGTAGAACCCCAGGTCTCCTGATTCCCATCCACTGACTTGGCCACTAGACCATGTTGCTCCATTTCAACATAACACAGGCCCTGATCCTGCCTATACAGATGCAACTGCAGGTTTGGAACCTTGAAAACAATGTAACAGGAAAAAAATACACATTTTTACCTGTTATCCCTTTAAACTCAAAGGTATTCTTTCTTTCATCTCAAGGCAACAATTATTCTTGCTTTCTTTTTAAAGATTCAAAATATGATGGGGAAAAATAATGAATTAAGGAGTCTTAAGTCTAAATTAAATAAAGATTTATAAGAACAATATATCTTTTGGCCTGAATTCTTGATGGAAATCTTCTATTTCTTTTGTGGGATGTGCTTCTCTTAAGCTATGTAATGATAGATGATGAATGGGACAGTCATCCTGGCACTACAGGTTCTTTGCTGCTGACAAGGCAAATAATCTTTGAGTGGCTCAGGGTACCAATTCTGAGGTAGATCAGCTTGAGGCCTCTCAAGGTAACAATACCGCAAAATTGAGAAGTTGGCAGTGGGATTTTTCATTATATGCTGTTAAAGTACAAAGTGAAGCTTCTTATTGCAGAAATAAGGGGGGGAAGTGTTTTCCCTTAAGCTTTTCAGTGCTAAAACTGGAAGATATTCTAGGGTAAAGTGTGAATAAAAATCCGATACCAGGGTGTTAATTCATGTATGTGCCACACTGAACTCTGGCGATGGAATTAACATAATTCAGGGGCCAGTCTGCAAGAACAAGGAGAGTAGAGGGTGATGACAGAAGCATTCAGCATCTTACCAGACCAGGCCATGGAGGGGTTTGGTAAGTTTGTTCATATAGTCCCTACTCTTTCATTGTATACAAACTTTAGCTCAGGTTCAATTAAAAAAAGGCTGTTTATAGCTATACATCTTCCAGAAAAAGAACTTTCCTCATGAGGTTTTCATTACTTCTTGCTGCTGAGCTGGGCAGGTATGCTGTAAAAAGAGACTTTCCCATGGCAAATTGGCATTTTCACTTCCTATTTCAGCCAGAACTCAGAAAGTGGGAAGTGATAAATGATGAAGGAGGAGCATATAGCATCACTATCAAGCAATAACTCTGGCTGATGCAGGGAGCAATGTTAACAGACTGTTTGACCTGGGTGATGGATAAGGTTTCTGGAAAGTAAGTGGGAGGTGAGAGTACAAGGAAGAAATCCCAGCGTACAAAGTAGAATAAATCATGTATAAAAGTTTCCTCATAACATATTTGCCATCTAATCCAATTCCTACTTAAGTGGTACCAAAAACAAACAGGGAGACCTGATTATAGCAATTAATTCAGTCTGATTGGTTTCACACACAAGAAAATTTTAATCATATTCTCTGTTCCATATTCATAACTCTTCCTATTTGTTTCAAGTGCATGGAATATAGACAAATGTTTAGATACATGCCCCTTTGATGGATCAACAGAAATATATTTCCTTATGCCTATGGTATCTGCGGTGCTTTTGTGGCTTTAAGAGAATGAATAGAAGCTTCAGGGTGTGGGAGCTGACAGTGGGAGGAGGCAGTTGGTTTGAGGTTAGACTGATAGATTCATGTGAGCTAAGATGCTCTGAATATATGTTAACTATGTATCAAGACTGTTGTAAGTTACTAGCAATGAATTATTATTAAAACTAGTGGATTACTTGAATATAAAAACAACACAGTATCTATATGTAGCCAGGAAGGTTTGATCTTATTCATGATTTACAGGCCGATTTCATTCCCATATAGATCATCAAAACCCAAAGTAGCTGTGTGTAACCCCCTAAATCTCTAAGGTTTATTGCAGCTGGGAGATGAGAATTCAATACTGCAGAATGGAAAGATGTTAAAATGCTGTGTGGATTTCATTTTTTTTTTTCACTCAAATGGGAGCTTTGGTGCTGGTGTAACACTTTTATGGTCATAGATTGTATATGTTGTTGGCTCATAAGAAAGAAGTGATATATGTTCCATTCATGGGAAGGGATGATGTCATAATTAATTCTTAACTGTGCTACAAGTTAGCTGAGCTTTATGGAAAGTGACTTCTCTGTTATTAGTAACTTGATCTTTGCTCTTCTGATAAGTGCATTGAAAAGGTGATCTAATTAAAGCTTTATATAGGAAAAGTCCTTCAAACACAGCAGGTTCTCTAAGATAACAGGGCATGTTAATAACACGTCTGCCTCCATAGCAAAAAGTTATTCTAATTATCTTGTAAGTTCAGTAAAACTTGCTACATTTGTACACAAGAATTAATATTAATCAGACAGCCAAATCAGTTTGTACATGGAGATGTAATATGCATGTTTCTCTTCTTGCTGAAGACAGGGTAGTAACTAGTGAGGATAAAGTACAATAGTTTGGCTTGTAGGAAAAGGAATGGATACTGCTGCTGCTGCTATGGAAATCAATGGTACAAATCCCATTGGCTTAATGGAAAGCAAGGTCAGGTCCTAAGTGATATAAGATTTCTCTCATGTACCTCCTAGTTTAGTATAAATCCAAACTACCATTAGAAGAGTGCTTTTTATGACATTTTCACCAGGAAGTGCTGATGTGCAAAATAACATTAAAAATAAGTTAATCAAACTGTTCAAAGATCATGCAAGGTAAAAAAGTTTAGGTCAATTCAAGTGTGGATCCAAATGTCAGGTTAGGGCTTATTTTATCCAGATCATAATCTCTGCCTATTGTCTATTTTTAGATTGACAAGACCACCTCCATGTAAGATCAAAAGCTTCTCTCTCTCACCAACAGAAATTGGCCCAACGAAAGATATTACCTTACCCACTTTCTCTCTGATATCCTGGGACCAACACAGCTACAACAGCACTACATATCTTTAGATTGTGAGTCAGTTCTCGAATGTTTGGAGACAATATAGCACACAGTGGGTGCTACCATAGGCAAATACTAATGCTGATATAACAATTCTGCTATGTCTGTTTAAATATATTTGCCCTTTCAAGCAGTTAAAGATTTCTTAACTTTTTTTTTTCATGGCACAGCATGACTACAGATCATGGAATTCTGATTTCTCTTTAGTTCCATACTGGTATAACTCCACTGGATTTCATGAAATTACTCCTGATTCATATCAGAGTAAATAATATTAGAATCAGGCCCCATGTTTGACAATTTCAATGTATTTTTACTACTATGTTTTTCCTACAATTAAAAAAATATCAAATGGATTTTCTACATTTAATTTTTCAGCGTGTCAAATACAAATATTATCATATCTTCACCGTGTGCTGGAATGATCCTCTTTCTAAGAAGACAGCAGAGGACAATAGACCACCATTTTATAGGTTTTTCTGTATCCACATAAATAGAATAAAAAAAATAAATTAACTGATCCTTTTGTTTGCTGATTTGGTCTTTGATAAGTAGTGAACAGTCATATTAATGCAACTAAGCTTTCAAACTAAAGCTTACCCAAGCATATAAAATACACTCTTGATTTCTTTTTGTTAATATGATACCAGCCAAACATCTGAAAACTTTTAAAACTGATCACATAAAATTTTATGCATCACATGCTTGGTTTTGTAATATCACAAAACGTTTTGAGTTACAGTCAGTCAAGCAGAAAACATGTCTATGGCTGTCAGATAAATTTATCGAGAGCTGTGAAAAAATTCTATCACTATCTAATGGAATGTAACATCCTGTCATCCCAAAGATACCAACCTACACCCATTAGCTTAATTCATGTTTCAGAGACTTTTAAAGTGACCCATGAAAACAAATAAACATTATTATATAGAATTTGTATAGTGATGGCATGCATGAGTTAGATTTACAATAGATTTACAATAACAATAGATTTACAATTCGTAGACAATAACAGTCTACCAATACTATACTCTTTTTTTAAAAAAAGAAGAAATCTGAAAAGACTGAGCATTTGGATCTGTTTAAATGGATGCAGAATGCCAAAGGCCATTCAAATGGTGATATATAAAACGCATGGATGAAACCTTAGAATTACCTTTTTCACCTTTTGTTTTTATATAATCATTATGCCCATCATTTCTACTTCACTTGCAGTATGTTTGTGTAAAATACAATGCATGCTGACCCCCTATATAATGCTCAGCAGAGTTTGCAGACTAAAATTTGCAATGAACAATCTATTTGGCTAATTTTGCCTTTATTTCCCTGGTCAAAGTTGTCATGGAATTTTCTAGTTTGCTACTCAATATAATTTGCTAATTTCGCAGGCATATAACTCCTGGTCTGCAGATCATAAATCAAAAGTTAATTGCTGGAAACAGCTTTTGTATATGAATGCATATTAGTGGACAGCTTTTCCCACTATTTGCTCAGCTGTAAATATCAGGATTTTTCCTTTACTTTTGTGAGCTTTACAGCATATTATGTCATGACTGTGTTCTAAGAGATATTCAGAATGATACAAGAATGATAATAAAATGTGCACTCCATTGATTGCTTGTCAAAATACAGATCTTATACTGTCATTCATTAATTCTCACTAGAAAAAAATTAGATTTTCTTGTCAAATGGAGTGAGAGCTGCAGGTTCTGTCAGGTTAAAAAGTGCCTAGGAATTTATTTTTTAGATCTAAGTCTAAAAAACAGAAAACACAAATTTGTATCATAATATGGAAGAAACTGACTGTACAATCAATTTTTTCCCCAAGTTAACTCCCACAAAAGACACATTAAAAAAACTTATTTGGGAAACGGTACATTCAATTTGCATGTATTTTCCATGGACATTTATTTGTAAAATACGGAGAGTGAAGAAAAAACATTAACTGGAAATTAATCAAGGAAATTTTATGATCTCCATATTCACTAATACATTCAGTTGTTATTTTGTGAATGAGGGACTCAGAGACCAGAGCAGTGCTTGAGTAGGCAAAATATGAATAAAGTAGCTCAAAATGGCAATGACTGTACATTTAAAACATCACCTGCTAGAAGCATCTACCGATGAGGCTTCTTTCATTTATGAAATAATGTCTGCAGCTCTGGCAATTCATTAAAGGACTAAAATGCTAAAGAACTACATTCAAAAGAGGACTGTAGAAACATTCAGGCAGAGATTGATGGACACTAAGAGGCTACTAGTAATCTCTCTGTCATGGTACCATAGTAGTACCACTGCAAGACGGCATCAAAATTGCAGATGTTATGTTAATTAATGCAAAATGCATCATGGAATATGGGACCAACCTGTATGTTGGGCAAAATGCATTTCCTAAGCATGCATTTTATGTTTACATTATTATTGATAATAACTGGAGATGTGCTTGAACCAAAATCTCAAGAATTAATATGCACAAAGCTAGTTGGAGGATATCATGCCTTCTAAATCAATACTGGATCTTGCAGCTTCCTGTACCTCTTTACTGGCTTGTATCTAAATCCTGGATCAGAATTTCCTTAAGGATTGGGACGTCTGAAATCCAGATCAGCATTTTGTGGCTTGGGCCCATCTTTAATATCAGCACTTTTTAATAACTGCTGATATAACCTTTGCCACAGTTCACCGTCTTATTAGCTGATGTGGTGATAGTTGGTCAGGAATATGGCTAATCAATTATTACCTCCAAATGTCTGTGAATTTTAATGAGGAAGTAAGATACGACTCTCCCTTTTGTAAGTTCTGCCACAATAATGAATTGATTGAATGAGGTTTTTCTTCCCTTGGGGAATTGTAACAACCCCTTTGTCCAACATGCAAAATTCCCTCCTCTCCCTAAATTACATTCATGGGGACACAGTACAAAAGATAGCTTTTTTTTCCCCCCCTGATGTGATTGCAATAAGAATATCTTGCAACCACCAAGTTGTCAAAAATGTGAATATAATATGAAATAAACAGCTGCACTAGAAGTGAAGCTGGAAAAAAAACTAACCTCCTGTACTGATGAAAGATTACTGTCCCCTTTTGAATCTTTAATGACCAAGCTCGTTTCAAAGACACTCAGCTCTCACATGATGCTTCATGTCAGGGGACCAGATCACAGAATTCCTGTAAATAATGACTAGAAATATTGGTTCTGTGAACCATCAGTTCATGTTTTGCAACATCAATGAATGTATGAGGATAAACTTTTCTGGATATGGTGGTAGTACATTGCTCACTCCAGGTCAGCTCAGCAGTGTGCATGTATCTATGTCTACACATACGTGATCATGCTGTATATCAGCAAATGGCAATACTATAAGGGAGATTCTCAGTTGCACGCTGGCATGGTCCCTGGCATAGATCATAACAGCCACAAGCTACCCTAAATTATACCAGCTAGCTATCGAGTCCCGGACTGGTCTGAACCAACAACTCAGTCTGTTGTGCACCAGAAAAACTGTAATTGCAAAGCAGACTCATCAGATCTGTACATTTAGCCCTGTAAGAAAATCAGTGAGTGTAAAAAATAAAAAACCTTAGGTATGGTGATACAAAAGTTTGTGAATATCAGCTTCCCTTAGTATTGTAAGAGTTCAGAGTACGAACGTAATGCACATTTTCCCTGTGACAGAAAGGCACATAGGGAGGTAGCCAAAAGATCTTTCATATCTGTTTTGCAATTATTTTTCAGTTTTTCAATATATTCCTTTTCCTTGCAGTCTACATTCTATGAAGCCCTCCAGCTGGCTATAGGCAGGCATCTGTTTCCTTTTCCAGCTCAACTTTACATGTAGCTATGTAGAAAGGCTTTTATAGAAAGGTGGTTATACTGTCACCTCTGTAGCTTTAAATCCTATCACAGAGTGATTTATTGCAACACATAGAGTCAAGCAATATATCTTCTCGGCAAAACTGCTCACATTGGACATTCATTATATTAGTGTGGAGCAGAAATCAGTTTCTTTTTATTAAAATATATAATTGAAGCTTTTTCCCCAATAAATTATTGCTAAAAATCACTACGTTGGCTTAGATAATGAATTTTTACTACTTTGATTTGAATAAAAAAGTATCTTCTTTGGCTATTTAGTGCACTCAGATCACCATCAGCTGTTAAAAATATCTTGAAAAACACAACAGGAACTGAATTACATCTGCAACCAATTTGGACACATGATTTTTTAAAAATGTTATCAAACTAAATTAAAATCAATGTTTTGAAATGATAGTTTAAGTATCTTAACATTTGGTATAAATAATGGAATATATAGTTTTCTTTCTTTAGGTTAGATGTATTCATACCACACTTACCTAAATTGCCTACCAAAATTAAAGTTCTTAAATGAGTTAAGGGATCAGGAAAACAAAACTAAACTGAAACTTAAACTGAAATTTAAAGTATGATAGGTTAGACACCCAGATTGCCAAATGACAACACAAATCTGAATAGCCACTCAACTTGGGAAACTCTTTTTTCTCTCTCAAGATTAGCAACCTGGATCAGACCTGTATTTCTATTAAATATATAGGATATGGCATTCCTATTTACTGCAATTACTTTGCCAACATAAACTCCCTAGCCTGTAAAATTAATCCCTGAGGCTTGTAGTTTTTAGAGTCGTGTTTGTTATTGGACACGAAGGTCTACTTACACAGTACTCAAGCTTCATGAGCAAAACGCTAATTGACATTGTACTGAGGACAATATAAGGATTTAAATTTTCTGGGACAATGCCTGCCAGTATTATCATCCTCTTTTCTAAGTGTCCAGTGAATACAAAGTTAAATTCCTCTTGTATGATTTACCTCTTGTATTGTTTTTCTAGTTTCAATAAACAATGACATACTCAACTGGAACAAGGATGTGTTGCTCTCCGAAAACATGTCCACTCATGCTTGATTTGAGAGCCCAAGGGCATAATGTATTTCCTATATCATAGGTTCTGAGTGACAATTGCATCTATCTTGATCGCCAGTTATGCCCTTTTTAAATCCTGGGAATAACGAAAAAATTACTGATTTTTAATTCTTCCTTCTATGCCATCCTCAGAAGTTCCGTATTGTGACAATCAACCCATGCTTAGGTTGAAAAGAGCTGAATGCAACTTACTTTGGAACTTATTAATGCTGCTCCCACAGTCAACCAGAGAAAGTTACGTGAGGGAAGGTTGCAAAGTGACAGTCTCCTTGGAGAGTGAATGTACTGCATCTTCAGTACTCTAAGCCACTGCTAATCTGGGGAGCCTGGGAATGTATTTATGACTCCCCACTGTGGCAGCATCGTATCTGCTCAATGGGCAGCACAACTCTAAAACCTAGCATGATTGGTTTTTTTAATTAAAACAGGCATAGATCCAGATTGTAAATCCTGTGCTCACCTTGAGTAGTACCATATTTTTCAAATAGGCCCACTGATCTCAATAAGGCCAGTTGAGAAGTAAGGTACTACACCCAAGGTGAATATGCAGTTCATAATCTGTCCCATAGAGAATACTACCATAGATATTATAATATGACAATAGTCTATTACGTCCTGGACCACTGTTTAGTGTTGTTCAAACCTCACCCCTACCCTATCTCAAAAAGGATATATATAGCAGAAATAAATAAGGCTCAGAGAAGGACAACAACCATGATTAGAGGTTTAGAAACATTTCCATATATCACCAGAACCTTAAAAATATTAGGACTATTTGGTTTGGAGCTGAGATGAACAAAAGGGTACATAAAATTGGTATATGAAATAATGAATGGGATTGATAGGATCAGTTGAATACTCCTACAATATTTGCAGTCCCCTTTCCCATAACACAGGGAAAATAAGGACAATGAAATTGAAAGGCAATATATTTAAAATTGACCAAGGGAAATAATTATGCATCACGCAGGGGGAAAAAATAAGCGTGGAACTCACTGCTATAATGTATTATTTAAAAATAGAGCATGATAAGGATTGTAAAAAAAATTAGACATTTACACAAATTCTAAGAATATTGTTCATGGTTCCAGTAGCTACAATAAAATGTACAAGGGAAATTAACATTCCTGTTTCAGTATATAAGTCTGCCACCAGCTGCCCAGAAACTTCCCATATAGACATGTTTTTGCATATTATTCTTGCGGGTTTTACACCTTGCTTCTGGCACTGGTCACGGTTGGAGACAGAACACCAGGGTAGATGCACCATTGATTTGGTTCATTATGATTCCTGAGTTCTCATGTAATGTGTTGCCAACCGAGTGCTGGGGCAGAACATTTTACGTCTACCAGTTTACAAAGATTTAGTCTACACATAAGGAAAGAATTAGGAAATCTTTCTAATTCTGCACAATTATTTGGAAGTCAATATTATTCAGTTTATTCAGAGCCATATAATAATCTACAGATGCCATTGCTGAACTCCGAAGCAAGGTGGCCAGTAGAGAAGCTAAAGGGCTGTCTTCCAAAGGGCTTAGAGAAGGATGGATAGGAGAAGGGAAAATACTGTTAGAACTGTGGAAGAAACCAGAATCTGAGAAGCCTTAAATGTTTTCTTCTTACAGCTAAAAGTTGGATCTCACAAAGAATATAAGTGACTAATGCAACAGGAAGGGGAGGAGAAAGGACTAATGCACATAAAGCTGTTTATGTCTCTACACAGTATATCCACAAGGATAAATACCTTGTATATCTACAAGGACCACAACACCAAGGTAGCTCAGAAGATTATGAGCAGAATGGCATCTGAAATAAGTATGCAGACTCAACTTGGGGAGTTAATGCACAAATACTGTGGAGCTCAGTGCTAGCTCTTTGCTACTCAGCTGGAGAATACTGTGCTCCCATATGGGAAAACTCTTCCCACACAAAGCTAATTGATGTACGGCTGAATCAAACGATGAGAATAACAACAGCAGCTATAAGACCAATAAACACCAAGTTGCTACCAGTCCCTTCTTATATCCCGCCTCCTAACATCAGGTGTTACATTGCAGCAAAGTATCTCCTTGACAAAATTCAGAAGATATTACACCTGCCACTTTTCAAAGATATATGGGAAGCACCTTGCCACTGACTCATCAGCAGAAGACCAATCTGGACTATGTCCTGTCCATCTCTACAGTGGATGCTATCACATTATGGTGAACAAGAACGGGAACAAGCTGCTCCCTGTCTCAGAAACTCCTCCCACATCATTCAGCCCGATGAGAGACTGCCTGGCTTCAAGCTGCCATGCTATCTCTGGTAAAAGCTCAGATATTTCAGATGCAGGGTGGTGGACATGTATGGCAAATGACCACAGCTCTCTGTGCAACTGTGGTGTAGTATGCTGCACACCTACTGAATGTCTGCTATCTTGCGCTGGTCTATCAGGAGATCTTGCCAGACTCCACACTGCTGATCCTGAGACTTGGCTAAAATGTGTGATACCTACCTAAGCCCTTTAGACATTTTTTCCCTTTTTTGGCTTATACATCTCTGTATTATCTCCCGGCTTTACATTTTGTATTTTGTAATTTTCCCAAACCTTATTGTTCCACTTGTGCATTTGCTAATAATAAAATAGCATATCCATGACACACTCTAGGAAATATATTTACTGTAATGTTGTAACAGTTTTGAAAGGAAATGTCATCTCTTTCTTTTCCAGTCAGGAGCAAAATATATTGTGGTGATAGAAATGTGGACTAGATGATGATTCCTCTCATTTCTGCTTTCTTAATAAAATAAATAAATATTGATAATTTCCTAATGTAACTTTTTTTTAAACCTCTTTCTGTTTTCTGGGCAGAGTTCTTTTCATCTTAAAGAAGCCCTTAGGATCACTCCAATTTTTTTGTTATTATTCCTTTTCCCATGGCCCACAAGAAGCAGCATTATAGTTGTGACCAGTCCGATCTAAAAAGGACTGAAAGGACCTTCTTTTGGAGTGAGTGTGGGTCATTATCAAACACCACAGGATACCTCCATCCTCTCAACTGCTGAACACTTTGTCTCTGATGAACTAACAGGAATGCTAACAGCGAGGGAAGCAAAGCTCCAGAACTTGGAAAAGTTCATCTGACTTCTGGGCTATACTCAGATTACAACAAGATAACAAATGGCAATAGCCCTAATATACTGAATTATAGCAGGGTCCTGAAATTGGAAGATTCAGGCAACTGGAGGGAGAAGGGCCAGATCCCCAGTTGGTGTAAATTGAACTCAATGCAGTTACCCCAATTTACACAAGCTAAACATCTAACCATGGGTGTCTGAACAATGGTAACTAGTTTTTCATGCTAGGGATGCATAAACAAGTACTTCTGCGGGCAACACCCTTAATTTGACAATGATTAGTATTGCCAAATAAATAATGGGAATGCTAGCACTGCTTTCTTAGATTACTAATTTATGGAAAATGAAGGCATAGAAAATGAAGCCCTGTTTAAACTCAATCTTGGTTTCTGACAGCAGTAGCTAATGGGCATTATTGGGAATAATAGATGTCAGCTGCAGCTCATATGGGGGATAAAAACATTGAAGTAATCTGTTGCTGACCTGTCCCTATCTCCAAGGGCCAACACTGCTGGAGAAATAATAAGGTAAGTGAAAGTTATGACAGGTATGGTACACCAGAGGGGAAAAAATGGAACAAAAGGGATTATCGACCAAAGGTTTGCAGCAGAGAGCAAAAAAGCAATAGAAAGTAAGATGTCCCCTGCGAGCTTTTGTCCAACAGCAGCAGGCCAGGAAATATAAAAGTACTGTGACCAACATTACATATTCAGGCATGGAAAGAATAAATGTTATTGATATATGGTTGCCATAAAATTATGCACATCATTCAGTGGAAATTACTTAGTAAATATACAATAAAGGACGTATTTGCAAAACATGGCCTCTGTTTTTGTGTCCACAAGGTGCAAATAACTGGACCCATAATTATTTGTGTGTGCAGTTAATGTCACTTGTAATTGCACCCAAAGATCAGATACTAAGGTGTCAAAGCTGCATTCATGGCACCCACAATAAGATCTCCAGGCGTAAAAACGGAAGCCTGGCTAAGTCTTATTTATCACACACAATAAGCTAAACAGTAGCTGTGAGAAACTGGGGCAAGAAAGGGAATATTTAAAGAGAAGTTAAAAAGTTTTCCATTCTTTTTGAAACCACAAAAAAAAAGTTACAATTTTTATTTCAGGTTGGGTAAAGATCCAGTGTTGGCGCTCATCTTTATTTCTGAAAATGATTTGGGTACTCGCTCCATAACTGAATCAAGTGTCCTTAGTATGAACTGTATTGATGCAAAAAACCAAGAAGAGGACCAATATCATTTTGAGAAAAGAGCGTGGTGACTGAAGAAGATATGGCTGGCAGAATCCTGGCTGGCCAATCTCATAGGTCTTTCACCACATGCTTGGTAGAACTTAATGTAATAAAAATCTATCCATGTATTTTTTTCAGATGATTGTCTCCTTTAGAGACTAACCTTTCTGTGACTTTGTACATCCCTCCAGCTCAGTGAAGGCACAGGCAGTTCCTTTGGTCAGCTATGAGCTAGTCAGGGAGTCTCTCTCCTTCTTTGGGCATATCTATTCTGCAATTAGACAGCCGTGGCTGGCCCATGCCAGTTGTCTTGGGCTCGGGCTGCAGAGCTATTTAACTGCAGCATTGTCTTCTGGGCTTGAGCTGGAGCCAGACTCTAGGGTCTGCAAGATGGGAGGGTTCCAGAGCTCAGGCTGCAGCCCAAGCCAGGAAGTCCACAACGCAATTAAACAGTCCCACAGTCCAAGCCCCACAAGCCCAAGACAGCTGGCACAGGCCTAGGCTTGCTGACAGGAGAGGTGGGGGGTGAGGGCGGCAAAGTGAGTAATTCCCTAGGGGCCCGGCAATTTTAAAATGGGCCTGGACCATGGGCAGTGGGATGAAAGCTTCCCCTTCAGAAGCCTAGCTCCCTGTCCTGCCTCTTCTGCCTGTGGCCCTTGTCCACAGTCTATCCCCCCTCCTCTCTTCCACATCCCCCTTTTCCCACTTGGCTTCCCCATAACCGTGTCCCCCCTCCCTGTTGAGCCTCATCCCCTGCTGCTGCTCACCACATCCCTCCTCTCCCCCTCAGCCTCTCCAGCTGTCGCTCACTGCCTGGGGGAAGGGGGAGTATGGAAGAGATGAGGAGGTGGGACACGGCAGTGAGCTGAGTGAGGGGGGCCCCTGGGTGGAAGGGGAGGGACTGTTCTGCCCTGGGGCCTGGAATTCTTGTTGGTGGGCCTGCACAGACCAGCCACAGGTTTTTAATTGCAGTGTAGATATACCCTTGGTGGGACTGCGTTGTCATTAACTATCCCTGGATCTGTCCAGTTTCTGTTGACACAGTCAGAAGTGAATCAGGCTGAGAACTTTGTCTGAGCAATACTCCTGGATACTGTGTCTGTCACAAGTTTACTAGGTTATGTGCTCCTAGCCGTGCCAGGTCAGACAGCTTTCTGCTCAACAGATTTTGATGATGATAGAGCTCTTAATAGGGTAAAAAATATTCGTAGTTGCTGGACAAAACGAGGTGCTAAAAATGAACAAGAAAATGCTGAAGGAAAACCTGAAAGGCATGCCGTAAAATCTTAATTAATATGAAAAGCTTAAGGCCTGAAAGAAACAGTAACTCCAAGCTGTATAGATCTCTGATTAAGGTTTCTCTTGTCATATTCTGCAGGAGATTGGAAACGGCTGTAGTCTGGAAATACATTAATGAGATGATAACAAAGCTTTGCTACTAAAGATAAAGCAGAAAATAATTCAATTTAACAGCCAAATCAGAGGTGCAGAATCCACTCTGAGAGTGATGTGGAAAATGGAAATGAATGCACCTTACTGAGGCTATAGCTGCAGTTTCAAACTCTGGTGAACAAAGCTTTAGCCTCTAAGCTCCCCAGATCAATAGGCTCACAATCTATTACAGCCTTAAAATGCCTCTTAGCAGGGCTTGACTGATAAATGCTTAACAAGGGGGATGTTTCCTTTCTTTCTGTCCTGTTCCTGTGTTTATGAAACAAATATTTTCATTTAACCCCTACAGTGGGTCTGTAGTGAGGGGGCGTGGCCTCCCTTGGAGACTGACAGGGAGGAACTGCCACTCAACCCCTGGAAGGTGGAGCTAGGGAAGTCACGCCCACCAACACCGGACGCAGAGGGATGGCTAAAACAGGGACAGGAAGTATAAAATATGGGCCCCGCCGCTCAGGCAGGAAAAACCGCTGGAGGAGAAGGATGTCTCTCCCCCAGTACTGGGACTTGAGCCCAACCCCGGCCCCACTGAAGAGCCACCAGAGCTACCTACTGGCTGGAGCCAAGAGGGCGACTTGCTGGAGCTGTCGGCTGCCCTGCGACTTGCCAGAGCTGCCAGATGCTGGCAACGCTGAGGGCCTGCTGGGGCTGCCCCTTGCGATTTACCCCCAGGAGTTGGACAATGACTGGGGATACAGGTACGCGGTCACAGGGGCGGAGGAAATAACCCAGGGGTGGCCGACCTCAGTCCAACTATGCTCAAGCCCAAGCACTTGTCAGTTTCGGCTGGAGTTTCGGCTGGAGCCCCACTGATCCTGGTCCTGGGCTGGGGTGTGGTGGAGTTGGGAGGGCCCATGCCCCCCTCTCACCGAATGCCACGCCAATCGTGGGGTGACCACTCATGCAGCCTGTGAAGCCTCATGGTTATAGACTGCCTGCTTTCCCAGCCCTGACTGAGGGCCAGGGCTAGAGACTCTTTTGCTTGCCCCGCCCTCACTGAAGGTCCCGGCAATAGACTATAGAGAGCTATTCCCCTGGTTACAGCTCACCTATGACAGGTGCTGGGATTGGCCAATAGCAACCCCCCTCATAGGGTGTGTCTGTTGTTGGCTGTTGGGCACCACTGTGCCACTCCAGGTGCGTGGATCATCCTCTAAGCCTCACCCAGAATTTCAGCACCAGCACCTCTTTGTAGACAGCGGACATTCTTCTCTAATATAATCCAGTTTCCAGCTGCCACATATTTGGATTAGAGACTTGAAGATAGTGAGTTAAAAGGACAGAGGGGTGTTGTTTGAAAATCCAAAAGTTTTATAACTTTGTCCAGAGCACACAACAAGAGATCAAGACTTAAAACTTTTTGTCTTTAAAATTAGATCCCTTCTGACTGCTGGTATTCAGCCTTCTTTTAGGAACATATACAGAGGGCAGAGAATCAGTTAAACACCCCGATCCATTGAATTATTCATCACTAAATGTTCCAGATAACTTTTAAATAATTCATATGTCCTACACCACTGAGTAACACAATAAAAGGAGGGTTTAAAAAGGAGTTAATGTGATCAATCTCCCCATGCAAGGTGGTTGCCTTGTATTTCTGGAGTTTTGGAGGGAAGAGAGCACAGTGAGCAGTTGACCTGAAGCTTCTGCAGTGCAACAATGCAGCAGAATACAAAATGTGTCAAATTAGAAAAGCTAAAGCTTCCAGCCATGAAAGATGGTTGTTGAGTCTTTCTTCATTTATATAGTTTTTGAGAGGAAAGATTTTTCTCTTTTTCCATCTCTCTCTAAAAGGCACTGACTTACAGTGTTTCCTCTGTATGCTGAAGGCCGGATGTGCCCTCCTACCACATTGCCTCTCAGCTACAGTCATTAACCAGATGAGGTCCCTGGACAGTGACTAAGGCGCATCTTTTCCTACCTGGGCTGTCAGATACTGTTAGCTAAGCTCAGTCCCTATTGCCCAGTATTTTTTGATCAGTTTACAGATTGCAGTGAAACTGCAAATCCAACTAACCAAGGCTTACTTCAGCTGAATGAAATTAATTTAGATCCAGGTATTTTAAACTCTCGCGTCTTTCCTTCTCTATGTGCAAGTGTGTCCAATTCCATAAAAACAGCTCTGTGCATTTTTTGATGTGCAAGTGTGTCCAATACGTTTATACATAAAAACATTTGAAAGAAAACATGTTTTTCTCCTCTTATTGAAAAATATCTTTTTTTGTGAAAAAAAAATTGTGCCTTATTTCTATTTTAATTATTTTTAGTATGAAAATGTTATTGACAATGTAATCAAAATGGTTATAACAATTTATCAGGTTTCATTAAACAAAAAGCTATAGACATGTTGATAATGTTTTCCGTCAAAATTTCAAAAACAAATATTGAAAACATTTCACAAAAATGTTTTTAAAACTTTAAAATGTTCCATCTCAAACACTTTGAAATGAAAACAATTTTGAAATTTCCTTCTTCTCTCCCCATAGGTATCAGTTTTCAACCAGCTCTATTTGCTAACCAGGAATTTCTCAGGTATTTCCATGCTGCACACCTTGGTCACTAGGAACTTCACAATGACAACAGTACTAGAACACAGATCTCCAGTTCCTAGAGCACAGAATTCTACTTTAGCTAAAGGAGACTCTCCATTAGCTGTTAGTAATATAGGGCCTATGAGACACAGTGGAGCAGTTTTCATTCCATTCAGTAGAGGACAGTGTTACACATATACACTAGGCAGAGCATTACAACATCTTATCTAGAGGTGATCAGATGAAAATTGAAACTTTAACACACATTGTTATTTGTCTTTCTCATATTTTGGCTTTTCAGATAGGATAGTCTACAAAAGACTAAAATGACAATAGATTCTTTATTATGTCATTCACTATCCACAAATATGAATTTAATTTAAGAACATATTCCCCTCCTTCATTCTACAAACAGCTCTCTCCCTGATAGTAATATGTGTTCCACATGCATATCCTGGGGACAAAAATATCATTTGTGCCCTTTTCATTTTGATAGCCCTTTATTAAATTAGACCTAGAAGCCAGGGAACAACTTGTTTCATTTTGCAATATGCTGAACAATGGAGCATTTGATCTGACACAGATTTAGAATATACCTTTTAAATAGGCAGAAGATAAGAAATACTTGTTGATTTTAATCTCTCTTCTTGTAGCACTTTGGAACAGACATGCATTACTAAAGGTTTAGCTACTTAGATATATTTAGTCCCATTAAGAATCTAAGTGTCCACTGGATGTCACAATTTCGATATAAAATACAATAGAAAACATTTTTTTTTGGTAGCAAAAATAAACAATGATCCTCAATGACATTAGCACTGCAGAAAACATAGATACAATTCTTTGGAACTTTGTTAGTTGCAGTACGGCTTCTTCACTATTTTATGTATAACAAAAAAAATCCATAAAATGTATGTGACTGTATGAATTCTAATAATAAATTATTATGATTGTGTCCTATACTACAGTTCATCCCAACATCCCCCACCAGCCAAATGTTCTGTCAATTTTACAAATAGACATTCAAACATTCATTGTACTGAAACATAGCCACCTCTTGGGGGTAAATATGGCAGCTGTTTCACAGCTCACAGCCACACTACATGACAAATGAAAAAGAATAAAATATCTTATTGAAATGACAAGAAATTTCAAATAAACAAAATGGAATTACCTAGTTGGGATCTAGCCAGGAGCTCTGTTAATTTATCCTTTAAAAATGCATCTCACAGCAAGAGTCAAAATGACAGGAAACAATCTTGTTACCTGGTGTTATAAGTTCCATTAACAGAATTTCTGAAGATTCAGGCATCTTATATTTATGGAAATTAAAAACTAAGTTCACAAAATCTGCAAAAAGTGATGAGTGATCTTAACTTTAGTCCCACTGACATCACTGGGATTATCAATGGGATACTCAGAGTATTTTAAATTAAGCACGTGCATAAATTGTTACAGGACTGAGGTCTAAGGGATGTATTCTACTGTTAATTTTCATGCTGAAGTTCACTTCAGGGGACTTTCAGGAGCCAAATTTTCCCCTTAGGATTGCCATGCTGCTCTCTCCGGCTTCAATGAAGCCAGACTGTATGCATCCAAGGACAAAAATTTGGTTGTTACATTTTCATTATTGACATGTAGAAAAATACTCAAATTTCTATCATATAAAATATACTAGAACATATGTCACTCATCTTTCATATGTAGCGTCACAACGGGTATGCAGTCTGTTGGTCTGAGTAGCTGATCTACTTTTACCTCTATATTGCTCAGACTGAAAAATATTCAGTGCACAAGCCGAACATTGCTACTTGCATATCTGTCAGGAAAATTTATTTTACAGACAGTTTAAGACATGACGTGAAATGAATTGCTGGTAGGATTTCTCTGAAAGCAATCGTAGGTGTAGTAACTATATGGCATACACACCTACTAATAGCTGGTCTTATTTCTCACAAACCAATGAGAGCTCTGCTGCCAGCAGCAATGATTATGAACAGTTATTGTTTAAGAATGCATTGATTGTCCGCACAGCCTGTTCAGTGCACTACTTCAACACTGTGGTAAAGCATTTTCGCACCAACGTTTTCTAAGGCATCAGAATGAAAAAATATTTAAGATGGCAAGCATGGGAATGAGCTATAATTCCTTATACATGCTCAAAAGTGGCAATCAGTGGATTCCTAAACAGTGACAGCTCCCAAACATTGCTGTCTGTGTCAAAGATTTACCCATAATATCAAACTAATACTACAGAAGATTTGAAAATCTTAAAAAGAAAGCAAAAATATGGCACTTGCCTTACAGCATGAGTATTTTTCTTCTGATCTGAAGATTGTCTTTTACTGATCAACAGTTTCAAGAATATCCATTCCCTTTAATTTTACTCCTATTTAGGTGACCTGTATCCTGTCAACTGATACTGTGTATACACACACAAATCTATATATGTATGTTTTTATTTATTTATTTCTATAAAACAGGCTCGCACTCTGTCTCTCTCTCTCTCTCTCTCTCTCTAACACACATACACACACACACTTATTGTAGCACATATAGTGAAGGCATAAACAAGAAAAGTTCTATCCCACCCTCAGATATAAGTTGTAAGGGTACATATTTCTCAAGTATCCAAAAAGGTTATTCATGTTGCCTCAGCCCTTTTTCTCCATAGGTTTCAATCCAGCTGTTTAAAATGTTTGATTTTAAATAGCACCCATGGTTCCTGGAAGGAATCTATTTAATGTTTTGGTGCCATCAGTTTCTGTGTGACCATTGCTGGCACTAGATAATGATGCCTAGAAAAACCAGCTTCTGCTGGGAAAATATTTAAAAGTGTCATGCACCATTAATATATGGCAACAATTCTTTATTTGAGACAGGACATCCTGAGCTTAAAAGTTGCTTGTCTGTATCAATAAGGAAAAATTGATGAAGATGGAGCCATATGCCAGCTTCACTTACTGAGAAATAACTTCACAATCATTAGTCTGTACTAATGGATGGGCTGTGGAAGCTGATCAACGTTTCTTCCAAAACTTGAAAATTACCTATCAATTTTCATTAGCATGAACACGATGCTGTAAAATTGGGCTCATGACTCTGATGCTGATGGAAGAACACTGTTTATTGCTTCAACTGTAGCTGGCTAGCAAAAGGGAAAAGCCAAAAAGGAACACTGCTGTGCGTTGCCAGAAAGAACAGTAAATGTCCATAGCCAATAGTTTGACAACCTCTAGGGGAGTTGTTCTTCATCTTGACTATTCCTTACAGAGCCACATGCTCACTAAGCTTGCCTCCTTCACTAAATCCCAATTGCATGAGAGAACCTGAAAAAATATGGCCACTTGTTATAGTTCAGAAAAGCATCCAGATGTTTGGATGCCTATTCATACCAGTTCTGTATGACTAGTTAGAGTAGAGATCTAATGAGACCAGGAGATCTCGTAAGATTTCAGGTAAAATCTGAATTTGTAATTTTCTGGTTGTAAAAATCACAAAAATAACCCCTCTCTTGGTATTTTCATGGCTCTCATTTTGAGTAAAATCCCTAAAATTTCACCAATATGTGATTTAATCGTTAAAATGTAGTTACTGTAAGTAAGCAACAGCTAACACTTTCTTTATCTCTCATCCCATACGTTTCACAAGGAACAAGACATGCTTCCTTGCCTGAGCTTGTCAGATAGCTCACAAGAACTCCCAACACTCTGCAACCAAGCTCAGGGTTTTCCTCCATATGTTAGTCATTCTGTCATCTCATGCTTGTCTCAGAGGCTCTGCAGATCAGTCTTAATCTTCTCCGAAATGCAGCTGACCATTCTCAGTTACTTGCTGGCACAGACAAACTTTTCTTTGTTGCATTTGGCAAGGACCTTTACTTCCTGCTGGGGAATCTCAGCTTTTCCTTAAGTCACAGATTTGATTTCTTACTGATTGAGTCCCCAGTTTTATTTTTAATTCCCACAGAGCAGCACTAGTGTCTTGATTGTTAGCTTTTTCTCAAGTCTCATTTGAGCATCTTGTTGGGCTGTTCTTTGTCCTTTCTTAAAGCTTGCCAGAATCTGAAGATACAATTCTCTTCATAGCCTAAGCTACTTTTGCGTATCTATTTTATATTAGAATTTAGAACTGAGCTATGCCAAACACCTTGTGGCATGTTCTCATCTTATAGCCTTTGACATTCACAAGTTTATTGATACCCATTGGAATTATGAATATAACTAAAACAGGCGGAAATGACACACACATCAGCAGAAGTTGGAGTAACTTTGAACATTCTTTACTCTGCAACTGAAATTAGTTCCGTCTTCTCCATACTAAAAGAATAATATGCATCAATACCAGTTAGAAGAAGGCCTGGTTAGTTCTTGCATGAGAGACTCCTCAGTGAAATCCCAGGATGCTGCAGGAGCTGGCAACAGTAATTTAGCTGGTTCTCTTCTTTCTGCCTCTCAGATGAGAAATAAAAGACAGGACTTCACTGCTTCAGACCATTAAAAATCCTCTGGGACTAGCATAGAGGATGTCACCCCACTGCCTGAGACAAAGTCCACTTTGGATAATAACCACATTTTGCCTATCAAATTCAGCTTGAGGTGTGAATTGGAGACAATATTAATCTTTATTCATATGCAAAATAGTTATATAGTTTTGTTTTGTGCTCTGATTGTTCCATCTCAGAGGCAGTTGCATTTTAGTAGTAGGTGAAGTAATTTCTGTGTACAGTTTCTGAATATCACTGTAGTGTAGAAATACAGGCACTTTGTAATTGTAAGGTATTGTTATCAAGACATTGTGTACATACCTAGCCATATGAGAGCTCTTCCCATATCTCATTTAGATTCAGATAAACCAGATATTCTCCCTTTTAGTTAATAAGTGTATTTGGTGTTTCCGAATAAGCAGAAAAATTAATTTGTAAACATTTCCCCTGTCACTGCTGAGATGGTATCCACTAGAGGCTTTCTGCAAGAGGGAAATCTGCTTTTTTAAGGAGGGTATGTTTATCAACAGAAGTCAGGAATGGTCAGTATAAAATATCCCTATTTTGCCAAGTTGTATGGGAGCCTAAGAAGGTAATGGCCAATTTTTCAAAAGTTGGCTCCTGGTTTGTATCTGGGTGTGTCTCTGCTGCATGTATCATATAAGCGAGTGTAAAAGTACCCATTTGTGTGTACAATTCCTGGAACATACCTGCTTCTTCATACAATGACTGCCCACAGGTTTGAGGGGGCACAGTTTAAACAGTGGTTTTCTAATGTTTAGAACTTTATCTTGTTTTAATACTGTTTTTACTACTACAGAGAAAATACCCCTTCCCTCAAAAAGAAAAATAGTAAAAGAAAAGTATCTACAAAGATAAGAATGTTTCAAGATTTGCAATATTAATAAATAATAAAATGATAAATAATAATAAGTATTGTGTTAGTGCCTAGAAATCCTATTCAGAGATCAGAACCCTATTGTTCTAGCTGTTATGCAGACATGAAATAGAAACATAGTCCCTTCTCCAAAGAGTTTACAATCACAGTTTGTAACAAAAGACAACAGGTGGACAAAACAGACAGACTGGGATGGCTGGGAAGTGAAGGACAAGGTAAAAGTGAAATGTGAAACTTTTGCATAGTAAGCAATAGTCAGAGCTCACCACCTGTCTAGCCAATCTGCTAAATTCTTGCCACCTGCTTAGCAATTTCACCCTTTTCTAATTTATAACCAGTACTGCAGCAGTTTGAAAACTGGTTTATAATCTCTTGCAGTACATCCGAGCTGCATACCGTCATACCATATGCCACTTTATACTAAGGTAGTCACCAAAAACGCTAATGGCAACTATTTTCAAATGTTTCACAGTTTATTCAAGCTGAGAATTGCTTCATTCCTTATAAAAATTCAGACTCTGAGCTGAGAAAAGTCTTGTTTTCCTTAAAGATGCATCTTTTCAGGCATTTTAAATCTTACTTTTCGGGGTTATTTTTAACATTGTCATATTAATTTGCTTTTGCTTAAACAAATGAGGTTTTGATGTGTTAGTCTTACATTTACTGTTACGTTCAGAGTATTTTTGTGACAACAGGGAAAAGCATTTATAAATTAAGTTATTGATCTTATTAATAACAGACATGGGTTTTTATTGGCTGCAGAGGATCTAATACTATATTGAAATTCTGAGTGTCATTACTTCACCTGAATTCAATCTCTAGGCAGTAATTTATCCTAAATATTCCCTGATTAGTCAAGGATAAAAACCTTGCCTTACGGTAATAAATAACTACAGCATGGCTGTGAAAAGCCCCAATCAGATCTTCTTATTGATCAGTACTGGGCTGCTTTAATTTAATAATTTGTATGCTAATTTACCGAATTCATAGCGATTGGCATTTTCATTATGTAAATTCATCAACATTTTTCATCTCAGGAAAAAAATATTATAGTGAACATCCAACAATAAAGTTCTGTTCACTTAAAATGGCATGTGGTCTCATTAAAAAAATAGAGAAATGTAGCTAAATATATATAAAAATCATAGAATTATGTAATCACTGTATGGGTAACAGATTAGATTTGAATTGTAGGTTTAAGCAGTAAAATATAAGTAGGCTCACACCACAGGGGTACAGGAGTAATAAGTATGTATCAAAGATGCGTGTGTATTAGGTATTAAGATAAGGCTGTAAAGCAAGGCCTACAGGCTTTAGGTTTGTAAGATACGTAGCTTGGTCATAGAAGGCCTCAAGCCTGAAACAGATTGGCATGACTAGTTGACTGACAGATAAACCGGTACCAGTGAAGTGTAAGATTACAGAAAAAGATGTGTGAAGTGCTGATGTTCTGGAAACTATGCAGGAATAGACTGGAAAATGTGTCGCAACGTGCCAGTTAATACTGCAAGATGCCTGATAACAACACTATGTTAATATTCTGTAATAGCTTCAAGTTGTTATGGTAACTCATTGATGTAGATGTCAAAGATAATAAGGGGAACAAGAGGTAGTCTATGAGAAATGGAGCACCCTAAAATTCATGGGGAATGAAAGTGCAAATAAGGAAAAAGGGGTTGACATGCTCATGCATATGAGTGTAAGTATATTACTTGTAGTTACGGATCCTCATGTACTCCTAGAGTCTCCAAACCTAAGGATATTTCTAATGGTGGTTCTCACCCTGCTAATACTGATACTATATAACAGATCACTGTAGTTTAAGGTACCATTGAAAATACCAACCCATCAATATTATAAAGGCTACAGAAGACATGTAAAACACATCAAGGTCATACAGGTCCAGGTAATTAAAATGTAAAATCTTCCTAAATCCACATGTAGTGAGGTGCCTTTCTCCCACATCTGAAAAACTCTAGTGTATCCCAGAACGTACTATAATATTGAGCTTCTTTCCAATTTAGGAGGATTCAAAGTAGGAAGTCACACGCAGTTCAGGAAGTCTTCAGAAACTTTATAAGATGTTGCACAGCTTTATAGAAATTAATTTTGCCAACTGCATCTGCAACAATTTGCAAAAGACCTAAGAGGAAGAGAAGGTGCCACTGGTACAGAACACCGGTGAGGTCTGGTGTAATGCAATGCTGGAAATGAGAAGAACATATGTAGCCTCATATGTAGCCTTACAACTCAATATCAGGTTCTCAGACTATTAACACTAAGATACATCAATGAGCTTTGTGAAGAAGCTTGCCCCACACCTATTCATGCTATACTAGGGTCCCTCTCACTATGACAGTCACAAGACAATAGCAGTCTGGAAGGCATTATATGCAATATAAATTTTACAGGTAAGCCAAAGCTTTTTATCAGTATTGTAGATTGCATTGCATAGTAGTGAACTTTCTAATATATGAAACCATAAATCTTACTGTATGGGGTTCAGATGTAGGGTTGCAAAAATCTAATTTAATTTTTCACTCTCAGAAGTACTCAGACAAGCTTTATAACTCCAGGAGATGACTCTTTTTCAGAAATCTCTGGCAGATTTTTTCACTTTAACAACTAGAGATGGGCAGTTACTGAAATACTTTGCCCCATGGGAACCTACAGGAGCCACCACTTCCTCTGACAAAGAAACCAGTCTGGAGTATTATTTTCTGACACACTCTGTCTCAGCTTGCTTCAGATCACACATTTCTCTTCTACATAGAGTGTCAGAAAGTTGTGGAACGTGAAATTACCTACTTTGAGAAGGCTGCAAGAAGGAACATGGGAACTGCAGTCAAATGCAGCAATGGATTTTATGAATGGTTTGCTGGAAAACATTATTCAGGTTCACAAATCAGCTCTGCAATATCGCTAATTCTAGTCTCCACAGATGGGCGATTTACTCACCACCATTTCATGTGGTCTCATTTGTCTAAAATCAACCACTTAAACATGTTGCAGCTGACTCGAATGCTGCTCTTTTGCTTCAGATAACTGTTTTTCTTTTCCATTGCCATGGTCATGTGGAGAGTACGGTGCAGTTAGGGAGAGGGGGTAACTCATGGGATCCCCTTATACTCCAAAATAAGTACTGTTGTAACTGTTCTCTTGGACTAACCTTTGTCATATTTGCTAACCAAGCAATTTATTTTCATGTGGTTTTTTTCAGCTAAAGAAGTAAGGAATTGATTTACCTCCTAAACTATGATCAAATACTCCATCAGCCTCTTTAGATGACTATCTTCCACTTCCCTCAATTAACATTTGAGCGAGGTAGATTGAAAATAGCCCTCATATTTCTTGCGTCAGTTTAAATAAATAATGACTGTTAGCTTCTAGAGTTGGACCACCTGATGACAATGGTGAAAGAAACTTTTCCGTTAGGTTTCTTAATAGCTACGGCACTGCAGCTGCCTCATTGTGACACTTAAAGGTAGACCCTCACTACAATGGTTGGGTTCTCTCAACACTGTACTTAATCCATCTCCTCGAGAGTGGTAGCAAGGTTGAGAGAAGAATTCTTCCACTGTTTACATCAGGGGTTAGGTCATCTTAACTATGTTGCTCAGCGGTGTGGGTTTTTCATACCCCTGAGCAATAAAGTTAGGTTGACAAAAGTTTTTAGTGGAGACCTGGCCTATGTATTTTATGGTTTTATACTGCTGTCCTCCCATCACAACAGTATCTGAGTGCCCTCCATGTACAATCAATAGCAATAGCAAAGTCCCTAATGGACTCCATGTAGTCTCTGCCACTTCTCCCATTTTAGGGTCAAAATCTATTTGGGGTAGTGGTTTCTTTGGGGTTGGTTGGTATGGGGTGCATATGTGTTCATCTTTCTGTTTTGCCAGTGTTCCTGGCCACAGATAATTCTCAGCAGACACTTCCACAATCTGATATTTTAATAAGTATTTGCTTCTTCCAATCTTTTCTTCTTTCCCACACAATGTCTTAATCATTAATCTATTGTCAGCCAGTTCTTTCATTCTTGTTATAAGTGACAATATCTTTTCCTAATTTGTTAATTTGGGAAGAAGGGGAAAGCAGATGCATAGGTGAATCGCTGAGGGTTTTTTTTTCTGCAAATGATATGACTAGTCCTTCTGAGGTTTGCAGCCTGCCTTGACACTAAGCTTTGACTGAAAATATACAAATAAGAACTGAGTGAGTAGATTAGTGAATCAAGGCATAGTAGAGAACTTGGTAGCAGCTAATTAAAATACCCATTTAATTATAACCTATACAGAACAGTCTGCTAAAAGTGAGTCACAGTAAAGCACATACTTTTGATGGTGATATAGCATAAAATCAGAAAAAAATATGCTTTTCTCTCTTTTGGACACAAAATATTCAGAAATCAAAACAAAATGGTGAAACCATTTATTTAGCTGCTTCTATTTTTAGTGGGTGTGACTTCTACACTTTAAATTCCATGGATTGGCCATAGCGTAAAGTCCATACAGAAATATGTAATGTCTTGTCATAGATTACTAATATCCGAGTGCAGTCTTAGTCCTCATCACTCAGTCCTCAGAGTTTCATTTTTTATTCTCAACATTCCTTTTACCTTGAAAATGAAAATGCTTCTGTTGAAGAGGAGCAGCCTTTGTGGAGACATCGTTGTGCCACCCATTGCCACAACACATCTGCAAATCATGAAAGACTCTTGGCAGAGCAGAGCAAAATAGAGCCAATGTAACTGTTATTAAAGCCTTATTCCCTCCTGATACTGCAGGGAAGATGACAGCACATAATGTTGCCAATCATGACTTGGGTCTGCAGCAAAGCACTCTCAGAGCAACTTTCAAGTATGAATCAGATTCTGCATGCAGGGAATATACAGCAGCTTCTGACCCTGGTATTACAAAAGAGGTTTTCTGATTCCCAGAACAAGGATTATGCATACAGCAAGGGTTATTACCATTAGAGGTTGTGATACAGTCAACCTTCTGGCTGTAGGTGAAATAATTAATGGTTACTGCATCAAAGTTACAGCTCACTCTGTGCGTTAGCATTACTCCAATGCTAACCTCATCACGTTAATCCTTGCCCATGACAACTTAAAAGGCTCTGTTTGTGTTCTGCTACTAAATGACATTGATAATAGATAAGCAACTGTGCTTTTCATACAAACCTTTGAATCCCAAGATTCAGGGGGCTTGATTCTTTTTTCCCCTCCAGCATTGCTTGCAGTCACTGGTGTAGTTACATTGACTTTAATGCAGTTACTCCTGACTCATGTTAGTGAAGGTGAGAGGACAATCAGGCTTAGCATATTGGATCCACATCAGGGGGGTCTCGCCTGGGTTTCTGCCTAGTTATTTGGAATGAGGAAACTTTTTCTTTAAAAAAATATATATATTTTGCAGAACCTGCATCCCCACCCACACTGCTAGCTGTGATGTGAGTAGATGTCTCAGGAGCTTGAGGAGATGCTTGCACCTATATGCCACTATGTAACCCATGTCACCAAAAAGAAATATAAAGGGGTGTGTTTGGGGGAAGTGTCACAAAAAGGCTGCATCTGGGAATAGGCACCAAACGTAGACAGAGTCTGTATCTGTGTGATGGGATAGGCAGCATAGAAGATGAGAAAACTGGGGTAGCAAGTTGGCTGGAGTGCCTCGGAAGAGGCAGGGAAGAAGGAGAAGGATATCGGGGTGGGCAGGATGAAAAAAATAACTAAGAAGGTGAGTGCCTCTCATTACCTTGGACACTCTGCTGCTGTGCTGAGAGTTTGTCATGTCCATTTATAATGGGAATTTGCAAGCTCTCTGGGGCAGGGAATAGGTCTTACTGTCTGTGGTCATAGCACCTAACATATTATAGGTCCTAGCACATTATTAATACATCAATTATTATTCATGCCAGCAGATTGGGAGAGAGTATTTTCAATCTGGCAAAATTTCAATCTGGCAGTATTAAACTAATAGATGTGTTGGGTTTCTTTATGAGCTGGTTGCTTTTGTATCTGGGCTCCAAAGCAGTATCTCTTGGAGAAAACACAACTCTATCTGTCTTTCTGTCTACTGTGTTAGGACTTTACATTGTTTGCATCATTCAGTACCTACACCAGCAATTCCAAAATGTGACTTTTTTATTTATTTATTTATTTTTTTAAATTCACATTAAGATAAAAATTTCAGATGAACCCAGATAAAAAAAATCCTGTATCCAAAGACCTCTGAACTTTGGGGAAATCTGGATCTGGATCCAGGCCTACACCTAATTAAGCCAATGAAGGGAGGGTGAAGGCTTTGTGTAAATTAGTTTTTTTTCCCTGTTTGGCTAGTCTCCTGACTTTTAAATAAATGTTTTCCTCTTGTTGGCTCTTCCTCTGATTCTACATGCCTTCCAATGGTCACATGGGATTTTTGTTAAAGTTCACCCTGCTCTGATGAAATGGGATGGACCCCTGTGATCTACACTCAGTTGTCTGTCCTTGGCTGGTAAAACAGTCTCTAATTGTTTCTTTTTAACATCTTGATTGGTTTTCCCTCCAGAGAGAATCCAGCTGAGAGCAATATTCCCCTGACCAACAAGATACATTTTAATATTTCTTTAAGAGCATTGAGACAAATTTTGATCTCGGTTACACCAGTGTAAATTCAGACTTACTCCATTGACTTAAATGACTGTTTTAGGTTTTCCTTGAATGGTTGGTGCATACCACTGAGGCAGGAAATTATGTCATCAGAGCAGAGCTTTGTGTTTTGTAGTTTACTGGCAGGATGTGAGGGAGTAAGTGTCCACAAAAAGTTGAGGACCTACTATTACTGTTAGCTAAAGGCTATTTTTACTACCCTTACTCCTGCTGTGGAGCACTTTTTCATCTGAGAAGTGCCACTGAAATCATATGATATAATTTGAAGTCAATGGGAAAAGTCACGGAAATAAGAGCTACACAATTTAAAGATCGCAGAATCCATCCCTATGGTAGTTCGTTTGGCTTACATGATGGAGGACATGTTTCTGAAGCTTGAGGACCAAGTTTCTAGTCCCAGCTCTCCCTCTCTGTGCGTGATTTATGTACCAATTATGGATGTTGGTCTGCAGTGCATGGAACTGTTAGGGAGGTATGACACATGAGCTGTGCCAAGGGAGGTCAGTAACTGAGATTCATAAAGCCAATGCTGTGGAAATGTAGGCTGAGGAATCACAATTAGGTTCCTCTTGTGCTGTGCCATGGAAGACTATGAAATTTTGTGAGAGCTGTACTCACAAGATTGGAATTTAAACTGGGTTCATTCACTGTCATGCTGAACAATGCTTAATCATTCAGTTCATATAGTTTAAAGACTGACAGCTGTTCCAGTACTGATGAAAGTGTATGTGCAATATTAAGCTGTTCTCAAGTGAGTACTTCTAATAAGGAGAAAAATTCACTGCACTAGGAAAAGACCAAATTAATGAGGTTTAAGAGTTTTGATTGCCAGACTTTGCTCACTGCTGAAATTCAAGGCCTTACACAACATTAAAGGACACAGAAAATCCACTGATTTAGCCTTTTGTCTGAACAAATTGGGTAATTATTGTACCTGAGATGTCAATTACACACTAATGTGGAATTTTCTGTATTTGGATCCAGACTATCTTCCTCAAAAACTGTAAAAGCTGGAAGGGAGATCCTCTTCCTAATAAAGACTTCATCTTGCAAGGTAAGCTCAGTGGGAGTTGGGGCCCTTAGCACCTTGCAGGCTTGAGCCCCAAACTTGTGCTTAACCACGGATTTTTGGAAGGATGCATTTAATTGTATGAACAAGAGATACAAAAACATAAAGCAGAGTCCAAAAGACATGTCAATTTCCCTGGCTGTTTTACAGTACCTAAATCTATTTTTCCAAAAATTGGTACCTTTCATCTTATTGATCTATAGAAACCAATAGACAACTGCAAAGTGACTATTTTTACAGGTGGGTGATGTCCCTAGTTTGATATATACCTGCTTGTGTCATCTCTTATCCTTGTGATCTCATATCACTGCTATTAATTAAAATTTAGGAAGACTTGTCATACTGTCATGAGAAAGTCTGCTGATTCCAGCTGTTGTATTTGCTAAATTAATAAGTATGGTGTTTACTGATCATAGGTGTCTTCTACAGCAGAGCTTGCATTCTACTGATCAGCTATGGCTCTGCAAGATGCCAACAGAAATATATAGGATGACACTAAAATGCTAGGTAATTCATTTAATTGCTCAATATCTGATTTATTATAGGTTATTCTGTGTTTTTATTTAAGCCCTGACAAATACCAACAGGGGACATTATATCAGAGGAAAAATAGGGGTGGAATTTAAAAAAAAAAATTGTTCAGGGATCACCTAACTCTGCTCTCATTGATGTCAATGAGAGTTTTACTAGGCCAACATTGAACATTTTGAAAATCCCACTCTAGAAGTCCAAGATTAATTTTTAAAAAAAGTTAATGTTCTTCTTGAAAATGTATATTATTATTATTATTTTTATCAGCTACTAATATCTACTAGAATTCTTTGAGGGGGTCAACAAGAATGTGGACATGGGTGATCCAGTGGATATAGTGTATTTAGACTTTCAGACAGCCTTTGACAAGATTGCTCACCATAAGTTCTTAAGCAAAGTAAGCTGTCGTGGGATAAGAGGGAAGGTCCTCTCCTGGATCAGTAACTGGTTAAAAGATAGTTTTCAGAATGGAGAGCGGTAAATAGTGATGTCCCACAGGCATCTGTACTGGAACTGGGGATGGATCACTTGATGATTGCCTCTTCTGCTCATTCCTTCTGAAGCACCTGGTATTGGCCACTGTTGGACCTGAGCTAGATGGACCATTGGTCGGAACCATTATGGCTGTTCTCATGTTTGTTTTTGGAGTTTGGTAAAATCACTCTCTCTCTCTCTTCTTCCATCTAACTGCCGCCCCCCACCAATATGTTTCCAGTTTTACACTGGGGTTGATCATGTGCGGAAAGTCCCGTGGAATATTTTTTCCAGTTCCCTCACTAGCTGTGCCTACACCATGTGTTCTACAAAAGCTAATTTGGCTCGTTTACAGCAGTTGCACTATCCTGTGGCTGCATGGCGTATGTAAACTTTCTGGCACTCAGAAGGCACTTGGAGCATGTAGTCTGCCCATCCACAAGTCAGATTTAATAATGCTTTCATAGTCACAACTGGGAGAAAGGAAGCTGGCTGTGCACCAGGAAGAAGGTGTGTCTAACCCTGTTGCTGCTGCCAGACTTTATTATTTGACTATATATTTCCTGGATTATAATCATCCTTCCTGACTCTCCTGTGACTATGTGCAATGTATAGAAATAATACTCAGTAATACTTTGTGTGCACGGTGGGATACTCATGATGAACAGCTTGGTTTACCTGCTGCTGTGATTAAAAATGCTATTCTATATTGTGCATATAATTCTTTATCCAAACCTGTGCTTTGTTTTGTTTTTATTTTGTGTGGTGATAATTGTATCAACATTGATTCTGACCTTAATGTCCTGATTAACAGCCTAAACACCCTTCTGCATAGCCCACGGTCCTCTTGTTTTAATGCAAAGCTGGGGAAAAAATGTTGGCATTTGATTTGCTGAAATTCTTAGGGGTTGAGTTTGGGATCTGCCCAGGTGAGAAAATTCACCTCACAGGTGACTGGGGTGACAGATATTACAACCCCATGCCAGATCTTTGGGGACCATTGTATTAAATTTATGAATGATTTATATATGACTGTATTCTACTGCATATGGGAGGGAGGGTTACCAGCGCTCCTCCAGGAACCCAAAACCATGAGTGGTGATTAAGGCAAGTAGCTGAAATCATAAACAACCCCAGAGAGGTACCAGACCCTGTGGTGGTTTGCATACACTGGGAGAAGCTGGGTTTTCCAGAGGCCACGAGACAAAGAAACGGATTTTGGAATAAATGGAGGAGTTTAAACAGACTGACAGGACCTTGTTGATTCAACAAACTGACAGGACCTTGGTTCCTAGGCAAACACCAAGCTTTGCTGAAGCATTGGAAAGAGACCTGTATTGGAGTTGCAGGTGGCCTCTGGTAAGTGTTTAGTTAGTGTTTAGGAAGTTTTATTTTCTTTTTATGTTTTCTCTGTAATGCTTTCCAACCCCCCCACCCATGAATAAAAATGCTTGCTGAGAAAAGGTTATGTGGTAACTTGTAACTGCTGACAATGCATTATTCATAGCCCTCAGAGAGAAAGCAACAGACAGGAGCTGGCCATTAGGCATTCAGGTTTTCTGGGGATTTAACAGTGTATGTCAGGAAGCTGTTCAGCCTTAAAACCTCTGGTCAGAAGAGAGTGAGACAAAAGGTCCATGCCTAGTGATGGGGGATGGTTGAAGGACTGCCTGGAGTGGACTATGGATGGGGAAAACAGGTGCTATTACCTTGAAACTATGACAAATGGTTGCAGTACATGTGAATGCCTGTCATGAGGTTCACTCATCTCTGGTGGTGCCTCCTGCTGGCTGGCTGTCTTGGAGATTAGCTCTGGCTAGGCATTGTGCTCTCCCCTGGTGATGTCTTTCCCATCATCATCTTACCCTGCAGACCCTTCCCACTCCAGGAACTGCAGCCTCCTCTTTATGACTCAGCTCTCCTGCCCAGTCACCATACATGTTCCCCTTTTTGGGGTATCAGTCTTTCCAGGTCAAATCATCCCAGGCAATCCACAGTCCTCTGCCTGGTCTGTGGCAGGTCCCCAGTGGCTGGTAGGGGAACCCTGGCCCTCCCTCTACTCCGGGTTCCAGCTCAGGGGCCCTCTGAGTTAGCAGCCAAGGCCTGCACTGCTATTCCTTGCTGCTATTCCCCTAAACCTTCTTCTACCTTTCTGGCTTTCCCCCCTCAGGATTGCCAGCCTCCCAGCTCCCTCCTCTGAGGGAGTAAACATGAACTGCCCTCTATAATCCTTAATATGCCTCTGACCTCCAAGGGAGTGACTGCAGCCTGTCTTCCTACAACCACCTTCTGGGCTTTATACAAGCCCCTTCTGTTCCTGCCCAGCTGAGGCTCATTTAATCAACTCCTGCTCCCTGGCTCCTCCTCCAGGTGCAGCATGGGGAGTTAATTGGCCTACTTATCCACCTTAATCCCTCTAGGCCTTGTGAGGGGTGGACACTCCATCACCGTGCCCATTGGGTCAGTGGATCAGGGTAAGAAGAGGAAATGTAAGCATATAATATGAGAAAAAGAGAAAAGGGAAAACAAGACATACATACAAGTAAATGAAATAAATGTCACATTCCATAGCAAACATAGTTTTGGATAATTATGAAGTTGTGTGTTCTCAACAAAAACTAATCTTTCTGCAGTCTTTTGACTGATCGGGCTTTTTATGGGGCCAAGTTGTTTTCTAATATTTTAGTATACTATTAATTTTATGAAATGATATTAATGCACCACAAGTAAACATGTTCACATTTACTGAGATTTCTGTTTTCTGAACAGACACTGAGAACAGAGTTCCGTTCGCATGTTTCAGGGGAAGACGACTGGCTAGCTAATCCTTCTTTCCTCTGAACTACTTTTCTCTTTCTGCTAAAACCAGAAAGAACTACCTCAGTACAGAACTCCTTTCTTTTGTCTCTATTTGTAGTCTGATAGCACCCACAATAAGATAGGACTAATACTGAGCAAGAAATAAGTACTGCATACGTAAAGAAGTGGAATACCCACCAGTCTGTTCCTTCACATAGTCTTGTGGCCTAGACCTCCCAGGGAGGTCACAAACACATTTCAGGGGGACACAAGCAATGTCCCTCTCCTTACAGCTATATGGAAGGAGGTTCTCAAACTGTTTTCTGTTGTAACATGAGGTTATGGAAAAGGTTGAGAACCACTGATCTAGGCAGATCATCATGTGTGAACAACCAGAGAGAAGGTCCATATTGTACTGAGTAATTAGGCTTTCTTAGAAAGTGATGTGGATTGTACAAATGCAATGGAATACTGATGTACTAGGTGAAAAGATTGAAAAGCAACAAGGAGTTGTCCTCAGAGGCAGAACTCTCATTGATTTACCTGGATGCTGAGCCCTCATGAAGAAGGAAGTATACAGGGAAATCTATACAGCAGAGAGAAAAGATTAAGCAGCAAAGTAAACAGGTGGTGGGCTTGGACGAATTTATATCAAGCATTAAACTGTAAAGTAAGAAAGAGACAAACACCAGAAACGAGGAAAAAATTAAAAGTTCCATTATTAAGTAGGCTGAACAGATTAATTTTAAGACAGCTGTACATTAATGTAAGATGCCAAGCAACTGCTATAGGGAAATTAGACATAGATTGAAAAAGTGGCTATTTATTGATATTAAAGGCAAAATCAAAATGAGTATCATGGAAGTGAAAACAGTGTAAGTAATCTGAAGAATTCACTATTACAAGATATTATTGAGACAAAGAATTTAGTAGGATTCAAAAAAGGATTAGACATCTATAGTAAGATCTTCTGCAATATCTTTTAAAAGAAAAAACATTAATAAACCATCAGTTTTCAGGTTAGAAGCAAACCTCCCACTGCCTAGGGTCAAGAAGAAAAATTCCTTGCAGGCATATTATATATAATCATCCATTGTGGGCTTTATATTTCCCTCTAGTATTCTGGATACTGGACTAAATTGATCAGTGGCTTGGTTGGGCATAACAATTCCTATGTTCCACGTCTTCAATAGACAAAAAGAGATCAAGTAACAAGAGGGTAAAAGCTGACAACTAGCAAAGGACATAAAAGGCAATAAGAAAAGGAGCACAAGAAAATCTAGTGGAGTCCTGCAGGGATCTGACCTGGGTTTGGCATTGTTCAATATTTTTATTAATGATTCAGATAATGAACTGGAGAGTATGCTTATAAAATTTGCAGATGACACTAAACTATAAGGAATTGCTAGCACTTTGGAGGACAGGATTAAAATTCAGTAACACTATAGAAAAGGATCTATAGAAAAGGATCTATAGATCTATAGAAAAGGATAGAAAAGGATCTATAGAAAAGGATCTATAGAAAAGGATCATGGAGTTATAATAGATCACAAATTAAATATGAGCTAGCAATTGGATGTAGTCATGAAAAAGGCTAATATCATTCTGGACTATACTAACAAAAATGTCATATGTAAGACATGGGAGAGTAATAGTCCCACTCTGTTGGGCTCTGGTGAGGCATCAGTTGGAGCATCATGTCCAGTTTTGGGTGCCGCACTTTAAGAAAGACGTGGACAAGATTGGAGAGTCCAGTGGAGAACAACAAAACATTTAGAAAACCTGACCTGTGAGGAAATGTTTAAAATAAAAACCTGGACCTGTTTAGTTTTGAGAAAGGAAGACCGAGCGGGGAGGCCTGATAACAATCTTCAAATACCAGGCTGTTATAAAGAAGACAGTGACCAATTGTTCTCCATGTCCAGTGAAGGTAGGACAAGAAGTAATGGGCTTAATATGCAACAAGGCAGATTTAGGTTAGATATTAGAAAGATTTTCCTAAGTATAAGGACAGTTAAGCACTAGAATAGGCTTCCAAGGGAAGTTGGGGAATCCTCCTCATTGGAGGTTTTTAGAACAAGTTTGACAAACACCTGTCAGGGATGGTCTAGGTATACTTGATCCTCAGTGAAGGTGCCTGTACTACATGACCTCTTGAGGTCCCTTCCAGCCCTGCATTTCTATGATTCTATAATAAAAAAAGAAAAGAAAAGATTAGAAACAACTGAGTGAAACAAGACATGAAATTATGTGAAACTGTAGGGCCAGATCGTCAGCTGGAATAAATCATTGAAGCTATATCTACTTCAGCATCCAATGTCTTGTAACTCCCGTAGTGCCTAACTGGTGAATTTACACTAGCTGAAGATCTGGCTATTTATAAAATTGTCAAGGATAAGGAGGAGGACACCTGTACAAAGCCAACAAAGCAAGTCATCATGACAAGGGAGTCTGTTTTTATATTCATAGCAGTTCCTTTTTTAAATTGCGTTTCTACTGCAGCAGAAAGTCTTTTGGGGTGAGCATTGGTATTTTACATTCATAAGAGTCTCAAAAGGAAAATTGTATTGCTACTTCTTCTCCATCTCTCATTTTTACAGAGAATTTTAGATATGTAAATAAGACAATACAGATTATGTTCCATTACAGACTACATTCACTCATCATGACTATAAATATATATAATAAAACAGACTAATAAAGCATCATTTAATCACTTCTCAATTATTGATCGCTTTCACAGCTTACAGCTTCAAAAGGGGGTGGGAAGATATATTAAGTAGCCAAAGATTCTGTTCATCATTCCAGAGCATATGCTGTCATTATGCAACAAGATAAAAAATTAGTTAGCCACATGTCTGTACAGCTTTCCTTCTGTGAATAAAGTTGGAAAACAAATGACTTGTATGAAGAAACACACAAAAAAACCAACCTCCTTTTGGATCACTGCCATTATGCACTGCCAAATTTAAACAAGTGACAGACCCCAACTTTACACAGTTGCTGCAAAAATTCCACCACACCAGAATGTGGATCTATTTTTGATTCAATTCCTCAGAAAATGCAAGTCTCTCTGGAAATTTGAAAGTTTCCTTTTCAATGGGGGGTATTCTATATGCTGCATTGCCTATGCCCAAATCTGCTCTTGCAAATGAAAATGAAGCTTTTAAACATTAAAATAGCCAAAAGTACTAGCTACATCTGAGAAGTGAGCCCAAAAACTGCAGAACAAAAAAACATCAAGGCATTTTTTTTTTTTTTTTTTTTTTTTTTACTGAAAAACTATTTTGATGAAGTTTCCCAATCAGTGCTACTGCTAACCACTTGAAAATCTGGTCCCAAATGTCTTTTGAAAATGAAAATAAATGGTGGCAAATGATAAAGCAAACCATTAACTTGTCTCTGAAAATAAACCTGTAACAAATGAATCTGCTTAACTTTCTTACTGATCTAGTCTCAAGCAGTTTTGCATAAAGATGAAGTAACCCCACTTCTTACTCCATTTACACCCTCTGAGGACCAAAACTGCTGGCCCTGTCTTCCCCTCACCCCACTGAGACAGTGTTTGTGGCTTCCAATTTTTGTTCCATTAGTTTAGCAGCATGAGAGTAGAGGAAGATTAAAGTAAAATGACAGAAAAGCCATCTTTTTACTTAGAACTTATTCAGTTTCCCATCTAATTAATTTCTTGTCAGTTCTCCATTATAATCACATTTCTCACATTTTGAGAAGTCAATAAGCCAATGTTTAGCCTTTACCAAATTGGGGGGAAGGGAAAGGTCTGATGCTCACTGTTGTATAGAATAAATGGGAAAGTGATGGAAAGCTCATACACTGCCTGATATAGTGCTGTGTCCGTGACTTCCATGCTGTGTAAGCATACATTTCAGATTCCAGGCATTAAATCTGTCCAGTTTTCTGTGATGCATCAGAAACCTGCAGATGATCATGTGTTTTGGCAGCCAACCTGCCTGTCTTTTTGTTAATACAGCCTACAGACTGCAGCATTCTCAATAAAGAAGCAAAAAAACATTGCTTGCAGACCTGTCTTTCCAGTAACAGGAAGGTGATTTCAACTAAACTGTGCAGCAGAAAAGAAAAAGAATAGCTGTCCTAAATAACTGAGATATTAACATACAACAAACATGACCCTCAATAGAGACATTTAGAAGAACTAACTGCTCTAACTACAGGATATAAATTGAATGAAACTTGTTGGATTCAGTTTTAGAACATTTTATTTGCTGCTATAAATATCAAGCAAAGCCTGCCAGTTTCTTTCGTCCAATGCAAATTCCATTTCCTCCCATGAAGTGGGTCAGAATTTGCCTGCATTACAGAATCTTCCCATCATATACATTGGTTAACAAGGGGTCATGCCTGTAACAGCCCCAGTAAGAAAACTGGAACTGCAAAATTTATCATTTTCCCTTTCTTTTGGTGTAATTTTTCTTCCCATTCATTCTGTTGTGTAAATACAATGATGTGGCTTCCCTTATAGTCTCTTTCTGTGTCTATTGCTGACAGGAAGACATGAAGATCCAGAAATTTCCTGTTTTGCATCTTCATCTCCTGTAAGTACTCTATGCAACAGTTCCCAGTTCCCCTCCACTTCCCACTGGCTGGTTCATTAATTACCTTCACTGAGGAATTAACTTAAGTACCTTGCTTGTCCAGTATAAAGTGCTTGGTTCTTCAGTCACACATTTCTATAGCAGTCAGGCTATCTCAATCTAATTCTCAGTGGGCATCGGAGCACACAATAAACTTGCTGCACAAATGAGCCTAAGGGATCATCTTTTGTCAGGAGAGATCCAGAACTCGACTAGAAATGATATACCAGTCAGTAGTAAAGTGAAATAGAACTCTGAAGTAACTCAAGTCATCTATGCTGTTTTTTGCTTTAGCTGGGGTTATCAGACATTTATTCGCTATCAGGAGCTCTCAAATTTACCAAATTCACTCAAAACTTAAAGAAATGATCATTTAGAAAATAACTGTTTTTTCATTCAAATGACTCCCTTACAATAAATCAAATCAATTGTGTTGACAAAACAAACAAAGATATTTGCTGCAGGGCAAAATTTTCATAAGCAACTATGACAATCAGGGTCCAGATGGAGGCGAAGGAGAGAGAGGGGAGAAAAGAAGCCCAAAAAAATAAGCAGTTAAAAATCTACAGGATTGTATACAATGTTATTGTACCATAAAATGTATTAAATAAGGTATTTTAGGAAAGCTTACAATGTTCTAAACTTGATAATCATTATGAGATATGTATACAGACTATGATTATAGATTTATGTATTTGTATATAGAGAGAACTGTGCTGATAAACTTTGGCTCCACCTCACAGCAGGGAGATAAGTCATCAAAAGGAGAGGCACCTCCAAAGCCAGGTGCTTTCACAAAACCTGACTCAACTAATGATCCCTTGTACAACCCAGGAAAAGACAAATGATAGGCCATTAGAATTAATGGAAAGACACTGAGACAACTGGGAATTCCCTCCATTCTGAATTAACCACAAGTCACCATGCCAGGAGAGGGAGGTGCTTTTGAAAGTTTTGCCATTGGTCAATTTTCTATTTTCCATGGAAATGTGCAATAGAAACACTTTCCTTTATGTCTAGGCTACCGGTACCATAAACCGGAGCCATTTGAAGTAAGTTTCACCATTTAACGCCTTTTGTGAGTCTGTGGTATTCTTTAAACTGAAAACTGTACAGGGCAGAGATTGTCCCTTACTTATGTTTAGGCAGTGCCCAGCACAATGGGCCCTCAAGGCACTATCATAATACATAACTATCATTTCTAAGAAAATATACTTCTGGCAGTTCTTCTTTTAGTAAAGGTGCCTTTAGATAACACTCGATAGCTGCAATAGTGTCCTTAGCTCCCTTTATAGGATATACATGTATTTGAGGTTTTATGCAGTTTTTCATGCTTTTCCTCTCCTCTCTCTTCTTTTATAGTCACCTACAGTACTAGCCCAGGAGTGGGGAATGACACAACTGAATCCTCCACCGCAGATCTGCAATGCCCAGTAGGACAGAGTTGATCAAAAAGCACCCTTTTGAAGTACCTCTCCTTGAAAGGATAACTGTACCCTATTGCCTGCACTAGGATCTAAAACTCTCACTGCCTGCCCAGTAACCCACAGTACTGAACCTCAGCCACATGCTTCACACATTCAAATACATTTTAAAAACCTTTCATACAAAGAGGCTGAACTCAACTCCCCGGCACCGGGAGTCCCTCAGTTAATAGGGTGTTCAAAACACCTTGTGCTTTTTTTAAAAATGTTTGTTCTAAACGATTGTTAGAGCATATTTACCATATTAAAATCCTATGATATCCATTTTACAGCGTGTTCATGACCATCTCAAAGAAAGCATCATTGTCGAATAAACAGATTTTCTTCTGCTAATGTAACCCACAGGCAAGTGCATTTTACAGATCCCCTTCTGTGCCCAGTTCACAGAGGATACAAGTTTGCTACAATAAACATTAGAGAGGATTGATTCTTTAGCTCAACCTATAGCAGTTCATGATTTTAGCTCTGGAGATCCTCAGTTCAATTCCTGGTGTAACGGCCACGATGGAAACCATCAAACTATTTCTTACTGAACACAGTTGACATTCCTCAACTCTTCTCCTCTTTTCCAGTCTCTCAGGACATTTATATGGGAGACAGGCTACAATTAAGCAATCTGATTTAAAAGAAGAACACTAAGCCCTTGTGAGTTAAATAGTTTCAAACCAGGAAAGGGTTAACCCACAGCAATGAAATTTAATGTCAGTAAAAAATGGAGAGAGACAAATAAGTGTCTTCTAGGGAATAGGCCTTAATATGAATCTGGAAGTCAAAAGAAAAAATGAGATATCACAACCTCTTTATTATGGCTCCTTATGATCTATACAGAGCAAAGTAAATAATTTGTAATGAATAATTTATTTGGTGATTTGTTTATTTTTTCTGCTTACACATTCTCCACAAATGCTAAGTTAGCAGATTTATTGGTTATTCAGTATTAGTCACTAAATTATACACATGGAGCTAACAGGGAAAGAAAAAGCCATCCCTACTCAGACTGAATTTTCCACCCCACCATCCCTGACTCATTTTGGCTTCACCACACATACTGAATCTTGAGGAATCCTGGAAAGGTATTCCAGTCAACATGTGAAGTGGATCCATATCCCTCCTGGCAGTGCAGGACAACTATGCCCACTACCAATAGAAAGAGCCACCTTCAGAGATGTACACATATCAAACATCTTTGAAAATTCTTTAGCTTGCCCAGTCCTCAAGAAGCCAACACTCAATCCTGAAAATCTTTCCAAATATGGTTCTTTCTCCAACCTCTCATTCCTGGGAAACATAAATTATAAAGCTGAAACCACTAAGCTCCAACAACATGTGACATCAGCCAACATCCTTGATGACTCACAATCAGGGTTCAGACCAGGGGCACAACACAGAGATGACTCTAGGGTCATGAAAAGTTGACATCAAGGACACAGGTAAGATCTTCCTGCTCACACTGCTGGATCTCTCTGCAGCATTGAATGTGACTGTCAACCTTATTCCTGGCGTAGGCTGCTATAAGAACAACAGGCCTGTGCTCAAGTCCCTGCACTGTCTCCCAGTCAGCTTCTAATGCCAATTTAAGGTCTTTGTCCTAATTTTCAAAGCAATTAATAGATTGAGCCCTATTTACATCAAACACTATATTTTGATTTATGAACCACAGACAGTTGCATTCCTATGGGACAAGGGAGATTACAAAGCCCAGGAGATGCATGTGGGAGTTGGGAACAAAGCATTCTTGGGTCCATGGATATAGAAGCTTTAGAAGTATTTTCCAGAACAGATGAGGAAAACCTAAAGTTTGACCATCTGTAGGAAACATTGCAAAACCTTCCTCTTTGACAAAACCATTTCACCATAAATGATGCTCAATAGAAATGTCTCCTTCTATTCCCCTATCTATACCTATATCTATACTCCCTCCCTGCAAAATACCAAACCTGCTTCCAAAACTAAACCCCACTCCCAAGAAGAGTTTTGATACTCAAAAAGGAAGTGCCAGATACTCCATGAAGTCCTCTAAGGACTTTGCTAGTGCGTCTGGTTTTACATGGAAGGTGTTCAGATACTACAGTGATGGGTGGCAGTGTAGAAACCCATGATACACAAATAGATTTCTACAAGTAATCCTTGAGCTGTAGTTTGTTCATGAGCAGTTTGGTGTAAGTTTAAAATATTCAAAATATAAGCTGTTTTGACAGGTCACATAGCATGTGTCTTCTCCAAGAAGAACTTAGACTTAGGTTTCCACAGCAAGTATTTGAGATTGCAAATCTGAATCTAGCTTTCTGCAAATATTCAGCACCATTTTCTTAAAATTGGCTGTTTCAGCAACATTCCTGCCTGTAAACTCCTTTACTAAAATATTCATGAATAGCAAACTAAAAGTCCATTGAAACTGCTGAAGTGCCTTCATATAAAAATAAAATCAAATATCCACTAAAAATGTTTTGTGATATTTGTCTCACACTAGATTTATTAGAAGAATTTATAATAAATGTCTTGAGTTCATACTGCAACTTTCACGTCAGAATCTCAAAGCCTGCACAACAGCCTTACGAAGTGTGGTAGATGAAAGTGCTATTATACCCATTTTACAGATGAGGAATCTGAGGCAACTGAGAAATGCAAAGCAAGTCAATAGCTGACTGGAATAGAACCCAAACCCTCACCTATTTGTATTAGTGCAGCCAGATTGTAAGGTCTCTGGGGGCATGGACCAACTTTTTATTTTGTGTTTAAAGAGAACTTAGCACTATGGGGTCCTGGTCCATCTCTGGGACTCACAGGTACTAACACAATACAAATAAATACATATATACACACACACCGATGCCAATCACCAGTGTAAATTGCTTTGCAGTGGGACAATATAGGGCTTGCAATGATCCTGCTAACCACAATAAGGTTCCATGTTGGCGCCTTGGTTTGTCTGCAGAGAGCTCAATGCAGCATCAGCTTAAGCCCTGCTCCTATCACAAGCATATAATGTGTCTGAAGAGCATCTGTGTTAGAAGTGGATAAAGAGGTAATGATGTTTGTAAGTGAACCTGTTGTCTGAGCTTTGATAACAAACTGAAAGCCTGTATATATTCTGGATGCAGTGAAAAGAATTTTTCTCTGTGCTTTGCAATACCTTGATCATAGCCCTCTGAAGAAAGATAAATAAATAAAGCTCTGTCAATGCTTCTCAATTATTTTTCTATGTAATCATATTTTTAAAAATACAAAATTTCTAGCTTTATTCCCAAACAACAGCTGCCTTCACTAAATCTGACAAACTAAAACTTTTGGGTGGCAGAAGAAACAAATGAAAGAAAAAACAAACAAACAAACAAACAAACAAATACATGTAGCAACAAAGATCCTGAATACATGATCACAGTTATTGTGAAAAATAAGATGGCACATTTTACAACTGAATTTTTGTTTAGCCCATCGGGGTGTTTTCAATTAAAACAAATCCAGCTCAAAGGGAAGATGCCCATTGACAACATTTAGTTTGGATTGGCTGTGACAATAATCTCTCTACCAGAAATGTTACATTTTATACAACTGTAAACTTGCAAATTTGTCATTCATCATTGTAAAGAGTATCTTCTGCATCTGACGAGAACTCCAAGTTGAAAGATCATAACAATGGTAGTTCCATTTTTCTTTATTTCCACATTTTTATTATCATGTTTTTCCTTCAGCAAAATTACTAGAAAATCCCACAAGCCATAAATTGCGAATGTTGCAATATTCACATCTCTCTCTTCATTCTTTTCCTAGTGCCAGAGTTGCAGGGTTTTTGCCAGTTCTGTTATGTGAGTGAATGTACAGCATTCAAATTGTTTTTCAAAACCCACCTCTCTAAATTCGCATCCACCTTTTATCTGCCCTTTCAGGTAGTCCCTCCAATTTTGCCCCACCCTCTGTTTCCTCCTAGGATTTTCCAGAGATGGGTGTCACTCTTTTCTTTGTTCTTCTCCTTTTCCTTCTAAAGAAGAAAGATGGCCTTGTAGTTACAACATAGGACTGAGTCGGGGGACTTGGGGTGCAATTCTGATTCCGGTTAAGTCAATTTTTGCCATTGACTCTCACGGGATCAACATTTCACCCCTAGGTTCTGTACCCTACCCATCACAGAACTCTTGTGAGACTTCATTAGGGAAGTCATTTAGAGCTAGATTGGGGCTGTAGATCTGGCTGGTGGGAGATGTAAAATGAATTGCCCAAATGGGAACTCGAGGAGGCATGGTGACTGACTCAGGCACAGTGCCAGTGGGAGCACCAGACACAATAATCCCTGCTACACCTTTTTATGGGATAAGCATGTGCTTTTATTGCCTCAGCTCCACTGACTGACGTCTGGAAGGGATAGGGGACATAGCCCTGCCTTTCCCCCTACCTACCCTGGAGAAAGTAGCACTTCCACTAGCACTAACCTCCAGCAATCCTTACACTAAAGTTGGAGACTGCCATTCACCCACCCCTGCAAATCCTAAATTGCAACTGTCTAAAATAAACAGCATAACCTGGTGGTTTTAATATGGGGCTGGGAGCTTGGAAGTCCTGAGTACAGCCATGTGAATAACTAATTTTTCTGTTCACTGGCAGCTCCCAAAAATAATTAATTAAATAAATAAAATGATTTCAGGTCATCCTGGAATGAGATTTTTCTCAAATTTTTGGTGAACCTATAAGTAAAAAATCATTTTAGGTCAAATGAAATGTTTCATTTAGATTTTGCACGGTAGGAGTGTGTGGCTGTCTCTTCTTTTCAGTCTGTGAGGGAGGCCACACCCCCTCGCTGTCGCATCTGTGTAGGCAGGCTCAAAGCAGGGAATTAGCTATCTCTGGTGCCCAGGCCCCCAGGCAGGGCAGGGCAGGGCAGAGCAGAGCAGGGAAACTAAACAGTCTGGCTCACAGGCGAGGTAAGCACCAAACACAGTCTAGGGTTCAGAGACCAGGGTTAGCACCAACACAGTCTCGGGTTTCACAAGCAGAAAACGAGCACCATCAGACCTCCTGGCCTATGATGAGATAGCTGCCACCCGCAGGGTGGGGTTGGCAACAGGGGAGGGGGGCGGGAGACCCCATCCCACCCTGCTCCAACTGGTCCTAACCCAGGGCCCTCAACTGCTGCCGACCCCACCGTTGGGTCAGCAGGGCTCCAGCAGAAATGCACTGACATGGTATCAGGCCAAAGCCCTGTCTTTGGCAGTCTCTGGAAAACCCAGTTTGAACCATCATGTGCAAGCCTTACCAGAGGTAATACCTCTCTAGAGGTGTTAAAAACCTAAATGATTCATCTTAATCTCTCCCCTCTCTCATTTTTGGTTCCTGGAGGAGCTGTGGAAAACCTCCCATCCTGGAGTTGCATACAATCGCTGGCCCACAATAATCTATAAACTTAATACAATATGGCCCCCAAAGATATTGCCTGTGGTTGCAATGCTTGTTACCATTTACATTCGATGCATTTTGTAATGGCAAAATGAACATTGGCAAAAATGTTAAAAAATGGCAAAATGGACGTTTTGACATTCAATGTTTTCTTTTTCTTCTTTTCAACACAATGGGGCAAAACCAACACGAATTCACAAAATGTCTTAGTGTCACTGAATCTGCATACAAAGGTTCATCCAAAAAATTCTACTCATGAGTTCTCAACCGAGCTCTGATAACTTCTGTGACCTTCGAACCCTGACTCTCTGGGTTTCAGTTTCCAAATCTGTAAAATGAGGATTAATATTTCCCTGCCACTCAGGACTCTTATGAGGCTGACTTCATTAATCTTTACAAAACACATGGGAAAACACTATAAAATGAAAAGTGTTATTAGTAAAAGCTATGTCCTTAGTCTTACCTGGAAATCTTCCCCTTTTTCTTAACACTAATTGAGTGAGCATCAATCATAAGTTAAACGGAATTTATATGTATGCTTTAACAGCAGAATAGACCACACAGTGAGCTGCTAACAATAGCTTCCATGTAGATGTGCTAATTCATATAAAGCAGCCAGTCAACCACTACCCATTACATAAGGAACACTGTATGCAGCTGTGTCACAATAAACTGGATACCCATCATCTGAATTGACTCCTGGTGCCAGGGTCTTCAGATGAGTTCATCCTCTAATTTCAGCATGTGCATTCAGCTGCAATGCATTGTGTTAGAACACTGCATTCCTACTGTGATCCTGGGTTCCTACTGTGCTATCAGTATGCAACCACCTTAATAGCTATACTTCTAACAAACCATTCAATTTTAGATTGAAATTCCCCACACTCGCTCAGCTTTTTAGCAACTAAAGCGTCTACTAAAAACGAGTTTTGAATTGCTATCGAGTAGTCCACATCTACAGATCATGCATTAGTTGAATGTGTCAAGTTTTAATGTGCTTCGGTGAAGTTTCATTTTTTTAAAGAGGAAATATTCAGGCAGATAACCTTAAAGTGAGTACTTAATATGCCGCAAACTAGAATATAGCTTCAATACAACATGCAAAAAAGCAACTTAGGAATTGCAAAGGATTTTATCAGCTCCTCACGCTGTAAGACACCTGCTTAGTACTGATTTTAAATAGTATTCCTCTGACTTTATGACATGTCCTATAGGAATCATTCCTCTGTATGCACATTAGCAAAAAGTGTTTGTTAAATCATACAACAGACAGTAAGGAGCCGAAATAAACTATGACGGAAGTTGTATCTTGTTTCTCCTTGTAGCCACTTAATTGAATCTGCAGCATTGAGTCTTTTAGTATTCCCCAGTATTTAGAATTTCAGTTTACTCCATGGATTTTTACACTGAACACCCAATAAAAATCAGCATTTGTGCAGAATAGCCTTTAATCAACTATTCTCAAATGTCCGACTTTCTTATCTCTAAAGCATTTCTAAATCTCCATGCCTATGAGCCTCCCTCCATTCTAAAATTTATTTCATGTATTCAGTTTCCCTCCTTCAGTTTCCAGTATCCTTTATCATAGTCTAATCAGATTAATCTTGGATGCTCATCTCTGTCTTTTAATCTTCTCAGTTTTCTTTTTAAAGTGATTTCTCTGTGTCTCCCAGGGTTAGTTAATCTATTAAGATTTTCCACAGCATCCATTTCCTATATCAAGATATTCTTATGTGGAGTGCTACCTGTCAGAACTCTAGTTTAAACACAGAAGGTTATCTGTGTAGTCCTTAATTAAATTAGTAATTATTACCTGAAATCAATTTGTGGAATTTTACAGTGACCGAAGAGGTAAAATCTCTTTGGTTTCACAAGGGGTATGAAGAAATGAGTGCGGGGTGCACATATTTACATATTTCCATAGGCTTCCCATACCAAGAAAAAACTAATTTCTAGAGAATATACCTTCCTTTACTGAATATTTGAGAGAAAAGAATGTTGCTAGTTTTAATTATTCACCATTTGTCAAACAAAGGTTTAAGGGCAAATGTTCTTCAACTTTCTTGACATTTTTACAGCAATGTAGAAAAGGCCATTGGCAAAGCATTTGATTTATTGAATGGATAAGGGCATGTTCTCACGATGCATGTGTGTAACTGCTGTTAGTTTCAATGGGAACTATGTGCACATGACATGGAAAGAATGTAGCCCATAGGGTGTACAGCCTTTATTACAGAGCATATTATTGGAAAATAGAAGAAGAGTAAGATAACATCCATTTAACACCTACTGTACATGAATCAACACAACAATTGTGTGCACCGACAGCTGCACGACTGGGAATCCTACTTCTGAGGCTAAGTGAATTCAAAGTCTGTTGAATCTCCTACATTTGTTTCTCCTCATTACTCCCTATTTAATCCAATATGAATGCTGTCTATACTCATCATTGATCAAGTTTCCCCATTCCCTCTATACCATAGGTGTTCAGTGCTTTAGGAAATGGAAGAAAAAGATGTGCTCTCTTTGTATAGAAGGAAGTGTACAAACAACAGTGCAGGAAATGGAAAAGCCAGGATAACATTTGGAATTGTTGGTGCCTGAATATTACCACCAAAACGGTTCTAACTGGCTCTATTTCCAGGGGTTACTTTGGCTTGTCGATATTGCCTCCTTTACCCTTTGCATGTCCATTTTCTCTCACCAATACCATTACTATCTCCATATTCTTCTGAGAGCTACTAAATAATTTTCCTTTTTGTTACCACTGCTTGAATCTCCAAATAGTACAGAATTACTGTAGTTTGAGCTTTCCCCATTTTCAATTTATGATCATCTGCTTCTGAACAGGACTTTCCATGTGAAGCTTGTAAGTTACAAATGCACAAAGCTATCTGTAATAAACCATGCTGTTCCTTATTGGAGTCTATCAGCAAAGATTTTTAGTTCTCTCTCTTACTGAAATGTATTGAATCTTGCACCTTGCCAGTGACTGTATTTCAAGCGGTGAAGGATTGAAGAGTCAATGGCTTTGTTTCATCACTGCATTACGTCAACATAAACCTGGATAAACACACTGGTGAATTAGGCACATCCAATTTTAGTATGGTTCTTATCACAATAAAGTGCTGCTGTTTGAAAGGAAATTGTTCAGGAAAGGTCTCAAATATATTCTGTCGCTTCTAAGAGAGGGGCATAAAATTAGTCTTGACAGTAACAAGTTATGGGTTCAGTCAGACATAACATCTCCCCTGACAATCTTTTCCACCACTACCACAAGAGACAATGAGAGATTTGCTAGTTGGTACAATCTTTGTCATGAGAAGGTGACATCAGATTTGTAATGCTGCAGCTCATTTCTAAATTACACTATACTACTTTGACCATTTCAATATTTTACAATTAGATTGGTTGGGCATTCTAGTTTCTCCTTTTGAAAGCATCTTGGGAAAAAAGTGGGATGGTCAGTTAATCAAAACACAGCATACTAAAAAGGTCAAAACAGTGCTACTTGTGACTAAATTTTATATGATATATTAGTATTCAGAATCCGGTGTTTTCAGCCAGTGCCAAAATATTGTAGCAAAGATAGATGATTGTGCATGAATGCACACACACATATATCTGAGCATAATTGGACCAAATTTGGTATGCACAGTAGCCTTGGTTTTCCCACAAAACCCAATCTCCCAAGAATGTATAGGATTTTTATGACATTCCTGGAAATCTTGAAATTTCTCCAGAATTTATCAGGTTAACTGAAATGGGAGGAACTATCAGGAATTGAGGAATGGTGAGGCACCTCTAGTTACCTGCTCTTTAAAAACCTGCTCTATTCAAAAACATTTAGTTATGGTATTGAGCCTCTCTAATGGAAAGTATGAATATAGCAGCAGGCTAGGAAGCCCACCAACCTCCATTTCATAAAATTTCTTCTGCAAGCTCAATTTAGTTTAGGTTATTTAAGATGCTACACACATTTCAAGTAATATACCTTTTTGATGCTGTAATATTACCAGTGTCTTGGGGTAGATCTTCAGCTGGTCAAAACTGTAATAGCTCCACTAAAGGCAATGGAGCTATGACAATTTACAGCAGCTGAAGATCTGCCGACAGATTGGTACCACAGGTGAAGTAGCAAAGGGTAAAGATGAGTTTTATCAACCTCAGAAAAAGTTCTGGTTTAATCTGATTCATGTTTTGTGCAGAAGTTTGGGTGGGTCTTATTTTATCTGAGCCAGCTTGTCCATCTTTAATAAAAATATCACATGCCTTGGAATGTATGGTAGAATTAATGCTTTATAGTATTCAAGGTGATTTGAACCTTGGACTTTCCTAGAATTTCTTACCTTTTGTATATTTCAAAGAGGATAGGAAATGACTGTTCTGTTTGGGTTTCATTGATATAGAGAACAATAGAACATTAGGTCCTGATTCAGAAAGGTATTGAGGCATGATTTTAAGTGTGTTAGTAGTTCCATTAATTTGAACTCACATGTTTGAAGTCAGGCACTTACTTAAGTACTTTTCTGATTCAGAACCTTAGTTAGGGAAAATAAATATATGGGAGGTTGGTGATTTAAAACATTATTTCTCATCTGTTCTCTGGATTCAGTTTGGTGTGTACTCCAGATGGCGTAGGAAGTATTGAAAAAAGGAGATCCAATGTAATTTCATATTCATTCTGCCAAGTTTGAAATGGAACTCAGAGAGATCTTCTTTCACATTGAACTTTGTCAAATATCACTTTATTAGCTCTATTCTGATGTAACAAACTAGTAAATCCCTGGAAATCAGTATTTTAAAATACATTTAAAAATATATAGTTTGAGATAGGGCTCTAGGTGCACAGTTATTGCCTGATCTATTGCAGTTGTGGCCAGGCTATTTAGCTATCAGGCATGGAATAAACAACAAATTTAGTACTGCTAATCTTTTCCTTAGGCAGAACCTGCCAGCATTCTACTAAAATTAACTCTAAATTACTGATGGAATGTCTCACAATTTGGAAACTGTTCCTGCTTGGCATTTGCTGAACAAATGCAGAAGTAATTCTTCTAAATGGCAAAGCGATCAGCTGCTCAAAATAGTCCATGGGAATTATCTGGTGTGCCCTACTCAGAAAACCAGGCTTTGACTACACTTATAGCCTGAGCTACGAATTTTCTTTTATTGCCTGACACATTACTGGCAGCCTGTTTTTATTCCACTAGCTTTGAATATTGTGTTTTTCAAAGAGATTTTTTTTATCATAGATGTTTGTACACCACTTCAAGCCTTTCCAACAGGAGGCAAGGTCAATTTTATACTGAAATATAAAGAAGGTCTCTACGTGATATTGAAGTACAATTAGCTAACATTACAATTTCTAGCTTTCAACATTAAATTTACACTTAAAACTCTTGTACTGGCACAATCGTAAGTCTACTGGTACATCAACATCCATCTACATTCTCCCCAACTCTGGAGACAGCAACTTTCTCTATATATATTTTACAAACACATGCCACTTTCATATTTTTGCATTCTGAATGTATTTGGGAATTACTGAAAGAGAATGATTTTTGTTTCTTATAAAAGCCTAAAGCGTTTACAAGCCTGCTTTTAAATCTGTAATCTTGATTTTTCCAGGTAAAATTTTGTCTCCGCAATGAATTGCAAACATTTAAGTAAGAGTTTGATTCTAAACCCTATACTCAGGCAAGCAGTCCTGCTGTAGTTAATCTACCTGGGTAAATATTGCAGAATCTGGCCTACTGAGTATCAAGCACAATTGGTACATTTCTGTTTGGTAATATTTCTACCCACAATTCATTATGGGTATTGAGAGGGTGCTGAGCACTGTTCATACAGAGGAGCGGACCCTGGAAGGAGATGTGAATAACACTTCAGGGTTTGAATCCACAAAGACAAGTGCAAAGCAATTCAGGAAAGCATCATCTCAACCAGCTTGCCATCTGCAGGGAGAAAGGCCCAGCCCACAAAACAGTCACAACATCACAAATGATATCAGCAAACCAGAAGGAGCCAAACTGAATTGATCAGAGCAGAGTTTCTTCAAGAAGCTGCAGGGCAGAGAGTGCCTGAGTTCATCATATTCCGGATCAGTACAGAGAAGAATGCACTGGAGAAAAATGAGGTGCCAAATGCTTTCCTGAACACACTAAACACAGATCTCCCAGAGGCCTAAACTTAATGGAGGAAAGGAAGGTGCTGTATGGAGCTATGCATCTAGAGGGAGATGCCATTCTGTTTTTTATGTACCACTGAGGAGTTTCCCTGTTAGCTTCAGGCCAGACTGCAAACTAGCTACCATTGTTTGTTAGACTGAGTCACAGTGTTCTCTCTTCCATGGAAACTCTATTTTGTTTTTTTCTTTCTTTGTTGCTCCCCCACATCCCACAAAATAATCTCAAATAGGTTTTCTAGATGGAAAACTAAATATTTTGCTCTCTCTACATCTAAGATAAATAGTCCATAACATTTGTTTTCTTTTAATTTTTGATGCTTTTAATGTAAATCAATTCATTCTCTCTTGCTATCTTGAGATACTGCCTGATGCAATTCCAGACTGAAGCACTTAAAAAGCAAGTGTTCCAATAATGCTACATTAGTGCATTATGTGTATAGCAATTTGAAGTCTTTCAAAGTACAGTAAACACTCCAGTTAAGAAGTAATTGGGATTCTGATCTTCACAAGTGCAGGGTTTGTTTTTTTTTAGTTATTAGATTATTTTGTTTATGCTATGTTTCTCGTGGTTTGCCTGAAGAAATCTACAGCAGTGATTGGCAAATATTCTAGCACATGCCTCATACTACTTCTTTACTACAAAATATACAGCATACAGTCAGCATTGAAGGTAAATTAATGGATTTCGTGACCTATCTGACTCTCTTCATTTTTGATGTAATACCTGGAAGTACATTACAGCACTGGAAATTGTCGTTTTTCTGGCAGTGGATTGTTCCTTAATTACCACCTCACCAGAACTGTAATAATGTCCAACTCTGTCTGACTGGTAAGTTACTGTATGATTTTGTTGTATCTGAGGGATTGTTCCTGTAATTCTCTAAAGTTGCCATCAGTGGAAGTTGCAAATGTTCAGACTGTATTAGAATAATTTGTAGATCTTTCATTGCCTATCCAATGAATAGTGGGTACTGGAATCCATTTCATGTGAACTAACACTAGAATTTGCTGCTCAGCCTATTTAATGCCAAATGATGAACCACGCAGATGAGAGAAATCTGCTTCTCCATTCTGGCTTGAAATATCTAGCATGTCTTTTTCTGCTGCCCAGGCATATGCACATTCTGACAGTAGTGAAGGAGTTACAGCAATCTATGTGGGATGGCTGGCACATGACTGCTTGAGAATCAGACCTTTCCTGCCCACAGCAAAATGCTCCTGTTAAACAGGGCAGCTACCTCCTTGGCGCCCATTTATGGCAAAAGGGCATTCTGCAGCACCCTGACTCTTTCCCCCTCTTCAGGGCTCCTTATACGAATGCTACTTACTTTTTCTGTGGTCAAAATACCCGTTTGGGGTAGGCTGGCCATTCATCTGTTATTAAACCGGACAGTCCTGCTTTTCTAATGTTTGCCCCCTGTCCACATGGTTTTGTCTGGTATCGGATAGGGGACATCATTTTGAAGAGTGTGCTTCTTCACCCCCACCACTGTGACCTCACACTCAAGGTCACACTGGCGGGAGCTGAGCAGCGCACTCTTCAAAATGGCACCGCCCAGTGTGGCATGACCTCAGGTACATGATGTGTGCCAGGTCCCACTGCATGGGGGGGGTGCCATTTTTAAAAGTTCACTGCCCTGCCCACATGTGAAGTGACCTTAGATGAACTCGTCTGAGGGCACGCCGGCAGGGGCAAGGTAGTGTACTCTGAAAAACAGCACCTCCTGCATAGTGGGACCTTGCATGCACTATGCGTCTGAGGTCATGCTGGTGGGGTGGATCATGTCGGCAGAGGCAGCACCACGCCATTCCCAGAGGTACTGGAATGTCCAGTGTTCTGGGAATGCATGAGTGGCCACCCTACCTTGGCATCTGGGTTTATTCACAGAAAATCAACTCAAAATAAAACTCAAAGTCCTAGATTAAAGTCCAACAAACAAATGTTTCTCTTTATTCCTGGGCCTCTTTGCCTGGAGAGCTTTGCAATCATTCTACTGCTTGCTCTGAGTCCCTCTCAGGCCTTCCTGCCTGGAGAGATTTTACATTTGTTCCCCTGCTTGCTCAGAATCTCTCCTGCCTTGGTAGGCTGTTTCCAGTCCTTTCTCCCAGTCTTAGGCCTGGTCTACACTATAGACTTCTGGTCGACCAAAGTCAGCTTTTTGAGCCAAAACAATGGTGGAGTACACACTGCAATCTCCTGGGGTGACCGAACTCCCCTGATTTTGCAACAAAATAAAACCACTTTGATGAGAAGTGTAAAGCTTTTTGCGCCAATCTTTTAGCAACAAAGTATCAGTGTAGACATCACGCTTGGTTCTGTTGTGGTAAATGGCCTCCAGGAAGTGTCCCACAATGCCCATCTTGATTGCTCTCTCTGGCTATCAGTTTGAACTCTGCTGCTCTGCAACCGTCCACTCATCCCCCTTTAAATTCCCAGGAATTTTTGAAATTCCACTTCCTGCTTGATCAGCATGAAGAGCTCACGTCTCATCTTCCCAGCTGACAAGGGCAGCTCCACGCATGAAACGCTCTCCTGCTTGGAGCACACCGGAACTTCTGGATCTGATCAGAATTTGGGGAGAGGAGCGTGTGCAGTCCCAGCTCCATTGAAGCCAAAGGAACTTCATTACGTATTGTCAAATTTCTCGTTTAATGGCAGAAACAGGACATGTTGCAGTGCCATGCGAAAATCAAGGAGCTGCGGCCGGGGTACCAAAAGGCTAGGGAATCAAACCATCATTCTGGTGCAGAGCCAATGACCTGCCACTTCTATAAAGAGCTGGAAACCACCCTCAGCGGCTACCCCACCTCCACCACCTAGAGACCCGTGAATACCTCCATGTGCCCAGAGACAGAAGACACCAGACTCAACTGCGATGAAGAAGTTGTGGATGAGGAGGTGGAGTTGGAGGACGATGTGGAGCAGGGGAGTGGGTTATTTGCTGACATGGTGAATTGTGCAATCAAACTGGAAAAAAAGTTCTGTGTGATTGTTCGGGAGTATTGATATAGGTACAAAATTTCAAATTGTGCCACCATTTTCCACAGACGGGGGACAGAGAAGCCGGTATCTCACTCCTGAGAGTAAGCAGGGATGCCAGGGTGCATCTCTTCCATGTGAGCAGCTTCTAACCAGGTCCCTATGCTGCTTGCCTGTGTGTTGCTTTGGTCCCTGCACAAGTAACCCAGGTTTCTCCAGCCCATTGTAGGAAACTTTCCTGTGCCCACTGGCAATCACTTGTGCAGAGTTTCCTGCAGTGTTGTTTGTTTGCATGGCACACAGCAGGTTAGGTGCTTCAGATTCCAGTTCGAACTGGGAGCTCATGATATACTGCATGACCAGCCCTGATGTGTTCATAACATTGACAACAACAGTGGAGGGTAGTGCAGGATCAATCCTTTCAGACAGAGACGGCGGGCACTCAGGAAACTGGAGCCATTGCAAAATGCCACAAAATGCAGTCGAAAACCCATGGAATGATAGGACAGAAATCACTGCATCATGGAACATTATGCCCGCGCCCATGATGCACTGCGATCCTCTCCACCTTTCTGCTACCCCTAGCAGCACAAGGTGACGAGTTGCACAGTGAGATAGCTGCCCACAGTGCTCTGCTTTCACTGTCAGTGAGAGAGCACCAAATGGGGTCGTGCTTCGGTGACACGAGTGCTTTGTGTGGACAGGCACAAGTAATTACAGCGCTTTTTGATCATCGCTGTAACTTGCATCAACATAACTTTCTAGTGTAGACAAGGCCTTAGGGTATGTCTATACGTACAGCTCTGCAGTGGCGCAGCTGTACCGATACAGCTGCGCTGCTGCAGTGCAACTGGTGAAAATGCTCTATGCTGATGGGAGAGAGTTTTCCCACTGGCATAAAAAAAAACCCCAAACCCTCTGCGGGTGGCATAAGCTACATCAGTGGGAGAAGCTCTCCGACGTAGCACTGTGCACACAAACACTTATGTTGGTTTAACTTATGTCACTCGGGGAGATGGAATATTCATAAATTTTGCCGACATAGCCTGTAGTTCAGATGTAACCTTAGACCCAAATCCTAGAGCTCTACTGGAGCCTGCTCATGCCTAGCAGTCTCTGCGTCCACCTTTCACTGCAGCTTCCAGCTTCTCTTGATAGGGGAATCACACCTGTTCCCTCTCAGGTGGGGCTCATCCTGTAATCAGGATCATCTTAGACCCAGGCTTCTCCAGCTAAGGCAAGACACTGTTGCTACCCCACAGTGGATTCCCGTCTCAGACTGCCTACTAGGAAAGATACAATTTAAGTATATGTCATTCTCTCAGCCATCATGATTTTCAAAAGGAGGATTTGGATTTATCCGCACGTTCAAAACACCAGAATGGAATCTACACTATCTGTTTTCATATACAAAGCAAAGCATAGTAAGAAATTAACTGGATATAAAGAAGCAATTTATAAAGTTATTTGTTAACTGGTCTTTGAGAGTGCCTGTTACCCCTGTTACAGGAGAGTGCCTGTTACCCTGATTCAATCAGCCCACTAGCAAATGCAGTAAAGTTAACATTTTTAAATGATTTTTTTTTATAAATTCCACAGTATAGTTTGGGTCCATTATGTTTTACAGCTTAAGTTATTTAAGATCATTATGTCAGTATGAATGTGTTCTTTTTTTATTGTAATAATTTCCCTTTACTGCCAGGAATGCTACTATCGCTTTTCTACCTGTACAGAAGTATCTCATTAAGTAGACACACACAGATATTGTAGCTTTGACTTTTAATAATATATTCCTTTGGGCATTTCCTCATCTGCTTTTTGGACACTCAACTCCCAGCATCCCTGAGCATGGAGATTTGGATGTTGGTAAATCACTGTGGTTTCTTAATCATTTATGTGTAAGGTAGCACTGGTTTGAGTGCATAGGTTTGGGAATTGGAAACAGATACGACTAAAATCAATTACCCTGGCCAAGATATCTTGAGAATGGGCTCCAAATGAAGTAGGAAACAGAAAGGTGTGAGCAAATTGTGGTACTATTCATACCTGCATGTTGGTTAGTAAATATGGGGGTTTAGATTAATATCTTTTTGTTAGCATGCTTCTTCTGCATAATTCATAGACTCCTCCAACTGTCTTCAGAGGACAGAAAGGAATTTATTCCATTAGCACTTATGAGAGCACTGCACAAATAGGCCAGTTTCACTATGGGAGGTTTTTTGCCTTCTTCTGAAGTATTAGGTAGTATCGCCTCTGCCAAAGGTAGGGCAACAGGCTAGATGAACTGCTGTGATCTGACATGATGTAGGAACTCATGCTTATGTGTCAATTTGCATGAAACAATAACACTGGGAAAATTGCAAAGAACTTGCATGCCACTAACCTGCTTTCAATGAACATCTGCAATGGGACTAACACAACTAGTAAGAATTAAAGTCTGATGTTGTACTGATAATGACATTTATGAATGTGACAGATTTGGACATGTTTCAGACAATGATTCCTCTGCTTCTATATATGAGCTTTTTTCATGCTATCTCAGGTGGCTTTCATAAATATGAATTACAAATGTAGAGTTTTATAGATTAAAATGTGGTTCCACTGGAAAAATTGAAATTCGTATCACTGTGACAAGGTCAACCTTTCTCTCTAATTGCGCTCTGAGGGATAGTAGTTCTATAGAAAAGCGGCCCTTGTCAGGAACTGCTGCTTATTGCTACTACTGTACATCTAGATTAACATCAGGTTTTGCATACAATGAATATGATTATTTACTTTGGATTGTATTTTTTGAGAAGCATTTGAATACCAAAGTCAGCAGCAGTTATCCTCCACCACCTCTAATGAACAGAGACAATGACTCAGCAGTTTTGAAAGCTTGTTGTGTTGGGTGTTGTACCTTTGTCACTGGCAATAAATGTCATGTGAAATATTGAGGATCATTAATTGATTTATGGGTTTCAGTAATACAAATAATTAAAAACTCACTTGCAAACGTTTTGTTGAAAATTAATAACTTGTTCATAAGTTGTTTTTATAGCAGGTTCCATAAGAGGAAATGGGGAGTTACTGTAGATGTTGTTTAAATATTAGAGATGAACCTGAATCCTTCCCTCAATCCAGATATCACTGATTTGGGGGGCACCCAAACATTGTGACTGACCACTCCATGATGGCAAAATCCTTGATCAAAACACACATCAGCATTAGAAAAATTCAAACCCAATTCTGAATTTTGTAGCTGGAACCAACTCTGTTGAAAACATCATTTTATCAACATTTGAGACACCATTTAGCTTCCTGAGTTCTTGAGGAATTTGAGTTCTTGATTTCCTGATTCTTCTGCCAAAAGAAATGACATCACAATCACATACCAATAAGGCTGAAAGAACAATTTTGCTCTAACCCCGTTATCACGCCATTGTAATTTTCCTTTCTGGTTGGCATTTCTGTAGTTTATTCTCAACCCAGAAGTGAACTGTTTTGGAACATTTTAATAAAATTGTTTGAGCATTAAGTCATGCAAGGATGAAAAAACAACAGTTATCTATAGCGTCTGCTATCTAATGATCTCTAATTACTGTATAAATAATGAATTAAGCCTCACAATTCAAGTACTATCGGTAAATATCATTAACCCCATTTTACACACGGGGAAACCGCAACAGAAACAATGAAAACTGATTTACATAAATTCACACACAAAATATTGGTCAGATGTGCAAATAGAATTTAGATGGTGGGCTCCATTTACTAACAATGACTATTCTGTGTTTTCTAATATACCACAGCCTTCCCTGTACAAAGAATAGGAAATAGATCATGATAGGCATAGTTTGACTGCTATATTTGGGGGGGTGATGGGCGAGTGTGCACATCATGCGTATGCTGAAGACAGTTATCTTAGCTCACTGGCTCTCTCTTCTGTCTGGATTGATACCTGGACTGACAGAGCTGGAGGGCGGGGGTGAGAAGAATAGGCTGGTTTAATGGGGGAGCTCTACCTGTTGCTTCTGCCAAGGGGATGCCGCATGCTGGGCTCCCACCCTCATTCCCGCTATCTCTTCCCCTGCCCCATCCCATCCCCCTTCCTTCCCTACTGGGGTACCCCAAATTATCTCTGGGACCAATCCAGCAAGTCCCCACAATACAACACTCCATGGTTAAAGCAAAGCAGTACTGACATCCACTGCAAAAGTCCCCCTCTTCAAAAGCCCCCCATCCCTCCCCACATACACTTTGCTGGCACCTGCAGCCCCCCCTCAAATTTCAACCACTCCTATTAGATCAAACCCAGGTTCCCCACAGGTGCAGGAACCTGCCCGTTTAGAGTTCACAGAGACCGGAGTTGTTTATCTGCACTGACTAAGGGGAGAAAGGAGAGGAGAAAAAATGAGAACTACAGGCGTGCAGTTGCATGAGGATATGCCTGTTGCATGCCCAAGTGCACACGGGCCTTCACTAGCCATGCACACGGCATGGGGTGAAGAGACCAACACACACCCCCATGCACCTCTCCCCCCAGCTTCAGGAATGGTCTCTAGCTCACAACTGCTTGCCCGGGGCTGCGTGGACAATTCAGAGTTGCCTCTCCCCCAACTTCACCTCTCTTCCCCTATATGCAGCCCCACGGGCACTCTTTGGAACAGGAAACAGGAAGTTACGTGGCAATAGGACCCAGGAGGCGGCATCCAACTCAGAGGCAGTGAGCACCTGGCAGGAGAAGTGGCTCCGTTCTGCCCCCTCCACTCCTGACCCAAGGTGGAATTGCGGCAAGAGGGGGGGCCGAGAGAGCCGGATCTGTGCCAGGGGCAGGCACAGCATGGGAACGACAGAGCCTCCCCCCACACCCAGCAGGCTGAGCATACCAAACCCTGGGCAGTCACTGAAGGGGGGCGGGGGCAGTGGCACATGACCCCGTGTGCTGCTCTCATATCTTGCCTCTGTTTGCCCCCTTCCCCTGCAAATATGACCATGGTCATACAGGATGCAACCAGTGCTTGCCAACTAACTCTGTTACTACAGTAGTGTCACACACTTAAGGGAATTCTTGAAACTGTACATTCGTTTCGAATAATTCAACCACACTTTCCTTCCTCCAACAGTTCCAGATGAACGCAAGAATCGGCTTTTTTTGGTCTCATCTACCTGGTTAGAAATTGTGTGTGTTGTTGTAGTCTTGTCTGTCCCAGGATATTAGAGATGCAAGGTGGGTGAAATAATATCTTTTATTGGACCAACTTCTGTTGGTGAGAGCTTTTGAGCTACACAGAGCTCTTCTTCAGGTCTGGGAAACGTACTCTACCTGGTCACAGCTAAATACAAGGTGGAACGGAATGCTTAGCATAAATAGTTAATATATATTTCAAGGGACCATTCAGTCCTCATCCTCAAAGGAAACACAGAACACTTTCAAAAGACAAGCCGGAGGGCTTAAATTCATAACTTTGCTAGACACTAATCATGAACTGAATAGACACACTGGATTTATGGCTCATTACAACAATATATAATACCCCTCCCTTCCAGCCATCTCCATCCACCCTTCCCTCCTATGACTGGAGGGGTTTTAACCGGCCACTTCTGCTTGAATGGCCCCTTGAAATATGTGTTAACTACTTATGCTAACCAATCTGTTCCACCTTGTATTTAGCTATGACACTTTGAGTATGGTTCCCAGACCTGAAGAGCTTTGTGTAAGCTCAAAAGCTTGTCCCTCTCACCAACAGAAGTTGGTCCAATAAAAGATGTTACCTCACCACCTGGTCTGGTTAGTAATTAGTATACAAAGCCTCAGTTTGCAGTCAGTTGTAGTTATTATCTGATGGTTGTTTGATGGCTTACATGCAACAAGTGGTCTCAGTTCATTTCCCAAAAGCAGCAATACTCCAAAATCAGCACCTCACATTGGAGGAGGGAGGGGGAACCAAAAAACCCTACCATAATATGATACTAATTGTACCCTTGACAAACTTTGCAGAGACACAAGGGACTGAATGGATATAGAGACTATGCTGTCTATGGTGTAAAGGACACTCAGCACTTCCCAGGAAGTTCTCTGTGCCTCCTAAAATCAGATCTCTTATGTACTGCTCTAAGTTCCCATTTTCTAATGTATGGTGAAGCTATTCGTTAATTTTTTTGTGTATTGTAGCTGATATTATCCGTGTATAAAAATGAAACACTAACATCTCATGAGATAACAAGTGCACTAAAGAGTTGTACAAATGTTTTTATAGAAACACCAACTGATAAGTGTGAGCCACATCCTGGCACCTTTCCCCACGTCCTTTGCTTTTAATTTCCCACCTATTTTCCCACTTCTTTTGCTTTTATTTTCCCACTTCCCTCTGTTTTTATTTCATTTCTCATCTCAAGTGTTAATGCTATGGATCAAAATAAACTTCATTCTCACCTCTCAGCTTAAGTGATATAAATGCATTCCAATGCTGGTCTTTGAGTGGGATGAGTTTATGCTACCCTAAAGAATAATTAACTGCATTATGTTTCTCTGCCCTAAACAATCACTGAACTGCATCTCCAGTTTATAAAAGCTGAGCCATCTCATGCTTTCACAATCTCCTACCATATCATAAAAAATTAGAGTGAACTTTTGTTTTCAGATGTAAATAGCTCTTTAAAAACTGTGTTCTGTGTTTTAGTAACTATATAAACAGCAATGATACCCTCCCTTACGTTCATGCATAATAGTCAACTGCCAAACTGAGTTTAATACCTAGTTTACTGAGAAACAAGGCTGATAGATTGCATATTTCATAAATTGTGGGCTTAGGTGACCCCAGTTCAACCAATATGCTTTAAATTATAGGAGGGAAGGACTCAATGAAAATTCCTGAAGTTTTCTTCCTTTAACTGTTGGCATTGCTGCAGAAACATCCCTTAATTATTTTGCCCACTGGCTGATACACAATGTGATAACACTGGGGCCAATGCTGCCAGTGTCAAGCACCTATTGCAAAGTGCTGTAAACTTCCACCTCTGTTGTCTTTATTGATACTATGATAACAAGCCCTCTAAAATCATGACTGACAAGGATTCACAGATAGGTATTTATATAAGATGAGATGAAACGGCTGAAATAGAAAGGAGTTCAAGAGTTAGGTCCATAGACATGTATCAAGGATCCTACTCATAAATGACTTACACCCCATTTAAAAGCAAACTTTATGCAACTTCACAGAAAAACTCACAAAATTCACCCACTCCTGAACTCCCAAAACACCACTGCCTTGACCTGGACCTTTAAAAGCACAAGGGAATGCAGAATGGGGACCATTTAGCTAAAATCACTTTTTTTTCCCCACCAGTTTCATCAATGGTACGATTTTTTATTTTCCATCATGGTTTTTCTGACCATATTTGAAATCTGTCAGGACATACAAGATTAGTTTCTGTCTGATTGCATGCCAGTACTCTCTCATGTACATTTGGATGTCCTAGTGATGAACATCACATAGCCACCACACCTACAGTTGGTTCCACTGAAGAGAAGGTTTTCCCATTAGCTTGAATATTTAACTTCCATGGGTGTCTATATACATAATTCTCTATTGAAGAGATAGAAATACCCTATCAGCCTGTAAATTATATCAAATATTTGCTGCATTAACAGTTGTTATCCTTTTAGGAAGGGGGCAGCAGGTTCACTTGGAGTGTTCATTGGCTGTTTTTCCAATGTAATTGCATACTTTTCCTTCTTTTATCCACTGTCCATCTATACTGTATCTGATGAAGTCCTTTGATTCCAGTTCCTTTTGTACTAGTGGGGTTGCCATTATAGGGTGCAATGTTCCCAGACAAAGGTTTCAGTAGTGGTACTGTGCATTAGACTCTAATCAGATGCTTTTGTTCTTTTTTGATTCATCTTTGTTAGTTCAATTTGCATATGTTGTTGCTCTCTGTGGGGACTTCATCTGTGTTGTTTCTTTTGATTTTCTTCCCTAGGTTCATATTTTCTATTCTACTTGGGATTGTTACCTACTTTTAACTTTAAACATGCAAGGCCTGATTCTTACGCAAGTCAAGTAATATCTTACTACATAAATAGTCCTACTGATTTATGTGATGAGACTGCCTGATATGAGTAAGAGTGGAAGAACTGGACCCTTATTATTTAACTATTGAGTATGTTACAGAAGTACAAGAATTATGTTGCTTACAGAAAAAAAAAATTGGCACAAGTAATTTGAGTTTGCATTTTTTTGCAATGGAGACAATTTGTCCTTCTTTGTAAATTGTTAAGATGATGTGCACTGAGGGTTTCTTCAAGGACTTTTTAAAACTGAAAACCATCTGTCTGAGTTTGTGTGTTAAATGGGGATGTGAGGAATTAATCTACAAGAGGTGTCTTGGGGCATTCTCCCTAGAAAAATGTTATATATTTATTCTGAGCAATAACAATTCTCTGTTGTTTTTATTGTTAACTTTAAAAATGGATATAAAAATACAAATATGTAAAAGAAAATTCATGAAAATAACTATAATTAACTTGAAATATATAAAAAGAAAAAATATTAGTACTTTGATATGAAAGGACAAGTCTAAAATCCTAATATATCCTTCCTAATAAGGGAAGATGGGGAAGGAGGAAGAGAGGGACATATATGCTGGACCCAGAGGAAGGGGAAGAAAGAGAAAGTGTTTCTTTGGTTTCTCTACTGAGAAGGGAAATATTTTCCTTGTACAGGATGAAATCCTAATTCCCTTGATGTCAATGGGAGTTTTGCCACTCACTTAAACGAAGCCAAGATTTTATTCAGAGCACTTTAAAGGCTACGTCTACACTACCCACCATTGGTGGCAACGTGTCGTGTACATACAGTTACAAACAGCAGGTTATGTCCACATTGCAGTGTGTAGCTTCACATGTCAGTGAAAGGCTCTGGCAGAAGAGAAGCAGTGGGGAAAGACTGACTCCCCACTGTTAACCTTTCCCTGCAGCAGGGAAGGGCTCCACCAGCAGGGCGGCAGCAGTACACTACACCACTAAAAAAGCAGTGTAGATAGGGAGGCATGGCTTGGGCAAGTAGACAGCATGTAGGGCATGCACTTGCATACGTATCCTGTCGATGCATGGCTTTACTCTACTCACCTAAGCTGTGTCTCACCACTAACATTGCATTTCATTTATACCTGTGCTAGGGGAGCTATGTAGGTATGTACATGTTGCCATAGGATGAATATAGCCATCATAAAGGAAGACAGACAGCTGGATTTGCAGTAAATAATCTTCTTCATCAACACCTCAAAAAAATCTATTACCCAACTCTAATATTGGACACAGGGAGCAATATCCTCAGCTGAAGATACACCAATTTACAACAAGTCAGAATATGGTCCAAGAAGCATTCCTATTTCTTGGGAACTAATCTCTTGATCACCCCTTAGGAGTTTCTAGTATGCACTCTGAATAGCTAGAGAATCAATCCCAAAAAGATGAAGTCAGGAGAGGGTTCCAGTTGAACGTGCAGCATACGAAGGGTTAGGGAGCAGAAGTTATTTAGCTTTGCTGGTATTAAAAGAGAAAGCAGAAGAGAGAAGCAGTTATACATTGTACAACAGTGGATGCCTTTAATGTAGCTTATAAAATTAATAAATAAGTATACCAGCTCTGTTAATACCAAATAAATATTTTAAATGTACTTTTACTATCCTAAAATATAGAAATACTACTATTTATTGGAGATATCTATTTTTACAATCCTAGAAATCTCTTGGATAGATATCCTGGACAGTGATAAAATCATTATTATGAAGGCAATCCTACCCTTTGAAGATCCCAACCGCTTTCTAAATGGGATTAATCGCATGCTTGCCACCAGTTCTAAATAGGTTTTAGCGCCACTGGAGACATTTGATCAAGTAATACTGTAAATTTAAAGTGGCAAATACTGTCAGCTGGGACAGCTGTCATTGGATCACACACACAGTGATTTTTCCAGCTGGACAGCTATGTAGTGTTAAATCGAATAGATTTCCTGGAAGTCTGTAAATTATTAAACAGAGCTAGTTCATAAGTATTGAATTCATATACAAATGAATACATAAACATCCTCTCAGAAATGTTTCAGAATGCTTAAGCCCCCCAAAAAACTGCTTCTAGGGAGTACAAGTTACAGAAGCCAACAAATAAGATACAGTAGTATCTTTTGGGGCTTAATCCGTTTTATAATACAAGGTCAGTTAAAAGACACATTTGTGTGATTTGTTAACTGCCTGTGTGCGCTTTTTAATCATATGTTTTGTAGCTCATCTGCACTCAAACACTAAGATTTCTGTCAGCCTACAAAGATTATCTTGAACTTTTCATAATTAGAAAGAAACCTTCATAGTGTTGCAGAACAGGGAAAGATCAAGATCAGAGAGGTTACAGATGGAAAAGTCCTACACTAGGCTATACAATCCACATTCTCTCACAATAAAGAACTGTTCATGGTAGTACAGTATATTTTCTAGAATTTGGTCTACTCCCATTTTAACTCTGAAATTACTGTATTGTTTCTCCAACATTCTTGATTAATAGATTCTTCCAAAGCACTGAGTCATACTTATGTAAAGTCACTAAATCCATTTCCTTTCACCCGTCCAGAGTCCCAAGATAAAGAAAATATATTGGTAAGTAGTCTGTACCAGCATTCTGAAAAGAGAGAGAGAGATTCCTATGGCCCATTGAAGAGGCTAGATGGAATTCCACACTGATTTTGTGCTAAATTCTGACGTTAGGCTCATTCATGTGCTTCCCACTGATTTCATCTAAGCACAAAATTTGGCAAAAATTATGAGGATGAAAATAACTGCCAGGCCTTTGCTGAAAAATAAAATTATATATTTATGTAAAAGGCACAAAAGTTATTTAGCTTATTGAAAAAAATATTACTGACATTTTGCGGGGGATGAGAGACACAGAGAGAACAGGATTGGAATAAGAATATTAGAGTTTGTTCATGATCCCATACATCTCCAGTTTTCCAGTTAAACTGCTATCATACAAAATAAAATTAGAGATCTGGTATAGACTGGACTGAATCAAAATATGGAGAAGGAAATCAGCATAGTACAGTGCATATGTAATGGAAAGGTCAAGAATTTGGTCAACCTAGGGGCATTGAATGCATACAGTAGTACAAATTAAATCTGACAAGCTATAGTGTAAAGTCACTGCAAATCCCAGAAAGAAAAGCTGAGCTATGAATAAAATGCAGTATAATAAGATGAAGGGGGTATGTCAGAATCTGACAAAAGTGAACGCGAAGAATGAAGCAGGGAAAGTCAATGCAGCTCTTCAGTCTCTAACATAGGTTTGACTGACAAGGGAGCATTTCAAGACTGCTGATCTTGCAAAATATAAATAAAAAAACCTGGAAAGGCAACAAAATACATCTAACTGGAAGAAAAATCTTCTAATGTGGGTATATTGCTAGGAAAGTAAATTGTTCACAAGTGTTTGAAGAAAGGCATAAGTTAGGGGAGAAAATAGAAAGGAATTACAATGAGAGGAATAGTGTATGCACAGTATTTACCACAAAAAAAGTGAGACACAAATGAGTGAAGAGACTAAGTGGATGTAAAGAAAAAGAAGAAAAGAAAAATGAATGAAAGTGGACATAAAAGAACTTTTGCTATGGGAAAACAAAGTAAGGGTGGCAAATCACTTGCTAAAAATTATTTTTCTATGTTGCCAAAGTGAGTCTGTGCATCTACTTAGATAGAATGGGGAATAGGCCAAAAGTGCATTTTAAATAAGTGAAACAGCTGTGGTTGTGTGTGTGGATATTTTTTATTTTCCATAATTAGTTTTTTTCTAGAAGGTAAAGGAATTTCATCCTTGTACATTTTGTTGCCCAATTACAGTAACTAAGCACTTAGTGTCACAGTTTCAGGGCAACTGCACCTTCATTCCTCCTCTGTGGTTCACAAGGGCACTACTTTAGGCTTCTGGGTCTCAGCCATCATCTTTCTTGGGCAGAGACCCATGTCTTTTTCAGACCTTACCAAGGATTTTAAGGCTGCATAGCTCCCTCCCTTACACTGTGATATCCTCAGCAAGCCAGACTTCCTAAGAAGGCCAGGGCCTGCACTTGCTTTCTTGTCAAGGGCTATGAACAGTGTATTACCTGCAGTTATAAGTTATCACACGGCTCCTTCTAAGCAAGAACATTTATTCTTGTGATAAAAGCGTTACATGGAAAACGTTGTTAAATAGTAAAAGAACCTACACATATACTAAAAAGGTCACCCGCAACTCCAGTCTAGGGCTCTGATACTGTGTTTTCCTCATGGTTACATGTTCATTCATCTTAAATCCAGAATCAGAACCTTCTGGACAGTTCAGCTCTTTATACAGTTTGGGTCTTTGATCTTAGCCTTATGTAATAGCAGACAATGGCCCTCTGCTCAGGGCATAGCTTCAAAAGGCTGGGTTTTGGAATAACCGGAGATGTGGAATTTGCATTAGCACTCAGGAAATCCACTTCACCCAGAAAATCTACTTATTGTACCCAATAGTCCATACATATCTGCCAACATTTAATACTCTTTTAAACTCCTTTAAAAAGAGTATTAAACTCTTTAAGGGGGGGGGGGGGGGAATAATCTGACAGATGTGAGACCTGAAACTCAACAATGAGGAGTGGACAAAGGCACTGCTAATTGACTTGCTGTATTCTGATGAGCAGAAGAGGAAATGATGATCCAGGTTCACAAGGAACATCCAGACCAGTGAAAGAGAGTCCAGAAGGTAAGGATATCTTGGAACCAACTCCCAGGAGAGTAGCAGGGAGAGGTTAACAAAGGCAATATCCATGCTCCATCCAGATCAAATGCATCACTGCAAGAGGGATTGGGGCCAGATCTATAGGTAGATCAAGAGAGGATATGGCTGGAGAGGGACAGACTGCATCTGAAGACCCAGATGCCTGAAGACAGGGAGTGTCAGAGCCAGCATGAGAGAGAAGAGACCGGACAAGGAGTGTCAATATCATCTTAAAATGTAGAGATTGTGACAGCAAAACCCTAATCCAGTAGGTGGAGCCAGACCCCATATACCTGTCCTGGTGGGCAGCATAGACAACAAATTATTTCCTAGCTTTCAGGAAGGGGATGACACTGATGTGTTTCTAAATGCTTTGAAATGAGGTGTAAATTGAACAAGGTGAGTCAGGAAGCTGATGGTCCAGTGTCTGGCTCCACTACTACCTGGGGCTCATAGACTTTAAGGCCAGAAGGGACCATCATGATCATCTAGTCTGATCTCCTGAACATTGCAGGACACAGATCCTCACCCAGCCACTCCTGTAACAGACACATAACCTCTGGCTGAGTTACTGAAGTCCTGAAATCATGATATAAAACTTCAAGTTACAGAGAATCTACCATATACTGTAGTTCATACCAGCTGCTGCAGAGGACCGCGCAAAAAAAAAAAAAAAAAAAATGAAAAAGAAAACACCTCATGGACAAAGGCCTTAGACATTTACCCCCACATGGACAGGGAGAACTTTAAAGATTATGGGCTACATAAAAAATGTTACAAAATGTTTAGGGGAGGACATTTTGGGGAGGTTTCAACCCAAATTAGTGGTTACATAAGAAAATGGGAAACAAGCTATGGGTTACCATAGATGTTGAGGACTATGAATCGATGGGGTTAAAACATTTCTACAAATTCTGCCACCCCAACTTAAAATCTAGGTTGAGAGACAAAGATCCTAGGTATGTAACTATAGCTGGGAAATTGGCAGACCATTATGTGGATGATTGGCCCGGGTTTTACAGATAAACTAGCAAGGAAGTAATGGGATCAGTGGACAGAGAATGAGCCCAATTAGAGATTTACACCCAGGGGGAGGGAATCCACCTCCAAGAGGCCTCAGAATAGGCGAGGAAAAGTGATGTTTCATCTGTGACCAGCTGGGTCATTTTGCCCAGAATTGCCCACTCTGCCCATTGAGGCCGAATGGAGCACTGGAAAGGCCAACTTCACTCCAACCTCACAGAGTTAACCTTGTGACTTGGTCTCCAGAGGGAAGAACTCACACAGGAAGTCTGCTGATGGCATATGGTGGTCATGCTCAGCCATTTACATCACAAACCACTCCCCATGTGTCATGCTGCAGCCTCCTGGATGCAGAATCATTGGATCACCAGTGGGAGCAGAAGGTGGTAGTCAGTAGGGAAACATTCATAGGATGGAGTGACTGTGATTACTAAGACTATAGTTATGCCCCATGTTATGAAACCCCATCAAATGCTCCCAAGGTTTGAAATCTGGGTTAAAGTTCCTGGTGAAAAGCCTTCACTCTACCTTCAGCAGCTTCTATACTGATCCAGGAAGGGTCGGGGTGATGGTTGACCGTGTATTGTTATTCCATAGTCTTTGCTTTGATATCCTGACATTAAATTCAGAAGGGATGGATCTGACCACCCCAGTTAGCTCCAGGCCTCCTAGGGACTGTGTTAGCTAACATGCAAACAGGGTTGCTGACAAGGAGGAGAAGGGGTGTACCCCCTTTGCCACTATCCAAAAGGAATCAAGTTACCTTCCCACTGTATTCAGACAAATTCATGAGCAAGGGGGTGAGGGCAGAGACAGCTTCCTACTCCAGGGGACTGAGGAGACCTACTGACTTGAAGGGAAATTTTCTGAGTCCTGAAGCACAGGCCAGAAAATAAGCTCCCTGTCTACCCTTCCCAGGGAACCAGAGGCAGTACAAAGTATGTTGATGGCAGTGTCTCCAGCCAAAAGTAGGAACACTGAGGCAGCTGCAGTGCATTGCCAAATCTATGACATACCCCAGTGTAGGAAATGCCCAAATAAAGAGCATAACAGCCGCTTAGGAGATAAGAAAGGTAACTACAGCCAGAATGGAGGGAGGACTCCTTCCCAGTTAGTCTATGACTAACTGATGGTCTGACCGTGTAAAGGACCCTGACCCTGGGAGGTAGGAGGGGAGATCTATTGTACACCTTGACTCAGTATGTGGGGATCAAAGGGCCACCTAGTGGGATGAGGGATCAACACTCCTTCCCTTTCCCTCACCCAAGTCCCCGGGGCCCTGACTTCTGAGGAAGTAGAGCAGAAAAAATAATTTGGCTATGGAGGAAGTTTGAAGAATCCCCCTTGCCTGACCTTTCTGCTGACCTGGCTGGGAGCCATTTTGTACTTGATTAAGATGAGGGAGGCTGCTGCAGGGACAGGGCAGGGCAATGGGGTGAGGACACAGATGATTTACCAAGGAAAGAATGAGCTAGTAAGGGACTTCGCACTTCAGGTATTTTATAGTTTTGTACAATCTGTGCTCTCCTGTGCTTTATCTGTAAGCAGAGAGCATAAAGATGCAAGACTTGGCAAAGTGTGTGTTGACTGCGACACAACCACTGCATGCCCTTGATTGGGTTAAATTATAAACCAGAAGCTTCACACCTTTTAGACAGAGTTCTGGGAGAAGGGTGTGTTTGAGTATTGGGAAGCCTGAAGGGTCACAGATGCACCCAGAGAGACTAGGCAGATTCCAACACTCAGCCAGAGCATGCCAGATAGATGGTCAGAGAGTGCAACGAGGGATCCTGAGACTGGGGCAGTGACTGGACTTTGTCCAGGCTCCAGAAGCTAAAAACACCTCTGGAAATCCAGAGCACTAAGGCTTGGATCCCTTCACAGCAATCCTAGTCGGTGGCAGGAAGGGGCGCTCGATAGGATCTGTGACACTAGGACCTAACAAATACATCATAAAGGATACATTGTGGTAACACATGAAAAAGTACACAAGGATCACATTGCACTGAAGCCTTGAACAAAAGATTTTTTCTGAAAAAAACAAACTGCAGTTTCATACTGATGAGGACAGAGAGAGGTGGCTCCTTTAGGATCAGGGCTTTATCAGATACAACACTACATCCCCCAGTTAGAAATAGCATTTGTGCTGAGACATCTGGACTTTTTACTTCATTGTTTTTACTTCCCTCTGGGCTCCAAAGTCTTGAGGAACATTTTTCATCTATTCATCAATTGTTTTGGCAGCTGAGAGGAGTGATATTTATGCAACTAATACTGCTGTACTATTAGTTAGAAAAGCATCACAGAGTCCCACTGGCCTCTCTGGAGATCAGGAAAGTGAATGGTCACCCAGAGTTTGTGTTCAGGATAAGTCTTGTGGGGATCCAACTTCCTCTTGGGAAGCAGAATCCCCCTTCTCCAGTTCTCCACTAGCCTGTGCCCAACTTCCACCTTATTGTTCTAATATTTCCCTAGAATTCACATCTTGGAGCATCCCAGGATCTCATATATGTATCTGTCCAGCTGGATCATCTCTTGGGTGTCAGACTGCTGCTCAATTCCAATTTTGCAAATAACGTACTCCATGACTTTACAGTAAGGTCTTATAAAAATACAATTTTGATGTAACCTGAACATTTTTACTGATACAGATTAGGGCTGGTCAACAATCTCCAGTCATTGAGCAGGTCTGTTTGCCAATTAACCAGATTCCTTTCAGATAATTTGGCCCAAATGCAATGGCCTGAAACTACTTTAGTACTAACCTAACTGCCTTCTGCTGGTGCTATTAAATGTGATACTGGGACTGAGGAGACAATATTGGGAAAAAGAGAAACAAAAAATGAGTTCACCAGAATAGATCTTAAACCATCTTCCCTGGATTTCCTGAAATGAATGCCTCTGGGAATGATTAAGTCTTCTCCATGAAGGCTCAGTGGAAAGCTTATTTCCTGGAAAGAGCGGAATATCCTTTTATTTTTTCACCAACAAAAGCATAAATATAAGGTACGAGAGAGATCTCTGCTTAGGAAACTAACTGCTTTGCATAAGAAATAAAATGACGTGAGGATTGCACAGAGAAACTGGTTGTAAGAAAGTGCTGGGACAAAGAAGGAGATATCTTAGGACTTTAAATATCCTTTATTTTCCCAATGTCCAGATTCCTTCCCAGTCTTGCACTCATCATCATCTTAGGAACGATAACAGTATAGAATAAAATGCCAATGACATAACGTGAATCAATCAATCAATCTGTCTTTGTACTTTTTACAATGCTGTCCCAAAAAGCAGCATCTCTGAGCACTTCACAGATCAAGAACAGACACAAATTTTGAAAAAATCTAAACAAAATAGCAAGAAACCAAGATCTCAGACACTATTTTTGTTATCATTTAGTAAGTATAGACCTTGCTCAGACATTGAAATGTTGATCTGTAGTTATGTGTAAAGGCCATCAAGTCTGACATTTAGATAATTGGATAAACTAGCAGACCATAAGGATTCAATCTATAGTGTTATTCAGATACTGCTACATGGGGACTTTAATCTTAATTGAAGAAGTCAACAGGAAAAAGCACCTTGAAGAAGTCCTCTCGTCAACATAATCTTACTCAAATAATTAAAGTATCTACTTATGTTGATGACAGAAAACAAATAGAGAGCACTTGCAGAATGACTGAAATAAACCTTATATCTAGTTGAAACAGACCATTTTGCACTGTCAGGCTCTGTTCTCCAACCACGGAGAGACAAAAGTGTCAATAGCTAAATTTATTATTCCAGTATATGTATTTACTAGCCTAATAGTTTATTATTATTAATACTATTTATCCCCATTGTGCTAGGTCCTGTAAAAACACATATTAAGAGACTGTCCCCTGCTCCAAAAATCTTACAGTCCAAACAAATAAGACAGACAAGAGGTGGATGAATGGAAGCATTATTATCCCTTGTTTACAGATAGAAAACCAAAGCACAAAGGGTGTGACTACACTGCAATCAGAGGTGTGACTGCAGCATGTTTAGGCAAACCCAAGCTAGTTTTGATTTACCTAGCTCAAACAACAATGAAGCCACAGCAGCAGATGCTGTACTTTATAGACCCACCTGGGACCGTGGGTATGTACTCAAGTGGCTAGTTCATGCTGCTGCAGCTTCTCTTTTGCTAGGTACATCTACAGGGCAATCACGTGTGTGTATTTTATTTTTCCATATCTGTAAAATCTGCAAAATTGGAAGTTCTTTTGCTTTCCTTTTTTTTTTTTTTGCCAGGGATGAGAGTTTTTTCACACAGCTTCTATTCTGAAGAGTGATTCTAAACATTGCTTCGCTGCTGAAAATGTAAGGGTTTCTTTAAAATGAAACACAAAACTATTCCTTTCTTACATAATATCATGGTTTGTCCAGAAAACTATTCAAGCATGATATTGTATCATTAGATATAATGCAGCCATTGCAAGGGCACTGATTACTGAAATAAGAACCCATTTTCTTTAACAGTATATAAGATTAAAAATGAATAAAAAAAACCTCGTTCAAAAATATAATTTTAAAAGGGCAGACTATATGCAAGTACCAAAAAAAACCCAGCAACTTTCCAAGGAGGAGAGAGAATTATATGGCCTAATTTTCAATGCACTGAGTGCTTCCAGCTCCATTTACTTCAACTGGACTTGTGGGTATTTGTGGGGAAATAGATCACTAGCTCACTTGTTGAGCCTGCTCTTATTTAGAAAGTGAAGAGACACTATAATACTTAGTATGGAAAACTCAGTATCTCTTACAACTGGCAATGTTGAATGTGGAACTAGAGCAAGTGCGATGGATATTCATCTCAAGGACAAAGTATGTAATTTGTTAATAATTTTGGCTCTCACCAATGTTATTAAGGAAAAATGCCCTAGCTCAACTCATTCCAGTACTATATTTAATTGAATAAGGATCAGCATAAACTCCATGAATAGAAACATTCGATGACTCTTCTAGGGCAAAATGAGATATCAGCATGTGGATGTTGCCCTGTTTCCAGTATTTCCAAACATATATCTACAAAAATGAAGCTGTCATAAATTAATGAGTATACACAGAGTAGTTTGTGAATGGTTCCTTTTCTGCAAAGAAGCAGAATCAATATTATTTATAGAAATATACCTAGGCAGAGTCAAAAAGTTTATAAAACAAACTAATTCCACTTGTTTTATTCCTGTATATCTGCCTTTAGACTCTCCCTTTTCATGCTAAGTTTGTTTTTAAACTTTCTGTCCCTTATAAGACAAAATATAATGATTCTGGGGCCAATTAGCTTCTAATCACAATGGATCACACATGAAAGATGGAAATGGCAACCATTTCTCCCTCATTAAAGAAGGAAGGATGCTCCAGTGGTTAGGGCAGGGTACAATTCCCTGCTCTGCCATGGACTTCTTATGTGCCCTTAGCAAGTCACTTAGTTTCTCTGTGTCCCGGTTTCCCGTGTATAAAATAGGAGTAATAGCACTTCCCTACCTCAGAGAGGTGTTGTGAGGACAAATACATTAAAGATTATGAGGCATCACTATGGTAATGAGAGTTGTATAAGAACCAAAGAGAGAGAGATTTCTCCTATTGGATCCAAAGGGTTTTTTTTAATACTCTTTCATATTATCACATACAAATACCTATCAATAAACAAGGGGTGCTGGATAGTTCTGCAGACATTCAAGTACCTCTGAATATCATCAAGTGTCCAGTGATCTGAAGATAAAGGAATTATTCTCATACTTGACCACATAACTAACACTAGAAAGTCTAGAGCCCCCCAACTCAAACCTTTCTTCTGGTACATGGAGCTACATTTGATAAATGTAATTTTCAGCTACACTTTCTATTCGGTAGCGTGTGCTTTGTATGACGTTATATTGGATTGGAAATAATTTCGACTACTCGCAGTACACAGCATTATATCACATGGGTTCTGCTAGTGCAACCTCACTTGATTTGTGATCTTGTGGCACATTACCTAAGCAAATATTACCTAAGCTTTAAAAATCAAGGGGCTCAGCTCCCTTCAAGATATGGCCCATTGATAATAATGGACATATGTTTGGAAGGAATTTGCTGTAGTTATGAATAAGATAATTGAGGATTTATATTTCCTATTTGTGATTAGACTCTTACTTAAAATCTTTATAATTTTTTAATTATGGACGTGTTTCAAGGCTTATCAGAGTCAGACTTTATTGTGAGCGGTAATGTAGAAACATGGAGTAAAAGACGGCTGACTTAGACAGCTTATCATCGAAAACCTTGAACCTGCAAATGGATTTGTGTGGGGGTATCCTTGTGCTTGTGGGAAGTCTCATTCACTTCAGTGAGGCTTCACATGGGCATAATGGGTCCAACAATGCAGAACTGATTGCAGGATTGGGGTCTAATGTATGAAGCAGAAATTCCCATATTGTTCAATTATCTGTATCTACGGTATGAGTTGTTATATAGCAGCTAAATCTTTACTGTAAACCCATTCTAATCATTATGAAAATCATGCTGAAATGACCAATGTAATAATCTCCTTAAACTTTATGCATATCAGGTAGTAGATAACAGAGGAATTAACAAAAGACGAGAAAACTTGGCAAAGACTAGTTCTAGCAAGGATTTTCTAATGGCATCTGACCTTCATGAATCAGATATATTTAAGCAGCAGTGTGTGTTATAACTCTAGTCCTCTCTCCCCCTCTTCTCAAATCAGCTGCTGACACTGACTCTAATACTTTGCTGGTGTAAATTGTTGTAGATCCATTGATGTCAACGCAGTTGTTCCAATTTGCACAAGCAGAGAATTTGGTCGACTTATTTTTAGTTCTCCTTGTACAAGGAATGCTGTTTTGAATGATATTGGGGAGGCTAGATATAATCCCTGCTATGGTGTCAAACTCTAAAAGGGATACTTATAGACTCTGAGGTCAGAAGGGACTAATATGATCATCTAGTCTGACCTTCTGCACAACGCAGGCCACAGAACCTTACCCATCCACTCCTGCAATAGATCTCTAACCTATGACTGAGTTATTAAAGTCCTCAACTCATGGTTTAAAGACTTTAAGGTACAGAGAATCCATCAGCAAGTGAGCCATGCCCCATGTTATAGAGGAAGACCAAAAACCCTCACAGCCTTTGCCCATCTGCCCTGGGGGAAAATTCCTTCCTGACTCCAAATACGGCAATCAGTTAAACCCTGAGCATGTGGGCAAGACTCACCAGCCAGACACCCAAGAAAGAATTCTCTGTAATAACTCAGAACCCACCCCATCTAACATCCCTTCACAGGCCTTATAGTTGTGCTCTGACAACAGTTGTTAGGTAGCTATCTGTCTGAAAAGGCAATTCTCTTTCCTACATTCTGGTTCTCCCAATGTTTCTGTCTTGAAAATTTCACAGATTAATGAATGGAGAAGTACAGTTTCCAGAAGAGAGGTTGTACTGCAAATTTAAATAAATACAGATGAGACTACACCATTAAGAGTATTTTTCAGAGCAATGCAAAGCAGATTAGATACACAGACCCAAGTCAGACCTGGTATAAGCAGGTATAACACCATTAGGACTGGATTCTGCCCACAGAATCTTATTAGAATTTCTGATTTCTCTCAACTCAATTTCCCCAATTTTTATGCTACCCCATTGTGGGAGTGTATCATTCGTACCCTGACCTGATGGCTACCTAGTGGACACTTACAGCAGGCCTGGTGCTGGACACCGGGTCAAGTGAGGCTGCCTACAGGGAGCTGGAAGGTGGCCACTTTCACTCAGGCGCCTCACTGGCGGCGAGTTCCCGGGACTTGGCCGCCATCCACTAGATAGTAGAAAGTATTCAAGGTCGTAAACAAGATAGTTGTGTGAGCTAAGAAGCTACCAGTAATATGTAAGCTGTTCCCGTGTGAAGTAGGTGAAATCATATAATAGCCAATCAGCAATTGTGTGACCATTGTATGCAAAGATGATAAAAAGGTATATAAGCTGGAGAACAAGATGGAATAAACGATTCTGCTTGCAATCATATTGGTTGTTGTGCTTTATCCGTCCCGCATCCTCTGCCATCAGCAGTGGAATCCTCCCTCGTCCTCTGCTATCAGCATTGGAACCCAACACCCCATAATTCTTAATGAGAGTTATACTTTCCATGCACAGCAGGCAGAACTGTAATTGTGAGTTAGTAGAGGTACTCATTATGAACTCTCACTGGTCTAAATTGAGAGTCATACCATTCAAGTCAATGGAGCAATGCTGGTATAAAACTAGTGTGAAAGAGAATCAGGTCCTTAGTCCACATAATTTGTTTATGAACTGGCCCAAATGAATTCACAGGTTTGACGGTTAACTTGTATTAGACAGACAACAAAATTTTCAGAAATGGCCACTTGTTCCAAGTGCCTCAGCTTCTGGATGCCCAACTTGAGACACATTGTTCCTAATTTTTAGAAGTCCTGAATACCACAGTTTGACGTAATGGACCATTTAAAAGACATTTATAGTAATAATCCTGCAGAAACTGTTTCTTCGCAGTAATTATCTCTAGTAGGTCTCTGTCAGCTAACCAGTTTCTAAAAACTTCAATGATATCTAAAGGCACACCAAATGAACCAGGCTGAATGTAAAGAAAAGAGAAACATTTTTTTCAGGAGCACCACATGTATTCCCTGCTGCTTTCATGATTTGCTCAATGCCAAGGTCAGCTCTGATTGAACTGAGAAGAAAGAAAAAATAGAAATCATAGAGAAGATGAAGGACAATCCTAAGTGGGGTCTCTGGAGGAGAGTTCCATTTGTGTTAACTTTAGCTCTTGCCACTAATTCTAGTAGAATCCAGATTTCAATTGCTTAAGTGAATTGTTGTTCATGACCTGCATTTTGGCTATATCAGTTTTTCCTGCAAAAGATATACCTTTATTCAGCCATGCAGTTGCTCCAAGACTGATATCACTGTCATTGGCAGAACAGACAACATTTTTGAATAGTGGTATGTGCATTGTATCTTTTACCATCACTCTTTCTATGGAGCATCTCACTCCAGGATGTGGGCACATGTCATTTTTTATTGGGCAGGTAAATTTATCAGTTAAATTGACCTTCTAATTCTTCCTCTCATCTTGTTAAGACTTGGTCACGACAGTTTTAGCCTTTTATTTCTCATATACTCACTCACTATTTCCCCCCATCCTCTCATCTCATTCCAGGATTTCTTCCTCTCATTGCTGGCACAGCATTAATGAGCCAAATGGCATGGAAGATAATTAACCAGGTGTATAGCTAAATACCCACCAACACAATTCTTTCTTGATTGTTGCTGAAACAGCCCTAGCACAACCACAAAGCTTCTAATTCTCACCTACTGTGAAATCAATTGCCAAAGGACCAATAATGTGAGACCAATACACACTAAGTTTCCCCAATCAGATTTAGGAGAAAATTATGTGTTTGTCTTGTTCAAAGCATTACAAAACAACTTACATCGTAAAATGTTATTACACTGGAAATTGTTAAGTATCTAATGACTACAATGCACACAATGTATACAATTATGTTAATTATTTATCAGTTACCAGTTTGATTACGTTCTGAGTAACCGTACTCATGGGTTTAATAGCTTCAGGAAGTTTGGTACTGCATTTTCCTGGAACAAATCATCCTTCACAAATGTATCTCTTAGAAACAATATGTAGCACACAGTCATTTATCATGATTGATGTAAGGTAGACAATGGAAACTCTATAGCTTTATATATCTTTAATGATACCCTACCTTTGAAGAAACAGTCCTTGCTGTGGATAATGTAGATTTTCTTCCTCTGCAAGCATGAGGCTCGGTGGAGTTCACAGTGATTTTCATAAAATTTGCCATCAGATCCACATACTGGCATGTAACTGGGCTTGCAGTCGTCTAGGCATTTGCATTCAGGCTGATCATTCTCCTTGTTAACAACACACTTACTTCCCCGGCCACAGTACTTTTTTTCACATGATGCATGTAAGCCATCTTGTCCATAATGCACTGGAAAAAATAGGAAGTTTAAACATTAATTATATTTGCTTAGCAGGATTTAACTGTTCTTTTGTTTTAGCATGTACATTCCAAGCTTATAGGATATAAGGATTCCAAGGACACATTGGCATCCTATGGACAATACTGCATCTATGACATGGAGAATATCTTCATATATACACTAGCAGTTCTAGAGCCCCAATTCAACAATGCATTTAAGTGTATACTTAAGTCGTTTGCTGAATAGTGATGGACATAAGAACGTGTTTGAAGATAAGCATGTGCTTAAGGGCTTTGCTGAACCATGGTTCTCAGTGACTAAATACGTATACCATGTTCATTCTGCAATTCTGATGTGGTATTTTAAGACTTGCTTGGGATTATATTCTTCCTTCCCAATTTAAACATTGAACAATCAATGTGTACTGGCCTGTATAAGCATCAATGACCAAGCTAGGTATGGATCTCTTTTTCAGGTGAAACTATAGGTTTTCTAATTCAAAGAAAACTACTCAGGTGTCACTCATTTGGCCCTCTCATCAGACATTGGCAGAACCTACAGTGACCATCAATGACACAGTTAAGACTGTGAGAGCTGGTGACACTTGGAAAAAGGAAGAAAACCATGTGTAGGACTGATCCACAGCAGAGGTCAAAGTTCAATCATTTTTGTGTAGGGTGGTACAAGAATTAATCATATTAATATGAAGCTTAACCTTGTGGCAGGTGCTTTGGTTCACATTGGCTGTACTATGTATTGGGGTTGGTTAGTGGTTTTATCTTCATTCTAGTATTTTGCACTATTTAGTTATATGCCGGAGGAATACCTATTGCTGGACCCCTTACAAATGTATTAAATAGATATCCATAAATAACACATGCTACAAAAATAAAACAACAATTATTTATTAACTATTAGTTAATCCATTGTTTTTATTTTTTATATCATAATATACAAATGACTCAGATACTCTAATCAGATAAACCTCCATTTAGCACCCCATGTATTATGGGCCAGACACACTGATATCCTTACCTATGATGGCTATCAGCTTCCTACAGGGGTGACATTTTCAAAAGTACTCAATGTTGACCTAATTTTGCTCCCATTGAAGTCAATGGTAAAATTCCCATTGACTTCAATGGAAGTAAAGTTAGGCCAGTGCTGAGAGTTTTTGAAACATCTTCCCTACAAGGAGTCTCATTGAAGTCAATGGAAGTATTAATAGAATTAAATGCTTCCCAATATAAGTAAGGCCATCAGCATCTGGCCCTATATAAATATACCAATAAATAATATCTTGTTTCTTTTAGGTATTAGCACAATATGATGAACTGACCATTACTTGTACTTTCTATTGTTTGATATTATTTTAAGCCTAGGACATTTAATTCTAAGCTGTAATAGCACTGCACCTAAAATTTCTGTATTTAAGGGCTTACAAAAGACTTATTATTAGTATAATTTATAGAGGACAGGATATTTTGATATAAGCCACTGTACAACTAGTAATAACTAGCATTACACTCAATTAATGAAAGTTTCAGAAAATTAGAAGATTATTGTGCTGCATTAATTGTAATAAGCATGAGTTGAGAATTACAAAGAGATGTTGCAGAAAGAATAATTAAAACATGAAGGTAGGTTTGGTAACCAACATTTTACTGAAAGCTTTAATTAATCTCCAGGGCTGCCAGTTTATGATTTCCCAATGCTACATGCTGATAGAAAATGCAACAGTGTTAAAGGCAAGACCTCTGGATCCACTGCAAGCACCAACGGGTTAAAACATTTGTACAAAATACAAGTCAAAGTTTCCACACGTAACAAAACCCATTTTGCTCTGTCCTTCTTAAGCTTTTGTTTTTATCACTGTAAATTCGAAAGGAAAAGAATCTGTTATTGGAGGATTAACTATTTGACTCAATAACTCATTACAATTCTTCCACCTTGGCAGGCTAAGAAATATTGATTATTTTCTGACCTATAATAAACTAGAAGGTCAAAGTGTCTCTGAGCAGTGTAAAAAGTACAGTCTCTCAAAGGGATATTTGAATATCCTTTATTCACTTTACTAATTGTTAAGCATGTCTCTGCAAACTATTCACGGGAATGCACATATTGTAACCTCTTCATGACATGACTGTCAAGGTCATCTATAGTTACAGTATCTATTGTACATTTGTCAGAACAAAAGTCTCAATATTTGTGTGAAGAAACTCAGTTAAACTTGTATTATTATAGTTACTTGGCTTGGTCAACAGGATGTAACACTAGGAAATGCATGTCAGCGTTTGGTGGTGCAGTTTAACATGAAATATTTATTTTAGATTAAGGATATTTTTGTATTTTGTTTATTTAATTTTTAAGTCAGTGAAAATAATTGATACCTGACCTCTCCTCAAAACAGAATTAAATTTGATCTCTTTCGATACTTTCTTCTTAGACCCCAGATATCCTACAAAGTGAACCACCTATACAAACTCTTATGCCCACACAGAGTCCGTTGACATTCCTTTGTAGATGGAAAAAGTTGAATGCCTGCAAACAGTTGGTTGCTCACTTAAGACTGTAACCTGTCCTGGCTTGTGTGGATGTACTATGTTGGGGAGAAGATTTTGGTAATCTTAAACCACACACACACACACACAAGCCATCACACCGATCCATCTATGAGGCAGGATTTCTAACTAGTACATAAAGCAGAGCTAGTTACTTTGCTCTCTGGTGTGTATTCTGCAGTGTTGCTAACAACTAGCTGGGAGCTGCATCCTGTCCTTTTTTGAAGGAAAAGCACACTGTCTCCACTGCATATTTATTCCCTACCTCCCCTTCCCCCCCATCCACACTGAGAAAACATCATGGATAGTTTTCTGAAAACATCCACTCAGTGTGCAGCCGCAGTCAAAAGAGCTAACAGAATGTTAGGAACCATTAAGAAAGGGATAGATAACAAGACAGAAAATATCATAATGCCTCTATATAAATCCATGGTACTCCCACACCCGAATATTACATGTAGTTCTGGTCACCCCAACTCAAAAATGATATATTAGAAGTTGAAAAGGTACAGAGAAAGGCAACAAAAATTATTAAGGTTATGGAACAACTTCCGTATGAGAAGAGATTAAAAAGATTTTTCAGCTTGGAAAACAAGATGACTAAGAAGAGATATAACAAAGGTATTTAAATCATGACTGGTATGGAGAAAGTGAATAAGGAAGTATTATTAATCTGTCACATAACACAAGAACCAGGGGTCACCCAATTAAATTAATAGGCAGATAATTTAAAACAAACAAAAGGAAGTACTTCTTCACACAACACAGTCAACCTGTGGAACTCATTGCCAGGGGATGTTGTTAAGGCCAAAATTATAACAGAGTTCAAAAAACAATTACACAATTTCATGGAGGATAGGTCAATAATAGTCAAAATGGTCAGGGATGCAACCCCATGCTGTGGGTGTCCCTAGTCTCTGATTGCCAAAATCTGGGTGTGGACAATAGGGGATAGATCACTCCATGCTTGCCTGTTTTGATCATTCCCACTGAAGCATCTGGCATTGGCCACTGTCAGAAGTCAGGATACTGGACTATTGGTCTGACTCAGTATGTTCATTCTTATGTTCTTATGAGTAAGAGGATTTTAGTCATACAAGAGGAATCCTCACAGAGGTCACCAGTTGTGGAACTGAAACAATGGTCCTGGTGGCACAAAACTTTTGCTTGTTTTAACTGTGATATTCTTTCCCCTGTATTTTTTTCATAATTGGGGCATGATTATTTATTATTTACAGTATTTATTGCATTACAGTAGCATACAGACACCCCAATCAGGAGCAGGGAGTGACTGTTAGGCTCTGCAGAAACAAAAGGGAAGACAAGGTCCCTGTCCCCAAAGACCTTACATCTGAGTACCAAAGTTTGGACTCAGGGAAAAAAATTACATACAATTTAGTTAAAACCTTGAAAATAATGCTGCAAAATGTAAATCCTGAAACACCCTTCAGAGTAGCAGTGTTGGACACTGTCATGATTTTACTTTGGTTGCTTTTGTAAATGGTTTCAAATTAAGTATTTGGTTAATGACAATTAACCACTTAGGAAATAATGCACCAGAACATCAGCTGTATAAATCGGAATAGCGCTATTGAAGTCAATGGTCTGCACTGATTCATACCAGCTAAAGACGAAAGCAAATTTAACCTCATGCTAATATTTCTGGGTTTTTCATTCCTAGCTGTTATCTTAACTGAAAGATTATCCAACTGAGGGGTCCATGTGTGGAAGCTACTGTGGTGCCTCAGACTGTGCATCCTATTACATACCCCTTGGGAGACAGACTTTAAAGATAAAGGCTTATGATACACTGAGCAGTCCAGCATCAACATAAAGGATTTTTAAAAACATTCTTAATTAATCAGCAGCTAAGGTAGGTAAAAGTCCCCCATTAAACTTTTGATCTTGGTCATCCAGTGTAAAATCTCTCTGAAATCTTGCTACCTATTGTGATGGCTATTTAGAACACACCTCATAACTACCCAAAGAGCATTCAATTGCTAAATAAATGTGGAATTTCCATGGCTTGTCAGCTAAGATCTGTGCTGTAGTGGAGCCAGATCATGCTGGAATGGCGTACTGGCACTTTTGCCACATGGAGGATGCCATTTTGTTCTCATGTGAGGTCACACTACATGAAAGAGGTCATTTGATAGAGCAAAATGGTGTCCTCTGCATAGCGTTATGTGTGCAAGGTCATGCTGTCAGTGTTATTCCGGTAGTTGTCCATTCAGCACTACACCACTGGCTAAGACACTGAACTACTCTGCTTTTGAGACAAGAACAAAAACTGGGATGTAGTTCATTAATTAAACAAAAACTGAATGAATTCCCCACTCCTCCAAGGATGATAAAAAACAATAATGGAAAAGGTAATCAGGTGAAACTACCAGTTAACTGCTTGCAGTATTTATGAGCCCCACTGAACGACATGAAAAAGATATAATTTTTTAAATTTATTAGTCATAAAGAAAGTCATTTACCTAGGTTAAAAATGATCATCTTACAAAATAAGTCACTTTTCAACACTAATTAAATTTACCAGACGTGGCCAGCGACTAAGTTGTTATATTATATTAAAGCTAGTATGAAGAGAAGAGAAAGTCCATTTGTTACCATCAGTGACAAGATTCTATTCCTCAAATGGGATTTTGGCTGGAGACATGAGAAGTTTGGGATTCTGGTTGAAAAACAAAGGCCGGATGCGGGTGGTAAGACAGCTGCAGTTCAGGAATTGTGTCAAGTCCTTTAACAGGGTTTTCTTTATCTCAAAATATAACTTTAAAGGCAAAATGAAGATGTAATACTTATCGTCAGACTGATGAGACTAAGCCCTGGTCTACACTTACCTGGAAATTCAGCAACAGTCGACAGGAGTTACGCAAGCTACTCTGCGTAGCTTGCATAACTTCCGTCGACTGCTGTGCTTCCCTTCTGCATGCCGTCTTCACTGCACTGTGCTGATGGGAACTGCATTCCTGTCAACGCAGCGCTACGCCACATGAGGGGGTGGATTTACTGCATCAATTTCCTGATCGATTGAGTGGGTCTACACTGACTGCTCAATCGATCCAGAAAGATCGATCTGATGGCGGCGACTTTGCCACCATCAGTATAGACGTACCCTATGCATCCTCTAATCACTGATTAATTCATGAAGATAGAGACCCTATCTGCCATTTATACATTGTTGAAGACATTACAAAGTACAGTCAACTTTTCATAATGTTTCCAAAGCTAATCCCTATTCCTTACTTTGGCAAAGTTCCTAAAGGTTCAGTGCAAGGTTAGCTTGAATGAGGAGCACTGACTAAGGTATAAATGCAATATATTAAACTGGGCATCATCATCACACCCAGTATCAAAGCCACAGCAAAAAATGGATTCCTTATGTCAGGCTTCTGACCAACTGTAATTATGCAATTCTGCACTTGTAAATTGCATAAATAAAAAGATTGAAAATTATTTGAGATAAACACTGGCTAATTAATCCCCACAGACGCACTTTTGGAAGCTGTTAAATAGTCCTGATTTACAACAGAGGAAACAAAGCCACAAATTGTACAGCAAGTCACTGTCAGAATCAAGGTTAGATGCTTAGTCTTCCTGGTCTTCAGACTTCCCTTTTTTAAAAGTGGAACTATCATATATTCCTGCTTCATAGGCAGTGATAGGAACTCAGTGATATTTGCAAAATGTTGTGTAACGTCAATGTATTTTTATTGTACCTGCATGAAAATCAAACCCTCAAAACTGCAGAAACTACAAAATTATTTTCCTATGAACCAACCTGGTTTGTCCTTTAGATCTCATTGAAATTAACAAAATTTATTCAGCCACTGCTGAATTATATGCCTGCAACATTTCTGATTGGAAATATAGAAGAGCTGAATTATTTTTTTCTCTTTTTAAGCAAACACATAGAAGCCCAACATATAAGAAATGATTTGATAAAAATTTAGATGAGGAAGACCCAACACACACACACACACCACACACATACACAGAGCTATGTGATTTAACCATGGAAAATTTACACTCAGAAATAATTCATTTGAGAAAAATAAGCAACCTTAATTGCAGTGGTCACTAAATCTACTACTAGCATATACTAGATAGCAGATGGAAAGGAAAAAAATATAACCTATACAAAACAAAAAACCTGCAGTAAATCTACAGTTAATATATTACTTCACTGCTTGAAGTTCGGGTTTTTTTTGTGTATCTTGGTTGCTACATGCAATAATCACGTACTATCTAGTCCTCCAAAAATATGATCCCATCTCCATTAGACATTAATTATTTGTGAAGAATACAGATTGTAGATACATGTATTGCTTGGAACTCCCCATCTACATGACCTAACCTAATTTATTTTGCTTGTGCTGATAATAAAACTGCAAATACCACAGCATGGGACCTTCCACATCCTCTGACTAGCACATATTTATCATATGTTTATAGAATAATTCATGCTTTGAAGTAATATGAGTTCAGATTTATGCAAATTGCACCTGGCTCCTGTTCAGCTAACAAATATGTGTATGCATTGGTATCACCGCAGCAAAAATAGTGTAAAGCAAGGGGCAAAAATTCACTAACGATCTGCACAACTGTACCAGGAAATCTATTTTTTGCATTGCATACCTAGTATGACAATGTAGGGGCAGCAAAAGTCAGTTCACCTCAGAAAAACTACAGTAAAGTTACTTGGTGTTTGGCTGAATCATTACCAACACAACCATTATTTCTGTAGCTAGTCTTTGCTGTTCTGATTTAAAAAAAAAAACCAAAAAACCAAAATGGTGACTCATCCTGGAAGAAAAATATAGAAAATGAGACATATGCTTTAAGCTGTTTTGCTAATTATGTAACCTGTTAAAGTTTGCACATGACATTTGGGACCACTGTACTATTGAAAAGATTAATAGGTTGTATTATAACTACAAGGACAGTCCACTCTTTCAGGTAATAAGAAAGTTTGGAGGTCGTGTGTATTATTCACAAGCACTGTCTAGGGAGAGTGATACAGACTTCTCACTCGCTATTCCAAAGAAAAGAAATACAATAGCCTCAGAGGAGGAGGACAGAAAATTATCATCCACAACATTAATCTAGAGGTCCTATCAGAAAGAAAAGATACTGAGTCTAACTGATGACATGGAAAAATTGTTCAAAAAGCCATAAAAGATAAAGCTATAGTTGTTTCAGTTATAATACACATTCACATACGTATAAACCTACACACGCTCTCTCTTTCTATATGTTTATATTTATACATTGGCATCTATTGGGATAGCTACATTACTCACAAGTACCAAAGTTATGGATGGGTAATGCAAGTAATTTCAAAAGAGTGCCAACAGAATTTTATACCACACTGCATTATTTTATTTTCAGAGTGTGCCGCATATTAAAAACCAAAAACTAATAAACCCTCCAAAATTACCTCACTATTTTAGAGATTTTTTTATTGATACAGTTAATATATCACTGCATATTATACAAGGTTCTTTAGTTAAAATGATTCCAACTGCAAAGGCCTATGAGGGAGATGAAAATAACTAGGCACAACTTATAAGTTTCTAAAACTGACCTAAAATAGCTCTTCCATACATAAGAATTTTGTGATTTTCAGGTCCAAACTCAGGCTTTCCAGGCCTACAAACCAATACTGTGTCCCTAATGGAAAACCAGAATTGTCTCCATTCCAGTGGTATAAAGCTTATTCTTCTTGTCCTGACTTTTCACATTAAACCTGCCACCACTGCAGAAGGAAGCAGTGCCTCTGCTGCACTCCAATACAAAATTCTGCAAAATTCCATATTCGATTGGAAGGAGGAGACATTTCTTTGGCAGATTTTTTACTTAACAGCAGCTGTTTGACGTTGATCACTGATCACTAGTTAAGAATGTTAGAATAAATCCAGGCAGGGATGGACTATGACCAGATCCTACACTTATTGAAGTTGATGGGTATTTTGCTATTGATTTTTATGGTGCAGAATCAAGCCACTAGTGGGCAAAATTCAGGGGAGCCAGTCCAAGATGTCTGATAAATCTAACATATCACTCAGATATCGCCACATTCCATGTGGCAGATATAAATTTTAAATGGAGAATATGACAAAAATCAAGAATAGCAAATGAAGCTGACAGTCACGAAAGCAATATTTAGCTACACTGTCATAAAGTGGATGCAGCAATATGAATCAGTGAAGGGAACAGCTGCTGATACAAGAAGACATGAAACAAGCTTTGGATTGACACAGCTGAAATCTAAAAAATAAGGACAAATCAGTAACAGAGAAAAAATCCCCATAAATCAGGATGCTTCTATGAAAAAAGAGCATTTTGCATTTTTAACCAAAGGGCAAGATACAATCTGTTCTTATAAAGTGTCCAGTTTTAACTTAATCAATCCTTTAAGAGGATTCCTAGAGTATAGCTTTGAAGGTACAGATATAAATTCACTGAACCACCCGCAATTCTCCTCCCTACCCTCCACACATATCACTGGATTCCAATTATGGACAACCAGAGCGATTCCTAGAGGATGGACTCTTCCCTAACAACGTATAATCCTCAGAATCCTACTTCAAAGAAACTGGTAGTGGTAGGGAAACTTATAAAATTGTTACAGGAAAGGACAAACCTATCTTGCAAAGACTTTTATGATAAGTATTCTCAGTGATTGAACTGCAAAAGCCTGAGAGCCCAATAATGGGTGCTGAGGGAATTGTTTAATGTGTGTCAGTATTTTAATTATTAATCCATACAAAATGTGAATTATTCGTGTTCAGCAAACCTAAAAATCAAGCCAGAGGCACCCAAAATTAGAGGACACTTGTAAAATTCTGGACTTTAACTTTTCTGTGTCAATTTTTGCATCTTAAAATGGAGATTAAAAATACTTCCCTACCTGTCAGGACTAGGAGAAGGACTACAGGTAACATTGTGAAAAGACTTTGAAAATCTCAAGTGCTATACTGTGTTATTATGCGTACAATTAGGACTAAGTTTGGCCTAACTTCAAACCCACTCAAACACCATAGGATCAAAAGTTTGATGCTAGTACACATTGGTATGGTGTTATATTTATTAGAGTATGAAACAAGAAACAGAGGGCATGCATACCAACAAATCAAAAGAGCAAATGATCTAAATGATACCTGCAGATAATTGTGGAAGAAAAATGTAAAACAATGTTTGAAAATCTGGCTCAATACACCCATGACATTAATTTATGACAGCCAAGTTTTTGGGGGTGTTCTCTTCTCTTTAGTGAGAAAATCTTGAAGCAGCTCAGTCATAAAGAACATAAATGTTTACTTATTTAGAGGTCTGTGTGTCACAGGTACTTAATAGTGAATGTAATTTTATTACATTATTACAATGCATCAAATACAGTTTAAAGGCTAAATTGTGTGTGGCTGATGTGTCATTGGGATTCATACACATCGATATGTGGACAGAATTTGGCCCTGGGCTCGGTGACTGGAAATGTCATGAAGTAGACAACAAAATCCCTTTGAAAAAATCACAGAAGAGACATTACTTGACTCTACAACTACATCCCCTTCATCCATCAGAAGGCCTTTCTTTTTTTAAACAATTTATTCCATGGTACCCAAATTTAAAGCTTGATGAACAACTCAATGGGCCAATGCAGGAGTTAATGTGCATATCTTTCTGTTTTCTTTAGGTTTTTACTATCACAGTGCTTCAAAAGAGCGTGAAGCACTCAAAAATAAAGAAACTCTCCAGTATCTGATTTGTAGGGTATGGATCACAGTAACTGTGGAAAACAGAGTTCAATCCCCCAACACACTTCTGAAAGAAAGATATGAAATCCTCTTAGGCCTTTGCTCAAAGTCTGTTTTGTTGCATTTCATTTCTTTCATTAGCCCTTCTCACTGCCCCATCCTTCAATCTTACTCTCAGGACCATCCTTCCTTTCCTCTTGTTTTCAGTTGTCTTTTACCTTTGACCATTGCAATGAGTGCTTGTGCGCTATGCTCAATTGTAAAAGATCTGAGTGATCAATAGTGTCATTTATCCAGCTGCTATTCCTTAAGTAAAATTCCTCTGACAGAGAGTACAAAAAAGTTGGAATGTGATAAAGAAATAACTGAAGAGAACTTGTCTGTTTTCATAGTGATTTCTTCAACTATATTCCCAGTGCAATCAGCTGAAGTGAGTTGGATATATTAATTCTGATTGATTATTTATCTTTACTTGCTGATGCTTTTCTATTAAACTTTAATTTTGATGCCAACAGTAGTGGGTTTGGTGTAAATTATCCACATAAGTTTCCCTTCCCCTCTTTTAACCTTTTTCAAAACCACATTTGAAGACTTTTTTCAAGGCTTGATTGACCATGACATTGGTCAAACTTTCCAGTTCCTTCTGTGCCTATTTATTTCTCTAAGGAAGCTAACTTCTTTCTCTATAAATTGGCTCCTTTCTTTACAATTCACTGTAACTCCAAGTACATCCACATAAAACTTTTCTCCCCTTTCCTGGAACAAGACAGAGTACTAGCTTTACATTTAGTTTCAACAACTGGCTCAATGATATTTTTTTGCAGTGGTAGAAATAGATCTGACTTAGAACACCAAGTCCAAACCTCCATAGCTTTTGAGGAAATTCAGATCCAGATCATTGCTCCCTTTCTGTGTTTGAAATCCATGGCTCAGGCCCATCATTGTTTGGAGAAGAATCCAAGCAATGTCCGTCAGTATATTGCACCACACTGCAGCAAAAGGTAAATCTACCAATGGCCATCACTGTATGATTCCTATATATAAATAACTCAGTTACTGTGCAAATTAATTTTTCTATTGCATTCTTAGTCATGGTTCAGAAACAACAGAAGCTAACCTCTGCTATGAGGAAGGACCTTACAGTCTTGAAATCTCATGGTCTCTGATTTTGATCATCCACTACCTCACTTTGAAGTAAATACATTTACAGGAGAAAAATTACTTTTCTCGTTTATTTTATACATATTTCCCCTCAGACATTCATAAACCAGATGGCACTGCATATTGGATAGACTGATTTTTCAGTTTCCTGATTATTCATTTTCTCACTCAGTACATCAGTTTATGAGGCTCAACATGGAACTAAAATAGCTCATCAGCATATTTGTCTCAGAAATGGAAACATTTCTGAATTTCATTTATTTTATTATTTTTGGTTGCAGGATGAATAGGTGAAGAGATATCTTTAATGAATACCGGTTCAGCCTCTTATTACATTATTCTTAAATGCTGCTCTTGGAGAAAATAGATTCTCCCTCATCCCAAACTATCCTATTGCTCTGTGAAGTCTAAATGATGTGATTAATTCTAGAGAGCTATAGACTTTATGATAGTGAAGCCCCTGTCAGCATTTCCAATATCATCTCCCTATTTTAGGGTGTGTGGTATGCAACTGTGTCTTGGTTTCAAAAGTCTCACTCTTGGAACAATATTTTAAGTGCTCTTGAAGCAGGCCATAAAGGTACAGAAAGAATGGCAGTACAAGATTCCACAAAATGCCCTCACTGGTGGAGAAGGAAAGAGACTGGCATTGTGCACTGGGCATATCCTTACTAACAAAATAAAATAAGTACTATGTTTTTATTCATTAAATTATTCCATACTGTCATGCTATCAGTGGAAATAGAGCATACACAGTAGTTTTCAGGAATGCAGACAACTTAAATGTGCAAGCAAGAAAGGACAAATGTTTAAAGCCTGAACACTTCAGATGAACCTCAGAAATATGTACACATCTATGCTCCTATAAAACAAAAAGCCTGTCCCAAACACACCTTTCCTAATCCCATGAGCCTCTCACACCTGAAGGGATCAACAATTACTCCCTGACTGAGAAAGACTTTATCTCACTAACACTTTCACATGCCTGTATATAAGATTCTCCTTAAAAAAAAAAAAAGAGGGGTTGAGCATAACCCTCTACCATCCTTACTAGGGATAGTAGGGTGCCCCCAACTTTACACACTCTCATAGGGCTTTTGCTCTATGTCACTCCTCTCTTGTTCCCTGACCTGGAAAGCAAACCATTCCTGGTGTGGGGAAGAGTCACTTGGGAGCAGGTGTATAGGCGCAGACTGACTCTGAAGAGGGCATCTGAAGGAAATGGTTCTTCTCAGATCCAGGGAATTGCACGCATTAGGGAAAAGCAGGCATTACATTTCAGCTGGTTTATTGTTTTTAAGATACATTTTCTCTGAAATACTTTTGTTCTAAATAAATGATTCTTTGCTTTAAGGAAGCGGCTTGATCACTAACGACCCTGGAAAGAACAGAATGACAGGGTTTGAACTCAAGTCAGAAGGCAAAGGCAATCACAGGGACTGCCCCCAGCTCCTTATCTGAGAGTGGGAGAAATGGGTGTTGCCACCTCAATAAAGAGGTGATAGCCTGAGGCCTGTGACCAAGAGAGGGGGGTACACTCAGAGAAGGGTGCTGCAGATGCCAGTGAATCACAGCCTGGCCCCCTCACCACCAACAGAGACTGTGACTCCCACCTGCAATCAGCCCGGGATGTCAGATGCCATTGCCCACGTGTTAAATTTTCAAACAACCAGCTTCATGTTTTCTCTCTGCTTAGAAGCTCCCTGTGACACCCACAAACTCATTATCCTTCTTCAGAACCCTACCCATCACCAGTACTATCTCCTGGTTTCCTTGTATCTCCTTCATCTGGTGTCTCATCCTATATTTAGATTGTAAGCTCTTTGGGGCAGGGACCATCTTTTTCTTCTGTGTTTGTACAGCAGTTAGCACAGTGGGATCCTGGTCCATGACTGGGGCTCCTCGGTGCTATGGTAATAAAAATAACAAATAATAAATAATAACAACCCTCATACTGAGACAGATTGTCCCCAGTAATCACTCAGCCTCCTGCCACTGGATCAGTAAAATGGAATAACCTGACCAAGAGGTCAGCCAACCCGTTTAGTCCCTATCTAACTATATGAAGCTCTCAATCCCAGAGAGAACAACATGGCTCAATACATCAATCCCTACCCCAGAGATGTCTGTAAAATCACCTTCCCACACACACACAAACTTCGTAATAAATGCTTTCATACCAACAATAACCCAAGTGTAGTTATAACCTTAAGTGGCCTCAAAAGGACTGACAGAAATCAGTTGCTTAAGGCAAGTAGTCTTCTACTAAAGTTAGATCATAAATGTACTCAGTAACTTTAGAGATATTTTAGGGTGGTTTCAAGAGAGAACCAGGATGATCTCTTTTACAGGAGTCACTTTATAGTTTATTTCATTTTTTCCAAATTAGATTAAATTTCAGGTCATATGTATCTAGAGAGACTAAACCAATAGCTTTAAATCCCAACAAATAATTCACAAGACCCATTAAGAAAATGTTACAAGTAGTTTACTGTGGGTTCTATGAACAACTGAAGATAGACAATTGTGCTAAAAAATAGATGGGGCGTATACAAAGTTTTATTAAGAGTCTATTTCTGGGCTTTAATATGTTTGTGGATAAAAGTTGCCAGCTGCAGAAAATAAATGGGAAGAAAAGAAAAATAATAAAGCCATTTAACTATAATGGGTATTGGTGCAGGTGTTTCAGGTTGGGGAGGGGAGTTACTTCCCAAAGCGTACTACATGTTTGACTCACTACTGCATTACTTGATTGAAGGGGCAGCTTCAGAAATGGGATTAGTATCATTCCTATATCACATCCAAATCAGCATAAACTTCTTGCTGAAACCTGCTGAGGTTGCAGGCTTTTCAGATTTTTTTTCCCCAAGAAATTTCATTTATGTTTTCTTGCCTAGATGCTGTACAGCCTCATACATTATAAGCATAAGAGCCTTACTGTATAATAGAAGTGTGAGGCAGGAGCCAAACAGTTCCATTACAGGGGGAATTACAATCATGTAACTATTGAATGAGAATGTATAACATCTGTGTGGGACATAGAAGGAAGGGCATTTTTATAAATCAATCTTGAGCTGCTACTCAAAGAGGAAAATAACTGGTGGAGTTACCTACTCACCAACTCAGTGTAAAGAAGTTGTTTGCCTGACAGTGTGCATTCCCTAACCTCACTCATAATTAACCATTTTATTCCAGTCAATAAGTTTGCAATATGCAAATGAAGTAAGGGGAAAAAGGGGACAGATGACAGAAGAAGGGTGTTCTATATCTACTATTTGACCATCATTTGTGATGTTGAGAGAGCTGCAACAAAGGGAGAAAAGTGGAGGAAGAAAGAAACAGAAAGAGAGGAGAAGGGGAAGAGAGAGTTTCTCAGACACCATGGTGGTAGGCATGGTGCAAATAGACAATCAGACCACTAGCCCTTTCACTACAGTTGTGGGCCTGTGAAAGTAGAAGTCTATCCATCCTCTACTTCTTTTTCCCTCCAGTACTTTGATTTTGTCAACCTCCAAAATGCAACAGGTAAGAGTCTAATGTAGTACCCTCTTAAATGTTTGACTCTCCCTCTAAAAGGAATCACTGGACCAAATTAATCACTGATGTAAACAGGTGCCTCAAAAAGGAGTTCCAACAACTTACACAAAGCAGAAGCATGGACTTTCTGTTTGCTGTCCATCTGGGTGGACAAGAAAACTGTCTCAGCAAGGGCAGTCTACCAATGAACTATAACATTGTTAATCTGAGGAGTAAGACTCAGTGCAAAAATATTTTGCTGGACAACCAGAGAAATTCAAATTCCTGTAAGCATGGGAGGAAGCTCTTACAGCACTGCCTGAGACATAAAATAACATTCCAAATGAGATCACTGCATTATAACCTCATTGTATACATTGTTGTTTGTTTGTGATTGAGACCTGAATATCTGAGAGAGAAGGGTAAGAAAGAGTGGGAGTGTGGATGGAGACCCATTGCTTCACTGGTTTATAAATAATAAAAAAAATCATGAACAACCACTGCAATTCATGCTAAATATTTCATTATTTGAAGACTTTTCCAGCTTTCTAAGCCCAAAAGGAACCCTTCAAAGATCTCTTCTTTTGGGATAAGGGAACTTCCAAAATGAGGCGGCACAGGAGAAATCAGGAATTCCCTTAAAACCAATAAGAACAAGAGATTTCTTAAAAGTTCTATTGCTTTTGATACATATTTTGGAGCCTTTCTGAGACTAGGGAAGTAAAGAGAACTACATGAGCCCAGTCTGCACATTAAGAGCTCTATAAAGTGAAGAAAATTGAAAACCAATTTAATTTAAAATAGCAATACAAGAAAGAAACAGGCCAAATTAAAAGAAAATATTTGCAAAGAGAATGAAAGTCACATAAGTATATGTGTGTGCAGATATTTATAATAGTGAATGGGGTCCTAAGAAAAGATTGGCTGCTTAGTAGAGGTGGTCTTTAGTCAGAAGGTTGAACAAAATTACACTGGAAACAGCATAGGGGTCAGAAGTCATTGCTACCCAGAAGTAAAATGGTGCACCCAAGTTAGATGCACCCCTTTTCAAATTGCGATACATGATTTTATGGAGACCATTGAAACACCTACCAAATACATGACACACAATTAAAAGGTTCATGGAATGGATGTTTTTGTTTCAGACAATAATTTTCTTAAAGGTATCAGCTATAAGCTTTTATTTCAGTTTTGGCCAATATGAGTGAGCATTAAATACACCTTGAATTTGAGACCAAACCAAAATGCTGTCAAGTTGCAATATAATTAACAAGAGCATTTATATTCCTCCTTTTGATTCCTCTTATATCTTTATTGAAGCTCTTTCCAGGACTCGTGAACTTAGAGAAACATTATTTTCTGAATAAAACCATCTAGTTTTGCTGCTCATCATACTGATTTTGCAAACTCCCACAGATGTATTTTGTATTGTCACCTAACTGCAATAGAAAATGTTACTCCAGCACTAATATATGTCCTGTGCATTTCAGTTTGGTCCTCTGTCACTGTCTGACACATTTTGGGGCCTTTGTTATTTCACAGGGTCCTTTAGCTATGTTTAGACAAACAGTTGACATTTCGACCTTTCTACTGGATGTGTCTCAAATCTAATAGCCTCTAGCTAAAAATTTCCTTTTACAGCTTCCTCCCTGGGGCATTACAGCTAATCAGCCCCTCTTCCTAAAGAATTGCACTTTCTCCTCATGAGAGGAAATTATTCTGACTCTCTCATGGAAGATTTCTTTCCTTTTGTTTCCTTTTTTTTTTTTTTTTAAAAAGATACTGTTTTGTGGTTCCTAGAGATCTAGCAGTTAAGTACAGGACTCCTGCTTCTGAATATCAACTGTTGAGCTCTCTCCATTGCTCATGTGGACATGTCCATTACTTCATAGGGACAAAGTTCAAGGCTGTCAGAGAAGCTGAGAACATGTCCTTTATCTACAATGGCAATCTGGTTGATTCTACTGAGATTTCTCTGTAAATGTGAACTGACCATTTCTGAGGTTTCTGAAAAGTTCTGATAATTTCCCCTCACCTTCCACCGTGCATGGCTCACTTTTTATCAAGTTTCTGAACTTTCTGGATTTGGCCAGAACCAGATGTGGAAATGTGGGGATATTAAGAAGCCCTTAAAATACACTACACTGGTAAAAGTAAAATACATAGCCTTCAGCACTTAAACAAGTAAAACAGCAGCAATAACTTTCCACCCAGGTTCCCCCTCCCCGCTCCTCATATATACATACTTCTCAGTACACAAGGAAATGGAGAGAACTAAAATTATTGCTGTTAGATTATGATTCTTTTTCTTTAGTTTGTTCAGAGCAAATATGTATTTACCTGATGGAGCTGTTCCAATTTGTTAAAAGATAAAAGCACTTTTTCCAAACCTTCTGAAAAGTAATTTTTAAAATGGCAGGGTGAAAAAATCCTTAGGTTTAAAAAATATTCATGTTGTTACATAAAGCGACAAAATGCTGAAACTGAAAGTTAACATTGACACACCACCCTTAGCTCCTGCTGCTGCTTCTTTTGTTCCGGTTTTATTCACAGTTGCAGGAGCTAGGGATAAAATGACAGCCTAAATTCTGAATGCCATGGCTTTGTCAAGTTTTTTTTACACTCTTAATGCTCTTTTAAACACAGTTCTTGGGGTTTATAATCCTCTTCAGTATGTAGAGAATTGAGGGGAGGTTTAGATGGACAGACATTGCCAGTAATAATTTAGATATAGTGTCTATTTTACAAAAAGCAAGCATAAGTAGACTTTAATGATGTTAGCCTGATTTACATCAACTGAATCTTTGGTCCAATTTATATGAAAATAATATTAAGACTGGCAAGAAAACTCTAAGCTAAGGGTATCTCATGATAGTTCCTCTGTAGTCCTACATCACTGATCTACTAGTGAACTGTAATACAGTGCAAGTAACGGAAACCAAAAGTTCATGATGAAATACCTAATTGTATGTGTGGTGCGTTGTTGGAGTGGATAGATCTAGGACCTCTTCTTTTCTGTGTAGCCACTTCTCCTGACTGCCACACAATGACAGCTGGAGTAGAGAGGCAATATGGCCTAGGGGTTAAAGCATAGCACTGGGAGTGAGGAGGTGTGGCTTCTGCTCCTGGTCCTGCCACTGACTTGCTATATGACTGCGAGCAAACTGCTCTGTGCCTTATCTTCATTTTACAGTAAGAAACTATCAGTACATGTCTATGTCACAGGGGATATTGGGACACTAAATACATTAATGTTAGTAAAGCATATTGAGATCCTGATCTGAAAGGTAATACAGAGCAATTCAACACTCTCCCTTTCAAAATGCTGTATAAAACAGTAAAAAACCTTATGATAAAAACATAATCAGGCACCATGTCCCTTACAATATAAAGAGTTTAAATCAAATGAGGGGATCCAGTTTAAAAGGGAACAAAAAGGACTGGGATAAAAGGTTAGAAATAAACAGACATCATGAATCTTTCTAAAAACATTTCTGGGGGAAAAAAAGCTTTATGGTGATTTTTAAGAGAAGGGAGGAATGAAATAAAAATAGATTTCAGAGTAGGACATTTGTCACACTTAAAATGAACCATAGCAACATCATACTCACCAGATGAATTAAGATACAAATGAGAAAAACCTAAAGAGCACATTGTGCATATATGATACCCATGAGTACAAGGCTCAAGGAGTAAGTCTCAAATGTAGCCAGGGCGTACACCATTACAGGTTTAACCCTCCCTCCCCCCCCAAAAAACAAACAAAACGAAGAGACTCAAACTCTAGTCAAGCTCCAACATAAGGAATACTGTGTGAGGATAATATGACCACAAAAATGCTGACATCCATGCTTCTTAATTCTGAACAAGCACCAAACAACAGAGCAGCCCTGCCAAGAGAGTGAATTACAGTTACGGTGCTTCATGCTGCTATTGCAAGATTGTGATGGTGCCGCTGATGCATATTGCAGAATTGAAAAATAACACTATTCTACTATGTCCAACAAATGGCATTCCATGGAAATAGCATGGTCAAAAGAGGAACAAAGATTTTTAAGAGTGCCTCCGCTCCCTTTTGTCCCTTCATAAGGGGATAAACAAGAAAGAATGGAGACACCTAAATGGCTTTTACATCTCAGCAGCGACAATGATTGCTAAGCATTGGTGTTATTGTGGTTGCCCCTCACTCTCTGCTTTCCCAAGTATTAACACTATTCCTCTTTCCTTTAAGAAGATTATCCAAAATGCTAGTTTTTGTGAAGATCAGTGAAGACAGCTTTTAAGATTATAGCTGTTGCCGGGCTGCCAATTTAGGCATTTTTCTTACTCTGTCTCTCACTTGGCAACTTTATTTATTGTGACAGAAAAACATCAAAAGGGACTATGTAGCAACAAGACCAAATTTTCTGTTAATATGCAAACTATGAAGTTGAACAAAAATTAGCAGCAAATGAGCCAAGTGTGAACAGGCTTTTATATTTAGGATTTAAAACTGGAACTCATCAGATTTCTCATTAGCTTGCAGTTCAGACTAATTCCTTGGCGGCTCACAAAAACTGAACAAATCTATTTATTTTAAAATTAAGAGACAAAGCAAGTATCTACTCAATCTGTCTTTTTCAGTCAATACCATTACTGTTCACCACATTGGGTCAGAGCATTCGGTTTCTAGGGAATATGTGGGAAAATAAGTGGTGATGAACTCAGAGAGTGGCTAATGTGAGAGGGGCAAATGCCCCAGGCTGCGTCTGTACACATACCTGAAGCACAAAATGTGTATTAGTATTTTTGGTGAACTTCTTTGACCTGGAATATTTGCCAGTCTTTTGTGGTTGTTGTTGATCAAGCCATGGTTTTTCCATGATGATGGTCAAAGACATAATATGGGAGGACAGATATCAGAGCATGCTGCAAAAAGATGTGCATCAGTTTAAAGTGATAAAAGTGGTTTTCAGCCTTGCTAAAATGAAATGACAGAAATCGTTCCATAGCTAAGGTAGCAACTGAGTTTCCATTATCAGCCTAGTGTTGCTGTCTCCAGCTCTCTCCTGCCCATCTCCCATCCCCCCAAAATAACTGGTCTTAAAACTGCAAAACTTGGAATGAATCAGAGAAAGGGTTCCTGAAAGACAACAACCTAAGCCTAACAACAGAATTGTTGAACACAGTTCCAAAATTCTACAGAATTCACTGGGTGTGGGGAACAGAAAGTAGAAAAGAGATTTATCCAGATTACTGGACTCTACTAGATCAGATCTAGTCGACAGGACCAACAGTTCTTATTGAATAACACGAAATTACAAAACTCATTAACATTTTCCTCAGTTACATCACCAGAGAACATAGCTCTGGGAATCTAAATACAGGACTCAAAGAATTTCCGCAGAGCTAACCTTTTATTTATAAAAAATAAATAAAGTGTTGAATTTTTAAAAATTCCCATTCACTTCAATAGGATCAGAATTATGCCAACTCTGAGCACTTTTGAAATTCCCTCCCCATGACTCTAGTCCTTTTCCTTGCAGAAAGAGAGCTCAAAGTGTAACCTTGTTGCTAGGGAGGCTTGTGTAAATGAATGAGTAAAAAAATTCTTCTCAAAAGGTTCATGGGTGGGTTTCCTCTCCGACAGACTTCAGGAGATCTATAACACCCTTTTATCTCATCCCACCTAATCCTCTTTTCCATCCAGGCCCTCTCAGGTCCACAGGAAGGGAGCCAGGCTCCCTTCCTGCAGACCTAACTATTGAAAGCTAACATGCACTTAGGTCACTTTGCCGTAATGAAATTTTTTGTGTTGCAATATTTTACAGCTTAAAATCATCTTGCCAAATCTTTCAGTATTAAAGGGGCCCATACTTTATGGGAAAAAGAAAGGAGGAGGGAAAGAATTAAATTAATATGCTACCTAGTCTCCTATAGATGTGATTGTGTTCAATTGCTCCCATTCACATTAACATGCAATAAAGTGAGTGTCAAACACCTTCATTTTTGATACAAGCTGTTACTCTCCAATAGGTAACACGAACATTTAAAAATGCATTTGCTTTATTGGTTGCAAGATTTTTCAGATTAAAAAGTTAAAACTCAGTTTGATTTTTTTAAGCAGAAACATTTGCTGTGAGATAAACACCAGATCAGGACTAAATATTGCCCTCCACCCCTGTGTGTAATCCTCATTGACACCAATGGAGCTCTGTGTGTGCAGAGTAAGGATAATATGTGGATCAGGGAATGCAATTTGCAGGTGTTCCAGAAGCAGCTGTAGAAATGAAGTAAACTGGTTTACATTAGTTAGCTGCTCCTAGTAACAGTCACAGAGTGCACAGCTGTCTGTTTTTGAGTAAGGAAAACAGATCAAAACCCAATTTTTGTGACTGGAAAGAAACACAAAAATTTGTGACTGGAAAGAAAAATATCCTCAAACTCTCATTATGAAATTGTGTTAATTAGTGGTTGGGAGGAGAGAGGGGGAATTCACTGGATAAGGAATGTGAGTAAATGACTCATCACAACATGATGCCAGGAATGGCTCTAAATCCCCAAATCTCTGAATTTTGGACTCCACATTTAAAGCCACAGTTGGTGCTAAATTAGCATCAGTTTAATATGGCAAAATTATGTGTGTAACCACCACTTGGGATTTACCAGCCTTGGACTGGTGCCAAGGAGGGTGATAAGGCTGGAAGAGTTTTAGAGTGTTAGGAGGCAAGGAACTGGCTTATTTATTAGTGTTTACTATGTCTGAGTTAGTCTTAACCCCTTCATCCCCCAGATTCTATTGTCCACTTTCCAACAAAGTAACCTGCTTGGTTATGCTGTTATTACTGGCATTTCATTCCTTTACTTGGGTTTATTTTATTTACCTTATTGTCTCCTGTGTACTTGGCTTTACACTCCTTGCCAGTATGTAGTATTGTGATTGATATCTCAAGGCAAAGCTCCCTCGTGTATCTGGCACAGTGAGGAATCACTGAGTGGAGGCACCCAGGCATCAAGAAAAAGATCTTAGGACCTGACCCACATGAGGTAAGGGGAGAAACAGTTCCAAATATTGGTGAATCTAAGCACCTGGGAGAAAAAGGGGAGGAGGCTTAAAGTCACACCTGGGGGGGATGTTAAAAATAAGCAACTACTTCTTGTGCAAATGCATCTGCACTGCAAACACTGCTCAAGTAGCTGAGGAAGGGAAGTAGATTTTATGAAAAATTGAGACTTTGGATTTTTTTTGTTTTTATTTTCTTTTTAATGTGAAAACTAGGCCCCAAAGATATCAGTGAAACCAGCAATGTCCTCCTTTATCAGCTAGAAGATCTATCTTTGGGAGTTTTCTTTGGATACCAGAGATATTGAGTACATTGTAAAATTGTTTTTCTTAATCTTTGGGACTGAGTGTAGTATAGATTTACTGCTGCTAGAGTATGCCTTCTGCAGACAATGAGGACAAGCCATTGATCCATGGGCTGACACAGTGGAATTGGCTGAAGAGCAGTTTAAAACCTTCTTCTGATGGATTTACATGTGCACATCTGTGCTGATGATTTAAATTGATGTTACATTAAAATATTACAGAGGAATGATAGGTGCAACCATGCTGGTACATGTTCTGCTGTCTCAGATGCATTTGGTAACAGAGAAGCAGTTATAAAGCATGAGGAGTAAAGTAGAATAAAATTATCATAGTTAAGTATTCTGGTGTAAAACAAATACATATTTTTGAAAGAAACACAAACTCCCAGTCTTCAGTCCTCAGCCTAATTCTACTTCATGTGTGTAAATCAAATTACAAGTGCCTAAATGTCTTTGAAGATAGAAAATGGGATATGGCAAAAAAAGCTGCGGATGATAAACTTGTACTGCATCATCCAAAGGGAGCAGACAGAAAAGTTCATGCAAGGGACACAACAGAATTCATTAATTCTCAATTAGATCATACTATACAACAAAGCACAGAACATTATCATCAGATTTGTTCACCCAAGGATTAAGTGGTTTATTTCACTTCATAGACGTCTAAACCAATGAAATGTCATAGGGATTGAAAGACTACTTTTCTGCTGCACTGATTTGGAGCTGCATGCTCTGCTACTTGTTCTGACCTGCTCATGCTGTTTTATTCTGAACAGACAGATGTACTGCGGGGATATTGCTGCACTTGTATTTTCCTCTAAATAACTTTCTAGGGGCAACACACAGTATACAAACAGAAAGAACTATAGGATATATATAATCCACTGGATCACTCTCATTGTTGCCTTCTCAAGTTAATCTGTCTCTATCCAGTGGCAGAAAGTTCACAATTTACTCCTTGCAGGAGTTCACCAAAGCCTACATTTGGTGACCTTAAGGGCGTACTGCAAGATTTGTAAATTCAAGCTTTTGAAAGTTTATTCCCTTGGTTCATATTGGGGGATTTATGAGAGGACCATGCATGTGTATAGGATGGAGACTGCCCCTTGTAAGACTTTAAGATTGCACTTTTTAATTGAGTGTTATTGAGGGGTGAAATTTTCAAAAGTGCCTGAGTGACTTAGGAGCACAAGTTGTGGTAAATCAATAGCCCTGTATTCCTAAGTCACTTTGGCACTCTCAAAATCCCACCTGGGGACAAATATATATTTTTAGCTAAATAAAATTAATCCTAGTATTTCCTATGTTGTCAGCTATCCATTGATATGAGGATATGTCTGCTAGGGGGAAAGTCTTTGATGAGACTTAAGATGGCTGAAGAGTGCAATTCGTACTCTACAGATTTTTCCAGATATATGATAGGTGGTTGCTTGGAGAGAGCACAACTGTTGGGCAGGATGCTGTACACTTTCCTTCCTCCTCTGCTGTTTTTCAGCCTCTTGAGCAATGTGATTCTCTTCAAAATGGGCTGAGGCTTGATGTGAGATTTGACACCATTGTAGTCTATTGCCAGACAGCTCTTCCCAATTCATTGGGTCAATGCCTCCTTTCTTAAGATATATTTTTAGGGTGTTCTTGTAGCATTTCCTCTGTCCCCTGTGGGTCCTCTTACTATGACTAAGTTGAGAAAAGAGGACTTGCTTCAGAAGATGAGTATCAGCCATTGGCACACAATGACCAGCCCCGCAAATTTGATGTTTCATAATTCTTTGTCTCAACACTGGTGATGTTAGCTGCACAGAGAACGCTGGCATTGGTGCAATGGTCTTCTCATCTGACACGGAGAATCTTCCTAGGACAGCACTGCTGGTACCACTTTACACGCTTAAGATGGCTTTGATATGTCATCCATGTCTTGCACTCATAAAGAAGAGTGGGAATGACTACTGCATTGTAGACCAGGATCTTGGTTTTGATCTGCAGATCTCTGTCAATAAAGACATGATGGAGCAACTTTCTGAAGGACGTGCTGGCATAACAAATTTTATGTTCAATATCCACTTTAAGATTGGCTGTCTGGAAGAGGTGGCTACCAAGGTAAGGGAATGCTCAACATTTTCCAGGGGTTCACAGCTGATGACAATTTGTGGATCAAGGGGGTCAACTTGTGCTGAGGCAGGCTAGTGGGGCACTTTAGCCTTCCCAATGTTGAGGGAGAGTCCTAGGCTATGATAGGCACCTGAGAAGAGATCTAGGGTGGATTGCAAGTCAGCCTCGGTGTATGTGAGGATAGCATAGTCATCAGCACAGTGAAGATTGGTAATAACAGTTCTGGTGACTTTAGTTTTAGAATGAAGATGCCGCAGGTTGAAAAACTGGCCATCCATGTGATACTCAATCCCAATTCCAGAGGAAAGGCAGTGAAGAATAAGAATCAAGATTACGGCACGATAGATGGAGAAAGGGTTGGGTACAATAACATAGCCCTGCTTAATACCAGTATGGATGGTGAACGGGTCCATCTCTAATCCATTACAGAGGACAGTGGCAGTCGTTCTCAGGCTACTTCATGATGGAAAATGAATGAACTTCAATGGACACCTAGACAGCACCTTCTATAACGCTTCATGATTGATGGAATTAAAGGCCTTATTTAGGTCAACAAATGCCATAAACAATGCCTGGTGGTGTTCTCTGCAATTCTTTTGGATCTGTCAATGCAACAAAATCATGTCGGTGGTGCCCTGAGATGATCTGAAACCACATTGGGATTCCGGAAGGACGTCTTCGGCAAGAGGGAGGAGATGGTTCAAAATGATGCAAGCAAGGATCTTCCTGGCAATGGAGAGACAGGGTGAGCAGAGAGGATCCTGAAAGTATTGCTCATTCATGGCTGCAGCTTCCACATTGCACTTCTTTTCTCACATGTCCAAGTGCAAGATGATCAACACTCACCCACCTCACAGAGATCACTGCTCCTATCCCCATCACTGCTCATTCATTGCCGCAGGACTTTGTTAGTAGGAGATGTTAACATCCTTGGCAGAGGCCTACACATGAAATCTTTTAACATGGGGATGCCAGTGCACAGGTGGCAACCTCATGAAACTTGACTGGAAGGAGCCCTGGACCCGATGGCAGGGAAGTCCAAGACAACCAAAGGTCTACATCCTGCTGCAGCCCTCATCTACCTTCACAGCTGCAGAGAACTGGTATGTTCTCAAATACTCTTGTTCTGCCACTGGGGTCTTGAGACGTTTGGACTGTGCTTCATCTGGAACCTCACCTCAGAACTGTTTGCCAAGGGTGAACCTATCAAAAGTACAGAACTCTGGATCACATAGTTCTCAGGGTCATTGGGACACACAAGCCTCTCCATCACAACAAGGTAATGTTCCAAGGAGAGGTATATTTCCTATGTAGACCTTGAAATACAGTGGAGACTCTGCCTACATTACTTATGGTCTTTCCTAATGAAAACTTCAAAGACATATTGATGGAGAATTATTCAACAATGGGAGGAGGATTTTTGTATGAAACATTTAAAATGGTCTACTGTAAATTAAAAGATCAGCAAGAATACAAAGAGAGCTTTTTCTGTGCACCCTATATTGTGATAGTAGTGGAGAATATAAACATTGCTGGATAACTGCTCCACTAGAGCTAGATGAATTATTTATTGTGAATAATGTACATTGTAAATTCTGCTCTTTATTCTGTTCATAAATCATTCATGAACCAATCCAGATTTCTACAGCTGTATTGGTAAAGTTTCATCTGATAGTATACGTAGACAAATTTCAGTCTGTGAGCTGTTCATAAACTATTCACTTTGACTATTTGTGAAGTGTGATTTTTTTCCCTCAGTCACACAGTATTGTATCTGCTCTTTGACTGCATGACTAAAACCTTTTAAAAACTTAAGAGTAGTGAATGATGAATAACTCAGATTTGGTACAATATTTAGATGAATAATCATTTGAGCTAATCTTTGTGCAAATATCAGAGTTCATAAAAACGTTCACAATTACCCAGTAAGGTTGAGAAATTGGAGAATTGGTCTGAAATCAACAGGATGGAATTCACTAAAGATAAGTGCAAAGTTCTACACTACTTCTGCTACTAGCTTTAGTCCCATCCATATGGGGTTGGCTCTTTGACATCTCCATTCAATCTATCCTGAAGCAGTTTCTTGGAAACTCCCCAGCTAATCGAATCTTTTTGTATAACATCTATCCATCTATTTTTGGGACTTCCAACCCTTCTTTTACCCTCCACTTCTAAGTTTAACATCCTTTTCCCTATATATTGTTCTGATTTTCTTTTCACATGCCCAATCCACCTAAGCCTGGTTTCCCTCAGCTTTTCTATAATTGGTAGGACCTTCACACTTCCCCTAATATGTTTGTTCTGAACATGGTCCATCCTTGTAACTCCTAGCATCCATCTTAACATTTTCATTTCCACTGTATTCAAGATCTGCTCCTGTCTCTTCCTCCGTGCCCAGCTTTGGGAGCCATACAAAAGTGATGGCCTAATTACAGTCTTGTAGATCTTCAATTTGATAGGCATTCTCCTATTGCAATTCACTCCACTCACTTTTCTCCATTTAGTCCATGCTTTTCCTGTTCTAGGTTCTTGACCTTCTGTACCTTTGGTAGTGAATGGCCCCCCAGATTTACAGTCTCATTGTTATCCTGCAAGATATCATCACATCTACAGACCACATACTCTGTTTTATTTCTGCTAATTTTCACACCATTTCTTTCAAGAAGCACTTCCATCTTTCTAACTTTTCTTCCACTTCCTCGGTATTCTCCCCCCACAAGCATCACATCATCTGCAAAAAGCATGCACCAGGATGCCACTCTCTGGATGTTTTCTGTAAGTGCATTGGTACTAGCATGAACAAAAAGGGGGCTTAGTGCCAAGCTTTGATGTACTCTAGCTCTTGCTAGAAACTGTTTGGTTTCTTCACATGACCTTCTAGCTGTGGTTACAGCATCCTCATACATCCTGGAGTCTGATGTAGTCTGCAGGTATCTTTTTCATTCTCATACACTACCAAATGACTTTTCTCAGAACATGGTCATAAGCCTTCTCAAGATCAACGAATATATGTGAGGGTTTTCCTCTTTTCTCTATATTGTTGCACAAGCAATCTTAACACAAAGGTAGTATCAATGGTTGACTTGTCTGGCATGAATTCACACTGATTGTCACTGATCTTTACTTCTCTCAGATCTTCATCATGTGGCTATGGAGTTTAACGGTACTAATATACTTTCTCCAGGTATCAGGCTTTTTTCAGTCCTAATGATTAAATTAAGCAGTAGTGTCTATATGTTCACACCTATTTGCTCCAGGTACTTCCATTCTTCTGCCGGTATGCCATCGGGGCTGAGCGCTTTCTTATTTTTCATGTTGCTCAATGTTTCTGCATTTTCTTCTGGGACTGGTACCAGCAGGCTCTGGTTTGGTTATATCCTACTGCATGGTTCTCTTCATTCATAAACCTTTCAAAGTAATTTCTCCACTGTTCCTTAATCTGGTTCTCATTGATTTACATATTTCCACTTTGATCTTTAATTACTCCGATTTCACCAATGTCGTTAGTCCTCTTATCGTGTGTTTTTGCCAGTCTATATATTTCTTTCTCTCCCTCCTTCATTTCAACTTGGGTACATAAGCCTTCCATCACTTTAGCCTTAGCCACCTCTTTCTTCTCTATCTTTCTGGCTTTTTTATCTTCATAAAAATCCTCCTGTTGTACCATTGTTTGCCAAAGTTTAAAATGTTTTTTCTTGTCCTTCATGGCCTCTTGAACTTTCTCATTCCACATTCAGATCTCATTGGGGAAAAAGCTCTTGATTCTGTTTCACCAAGAAGGTTCTTTGCACATTCTTGAATTTTGCTTGCAATATGATTCCACCATTAATTCATATTTTCTCTTAACCCTTCGAAGGAATCTTCTCCAACACTTTTGTTTTAAACTCCTTGCTAACTTAGTTAAACTTCCATCACTTGCGTTTCTCTATTGCTTTGGACTATTTTCTTCTCATATACAATATGTATCCATAGTCAAGAACCAGCATTCCATGTTGAATTGAGTGCTTTCCCTGGTATGACATTACAGTTTTTGATGTTCTTCAGATCAGATCAGCTTATCAGGAGGTATCTACTTGCACCCTTTTGCCACTACACTTATCAAATGTTCTTCTTTCTTAGTGAAAAATGTATTAACAACTACCAAATCATATATCTGGGCATACTAAAAGATACTTTCCCCTTCCTTGTTCCTACATTTACATCCATGGCTGCCACAGTATCTTTTGAAGTGTTCACCGTCTCTCCCTACATGACTATTAGGTCAATTCCAGTGATGACTTTTTCAGTTTCAAAAAAGACTAATATTCTGGGTGTAGTGACAGGAGTATTGTATGTAAGACACAGGTGGTAATTGTACTGCTCTACTCAGCTTTGATTAGGCCTCAGCTGTAGTGCTGTGTCCAGTTCTGGGTTCCATACTTTAATAAAGATGTTGATAAAATAGACAAAGTCCAGAGGAGCGCTAAAAAAATGATAAAAGTTTTAGAAAACCTGACCTATGAGGAAAGGTTAAGAAACTGGGCATGTTTAGTCATGAGAAAAGAAGACTGAGGGGGAGACCTGATAACAGTCTTCAAATACATTAAGGGCTGTTAAAAAGAAAACAGTGATCAATTGTTCTCCATGTCCACTGAAGGTAGGTCAAGAAGTAATGGTCTTAATCTGCATCAAGAGAGATTTAGTTTAGGAAAAGCTTTCCAGCTATAAGGGATAGTTAAGCACTGGAATAGACTTTTAAGGAAGGTTTTGGATACCCCATTACACATTAGACAAACACTTGTCAGGAATAGTCTAAGTATACCTGGTCCTGTCTCAGTGCAAGGGCTGGATTAGATGACCTCTCAAGATCCCTTCCTGCCCTACGTTTCTATGATTCTATTTCAGTATTTATGGCTCCAAAAAACAGTAGTCAGTTGAACTCACTGCTTTCATATTTGAAATATATCCAAGAATCATTTAACTTCCTTGGGTTTTTATTTTATGATTTGACCAGAAAACTTTCAAATGAGTACCTTTCTCTCAAGTTATAAGGTCCAAAGCAAGTATGCAATAAATGGCATTCTGGAAGCAGAGCTCAGCTCAAAGAATATTGTGGGAGTTTAACACCACCCATGCATATACCGCAGGTAAAAAAAAATCTGATCCTTTAATTATCCAGTTTTTTTGTTTTAAATTACATGCTCCATTTCCTAATTAAGAGATTCCATTTTCTTCTAAAAGCTTGTCTACATGGGAAGTTAAGCCAAATTAACTAAAGGCGTTAATTTAAAAAGTGCATTAAATCTCTGTGTGGACATTGTCATTCAGAAGTAAAGTGGTATTAGTTCACTTTAGCTTAAATTAATGTGCTTTAACTAATGCACTTTAAATTCATATCTGTAGTTAATTCAGCTTAATTTTCCTGAGGGTCCCCAAGTAGGCACGCACTACAGGCCTAGTGGCTCATGAATGCACCTTTGTCTCTTCCTTTGCAATTACTCTTATCTGCCAGTAGTCTAGAGTTATACCTAAAACAGAATGTAGCAGGTTTGTCCCATAGACTTCCGTATATCTTTAGTACAGGGAATCAAGTGAGTGAAATATACCCGAAGTGTATCACCAGCCCCTAGCACTAAAAAATAATGAGTCAGACCACAAAAGTATGCGATTAAAAATTCATGATTTTTTGGCCTAAAGTAATAAATCTGAGACTCTTTATTTGCCTTCTGGCTTTTGAGCCTGTAGGGTGCACTAGGATTACATTTTAAAGGTTTTATTCACAACCATGAGGTCTAGAAACTCTTTCTCTCTCTCTTTTATGAAAGTTGAGATTCTCACATATTTACAGCATTCCAGAAAAATACAAAATACCGTAAGATAAATACCGTAAGATAAAATCTCAAGTGTTGGCAACATTGTCTGTGTGTGTGTGTGTGTGTGTGCGCATGCTTGTGTGTGCGCGCTCATGCACATGCATTTGGCGATATACCACAGATGGAACCATCAAGAGATACTGTTAGGATCAATGATCCTTACTTGGGTTCTGGGCAAAAAAAATTTGTAAGTGAATGTAGGGGAGCAGCAGCCATTGCTTCAGAACATACTTTTGAATAAAAGTTACAGAGACATGTAACTCACAGCTTGGGATGAATTCTATCAGAAAATGAAAGCCTATTAATATGGACAATATGAGAAAGAGGTAAATTTCACCTGCCTCTTGAATCTCATCAAGATGATTTCTTAAAAACAGCAACTGCAGTCAGAACAGTGACTATATAAAACTGATAGTGTGCAGTTCCATAGTGTCTCACTCTTTTCCTTTAGCAAATGCATCCAGTTGGCAAATAAGTGAACATTTTTCTAACAGGCAACTTTGCAAACTCAACACGAGATCTGAAAATAAAGCTGGGTTCTTACTTCCTTGTGCTCATTATCAGCGATAAACTTTCTGTAATTTGGTATTAGATGATAATTTTGTTAATAACTTACTAAGCAGAATGGAATCCAGATACTTCCCCTAGTTACATTGGTTTCAAAAGGAGCTTGATTTGTCAGTAAAGAAAAGAAGATATGCGCTACATACCCACCTAAATCAAGGCATTGCACAAAAACTTTTCATTTTTACAGAGTCACTTTTATGACTTTAACTACACTTTAACCTCAGCAGCACCTCATAATGATTATGTTTTAGCCTAGCACAGTATTGTAGAATGACTGCCGACAGAATTATGCACGACATCACTCTGGTTTTGTCTTAGTCATGAGTGTAGCCTGATCTATAAATTATATTGATTACTTAAGAATCCCCAGTTATCACTTTGAGGGTTTACAGGTTCTTGTCTCAAGATCAGGCCCAGTATTATTCAAATTATTATATAGTTAGGAACCCCGATGTGCACAGTTACAACACTCACACTATAGGAACTCTTCTATAATTACAAATATTTTATTAATATATTTAGCACAGACACAAACACGCCAACTCAGTAAGATAGCTAGAGATATTATAGATTGTACATCTGCACATCCATCTACTCATGCCATCCCTTGCAGAACAACCTGAAATGTTAGCCATCATCTTCTTCATCACCATCACCTTCCCCTTCGTCACCAGTGACTATCATTGATGCATATTCATTAGGGGATTTTCCCCTTTTCCTTATTTGTATTTTTTCACCTTACTAATGTTGGAATGTTCTTCTCCTATAGGTTAGTATATCAATTATCCTATAGGTTAGTCTATCAATTATATTTAATTATTACATTATATCATGTATATATTTTTCACCTTATTAATGTTGGAGTGTTCTTCTCAGATAGGTTGGTATATCAATTACCTCAATTTATTATCATATATGTCAATTCATTACCATGGCCCTCTTCTGGTTAGGTATCTGCGGATATAGCTCATGTACCTGTTATGTACATTTACTCATAGCCATGACACTCTTCTGGTTAGATCATGTACCTGTGGTTAGAAATTCTTCTTAAACACTCTATTTTCAGCTCCTCAGTGCCCGGGGCTTTTCTTTGGGCCATTTATCTGTTCAAAAGTTTCTCTGGTCAAAGTTCATAGGCATCAAACCTTACACTAAATTGCTGAAGCTAATGTCTTACAGTATACAGGCCTATAGGTTCCTTGTATTACTGCTGAAAATAATGGAAAGCAGTGAACATAATAAAGGCAAGCTAGCCCTATGGACTACATGAGGATGCTTAGGTTAGATGGAATTATTTTGGGGCAACTCCTGCAGCGGTGTTAATTGTTTGGTAAAGTATTTTAAAGCATAAATGACAATCTGAAGCACTAAAACATGAAAGGAACATAAGATTTGCCAGAGTGAATCATCACATTAGAGTATCAAATCCAGTGTCCTGCCTCCCACTATGGACAATACATGATGCTTTAGAAGAAAGTGAAAAATTCACACACCCTCTCAAAAGCACCTTGCCAATAGTGGGATTCTTCCCTGAATCCAAGCATATCAGTTTATCCCCTGATCATGGCAATTAGTTACACTTATCGCATCTTGCATATACTAAATTGTTTACTGGCCCTAATATTGAATAACTCTTTCTGAAAACCACCTGTATAGTATTAGAAACTTATTTCATCATCCTGCTGGTATGGAATATGCCATGCAGCTTCAGTACTGAATGTAAATACATATCATTAGGGCTGATTTTTTTCTGAACTTAATCTCCTTTGATCCTTGAATTAGCCCTATCACTGCTTATGTGTGCTCTGCTTAAATTCCAGTAATGGATTCCGCTGACTGACTGTGACCAAACCACTGCTAATATTTTGCTGGGTTTAAAAATACTGTGGCACTGATGGACTAGCAGCAAAGCACTTTCAAATGCTCACAAGGAAAGAAACATCTGTGCTTTCTTTCCTTTTGATGTTAGTGTGTCTTGAAATTAGTGCTGAGCTCTCTGACTTTGTAGTAGATTGGCAAATTTTGCCTTTTGAGATGGATTAGACATCTCAGATTTACTTTGTCCATTAATTAATCTCCACAGGCACCTGTTGCTTTGTATACTCTAAGGAAGTAGGGATAATCTCACAATACCATCCCAAACCTTCTAGCGTGTTATAGACATGCTGTTTTATACTACGCTAGTTGCACTACTGCTGTAGTGTTTTGTGTAACAGGGGTACAGGTGCATAGTGACAAACACTAAGGTGCTGTGCAAAGGGTGCAGTGTGAGGAGGTGAATGATGCACAGTATAAAAGATTTCCTACCACTACTACAATGTTGGTTCAGGGCAAGGGATGAAGGAGGGGAGGAGGAAGGAATGTCCTGCTGATGCTTTTTTGCAAAGAAGCAGTGCACTCCAGGCTAACAAAGTGCTGCAGACTGTGGCATACATTTTACCTAGCTGGGGGCCTAAATTTTGGAGCTGTGAAATATGAGCCCTGGTTCTAATGGTCTCCTGAACACTTGGCAGAGATCCAGCCATGCTACCTGCAGGAAGGGGGTTCCCTTATCTCAATGTACCAGCGCAGCATGGGACAAGGTTTGGCCCTGATTAAACACAGTTATCAGTGGAGACCGGTGAACTGGTTCAGAGGAAGTAAGAATCATGATTCCCTGTAAAATCTTTGTCCAAACTCAAAGTTAATTTGGTGGGTTGTTTATTTAAATCATTTACAAAAGTATCTATCATTGAAATGGCACCTGGGAGAATGGAGAGGCAGAAGGACATCAGAATAATATAGTTGTTTAGAGATCATTCACAGGCTCCGTGGCTATCATCAATGCCCACTACCAACTTTCAACCTTCAATACCTGTACAGAAGGGAACAACTGGAAACAAGGAGCTAGTTGTCCATGAAAAAAACTGACCCAAAACAGGACAGAACTCCACCAAGTTCTGAAAACTTCCAGAGGTAGGACTGATTTCAAAGAGTAATTTCTGCAACAGTCTTGAATGCCTCGCATTCTCTACACTAGCTGCTAAACTATTTTCAACACCCATTCAACAGGACCCGCTGCTGACAAATTGGTGTAGATGGGACAACGGCCCAACCAATTATAAGGTCCTGTCCTTTTGGGTTGAGAATGAACCTTAAGAGAACCCACAAGGACAATCCAGCTGATATCAATTGTTTTGGAAGGACACAGGGCAGGATTTTCAAAAGAATTCCAAGATGGCCTAACTGCACCTACTGAAGTTAATGAGAGTTTTATCATTCACTGAGAGCAAAATTAGGCCAATACTAAGTGCTTTTCAAAGTCCTATCCACAGACTTCCATAGACTGAAAGACAATCTGGCAAGTACCTTAATCCCAGGTTCCCAAATGTTTGGATTCACCATTTGTTTTCCATATTCTTCTGCATCCACAGCCAGTCCAGAACCAGAAGTTCTCATATGAAAAGCCCACCCAACTTGCAGACTTACAAGAACAAAGCAAGGCCATATCTTGTAAAACGCTCTTCATACAAAGAGTCCAATTGGCTTCAATGGGGATCCTTGCATGGATAAGGATTATGTTATTTCTGTGAGAAAGTGTACGAAGAATTGGGCCCAAATGTATGGATAAGCATCAAGTCAGAAGTTTGAGTCTTTAGTTTTCACACAATGCTATTGACAGTACTATTGGTGTAGCATTTATTCTTCTAATGTACTCTGCTAATTTAAGAGGACCTAACCTTGCTCCCACTAAAGTCAATGAGAGTTTTGCCATTGACTTTAATAACAACAGAATAGATTCACCTTGTTAACACTGCACACCTGACTATTGCATACTATGAATTATAATGCAATAAAACAAAGTCTAAACATACTACTAATCTATCAAAAACAACAAAGACCAGGAAAACTAAAAATAAGGAAGATAATCCACTCTCACCTAACAGAAGGGGGCTTTTTTATTAATTGGTTGGGCTTTTTTGTTAATTTTGTTTTTCTTTTTACACACCATCCTAAGTTAAACATAAAAGTCTGAGCCTTGAATTTTAATTACCTGGCTATGATTTATTTATTTCACAACCTCAGTGCTAGTTAAACAAAAGAGTTGTTAATGCATTTAATGTACTTGAATTTAAAAAGAACAACATTTTAAAAAGAGAAAAAGAAAAGAAAAAACAAATAAACAAACAGCTGCTTTTCTGTGAGGTTATAAAATACATAAAATTTACTTACGAGACCAGATGGTTCCATGCTTGTGTTATAATCCTTTAGTTAAATATGTCTCTAAGCAGATCTTTAATGTATTGCACCCACTGAAAAAAGTTTTATAGTTGAATTATTTTACATACTTTTGTTTATCGGACAGGTGGTAAAGAGTTAAAACAGACATTCTGATCTCTTATTTGTATAAGTTTGTTTGTAATAGTATATTCCAAATATATTCTACTGGTGCATATCTGGATATGCCTGATGTCTAAAATAATAATGTATGTATAGTATTAAGGAAAATTAAAATTCTTATGACATGTCTGAAAAAAATATTACTTAAGACCATTTCACAGTCATTTTAAAAACAATTAATCGGGCCATATTATGAATGCATCTTTAAAAATATATGCATTTTAAAATGCACCAGGATTAATAAGCATCTAAAACCACACAGTTAAAGGATCTATTTTTAGAGCTATAAACATGCATGGTATTTTCCAGACAAAATCGCTAGGCCCTTATGTGAAGAAACTTACTACATAAGGGCCTATCAGTTTTGTGTAGATCCATTCATATGGATCGTTGGGATTACTCACGCATGGAAGTCACTGTAAGAATACATGATGTCAAGCATGTGCATACATCTTTAAAAGATCAGGGCCTAAACTGCAGATCTTATGATCGGAGATGACACACAAGGGGCACCAGTGATGTCACTAGAGCGCCATCTGGGTTCAAGGGTCTGCCCATGTGGATCTGATTACAGGGTTGGAGCCTGAGATATCCATTCTGCAGAGATTTATTTACTGCTATGTGTGCATATCTTTAGTTCCTTTTTTTTTTTTAAATCATATATTAAAAGAGGAAAAAGTATCCTGAATGAAAGGCAGAGCACAGCTACGCAAAATATTTGCCTTGAACCTTAAAACGATTTACAAGAATTTTGAGTTTGGTATTCAGTGCATGTATGAGGCCCAGCCCATCCTTACAAAAGCTTGCCAAGAAGGGGCAGAGGTTGTTCACACAGCTAGTAAATGTCCCTCATTCCAACCAATCTCCCTTGCTCCTTAAAACAGCCAACTTCTCCTCACTAGCAGTCCCAGGGCACTCCAACTCTAAGGCATTTAAGAGAAGGGTGGTCACAGGGGCTAGAACAGAGGGCCCAGATGTGTGGGGAGGTGGGGAAAGAGAAGTCATCTCCACCTCACATGAGACAAGCTCTGAAGCATTTGCACAGCCTGGCCCCTAATATAAATTCTTGACAACTTCCCTGAAATCCCCTTCTACTAAATTGTGTTCCTTCATCCAGTGAAATTTTCAAGAGTACCTTCTCCCCACCCCCTCACTGCTTTCTTCCTGCATCCAATTATTTCCCACCTGAAACTCTCTGCAATCGTTACATTATCCCCAGCTTTTGCCTGAAATCTCCAAACATCAAGCATTTCAAATGATATCAGCAATGATAGACTTCACCCAATTACCCACTGTGAGCAGTTTGTACTTCACTCCTACAGATCAGCTAATGAATTGAAAAATGTCAGTAATATTCTATTAAAGTGATAATGCCTGTAGAGCTATTGAAATCAATATACTGTGGAGTGGACCTTACCTTTTATTTTTAAATTATGACTATGGAATTATTACATATGGAATATGGAACCCCTTTATTTCAGTGGCAGGTTTGTAGCATTTCAAATAAATCTTTTACTATTAAAAATGTTTATACTGTAAACAAAGATACAAACATCAGAGACTTTTGTATAATACTAATACATGTCATTATCATGAATGGAGATAGCTTTATTAACCTTTGTGCAGCATTCAATCATGATAATAGTGTATAATATTTATATATAAGAGATAATATTTATATAGAGCTTTAAATGTTCTACACACTTTAAAAACATTTGCTAATTAATACATTTTAAAATAGGTACTAATTCAGCAAACAGTAATCACAAAGTAGTATAAATATGATATATGCTGATTTGTTTTGCAGAAAGCTTATGCCATCTATATAGTATATTAATAAATGTATATGTTTACTGTTTACTTTAAGGAATGGATATACTGAGCAAAATCCTATCTCTACTGATCTCAATGGCAGAACTTCCATTGACTTCAATGTGCTAGGATTTCACCCATTCTCTTTTTATTGTCCTCACATAACTCTCATTCGTATTGCAAGGAGTCATATGGCACTAATGACTTCAGAACAGAGATTCTTGGTTTCTAATGGCAAATCAGGACTTGGGGTACTATCTTATGATGTTGACACAGGAGTGCAATACCACCAGGGCTGTTGCTTATTGCATCTGAACCAGAACTCCAACCCTCTTGAGTTCTACCTGTGTATGTAGAATGTTCCAGTTTCCTTTACCTATATCCATATTCACAAAGCATTCCAGATATACACAGCTTATTCTGACGTCTAACCTATCTACCTATCAGCAGTGGTACAAGCAGCTGTTTCAAACCAGTGTAAGTCATTTTGAAACTACTCTGAAAATGGGCCACCAGTGCTAAGTAACAATCTAGACTCTATCAGGTTACTTCTGTGGAAGCTGAATTTAGACTGTATTATTATATAGGGGATTATTATATTAATGCATGCATTATATGCATTAATGTATTGGGGAGATTTGAAAATTTATATCAGTACACAATCAAGCCTATTACTTACTGCTACACTTGTGTGCTAGTCAGCATGCGCGCACATTTTGTCAACTAAGTGCATTATTTTACTATATAAAAGCAGACCTCAACTGAAATTAGTGTTGACTTAAACTTGGAAGGATGCTGTACAAAATACCGTCATTAAAAATATGCAGCACAATTTTTAAGCATAATGAAATTCTGAAGGCAGTCATTCTGTTTTCTCTACAGTGTATTGTTCTCTCAGTGAAGAAAACTATTCTGGCTCTCAAAAATATATATATCTGGGACACAGAGTTCATGTTTCTGAATCATGCTGTCCTTTCTAATTCTAGCCTTGAAGTTTTCCGTACAGACCTAGCAACAAAATGTTTTTTCCCCTTCAGAGGAAATAACCACACTAACCAAAAATAACTTGTGAGCTTCAGATGTAAAAGCTGCCTTAATGGTTAGGATACAAGTTATATGGTCACAGCCCAAATTATATTATGCTTCCCCTGACTGCACAGACTGAGATTATGACTGCTCACTGCACTCAGCACACAGATGGTCACAAGGGAACACTAAAAGCAAATTCTGGCCCTGTCTATCATCCATAATTCAAGAGAAATCAGGGTTAAAAACAGTGCATGAGCAATCGACATAATTTATATGCTGCCACTGGGAGAGTTGGCAGTCTCCTGCATCATAAAGTTTAAATAACGGTAGTTTTAACACCAGATGTACCCACAGCTGTCCTGAATGTAACACCATTAGCTCCATTACTGCATGAAGTAATACTTTTCTTAGTTCAGTATCCTCGGGAAAACATCACACCTGTCAGCCTTACTTCACAAACAGCTGACTTAATGCAAGATTTTACCAGTAACTTTTCAAAACTAATCAGTCAAACACAGACACAATAAAGTACTTAGAGGGGAAAAAAACCTGAAAAGTTTTATGAAACAATGGTTAGAAAGGAAGCTACATGTAAAATTAAAGGGGAAAAAGTGAAGGAAAGAGCATGGGGTCTCTTTGATGAAAAAATTACAAGATAGTATTCTTGGATGGCACACAACTTTGAAGAGGATCTCCATCTACATGAACCCTTTCTAAATTTTGATCATCTGGACATTTTTCTCCTGAGAAGGGCCATTTTCTCCCCTTCTGTAAATAAAAAAAATGTCAATTTCTTCAGACATGATATTACGCAAAAGATGGTCAAATGAGTTCAAGCAGGAAGAATGAAGGTGATCACTGATTTGTTCAATCTAAACTAGCTAGAGGCAAATGATTTAGATTTAAAGTCTGACTGAAGCCATAGATGGTTAGGTCCACAGATGTTTAGAAGAGCATATTTCTGACCCCAAAATCAGAGAATTTTAAGTAAAACTTGCCATAAAATTCAATTCTGCATGACATAACTTGTCCAGATGGAAAAAAATTGTGGTTTTGTGGTTGTGAGGGATCCCTTATTTTACGGGTTGTAAGGGATCCCTTATGTCATGTAAAGTGCTACAGGTGGAATTTACTATGTATATTTTTCTACAACATTTGGAGGGGGATCAGCAAAGAAGAGGAAATAGAATATAAGTTCATTTGTGATTTATATGTCCCCTTCCAATAGCTGGAGAAGAATTTAAATCAAGTCTCTTGATAGGCTGCCTACACACCTGAATCCATATATGCAAAGAGGCCAATATTTTTCCTTTCACATTTAATGGAGACTCTCCAGGGCTGTGAAAATCTGTTCTGGCTCTTGTAGTGTATGTGCTTTTATCCTCCTATACAGTGATTCTGGAACTATTATTACATCCACACCTGTGTCTATTTTATACTTTCCCAAGGTGATCATGATGATTTATAGTGGTTCTTTTTGGTCATCTCCTATGGCTCCTAGGTGTGCAATCTCAGTCTCTCTTGGGCTTATCTTTGGAAGACAGCAGCTACTGTGCATTTAACAGCAGACTGCCTCCTAATGTCCCCTTCTTAGACATTTCCTGCATGTGGTATCCCTTGTTACAGTTTCAGCTGAGGCTTCCTCCTATGAGAAAGGGACCAGTACTCCGTTAGAAATAATCACAATCAGTGTGGCTCCCTATAGCATATGCCTTGCAAGCTCTTGCCAATACAGAGCAGTGCTACGCACAAATATAAGAAGCAGCTCTGGCCACTATATTGGCTTGTAAACCTTTCAGAGATTTTTCTAGAGGACATTAAATTCCATGTGGAAGCTGATCATAAGCTGTTAGTGGTTCAAAAACTCCTAGATGAATTATCACCAAGCATACAATGTTTTTGAATGAGATTCATAAGGTTTCAGTTCTCGGTGGCTCATGTATCTGGCAAGAATCTCTCCCCATCTGATACACTCTCTGCATGGCCCAGATATCAGACACACCCCAGCACGAGTGTAAACAGGAGGAGTTGCTCATAGAAGTACAGGAGGAGTTGCTCATAGAAGTTTTCGTAGATGCAGTACTAACTACATTACCAATCACAGGAAAATGCCTGCAAGAACTGAAAAATAAGCAAGAGGCAAATGAATTATTGAATCAAGTAATGACTCACTGAAAAGAAGGCCGGACACAACAGACTAAGTAAGAAATCTTTATGAAACCATATTGGGCAGTTTCCAGGGATCTTACCATAAACCAAATTTTATTGTTAAAAAGGTCCAGTCTTGTTATTCCTGCATCACTGCAACAGAAAATCCTTGACAACTGTATAAAGGACACCAAAGCATTAAAAAAATGCAGGGATAGAGCTCAACAGTCTGTTTGTTAGCCTGGGCTGAATAAATAGCAATAGAAAGTTGAGAAATGAGATATTTGTGCTTGCATGAGAACCAGAACAGTTACTAACCATCTGCTGTATCAGACAGATCATGGCAGAAAGTCAGGACTGATCTTTTCTGTCTGGATAATACAACCAATCTTTTGATGACTGATTATTTCTCAAGACTAATTGAAATTGTCAGGCAGCTCAACACTACATCAAGCACAGCTGTGGAGAGGATAAAACCTATCTTTGCCCATTTAAAGATTCCAGAGCAAATCACCTCTGACAATGATCCTCAATTTTCCTACAACACATTTAAGATATTTGCATATAACTCTGATTTCACTTGGGTCCACATCTACTCCACAGAGCCTTCAGTGTAATGATGAAGCAGAATGTACAGTAAAGACAAAACTTCTTTCAAAATCTTCAGATCCTCATTTTTCCCTATTAGTATATCAGTCAACACCTCTAGCAAAGGAATTCAGCCCTGCAGAACTATTGATGGAAAGGAAGTTGAGGTTCACTCTCCTAATCATCCCTTCCCAAATAGACCTTTGTTGGCTTGACTTCCCAAGACTACAGAAGAAGGAAGAGCAATATAAAACACACCAGAAAAGGGACTTTGACAGGTGCCATAGTGTCAAATCCTTGGGAGTACTGAATCCAGGAGATCCTGTTTGGGCAAGAATTTCTCAAGGAAAGTAGACAGTGCCAGAATACTTCGATCCTACTTGGTTAGAATGCCTGCATCCATCAGAACGAGTGTCATCTTATGTCACCAGGTAGATCTCCAGTTCGCCAAGATCAAGACCCAGTGACTGAACCTGTACACAGCAGCCCATCTGCTCGCATAAAACTGCCACTGTATCCTACAGCTCCTCTCTCTGCAAGAAGAGATCCAGAAAAAGAAAAACAGCCTCCTGCATTCCTGGAGGATTACATAAGATCCTGAGAATTCAAGAAAGTCAAAGACTAGTCACCAAATGTCTTAAAAGGGCAGAATAAATCACTGACACAAGACCGAAAGTTCAGGCAGTCTACCCAGTCCTTCGTGGGGTTGTTTATTCTTGTTTTGTGTTAATATTTTATTCTTCTATGTTGTTGTTTAATATAAAATTTGGATAAAGGTTTTATTTTCCTTCCACTTTCAGAAAGGGAGGTGATGTTAATTGTGAATGTTTAGAGCTGCATCTACGGGGCATAGATCAAGGAGGTAAGGTCTGTGTAAACAGGGAATGAAGTCAATCTTGCATTGACTCCCACCATGGTGTGCTGGATCTCTATAATCTCTACAAGGGTGGGAGCATTTTTTCACTTCTGACCCAGAGGAAAAAGTCCCATGTAGTAAGTCACCAGTACTCCTTGAAGTACTTTGATTCCTGTTGGATATCTCCCTTCCAACTATTGACTAGCCTCAACCTCACTTAGTTTACTAGATCTGACAATATCACAGCCCACGGTGGCATAGCTCTAGGCCAGGGGTGTCAAACTCGCTGATGATGGCGGCCCACATTTTAATACATTTTATCTCAACTGGGCCATGCCTAGGAGCGATGCCCACCGCCGAATATTTCGGGGCATCTTCGGGGCATCTTCCCTTTTTCGGCGGCACGGCAGCAGCCCCTTTTTGGCGGCAACTCCTGGTGCTATCCTCGCCGCCAAAAAAATTCCCCACCTCCTCCCATTTTCGGTGGCAGTTATGACGCCGTAACCTACCGCAGAAAAGGGGAGGAGGCGGCGACTCTTCTTGGCGGCAGGTTGCGGAATCAGAGCTGCCGCTGTCAAAACTCACCGCGTCCTCCCCTCTTCGGCGGTGGCTCCAGGGGCTGCAGGCCGCACAAAAATGGTTCGCGAGCCACATTCGGCCCACAGGCCATATCGTTGACACCCCTGCTCTAGGCATTCCTCTAGCAAGACTTGTTGCATGGATAAGTCATCTAACACAAACCTATCTCTGCTTCATTTTTTTTTTTCTATTTGAGGAGATATAGGAGGCACAGAAAGGAGAATAATCATTATCTGTCCATTCCCAGCCCTTTACTGCTTTCCTCTTCTGCTTTTCAGGTATTACACACTCTCTCCAGAGGTACTCTTTCCATTCAAGTGACAGGACTCAATCTGCACTTCCTCCAGAGTGGACTTCATGGTTCACCCCACTTCAGTCTGGATCACCAGGCTACAAAATCTCCTGTTTTGCTAACCGTACTGTCATGGCTATCTGGCAAGCAGTTCCTTCGACCGCCCAGACTTCCTCAGGTGACAGGTCTCACTACCTTCACCTCTCTCTGGATGGAACCACACTCAGGACACTGTGTCAGTCGACTGTTCTCTGCATACAGCCCCCAAACTACTGGAAAACAATAACAAAAAACCCAATGCCTCTCTCTAGAGACTGTTTAGTGTTCTTTGGATCTTGTCCTATCAGCTTTGGGAAACTGGCTGTGAATTTTGGCTGGTGTCTGGCAACATTATCTTCCCTGTTAACGTTCCAGCCTCTGTTCCCTCAACTCCCTGGAAGTTATTTATCTAAAGATGTCTTACCTCTGGCCATTGTTTAGTTTCCTGCTTGTTCTTCATAGCAACCCCCTTTTGGGTTAACCCCTGTACATAGACAGAATAATATCAAGCAGATAAATGGAGGCACATATAATACTGTCCATTTTCCACACATGGATATAGCTAGATTATATGAAATAAATGAGCTTCCCCTATCCTTTCTGATACAAAATGCTAAACTAAATGAAGCATGACGAAGGGTGAAGTATGGCCCTTTGGAAATGTCAAATTCACAGTTTTGTGACCCATAATGTTTAGAGGCCAAAAAAAAAAAAAAAAAAAAAAGTCAATCATAAATGCTAAGTGATAACATATGGTGCTTGCAGGATGCTTTGTTAGGTAAATGAGATGCATTTCTCTTTTTGATCCATGTAGATATTTCTTGAAGATTTGAAATATTTTCTCCTCCTGGTGGGTACATAACTCCAATTAAGGGCTTGACTGCTGCTTCACTGGACTTGAATGTTGCTTCACATACCTGGTACAGAAGACAAGACATATGGGGTCTTACCTCATGTATCACATTCACTTTGAACCTCAGTATTTCAAAATGAACGCTATAGTAGAATTCAGTAGCAAAGCAGATAATAGCGCTAATGATAGGTAGTCATTTGAGTCAAAGGGAGAATGCATTGCCATGTCTCTATTATAATCAGCGTGGCTCTATCCTTTACAGTACCCAAAGCTGTTGTTCTTCAGATTACATTGAGAAGTCAAAATATCCACTTGTTCAAAAGGACAGCACAATAAAACTATCCCTTTTTTCTGCTAATGAATAACTTGCAAGATTGAAATAAAGATATATTCTCCAACAGCTAAGAGGTTCTGCACAAGAAAAAGGTCTATTTGATGTCCTCAAAGAGATGATATAGGTAAAAAGTTGCAGTGTTAGCAAAGGAACAAAAAGGCTGATTTTGATGTTTTTGTACTCAAATTATTTTAAAATTTTTCAACATTGGACTAATTGAAACCAAATTAACTCTCTCACTCCCTCACACACACACACACACGTCTCCAATGAATTCCTATGCACCTGGTGCCTAGTGCAATTAGTAAAATTCCATATAGGGTGATGTCTAGTCATCCAGAAAGTGGCGTGATGTACAGTTACCCAGAAATGCAGGAACATTTGAGGTTCATTTTGGACAGCATTATCCTTAAAATGATCCTCTCTCCTTCCAGGTAACCAGGGCATTGGCTGACCACCAACCATCCAGACACTAGAAACGCACAGCAGCAGCCTAACTATCTGCTGACTGATTGGTAACCACTCCAGTATTTCACGGCATTATTGCAACATTCCCAATCTTTTCTTCAGAAATACATTTTTCATTGTTTGAGTTGCAGAAATCATGTAGGGAGAATTTATATCAGGAAGTGATGTTCAAAACTCAGCATTTTGTAAGAAGCTGGTTATTTATTATGTCCTGGTCAGCTGTGAATAATGCATTAAGTAGAATTTCATTAAAGAGGTGTATTTTCTGAGAGTACAAAATAGAGAAAAGCCACAGGAATCCTAATGGCCAGGTAAGTAATAATTAAAATATGTCATAAAAATACCTTGTGAGATTCTCGCCCCACGCAACAAGGAAGCACATTGATTGATTTTTCTGTCTATTTTTGAGGCAGTTAAATCATTTAACAGCAATAACCTTCATTCTTATTTGAATGAAAGAGTTGCAGGCTGACCTGCAAATGCAATGTAATTTTTTGGGACTGTTACATGCTACCATTCATTTGCTTTGTGTCTACCCATATGCAAAATCAGTTATTTTCTTGAATGTTTATGAATTTGATCCTGGGTGAAACTTTGTCATTGTTGATAGCAAATATTGCAAAATTCAGTACGAGAGAAAAATTATAACTTTATTACAGACATTCCCCTCCACCCCAAAACACACACACCCACACAATTTCATAGGGAAAAGTTACTATATTGCAATAAAAAATGATGGAGTTTTATGTTTTGTATTGTTTTTGATGACTAAATTGCAGACTTCCACCCATGGAAACTGACTTTCATTTTCCTGTAAAGATTTTGAAATGAAAGTGGGATAGATGTGCAACAAAGGTATTTCATGTGGATTTAGTACTATTAGGACGGAGATTAAAAAAAAAAATAATCACCATTATTGTTGTCTAGACCATGGCCTAGATTTATTAAATCTGGCACAAGGAAGTTTTAATTAAACATTCCTGCAGCGGCCAGGAACCTTCCACCACCCCAGCTACTTTTGCACTCCAGTGCTTTCTACTGGGGAAGGACAGCTTTAAGTTGAATCAGGCCTACATAAGAATCAGTGTCCCCTCCAGTGTTCCTGGCCACACATACCCCTCACCAACCACCTACACTCTCTTTGGAGCAGCACTGTATGCAAGATAGGATATCACATCACTTTTCTCCCCCAATCCTCCTCTTAATCTCCTCCCATTGGCTGGCACCTTCTCCTGGATCTACACTAGCAGAAGCTTACAGAGGGGTAGATCAGGGCCTACATATTTTGCAGCTGAAAAATGTATTCTTTGGTTGCAAGTGTGGCACTGTAGAGATACTGAAGTAACAAATAGTAAAGAAAGGATGTGAAGTAGAGTTATTATGTTGGTGAGAGAGTGTGAGGTCCATCCACCCTTCATCAAAAGTTAGTGAATACTGATGAGGCAATCAATCTGACTGGTAAACCTGATTTTTTTTTTCCAGTTTGTTTGCCTAAGCCAAGCCCTGAGAAGTGTAACACTGTTAGGACAGTGTTAAATCATAATCATAAAAGTATCATGGGATGTTTGGGAGATGATGGAGAGCAACATCCACCATTACTACTTTCAGTAGCAGAAAGTGTCATGGGCAGTAACGGAGGCCTTCTGAAAAATTTTAACTAAGCAAAATTTCTTATTTAGGGATTGATTTTGATATCTTTACTCACATGAATGGCACCTTACCCCACATATAGTATCATTAAAATTAATGGAAATATTTGAGGAGTAAAGGTACTACTCAACTTAAGAGGTCTGAGAATCTGGCCCTTAATCGCTAATTCACAATCCTGACAAGCAAAAGTACCTCCATAATATCTTTTCTCTACAATAATTACTGAGGGCTTAATCCTGAACTCACTGAAATAATGTGAAGTTTGTTATTAATTACAGTGGGAGCAGTAAGAGGCCCTAATGTATTTATTCCCTTTCAGTCCATCAAGCCATATATAAACTCACTCCCTCTCCAAAAGGGAACTTAACTGAATTAAAAAAAAAAATCTTGCTCCTTGTTTTGTTTTTCACCTGTCTGGCTGCACCTTAGGGCTGTGTCAGACACTATCAGTGTCAGAAGATATACCAGTGTTTGCTGGAGCTGTAGCACTTTCTGAATGAAAACGGAAAAGAGATGAAAGCCACAAGGAAAATAAGAATTATTAATTACCCTGGACATTCTCTAGCTCAGTTACCCCTCCCAATTCCCCTCAGCTGCTGGCACAAGGCGAGGAATGCAACTGCCTCTGGAGTGACACAGATGTGCATTTCTGGTACATATTGTCCCTGTCCTATCAAATTTGCTACATAGCCTGTTATTAATTTTCTTTTTCTCTGAGTAGGGAGTTTTTGGAAGAAGGAATGGGAGGATCATTCACCACATTAAGAAATTATTCATGTCCCACTGGCTACATTCAGCAGACTTCTTCTGTCCTCTATAACAGGTTCAAATGTTCCAAACCGCTACTCTCACTTATAGTCCATTACGCTCTGTCATAGTGGGATACTCTCTCATACCCTAAGTTTGGGGACTCTTGGTTGTTTGTCACCAGTTAAAATGATCTCTGAGGAGGTATAGCTGGAAGGAGGCAAGCTCTTTAGTCTCTCTTAGCTATAACAGATCTTAGTCTTTTCATGATATTTTCTTTGGATAAAGGGGAAAAGTAGACAATGGACCCTGCAGTGGAATGAAGAGTGTGACTGACAACTCTGCTCCTCTGGCACAATGAAACTCTATGATGAAAGTAAAGGTTGTCTGTGAGGAGACTGAATGTTCTTCGGGATGGTCCAAGACTGTGGAATAGTTTCCCCTCGGAAATTTCTCCACCTTCTGCTCCAAGTGCCAGGTGTATTTCTTAGACGTTGCCTTTGCTAACATAAAGACAAAGCAACATGTATATTTTTAAAAAAACCCAAAACCTGAAACCCTACCAAAACAAGAAACTCCAATGCACAGGCTTCTCTACCTCGGGAGAGGAAGGGAGAACAAACAACATGCAAGAGACATGTAGTTATATGGCTTACCGCACTACTGGAAGGAGCTCGGGTAATACAGTAATAAGCGCTATGTAAGAACTTATATGGCTAAAAATGGATCTTTGCCTTTGTTAGTTTGCCTCATTCTCTGAACATATATTTAGGCTTTGCCGTCATTGTTGTTCTTATTCAACATATGAAAATCATGCCCGAAGGGAGAAATCCTCACCCCACTGAAGTTAATGGCAAACCCCCCACTAACGTCAACATGCCCAGGATATCATCAGGTGTCTCAACTGCCAAAAATGTAGTAACTCAAAATGAGTGGGTATTTTTTAAAACAATAGACCTTTAAGTTGTTCTAGAGAGGCCTATTTTAAATCCATGCAGGAGCTGCTGCAGTAGCTTTGAGGCATGGAATTCAGGAGATCTGAGTTCGAATCTCAGTTCTGCCACAAAAGTTCTGTGTGACCCTGGGCAAGTGCATGATCTCTCTGTGCTTTAGTTTCCTGTCTATAAAATAGGGATAACAATACTTTCTTTCCCCTGACCTTTGTCTGTCTTGCCTATTTTGAGTGTAAACTCTCTGGATCAAGAACTGTCTCTTACTAAGTTTGTACAGTGCCTAGCACAAAGGAGGCCCTGATCTTAGCTGGGGGCTCTACTTCCTATTGTAATAAAAATAATTAATAGTATTACTATTAATAGTACACATACTACAACTCATTACAACAGTCATGAACTTTCAGTAATTACTTAAATCAATTATCTAAATTAATCTCAACCTGAATTTATCCTATTCAGTTATATTTGCATATGTACACAGTTACAAATATTCAGGTAAAAATAAAAGTCTTTCAAGAGACAAGATCATCAAAGCCATCTGAAATTCTGCAGGTGGTAAGGATGGTTTGTTACTCTAACACTATTTGAAGAAAAATGAAACAAGACTTCTACTGTATTTTTGCTGCTAGAGTTCAGTAATTTAATAAAACAAGATCTGAAAGTTTCTAAGCAATCACACTGAGCCAAAATTTCTCAACAATGTGTGCTGTTAGATAAAACTCTTATTTTTAGAAGTGCAATAGCTGAGTTCCCATGGTATTTAAAAAGTAGCTAATCCTGTCAATATCTATATACAGGCTTTCAATGGATAGTTATAGCTAAAGAGTAGAGCTGTCCAAAAAGTATGCAACAAATCCCTTAACCAGGAGGTAATCAGTTTTCATGACAAACTCAAAACTTCCACTAAATTTATTGAAAGATTCACTAAAGTCAAAGAACCTAGACTCGTTTTCAGAAGAATACATCTCCAGTCTCCAACAAACCTTGACTAACATACGTTTTTGTGTCCCAACCATGCAACACTCATTGTTTTTGTACAATTTCCATGTAAATCCAGGAGAAACTCCATTTTTTTTTTGGTTTTCCCTTCATTTGAACCTTACTCTGGGGTGAGAACATGTGCAAACTGAAACCAAAGAAAGTGTTTGCATGAACTAGTAAGTAATCTCATCATCAAACACTGCATACTGACAAGCCCTAGCAATCAAACATCAGGCGTCAGGTCTCAAAAAATCATGAGATTGGTCTACAATCATGGATTTTTTTTAAAATAATTCAATGTGGGGTTCTTTTTAATTGCTTCCTGGGATTTGAGCCTTTAGGGTTAATGTTTTCAACCTTTTCTCATCAATCACGAGAATTAGAAACTTACTTTTTTTAATGAATGCTGAAATTTTGATAGATGATACTAAAAGCGTTTTTCTAGACATAGCATGTACATCAAAAGTTACTCAGTAGATTAATACCATATCTTACACTAATAAATATACAAATTTTAACATTACTAGGATTTTTACAGGGGAAAATGGAAAATCTCTATAACTCTCTTTCTGACACAAAGATCTAAACTTTATAAAAATCAAGGCTGCTCACATCATACACCTTCTACAGACTTAAAACAATCAGCTATATGCCTGCCATTGGGCAGAACAAGGAAAAATAGAGATGTCCCCCCCCACTAAATGATTTTATTAAAGGAAATATAGCAGACATTGAAGATAAAAGATACATGTGAAATTGAGTTACATTATTTTGCTGTCATAGGAAAAGTAGAAAGATTATGGCAGAACATCAGAAATAAATCTATTTCATTATCCTTACACTTTTTTCCAAAATGAAATCTTAAATAGATTTTATTAGGCTACACCAAAGTTGGTACAGCCAACCACGGTAAAAGCTGAGGATGCTAAGCAGCAGCTAATTTGTCCAACATGTGACTTTGCTTGCAATATATTAAAAAAAATATAAAGAAGCAGTTTATTCCAGTAATTAATATATAGATATGCACTTCTCCAAAATCTGCATAGTAGATCATAGTGGATCATAGTAGATAAAATTGTAGATTAATGATATCTTCCAAGGGATACCAAAAATATCTGTTTGTAGCAAAACATATATTACTTAAAAATGGACATCTAGAACACTTTTAGAATTGTCAAACCGACCTTCAATGGAGAAAATAACATTACGTGGACTACATAAGGGAGGAAAGTACACTACAATTTGCATAGATGTGCTTGTGATAAAGTAAATCCTTATACAAGTTGTCATTACCAAAAACAGCATCATATCAATTATGGCCTGAGGTTGCTCTAACTGCTTCCACAGAAGTCAAAGGAAGTTTTACCACTCATTTCAATGGGAACAAAATTAAGCCAATGCTGAGCACATACATGTGAAATCCCACCCTGCATTTTGTAGCTAACAGACACTGATCTAATAGCCTTGTGCTGGACCTTATATTAAAACAAAAAAGTCTAAAACAATGGTGGTTATCCATTAAAATAAAGGCTTTATTAGATAAGTTTTATCTGGTATCTGTAAATGGAAGAAGTGTGGCGGATAGAGAAGGACATTTTACCTATATTTCATCAACTCGATGAAATTCCAGGAAACTCGATGTTTGTCTATCAGGACTTCGCTATACTTTCTATAGTTTCTTGCCCAGAGAGTGACCACCTCCTCTCTATAATTATGAATGATATGCTCTTTTTAGAGAGACTTTGAAGATGTCTTAATTACCCCTCTGGAACAATGTGGTTGTAAAAGACTAAAACGGACCCCAGCCATTTATGACAAATTAGCTAGGAGATTTAAGAGCTTTGATGTTAGATTTCTTAGAGATGTAATTATTAAATCTGAGAATTCCTCTCTAATTTGTGAATTTTATGAGTTGCTGGAAAAGTCCTTACAACCATATGTCTCTAAACAAATTGATTTTGGTTTTAATTATTCCAGAAATGCTTTCAAAGATGAGCACACTTGGTTTGATGTTTGATGTGGACTCTATGAAGGAAAAACCTGCTCTGGTATATACTGCTAATAGGGGGGAGATGCAATTTATTTCAGAATTTAGTAGCTGCCAGAAGAAGAGATAAAGGTTTATTATAGCATAAAAAACCAAGAATATCTTAGATCCTGTGGAAGGAATTGAAGCAGGAGATAGAGCTAAAAATTATTCCATATTTTGAAAAATGGTGGCCTTTGGCTTTGGTGGATATTCTTCTGTTGAGGAACCCCATATTAAGGATGAAGCCTGGATAGCACAATTTCACCTTCAACCACTTTTTTTTAAATACTTCTCCCATAGTTGATGCAATGACAAATCCTCTCTCCGATTTACGATTCTGGCCTTCAGGAATGGACAATGAAGTCCAGACATTTATTTTAGCCCAGTGACAGAAAAAAGCTTGAAATGAAGATTTTTCTCTCCACTGAAGTTTTTTAGGAGAATCTTGATTGGGGGTCTCTAGTCTTGGCTTTTATTTACTGTCATTAATCATACTGGATGGATTTGTGTGGCCGGAAGTTTAGTATCATAGTTCCTATTTTATAAAAAGGGGACAGAAATAATCCTGCTTCATACAGACCTATTAATCTGTTTGATGTGTCAGGGAAAATTTATTCCAAATTTTTACTATCTAAACTTGAAATATGGACATTAATTTGCTACATGAAGAGCAGTCTGGCTTTAGGGCTGATAGAGTCACAATTGATAATTGTTTTATTTTTATCCTATACGAATTTAAAATATACTGTGGTTACGGATACTAAATTGTATGCCACTTTTACAGATCTAAAGATGGCATTTGATTCTATTAACCAAGACAAACTTTGTGTGAAATTAAGAAGGATGGGTATCAATTTAAAACTTTTATATATTTTAGAGACTCTACACTAGAGCAATATGGCAAGGGTAAGAACTAAAGACAATGGAGAACATACTAATGTTTTCTCTGCTTCTAGGAGAGTACACCAGGGATGCCTTCTAGCACATTTTCTTTTTAAGATATACATATATTTTTGATGTGGTGGATGTTTAAAAGGAGGGTAATGCCTTTCTGCTTCAAATTAAGGATAGATCTATCCCAGTGTTGTTATATGCCAATCACATAGGGGTTTTTTTTACCACAGATTCCAAGAGGACTCTGTTGGTTATCATCTCCTTTTTTCTTCTTATTGTAATTCTCTAGACCTGGTTATTAATTATAACAAGAGCACAATAACGATTTTTAGGAAGAATCTTCCACAAATTGAGTGGAAGATAGAAGGCCTCCTTGTAAAACAAGTCTTGCTTTTACTTCTTTAGGGATAAAGTTTTATTATTTGGACCATGGTCCCCTTATCATAAAACAAATGCCCTTCGTTCTGCTCAAGGGATGCTCTATTTTACCCACTCATATTGTGGGAACAGAGTTTCCCCAGAGCAAATAATTTTTAATTCTGCTAAAATAATATAGCAGATTCTGTTTAGGGCCAAGGTTTGGATTTGAAGACAAATTTTGGTTTTAGAGATCATTCAAAATAATTTTTTGAGGAGACCTAATTGTCCCATATTCTACCCTATGCCTTGTTTTTACATGCCATGGTGGGTTTTTTGTGTAAGTAGTAGAGCTTGTATTGTTTTTCTCAAATTTTGATCTAAGATCTATACTCCTCCAGATTATAGATTGCCCTGTTTTTGCATTCAGGACCTGGAGCAACAACCTGTGTATTCCTTATTGCCAGGGTCTAACACCCTCCAATTTAACAGAGTTAGGTTGGGTGTGTCTATTAATCATTTATTATCAATATCTTTTAATCAGTGTAATCAACTATTTATACAGAGAGTGACAGATATTAACCTGCAAGAAAATTCAGGATTCTAAGTTTGTCTTTTGGTTTTCTACTTTGAAGACGGCCATGTTTTTGACAGTATTTGAATGAGTTAACCAATCCTCATTTATATAAGGCATATACTAAATTAAGATTTCAAACTATGGATATGGCTGTCAAAGGTAGATATGGGAAAGTTCCTTCATATCTTTGTTTTTGCCCATGTAAACTTGGAGTGTTGGAAAATTTACTTCATTAACTTTTGGACTGCAGAATTTTCCAGCTTCTAAGAGCAAGCTGAATTTTACCTGTTTTTTACAAATTTTTTTATCACCACCTCAAAAGATAATGTTTTTAGTATTTTCTCAATCCCTGATAGTAATTAAATCAATGCAATTTTTGCCTTTTTTGCGCTGTGCCAAAAAAGAGAGCTTTTATCAAGTTCTGAATGGTATTTTAACGCACTATATGTATTATATGGATGCTGTTCTTGTTTCAGATTGTGTATGTTTCTTGTTGTATTTGCAAAAGGCATATGTGACCTAATAAAATTAAAACTGATACTTGATTCTTTGCCTTCCTTTGTCCTGATGCAGGTAACTATGGTGGTTATATTTATTTAAAAGAAAAACTCAAAGATAAATGATCAAACATCTCTGGATCCTATTAGAAAAATCTCCCGGAATCAGTGTACTGCCTGAGAATGATCTCATGCCTTCCCACTAGATATGACTATTGATAGTATAGTATTATAAGCGTGCAGAGAACTTCACAGCATATGTCTACATTGCAGCTGGGAGTGTGCTTTCCTGCTCAGTTAGACAGACATATTACATCTGCTCAAGCTAATGTGCTAAAAATAGCAGCATAGCTGGGGTAGCACAATCAGTGCCTTCAGCCAGCTGCCTGAGTACATACCCAAGTGTTTGGGAGGGTTTTTATTCAGCTGCCACCTTGGCTGCACCACTATTTTTAGCATGCTAGATTGAGCAGAGCTAGTGGGGGGATGTCTACATGAGCTGGGAATCACACCCCCAGCTCCAAGTGTAGACATTGTCTTACAGTCATTTGTTCTTACTCGGTAAATCCATGCTAGAGAACTCATAGTATATACACTTTAACTCAGAACTGCTAGGTTAACCTGTGTAACTGCAGGAGATAGGCCAATTATTTGCACAAGTAATTTGTAATTTATCACTAGTCTTCAGATACACTCCTTTGTGGAATTTGTGCAGTTCCGACAGAAGCAGTAGCATTAACACCACTTGTAAATTACTAATGTCTAAGTAATTTGGACAACTGGGAATACATTTCAGAACAGTTAAATTTCAATCAATTCCTTCTCTGGAGCTTTGCAGTATAGTTGCACTGCAATCAGTTTGCAGACTCACTATTAAAGCTCTCTATGTGAGCTAGACTCATACAGGATTTAAACAAGCCCTCTTTTTGTGTGGAATCCTTTACTTCTCAACTTTTGGGAGTTCCTATCAATATGCTACTTTTACATCTTGTATGGTTCTGTACCTAGGAAAAAATAGTTGGAATATCTTAATGTATTTTTAATCTATTTTCCCAAGTAGCATTGCTCTTCTTCTCAATATTTACAGTTTAACTAATTATTTTTGCTCCTCGCAAGTCTCAAGTACAGGTAGCTTTGTTGAGATTGTATAATAGCACACTGAAATAATGGTTTCTCTTTATTATTTACCTGATCTATTTATAGAATAACAAACAAACAATTGTGAATTATAGTCCTATTTAGGGTGACCAGATGTCCTGATTTTATAGGGACAGTCCTAATATTTGGGGCTTTGTTTTATATAGGTGTCTATTACCCTCCACCTCCTTTCCCCATTTTTCACACTTGTTTTCTGGTCATCGTAGTCCTATTGTATTACTGGAACAAGGTATCCGGCAATACCAAATTATGAAAACATATCTTGAGTAGTTTTCATAGGATCCTGAAAAGGAATTATAATCTCCCTATGACAGCTGCTTTTTAATTTTTTTTCATCTATGACACAAAAATGGTACCTTGTTTTTCGTGCAACCTTTTTCCTACTTTTAAGATAATCATTTCTGGTCTGAAGAACAAGAGCCTCAAATCTGTCTCTGAGGATGAATCTTCCATCACAGCACCTATAAATACTACAGAAAAAATTAGTTAATGTAGGAGAGTGGGATAAGATGAACAATTGGAATCAATCATTCAGGTTGAGTGGGTCAGTAAGAGAGTTAGATGGAAGAGAAGGATAGCATAGTTGGAGACAAGCTCAAGGGAGTAATGGCCTAATCTTGCTGTGCATTTCTCAACTCCCACTGATTTCAGGATCTAGAGGATGAGGGCTAGAAAAGGCAAAACAGCAGAAGGGCCTAAGGTGTAACAGAACAGTCTGATTCAGATCCTGATTCTCCAGACTGGGGATATTTGTATACAGAGACTTGGTATTGGTTCATCTCTGGACAATCATGACACTTAGCACTTTACTTTTTCCAAATTCTGTAGAAATATTAGTTAAATACTCCTGTGATATGAGGCAGGTATTGTGCAAACACTGTCCCCATTTTGAGAAGGCCTAAGAAGATTTAGATGAGTTTCAACAAATAGCCAAATACCCAAACTTGGCTAAATGTCCAAACGATTTAAGTTTTTCTGTTGCAACTTCTAAAGTGTTGTACTGGATTCTAAAATAGAAAGATGAAAGGGAGGAAACCTACCGTAGTAAATGATGCTTATATTTTAAACAAATATTATCAATCATCACTTATTCATATTATCTCACAAACACATTCCTAATATAGTGTTTAACACACAATAAATTCATGACATAGTGATGAATTTGGAACCTGTAATGTTTAAATACAATAGGAACTATTGCGTACAAATTAAGCTCCAGAGTTTAAGAATAATACTCCAGTTATTTTTACAGCACAGAATTCATGAGATAAGCAGACAGCAGGGTATTAATGTTCATAAACAAATCGAAACTACATATTATTTGAGAAAATGGATTATTATACATAATTTTCTATTGATTTTCTAGCATTCAACTACTTTCTAAAGAGATGTGGTTTTGTTTTACACTTCTCATCTATCCAATGACAGAGAGTGATAGAAGATTAGAATGTCCACAGAATCCAATGATTGCATCAATTTGAAATTGCCGAGTCCTAAAACCCCAGAATAAATGTTTCAGATTAATCCTTGTTGGCAAAGAGTGGTGCAAATTGCATCAAGAAGGCCTGCTGCTGTCTGTGCTTTGGTTGAGGATGAGAGGAATCACTCATGCAGATGTATCCACTCTGCCCCAGGAATTACTCCAGTAAACTTCTATAGAAGCTGTGCCAGCAGAGACTATGCACTGAATCAACCCATTCCCCAGATATGCTAACTATCTCCCTTCCCCAACCAACGTTCCCACTTTGTGGGTGAGGCACGCCTTCTACCAGACCCTCTAAATTTCAGGACTTTTTGCCACTGGACTCCCAACAGTTGAGTTTCTGCTGACAAGAGCTGGTGTAAACTAGGAGTGCCTCTATCATCAGAGTTCATGACTGTGCTATGCAATGTGAAAACTTCTGGAAAAGTAAAATGTCAATCAATCAATCTTTCCCATTCATACATATTCACTGTCTTATTGGTTCAGGCCTCTATAATAGAGAACATTGTCTTTTTAAAAAAATTTACTTTACAGTAAAAAAAAAAAAAAATGAGCTGCATGCAGACAGAAGTAAGAGACAATGAGATCCACATTTGTTTTCCCTTAAAGGATCCCAAAGGTTTCTTTTCTGTCTACTTTGGCTTCAATTTGATTCAACCTCTAATAAACTATTAGCATGAAAGTGACAATCAAGTCAACACTGGCTTAGAAGCCTTTTTTTTTTTTTTTTTAAGATGCAATTTCCTTTCATATTGCTGAGGTACTGTTCACAGCAAATCAAACAAGGATGAAAAAATCTTTGAAGTGCTCTAGAATGTATCAAAATGTTTGAATGCTTTTCATAGTGAAGCTTGGATTTCTCTGAGTGTATTTAATACATTTACTCCCAATTAGACACATCAAAGTATTTCTTGAGGCATAACTAAAATTAATAAAATCTTGCCTAGAACCTCTCTACGGCTGGAACTGCGCTTTTTCCTCACTCTCTCTGTCTATGCCTCATATTTGTATCTCCTTTCGTTTTCCTAAGTATCCATTCCTATTTTAGGTACCATGGGTGAAATTCTGGCTCTAGTGAAGTCAATGGGAATTTTGTCATTGACTTCAATGGTCCCAGTATGCCAGCGCAGGTACCTTTTTTCTTCCTGGACCTATTTTTGTTCCCCAGCCATCTGTGCCTCACCTCAAGTTATTAACTCAGCATTTCCAGGTCATTGCAACTCTTCACTTCACTGCATCCTTTTCTGCACTCACCTGGATCCTGATATCTATCCATGATGGCAAGAGATACTTACTGTTGTGCTCGGAGAACCGCCATAGATTGGTGCTGTGTGAACCTCCTGTTGTGCTAGCATTTCAGAGTGATACAGTTAGCAATCCTTATTACTTTGGTGTTGCTATTAATGCTTAACGGAATTATATTCACAAAACCTCTTATCAGGTTCTGTTCAGTGATATGTTTTGACCTTGTGGAGTCTGAATGGGTTTAAAAAAAACTTTAAATGTTCCACAAACCTTGAAGGATATGAGTTTTCCTGGTTTGCAAAACTATCAGATTATATCTCAGTAACTTACTCATTAACCCTGGAATTCTCAGGAGAAAAAGCTTTCACTAGTTTTAGAAATAAATCATTGTAAACTCTTTCCACACAATCATTTGGCATCAGCATCTAACAGCATTTTATCCAATGGATGCGGATTTTCTCACCGTGTGAGAGCCACTTAAGATACATGGGATATAGGTAGCTCCTGACCTTGAACATTTTTGTAGGCTCCAATTCTTTCCAGGAAGCATTTGCTGAAAAGTTAATAGGGCTGCTTGAATTGTGGTGGTCTGTGCCAACTCCTGTAAAAGATGTATACTCATGTTTACATTCAGAAGTCCACTGTTCATTTTTTGGAGGTTCTGATTTTTGTAAAGTATACAGATAGAAATTTACCTGTTGAACTCATCACCATATTCTCAGATACTGCAACATATCTCACATTGAGGGCATTGCTCACAATTTCATGCTTCAATTACCAAAATGTTCCTTCCTGTTAGGCTTAGATTATTTCAATAGCAAATGACAGCTCAGACAAATATCAATACAGGGACACCAGTGCTATACATTTCTTTTTGGGCTTTCAGAGTGGAACTTGCTATTGTAGGAGATAATTTTTGAGAATCTAAAATCATGTTCTTCCTGTGATGATTGCCATGAAACAAAAAAGCAATTACTTCTTTAATGGATTTCATGAATTCAAGTGGAGTTGACTTGCATATTCAGTTTAGGGGCTTTTTTTTTTTTTCATCAAATGTATTAATGGAGCCAGCAGACCAAACAATAACACCTTCAACTTCACTGTCTACTATGCTCACACGTAAACACACACACACACATCATTCTATAAATATCTCAACTAGATGTTTGAATCTCTGACTTTATTAACAAGCAAGAGAGAGTGTTCTGTGTGTCAGCCTGTTTATTTAGAGAGTTGACACTGTCTCGGTGGAGAAGGAAAATTTTGTATGTATTGTAATGTGCCTTGAATAAATTATACATTTTCAAGAGATGATAACATTCCCTTTCAGCTGTTAGAATGTATTTTGAATATCATGCATTTGCAACTTTAATCATAATTTTCTTCAGTAATTCTCATTTTAAAGATTCTACGTAGATCCTTAGAGCTCAAGTAAATACCCAGTTTATGATTCCTCTTAACAATGACTGAGACTTTCATCAGATCAAGTCTAGCTTTTAATTTTTCATAAAGAACAAAATTGTACCTTTTTACATGGATGGATAACTGGGGTAATTTACTTATCTACATTAACGTTGTGTTCACCTAGCAATAAACCACTGATCCTTTCAAGCATCACATGATAGATGTGATTTAACTTAAAAGATATGCATTCATTTAAAAAAATAGCCATGGTTGCTTTCCCCTTCCCCACAAACACATTTTCTTAATATTTGAGATGGGTCTGGCATTAAGTACTGTATGATTTATGAAGAGCACTTCCTATTTTTCACAGTGCACATTCATGTGTAGTTGGAGGTCTAAGTGAAGATACTGATCATCACCGCTAGGTGAAACAGTAAGTTTTGCTTCATGCAGATTTCATAGTGCAACTGAATACTTTCAGCTACAGTGAACAAATGCAAAAGAGTCTCAAATTCATCATAATCATCGTAAGCTCTTCAGGACGCATACTAGGTCCTTCCTCTACATCCACACAGTATCAAACACATTTTGGATGCTACTTTAGACTTTACATTAAGACTAGATATCTTTCTAAAAGATATGCTATAGTTCAACCATAAGTGACTGGTCATTACAGAGTTTACTTACAAAGTAAGAAAGAATAATTCCCTGCATCTAATGGAATTACTAGCTGAAATTCCATGATATGAGTTATGCAGACTAGATGATAATAGTCATCCCTTCTGACCTTATAAATGTATTTATTTTAAATTGGGGGTGTTCTATGCAGACAGAATAAATATTATGTGATGGGAGCAGCTACCTTAAGGTAGACTGAAGGTAGCCTATTCATACTGAGCAAAGCCACACAGTACATAGTATTATTGTTTCAGATTTTGATAAAAGAGAGAGTGACCAGGTGGTTGATTAAGGAACTAAATCTCAGATGCTCAACATTGTGTCAGGGATTCCCAAGGCAAAAAGAACCTTTGGGCAAGTAAGAGAGAGCAAAGTGCATCTGGGGAGGTGAACTGGAGGTCTAGTTGTTGTATAATCAGATCAAGAGAAAGAGAGAAAAAGGGAAGATGGGGATGAGAAGTCAGTCTATACTTTGAGCTGGATGTGTAAATTCCAGGTCAAGTAGACATACCTGCACTAGCTCAGATTGAGCGTGCATTACCATGAGTATACTCTATTTTTAGCATGCTACCTTGATCAGAGCTACCATGGGAATATCTCCTCGAGCTGGATTGAGCCCACTGCATCGAGCCTGATGCCAATCTTACCAGGTCTGCCTGAAACTGGAGATGGATCCAAGCTGCAAAGTTCTGATCTGGATCTAAATTAACTCGGACATTAGAGGGGGGGCATCTAATGATGTTCCAGTTCATTCCTATTTCTATGTGAAACTAGATCCAGTTGGGCAGATTCCTGTGCCTATGCAAGGTCCTATTTAAATCACTGTAGAACAGGGATCTCTTCATGATGAAACAGATGCAGGATCACGGCCTAAGTGGCCCAAGTATATCTGATTTAGTTTCTTTTCCTATCACAAAGGGCAGCTCAAGGAAGCAGTTTTTAATACTCACTATTTTTATTTATTTATTTATTTATTTTCTCCTTCCCCTGTGGCATGGGGCACGGGTCAGTTGCTGGTGGATTCTCTGTACCTTGAGGTCTTTAAATCATTATTTGAGGACTTCAGTAACTCAGTATTAGGTTGGGGGTCTATTACAGGAATTGGGTGGGTGAAGTTCTGTGGCCTGCGTTGTGTAGGAGGTCAGACTAGATTATCATAATGATCCCTTCTGAGCTTACAGACTATGAGCCTATACTTAAAAACAGTGTTCTTCACATTCTAATTTTTTTCTATATAGTTTTGTCCTGTAATTTATCATCAGACTTTTCCAAAATTGAAAACTGACACATCCCGACTTGGAATTCATGACCCTGACATTTCCCCATGAATGATAACTCTTACTATCTATTTTGCACTTACCTTTTTATTAGGTTTTTGATAAAGTGAACATAAAATATTGCCCTATTTCTTATGAACTTAAGTTTATATTTTGAACAATAAAATGAGCAGCAGAAACAGCAACTTTACTGGTTAAAATGAAATTTACAAAATAATCTGGATGATGATAACACAAGCTCTGTAGACCTCACAGGTTCTCCCATCAATCATGCACTGTTCTGGCTTTGAAAAGAAATATCATAGCTGCTTTTGTTTGTATTGTGATAGACAAGGGTGGATTTAAGAGGCAGCATCATCAGTAAATTCCAACTTGCTCTCCCATACAGGTAACATAAACAAAAGGCCCAAAGATAGGTAGATCAAGTGAGAGGTGGCGGGTGGGAGCAAGGGGAGGACTGAGACCCAAAATGGGACATGATGGGTTGCCCTGAGAAGCTCACAAAGGAGGAATTCAGGGGACGGTGGAGAGATAGTTGGCTTATGTGATGAGGGGCACGTTATATGTGAATGGGACGGTGGTGCATAGGTGGATGTTTGTATTCTAGTAAAGCAAGGAGAGTTAGGGCTGAATTTAACGGACTACACAAAACATATTGTCTGAACTACTGGGGGTTTACTAGTCACATCATACACTCAGTCACTTGAGCTGGACAAGCCCCAAAAAGTGGGAGAAGAAAGAAGTCTTTGGATTTCTGATAACAGTCCAGACTGAGAAGGGCATAGGTCTGCATCTTCTCATCTACAATGGCTAACATCTGCAAGATACCTAGCTCCTCCTCCCCACTTAGCTCTTGCATGCCTCTTCTAGTTATGGCAGATCTCTCCCTTCCTCCCAAAAAACTTGGGCCTCCCAGTGTTCTCTTGCTCACAAAGCACTTATTTTCAAATCTACCCTGATGACAGGAAATACGAGTGCATAAATGTAATGCTTCATTATTAGCTTTTGCACAGTATTTCCAAATTTACCATCTCTTGTTTGATTATGGGGAGAAAATATGCCTTGCCTTTGAGTTATGGAAGAGAGCCCGGAGCATCCTTGCTTCAGCAGCTGATCAGGGCATCCATTCAGCAAATTATGTAAGCACAAGCTTAACTTCATACATGTGAATAGTCCCATAGATGTCAATGGGACTATTCATGTGCTTAAAGTTAAGCATGTGCTTTAGTGCTTTGCTGACTCAGGGTCTATATGATTTTTTTTTAGGGCCTGATCATGCAGACCTTATTATGGAAGGAGTCGCATATATTATACAACAAATGTTTGAACTAAAATTTAGATTATGTGTACAGTTTTAGTTTGAAACACTTGTTAGGGAAAGGATGGAACCCTCATTAATCAATCAATTTAAATTATTTTTCCAAAGTGGCCAGGAAACTCAAATTAAAATCCAATTCCAATACCTTTATGTAGCAGCATACTAGCAAATCCTCTCACAATAAACACGATGGGTTCTGTTCTGCCACTGCTCTGTGGAGAATTTCTCAAGCAAAGCATTACTTCACATTTGTGCAAGAACTGATATCTTAACAGATGATATCAAGTTCTACAATGCCATATAATGCAATATACGCGCGATCCTATAGGGTGTTAAAATGAAGCCAAGAGAGGTTGAAACTCCTTAGTAGGAAATACTTAGCTCCTTTCTAGGACTGGAAATTTTACAATAAAACAGGAGGAGGAATTAGTAGAATAACATTAGCAGATAAAGTATATTTTGACACTTAGAAAAAAACTAGAAATGGTCCATGGAAAAACTTCACTCGTATGCAGGTTTTTTCTGCACCAGCACCACAAGTGGAGTCTTTGACATCTGTGACAATACAATCTCAATTCCTCAAATGCAAATTGTATTTTCATTAACAGTGTTGTTTGGAGCAGCTGATTTTATATTTATGGAATGTATTCCTTACTGGCAAATGTTTTCATTGAAAGTAAAAATGTTGCATTCTTGACTGAAAGCTTAGGCAAATATATTGTGACACTTATAATGTCCTTGAGTCAATTTGAAGGTAATCACAGATGTGTAGAATATATATCAAAAGGCCATAGTTATAGATGCATTTTAGGAACTTAACAATTCTGACTGCTCTAATACATAACTTTGCTTTCATTAGCAAGGTTATTTACAACAGCCCTACCTCTGTTTAATTAAATGTCTCCCATTGTATTTACTTGAATCACACCTTATTTAGAGATCAGTGCACACGATAAACAGTTGAATCTAGTTTTTTATTATGTTTAGTTTTTGAATAACCACACTCAAATATAATTTACAGCCTCCTGTCTTACAAATGATTGAGCATAACTGTAATATTACAAGCCAAATAAACTTAATTTATTTCTGATTCTTTTTATTAACTCATTTTAAAAAATTATAATCAAGCCATTCTATAAAAGCAAAACTTAAAAAGCTAAATATTTTTTAATAAAAAACACATAAAACAGGCAATTAAGGCTAGATTATAAAAAGCACCACCAAACCCTGTGCAATTATACACAAATGTCATTTGCATGCACAGTGACTGCCACTGTATTTATCAGTCAGGATACTGTGTGTATAAACACAGAGGCAGAATGTATCTGGGCCCTTATGTGAATGAAAGAGGGTAATGGAGCAGTTGTGAAGTACCCCCTTTATGAGGCCTGCTGTCTAGGTAGCACAGAGACTGCTCCCTCCCTACAGCCCAGTGGCAATCATGGCCTCAAAGGGGTAGGAATGGGGAGGAGGTGTGGCCGTGGTCTTGTTTCCCCTTCTGCATTGGCCCACGGACAGAGCCCTGCAAATCCGCGGACAGCCGCAAACCCATTTTTGCACATTCTAGCCCGGATGCGGATACAAATTTTATCTGCCCAGGGCTCCAAGCATCTGGAACTGCCAGCTAGTTCCACCCCCAGCTGTTCGTTGGGTTCCGTGAGCCCTAGCCTAGCAAAGCTGGTCTCCAACCAGCTCGGGGGTGGCCCAAGGCTTGCCATCCAACAGCTGGTTGAGGGGCCGGGGACTGGCCACCATCAACTGTTCAGAGGGTGTGGGATCTGCAGCTATTCAGGGGCCCAGGAAGCAGCGGGGGGTCAGTTGTTAGGGGGGCAGCTGCTGCTCTCTAGCAATCCAGGAGGTGACACAGGTAGCTGCTCCAGAAGAAGTCATGGAGGTCATGGACCAGGACTGTATGAATGTTGTATAAGATTTATGTTTAAAATAAAAATGACAACAACAAGTGTGCACATGTATTATGCCACAGCTTTCTTATACTACAGTACATAGGCAGGCATATTCACAAACGTTCCTCCTCAGAGGCACTGTGTGAGGATGAACTGCTGTGGGGGCGATGCAGATGTGGATAAACATAAAACATGGCTTGCGGATTGCGGGTCGGATACATGCTGACGGATGCAGATCAGATGCAGATCCACATTTGTGTTACATTTGTGCAGGGCCTCTGAAAGGGTAGGGGAGGTAGGCACAGAAATTAGAAATGTTACTGAGTGTCTAACTTTAAAAAAAACCTTGACCAAAAATATGGAGAAGTGTGTGTGTGTGTGTGTTGGGGGGGGGGGGGGGGGGAAAATAACATTAATACAAATACATCTACGAAATGTCAGTGCAAAATCAATCTGGAAAGAAATTATGAACTAAGACAATCCCTCTAGCTTACCCCCGTTTATTGCAGCTCAGCTCACCTGACACTCACATAGCACTGTGCCATAACATTATTGGAGACAACATTATTGGAGACTATACTGGAGGGATTATTTTATTATTTTTCTACTCACTGCTAACCTATCAAACAGCAGTAACTGACAACTGTATTTTTGTGTGTGCTGTGAAGCCTCTATTTTCAGCAATTTCCTCATTCCTCCCATTAGACATTCACTATACAAGCAATGTTAAAGTTATCCATTTTAAATGTTCTCTTGATTTAAGTACCTAAAAGAAAAAAAAATGAGAAGTGCCCTATAGCCTTAAAAATTACTCCCCGCTACAAATAGAAATTTGTTGCATCACTTCACATTTCGTATGAGCTCTTAAATACTTGACTGTAGAATGATTTAAAGTGATTTGGGTTGCAGATATATTCCACACATGAAGATGTAAAAAGGCTCCAAAGAGTGTAAAAGAAGGCTATAAAAATACATTTGATTGAAAGATTAATCAGAAGTTGTATGAGGTACCTGTTAAATCTTTCTTTGCTTGGTTTGAGTGACTGGTAATGGGATAGAGTATTTCACAGGTTGTTTATTGCCTCCAATCTGGTCCAGGGCTGGTAGCAACCAAAAATGTCACACTCTGAGAACATTTCAAAGGCTTATGTAAATGGTTTCCACCAGGCTGTAGCCTGAGAATTCACAGTACACCATAATTGTCATAATTATTCCCTTTGTTGGGAATCTGCACAGAAAAGAGAGGGATTAAGTGTACTTTATAGTCCTTTCAGGTGATAGATCCTGCAAATTGCTGAGTACCCTGGCCACATCCTGAATTTTAAGTCTCACTGAAGTCACCCGGGTCAACTCATATGAGAAAAGTTATGCATGTGCTCAAGCATTTCCAGGATTGGGACCCCAGGCTAAAGACTCAGTGGGCCTAATCTAAGGCCTACTGAAGACATTGGGAGCCTACCGTCTTTGGTTCAGACCTAAGATGTGGTTCAGTAAAGCATCAAAACTTTTAGATGCTTAAGCAGATGAAACCTCTAAAGCCACTGAGGTTCATCCATCACCAGCTGATGTGAGTATAGTGCAAATATTGGTGTTTTACAGTTGGAATCTAAGTGTTCCATTTGTCATATTTAAAGCTCTAACAAAGCAGAAATGTAGGGTCTTTGCGTCTCAAGGCCCTGAAGGGAATTTGGATCACTTTTTTGTTTTCAAAATTGCATCAATTTATTACTAGTGGAATTGAACATTTGAGGAAAAAGAATTCAGTGTAAATCAGTTCAACTTGATTTATTAATGAATTCTACCTATTGAGTTTATCCTAGTAAAATAATTAAATTTTACAAATCTACCAAAACACTCAGTTTTGCCTATATATTGCTTGTAGGGAGATCATTAATAGTTTATGACACTAAAATCATAGTTCAGATTGAGAACATCCTGTAATTTTAGCGAGCATTACAGTATCTATCCAATAATATATACCGAAGTCATCACTGTGTAATGATCTAGTAGGTGTCTTTTATACATGCATATTGCTCAAATTATATATAGGGATTGTTTTCATGTCAATAGTCTATTTTTATATTTGCAGCTGTAGTTTTTGATAAAGAAAGGCAATAAAACCAAACAAAAATCCTGTTAAGAAAAAATGGAATTTACGGAAAAGCACCTCCTCATTTTTCTGCCTAACATTCTTTTGTGGCAGCTCCACCTGCTCGAATCCAGCCTGTGTGTGATCTTCTTGGCCTAAACTTTTCTGCATCCAAGATCATGAGCACTCACTTATACTCACAATTCAATATTTACAAAGTTTAACTTTCTGACTCAAATAATTTAATCCAGTCTTTCTTTAAATCCCAAAATGAAAAGCCTTAATCTGATGTATCTTGGTGGCCAGCCCACCAAGCAGTTCTCTAGTTGGCAGAGCCCAAGGGAACATTTATACACCTAGTGTGATGTTTACAGAACATATTCAGAATACTTCCCTATATGGAAACTAAGCCATTAATATTTCATACCAAATGCTAACATTTTAGGAAATGGTCTTTTCCTATATCACCTTTTATTTTGTGCCAGCAAATGCCTTCTTTCTTTACTATCAATGTTAGTTTTCTTACTTCTTTTTATAAGATTCAGGGTAAAATTTTCGATTTTTTCCTGCCGAAGTCTCAATGAAAGTCAACAAGATAGACTCCTAAGTGCCAAGGTGACTTTTGGAAATGGGATGTCATTTAGGCACTTTTGAAAATTTTACCTACTTTTACTTACAGTGCCTTAATAAAATGTGAGGAACTGCTCAAGTTATTTTTACTCTTAGAAGCACGGCATAGTACTTGCAGCCAGGGGACAAATGCTAACATGGATTTAAGCTACCTTTGCACCCTCCCAGGACTGGGCAGCTCTAGGAGCTAGAGAGGCCCCTGGCATAATTTTGACAGACTTCAGGCCCTATACAAGTTATGGCAGCCTCCCCTACTATATGGTCCTCCGCATTGCCCAGAACTTTCACAGAACAGTGTGCTACAGCTCTGCCCCTGACATGCTTGTCTTCTCCCTAGTCTCCCTAAGCATACCCTCATGCCATATCTGCATTGTGAGAATCCTTCCCAAGCAAATTAACAAGGCTTTTAGGGACCCTTTACCTGGTATTAAATGTCCACTGTAGGGATAGGGATCTCACAATACATCTCTGTGAAACAATCACATCAAACCTTAAACCCTCTTGAATTTCACTGAAATTCTTATTTCAATCCAGAGGATGGTCAGACAGAATGACCAACAAGTCCAGGGACAAACCCTCCATTTAACTTAGATCTTTTAGAGAAGGAAGTGCTATCAGGAGAGAGGAGTATCTTTATCCCTGAACAAGTCTATCCTTCTCACTCTCCCCCCGCCCATACTAGTTCCCTCTGCTTCAGCCCCAAGAGGTAGAAAAGAACTGTGCCAAGAAGCATGTAATGTTCTTAAAGCATCCTGTGAAGAAAAAGTTTTGGTTGTGCATAGTGGACTTGATTCTCTCCTTGTTTATACCAATGTAAAAATTCACTTAAATGGAGTTCCTCCTAATTTATACCAGGTAAGTGAGAGGAAAATCAGACCATAGAGTTTCAAAGGAGGGAAATGGTGTTAAAACAACTGAAGTATAATTGCATTTTGGGCAGGAAAGCTCTATGCAGATGCTATCTGTCCAAAGAAACAAACAAGAACAGAAGATATGTACCTAATGTGATTTAAAAGCATTATGCACCAATCTAAATTTAAATATACTTGGCTGGCGACAGCTCAAATCATTGCTGGCTTGGTTGTGGTGTTTGTACTCTCTGCTTTGCCAGCTGGGACTGCTGAATTCAGAGCAGACTTATAAGTTATAAATATAGATGACTGGATCAATTTGGGCTGAAAAGAAACCTGGATGAACTTTCTCCCATCATGAAGCAAGAGGAAGACCAAGAATAGGTAGGCGAGGAGGAGGGAAAAATAATAACAGAAAATGTGGAAATGGCAGAAGTGCTAAATGACTTTTTGTTTCAGTTTTCACCAAAAAGGTTAGTAGCTATTTGATGTCTAACATAGTGAATGGCATGAAAATGAGGTAGGATACGAGGCCACATTAGGGATAGAACAAGTTAAAAATTACTTAGACAAGTTAGATGTCTTCAATTCACCAGGGCCTGATGAAATACAGAATACTCCTAAACCACTCAGGGAGATGACTGAAGAGATATCTGAGCCATTAGCAATTCAAAAAGTCATGGAAGACGGGAGTGATTCCAAAGGACTGGAAGAGGGCAAATATAGTAACAAGGGGAATAAGGACAACCCTGGGAATTACAGACCAGTCAGCTTTACTTTAATACCTGGAAATAAAATGGAGCAAATAATTGAGCAATCAATTTGCAAACATCTAGAAGATAATAAGATGATAACTGTCAACATAGATTTGTCAAGAACAAATCATCTCAAACCAACCCGATAGCTTTCTTTAATAGGGTAACAAGCCTTGTGGATAGGGAGAAGCAGTAGATGTGTATATCTTGACTTCAGTAAGGCTTTTGATACTGTCTTGCTTGACCTTCTCATAAACAAATTAGGGAAATACAAACTAGATGGAGCTATTATAGGGTAGGAGCCTAACTGGTTGGAAAACCATTCCCAAAGAGTATTTATCAGTGGTCTACTGTCAAGTTGGAAGGGCATATCAAGTAGGGTCCTGCAGGGATCAATTCTGGGTCTGGTTCTGTTCAATATCTTCATCAATAATGTAGATAATGGTATAGAGAGTACTCTTATAAAGTTAGTGGATGATACCAACCTGGGAGGAGTTACAAGGGCTTTGGAGGATAGGATTAAAATTCAAAATGATCTGGACAAACTGAAGAAATGGTCTGAAATGAATAGAATGAATAAGGACAAATGCAAAGTACTCTACTTAGGAAGGAACAATCAGTTGCACACACACAAAATGGGAAATGATTGCCTAGGAAGGAATACTGCAGAAAGGGATCTGGGGGACACAGTGGATCACAAGCTAACTATGAGTCAACAGTGTAACACTGTTGCAAAAAAAGCAATCATCATTCTGGGATGTTTTAGCAGTAGTGTTGTAAGTGAGACACAAGAATTAATTCTACCGCTCTGCTCCGTGCCGACTAGGCCTTAACTGGAATACTGTGTCCAGGTCTGAATGCTACATTTGAGGAAAGGTGGACAAATTGAGAAAGTCCAGAGAAGAGCAACAAAAATGATTAAGGGTCTAGAAAATATGACCTATGATGGAAGATTTAAAAAACTGTGTTTTGTCTAGAGAAGAGAAGACTGAGGAAGAGGAGGGGGACACGATAACAGTTTTCAAGTACATAAAAGGTTGTTACAAGGAGGAGGGAGAAAAAATGTTCTCCTTAGAGGAGATAGGACAAGAAGCAATGGGCTTAAACTGCAGCAAGGGAGGTTTAAGTTGGACATTAGGAAAAACTTCCTAACTGTCAGGGTAGTTAAGCACTGGAATAAATTGCTTAGGAAGGTTGTGGACTCTCCATCATTGGAGATTTTTAAGAGCAGGTTAGAGAAACACCTTTCAGGGATGGTCTAGATAATTGGTCCTGCCATAAGTGCAGTGGACTGGACCAGATGATCTCTCAAGGCCCCTTCCAGTCCTACGATTCTATAATTCTATGAACCCAAGCATTCTTCAGATAAGTTTTCCCTAATACTTCCACATTTGCCTTTTATTCTCTTGTTCTGCTCCCACTGAAGTCCCAACTGATTTCCTATCTTGACTTTAAGCTCCTACTCAGTTCAATCACTAACCCATTGCCCCCCACCTCATCATTGGAAGTTCTTACTTACACTGTCCCACTATTGGTTCCCACTGCAAGCTCCTACCCTAGCAAATTCCCAAATCCTCCTTCCCCAATGAAGTCGCTCAATCCTTCCTTCCATTCTCCTCATTTAATCATATCTTTGTCCTCTAATCCTAATTTCCACTCAGAGTTCCAAGAAGTGTGGAGTGAGGCTTACAATACTTATAGCAGGAGCTATCAAAATGGGGTGAATGAGTGGGATGGTGGAACCAAAGAAACAGAGGACCACCACCCGGAGGCTTCTACGAGGCTGTTAGTTTTCAATAAACATCCAAATTATTTCTCCACATCTTTACAGATTTTGCCTGTCTCTCTTTATAAACCCAACTTTTTACTGACAGAGATTAATGAGCCCATGGCAGTGGTATTTTGAGTGTCTACAATGAATCCTGGAGCCCTAAAATTATTCCTGCCCTTCAGGGTAAATTCCACTGAGTAACCCAAGATTTTTGTAGAAAAGGCATGTCCTTTCTGAGAGAGAGGTGGAATTTTCAACCTCCAGGATGATAAGACCACCACTTTTCCCACATCATACACACATGCATGATTCAATGCTTTTGATGTCATACTGGGCCTGCCAGAGCCATCAGCATGCTTCAGTTCATCCTCCTCCCTGTGCTGGGTGACCGGCAGGGAGTTTCAAAGGTTCTTCTATGAAAATGGATCGTTAGATATTTATTTACTATTGCATTTCATTCTTAAAATAGGTTGTCCATGCAAAACCATTTTATTTTATCAGTGAGTTTTCAAAGTCAGTGTGGTTGTTCCCAATTTAATTATCTGAGTCAGTGCCACTAAGTACCCTGCTGCAACAATAAGCCACTTAACACATTATCAGTTGATAACTGGAAAACCTGCATCCACTTTCTTAGCCATTTGCAAGGTATTTTGAAGATAGCCACCCTAACATCAGCACAGCATTGAGGAAAATGAAGCAAAAGCAAAATGTTGCAGAATAAATTTTAGATGTGCATAATTATATACATACTTGCAAGAATACACCATGGAAAACAGCAGTAACTAATCCCACTAAATCCTTTGAGAGAAGAGGAAGGTTTTTCACTCTTCGAAACATGATAAAGGAAAAGCATATGCCCTGCCAGATGAAATCATCTTGTTTGAAGATTTATCATTATATATGTTAAATGCATCAGTCCACTTTCAAGATTAGTGATAACGATCTTACATTTTAATAGAGCCTTTCATCCCTGGGGAGTCCTAAAGGGTTTTACAAACTTTAAGCAGATACTCACCAGGATCACTGCAGCTACCTCTGGGGTGAAACCCAGCAGCAGTTAAATGTAGCTACATATATTGCAAACTACATATTATGGACTAAAGAATGGCTGTCCCATAATGAGTACACGGGAGGAAGGCAGAAAAGAGGGCACACGGAAACCTGATTCCTGTCCCTGCAAATGCTGTCCCCAGTCTTTGCGACATGATGGGCCTGCACATCCTGAGCACAAGGGGGAGACTTGATAGAGCCATGAACGGCACTCGGTACCCATAAGAAAGCACATGCTTCATTGGGTTGGAGGCCTGGTTATGGCCTGCTCTGGTTATTAGCCGCAGGATCGTTCTACGGGTGTAACTGCCTTTAGTGAGATTACTTCTCTAGGGACTATGGGAGGACTATGCCTTTATTTGGCTTCTGCAGCCATAATGTTTCCAAGGGTCTCAGCCTCTTGGGTGGTTTACCTGCTTCCATGCCCCTCCCCCCTTATGGGTACATCTACACAGCAGCTGCGAAGGGTAGATCTATACACTCTAGTTCTCTTGAGCTAGGGGTGTGGCTGCCACTAGTGGTGACACAGGTAGGCAATGACTCAGGCTACCTGACCAAGTACATACCCTGGGGGTTGGGCGAGACTGTATGTGGGTGGTTAGACTGAGCTGCCACCCTTGTGGCCCCAGCCACACCACTTTCTTAGCTTGCTATCTGGAACAGAGCTAGCACATCTGCCTATCCAAGCTGGGAATTACACCTCCCAGCTGCAGTGTAGAAATGCCCTTAGAGCCGTAAGTCAGCAATATAACAGAGCATGGATTCGCAATGTGGACGTCTGATACCCTGAGATTAAAAAAAAATCTAGTGTCTGTTGGATCTGATCTCCCTGCCCTTATCATATTGCTAAATGACAGAGTAATACAACCCAAAACCTATGGGTGGAGCACTGGACATCACTACATCAGTTAGTGATGTGGGTGAAATTTACACCAGTTATAGAAATTAGTTATAGAAATTTTGCTATAAAAGGTATTTCCCCAGATTCAAGGTAACAATAACATTTCAACGCAGTATTCCCATGCCTGCCATAGCAACAAAGCATTATACTTGTTAGCATAGATATAATCGAACATGGAAATCCTTTAAATACTCAAATGTGTTTAGAAATCCTAGTGGTCTTCTGATGAATGTGCTTAGGTTTTATTCACACATTAACCTCTGAGGAAGGAACTATGTAAACTAAGCACGTTGCAAAATGGTAATATATGACTGTGGTATCGATCAAATTACTTTAGAGAAAGAAGGAGCCATAGAATATAGTATTGCATACAGAGGCATTAAATATAAATGATTGTTAACATTTTATAAAAGAGGGAAACTGCATATCCCACAAAACACCATTACTACTTGGCTCTTCGCATATAGGCTAGAACTCCTATGAAGACTTGGCTCTTCACATATGGGCTGGAAATGCCTAGAATCTTAATAAGATTGACTAGCTGTGTGATTTAGACATTTCATCCACAAATGAGAATGTACTGGGATGAAATTCATCCCTGTAACAAAGGCCCATGCAAGACACTCCACACTACTTGTGCCCATGAGAGGGAAAGTCTGAGGGAGCTATAGGCGGAAAGGTCTCATATAGGAACTAGATGCCTTGGCAAGGGGTGATGGGGGAAAAAAAGACTACAGTTACTGTGTTTATACACAGATCTACTGACCCTTAAATCCTGCTAGAGATTTCTGCTGCTGTTATTGCAGGTCACATTCTGGACTACACCTAGCTCTGGGTTAGACATGGTGATGGGGATTTAATAACTTTGTGCATTTCAGTGGTATAAAGCCTGATATCTCAAACTTACTAAGGGAAAAGTGAATTTTTTCCTCAGGGCTTCAGTGGTTTGGAGGGTTTTGCATGGGCTTTGCATCTGCACTTGGGTGAATTTCATCCAAAATGAGAACTGTTAGAAGTTAAATCATTTTTAATATTGGCAGATAAAAGAAAACGTACTGCTCTTTGCAAGCAGGAAATCAAGATTCCACTACCCTTTACTGAATGCAAATCCAGTACCTTTGGTATGGTATTTTGGGATTTATCTGTACTATGGATAAGAATGATTCTCCCCAAACAATTTTTTTTCATTATTTTGAAAGGAAAAAAAAGAAGATTGTAATTAGAGGATAAGGATTAGCCAAAAGAAGTAACTTTACAGTCTTTAAGATAAAATTGTATTTTAGTGTACGATAAGCCTGGTAAATCATCCTCAAGCCGTTGTCTGTATTTATGGGTAGGATTGTAATATCTAATGTTGAGGGTAAAAAATACCGTAGTTGGCACATGAACATATGGACCATTGTGCCTAACACTTGAGTAAGGAGGACAGAAAGTTGAACTGGATAACTATTTAAAATTTTTTATTAAAGCTAGTGTTTTTAACCAGTGTATTAAATAATTTAAGAAAGAGTTTCTATATATCTGGGTATAATGCTTAAATTATCCAAAAGTATGAAGTTTGGTTTAAAAAGTCATGAAATACTTATAGTATATAATCTGCAATATCCCAAATTAAGGTAAATAAATTTAACAATATAGTTGAAATATCAGCATCCAAATATTCAGATACATCACAGATAAAAAATTATACTAAGAGTAGCTTGTGGAAAAGCAAATATAGCAATGAGTATAGATTGTCCCTCAGTAATTGAGAATTTAGGAAGGATGTCTCTCAGTAAATACAATCCATCCAAGAAATATTTTAGTTACTTTCCTGACTTCTCTTCTTAATGGCACTCTGGTTCATTTCTCCTGGTATTGCCGGTGTCCGGTGATATGTTCTAAGTAGATGTCCCTGGACCACATGATGGTATCCGACACCATGAGTTGCCTCATCAGCTGGGCGTAACACTGACTGATTTCACATTCCTGCAACACTTGCTTATTACTGGGATACCCTGTGCCCAGGGCTCCAATGATCAATATGTGTGTTTGAATCTTGTAACCCCTAGCTCTCAAGGCATCAGCCAGAGGGATGGATTTCTTCACCTTCTGCGTTCAGGTGTCACAGAAGGCCGGAGTCCTGTTCTCAAAAGGAACTCTGACATCCACTATGAGGATCTTCTTTTCTGTTCCTTGTTAGTAATGACAATGTCTGGTCGCAGTTGACTGTCCGTTCCAGGGAGAGCAGAGTTCACAGTAACCTTCCCCACAGGTGGCAGGATGGCTTTGACTAGGCGATCTTGGATGGCTTTGTGGCACAGCTGCCAGGTTCTGGAATGAGGCTGGCAACTACACAAGACATGTGGTAGCAACTCACTGGCATACCTGCACTTGTGGCATATTACACACCATTTGAAACAGGCTCTGGCCCCACACACTCATAGCTATTGTATTGATGATAAAAGGCATGCAGTGTCCAACTCTGCCAGAATTTTGTTGAGTAGTACCTTGTTTGATTTCAATGGGACCACTCACAGTAAGTTGCAACTTCCCAAGAAAGCGGGTAGAATCACATCAACATTTCCATGGAAGGTCAGATCCTAAAGCTCTGAATCTGATCTTGCTTCCTTTGAAGTAAATCAACTTGTTGCTGTGTACTTCAATGAGAGCAGAATTTGGCCCTTAAAGAGGGCTGTTATTGGATCACCCCATCCAGGTACTCTGCTAAGTGGGAAACGTTCCTCTTTCTGACCCCTTTAATTATAGCTCACTCACCACCATGGTATGCAAGTAGGATATTCATGTTAATATATAATCTATCCATCAGTACAAGGACCCAGTGACTATTGTCTGAGGAATTGTTATTTTCTTCAGTCTGACCCCCCAAATGTAAGTTACATGCATAACTCTATTCCTTTCCTCTTAAGCACAGTCCTTGGACTTTTTCACAAGCAGTCATAGATGGGAGAAAAGAAAGCTATTTAATTCATTGATTATGAGAACAGGGCACTTTTAGAGGCCTTTAAATCATAAATAGTAACCAGAAAGCAATGGTAAAATAGATAAAGATTTGCTAATCCCTATTTTGAGTTATAGTATAAAACACTCAAAGATAGATGAGTGAAAGAGGGAGACTTTCCACAGGCTTTAATGGATTTGGAATCAGGCCCACCATTATTCATTTAAGGTCAAATTCATGGAGAGGGTCTTTGTGCACACACTCTGTGCTGGGATGAATTTCACTATTATTTATGCTAAAATTGATCATGAAGAAAAGGAATGGTGATAAATAATGTGACTGACATGTATTTCAAACAGAAGTAGGGTTTGAGTATATGTGCTTTGCACTTATTATTTTATTTTCTCTGTGATTAAAGATGAACTCAAACCATAAAGCTTGGATCCTGATTTCAGACACTCCAAAGGTCGGGGCATCTAGATGCAGAGTTTGAATGGTGAATGGATGGTTTGGTCCATTTGCAGACATTTGGTTCTGGGTTCGGATTTAAGGCACTCCCAAGTTCAGAGGGTTTTGGATCCAGTATATTTATTCAGATCCATCCCTCATCACATCATATGCTTCGTGTTTTAACTGCATGTCTACAATACGGTCGGAGGACTAAATATGGTGGACAGCCACTATGACACAACAGTACAAAGCTGATCAATGATAGGTTGTTAGTGCTGGTGAATTCAAACCTATGACCCAGCAGTACAAAGCTGATCAAAGATAGGTTGTTAGTGCTGGTGAATTCAAACCATACACTTTCTTTGTTTTTAAAATGAAAAATTATTGAAAGACAATGAAGTGTTATCCAAAAATTAGTTTCTTTTTAATAGCAATAAATAGCAATAATTAAAGAATTAAACGTGTCCATAAAGAAAGGACATCATTTAACTAATTTGACCACTAAGTTTAGGAATACCAACAACACATTTAAGGGCTGGAACATATGGGAAGACAGAGAGTTATACTGCTTTTCAGTCTGTCACCACACACAAACCAGCAAAGCAAAAATTATAAAATCAAGAACTAGCTATGATACAATACTCTAAAAAGAGTAAGGAGCTGTAGAGACCCAGATGGGAGCTATTAAAACAGCACCATGGCAGTTTCAAGAGGAGATGTGTTAGGTATATGAAAGGCATTTTGTAAAGCTAAGCAAGATATAGAAGAGAAAGGCAGACCAGGAGAAGTTATTTCAAGTAGAATTTTAAGGGCTATGAAAGAGGGAAATTTGTTGTGTTTTGTTCTTAAACAAGTCTCTGCAAACTCTGGAGAAGGTTGCCACACAGAATGGTATTGTGAAACTCTGGCTCTTGAGATGAGTTAGCATATAAACCGAATGCTCTGAAAACAAGCAGCTTCTATTATTCTAACTAGGGATAGATAAAATAAGCAAAAATTATGAACTAATTATGAATTTTAAATGGATACCTATCTACTTTAAATCTTAGACTTTAAAAAAAAGATGCATATCATGTGCAGTTTGTGGGCTCCTGATACAAATTTAGGAACCTCTGCTTTAACTGGAACCAGTGATACAGACTCTATCAAGTACTGAACAGCAACATTTAGACAGATTATTTAGAATATTTAAACTTTTAGACAGGAAAGTCAGGACAGAAAAACCTCCAGGGCATTCCTTTACATAGTGCTGTGGCCTCTAGCTGGGAATTGACATTACATACCATCAGTGTTCGAAAGGATATCAACATCTGGTGTAGTAATATCTTGATGAAAAGCCTCCATATCTCCCTTGAATGTCAAATTGTTTTCCATTCTCAGTGTTCAGACCTGGTCCTATGTGTTCACCTTTAAGAATGTCAGTTGATCTACCTTCTTAGTATTCAGAGTTTTTCATTAGTTAGCAACATTCTCTGGTGCCCTGACATTACATATAGAATACGCAATGGAAACAGAGCTGCTTAAATAACTATTAACCAGGAAGCACACAATAAATGGTGACTCCTCCAGAAACCAGTCTCTGCTGCCAGGCATTTTAAGATCATCAGTCAGTTCCTCACTTTCATGATTATCAAATTTAAACTATAAAATTAAATATATAAGATAAATTTTGTTTTTTAATAACTTCTAACTGGCTTTATCCTCAAGCCCATACACCTCCCACATTTTCTGCTTGCCAAATTATGGAAATCTGCTGCATCTTGTCCCTTCAGCATGACCTTTCATGTCCTCCCTCCTTAGCATTATCTAGTACCAAGTTTGGCTCCAATAAACAAATATGCTCTCCATTTTCCCTTTACCCCTGCTCTTCCTCTGAATGGATGCAACTCAATTTCCATTTTCCTTTAGCCGTAGAATCCAGCACCATCAGATAGAAACTGCTTTGAAACTTAATTTTGAAAATTTCCTTTTAAAAAATATTCTCTTCTGAAGTCCTCCATTATGTTAATTTAGTTTTTTCTTGTTTTACTCTTGTTATTTTATCCTCTCATTTGTCCTTCACTTAAATGCCAGTCTAATAACAATTTCACACTGAAATCTGTTGGCTGTCCTGAACACATTAGCAAGTGCTAAGTGAAATTAACCAGAGACGCTATCAGTGCATCTAGTAACAAAATTTTTCAAACAGAGCAGTCAAATTTTACCATTAAATATTTGATCTCACATCATGAATATCTAATACTTAAGGCTCAGTGTTATTTATAGGAGTGTATTCTATGCAATACTCTTGCTAAAGAAAGCTATTTACTTTTAAAAATGTATTAAAGCATGGAAGAGAAAAAAATTAAAAAGAATGCTCTAAATGCTGTGAATAGCTGCAGGCCTTTCATCCTTATATTGACTGACCTATAGGTAAATGTTTCAAAAATGCTTAAATGATTTAGGAGCCAAAGTACTATTGGCTTTATATGAAACTTCAGCTCCTAAATTACTTTGTAAAATAGGACACAGACTAAATCAACTTGGTGACTTTGAAACTTTTATGCTATATGTGCAATATTCATACCATATATATGTATTCATTTGAAAAGTTCTCAAGCAGCAAGTAAAAAACTTAATTTACTAATCTTTTGCCACTTAATCAAGAAAAACTTCAGTGTTCTTCATATAATAATTTTGTGGTCTGGTGCAAACACAGAAGGGGGATTTGGAGTTGAAATTGCTTGTGTCTATTTAACCCTTGTGAGATACAATTGTGAAGCTAATGGCAATTTCCTGTATCATGTGAGAAGAAGGGTTCCAATCCTGAATGTGTCATAATATGAACTTGGTCAAGACATTTACCCTCTCTCTGTCTCAGTCTCCTCATGTGCAAAATAGGGATAATACTTCTCTACCTTAGTGAATTTAACCTCCCCATAAATACACCTCATGTTTGTAAAGCACTTTGGGATCCTTAGAGGAAATGTCCTAAAGACATAAATGTCTTTCACCTGTTTTTCAGTGCCACTTTGTAAGAATGGAACATCAGCCTTCTCTTCAGGTTTATCTAGATAATGCTCAGCTCAGCTACATATTATTTCAGCTACTTCAAGACATTTTAGAAATATTCACTAAGTTAAAGTCCACATCTCTTATTGGATCAGAGATCGTCTTTAAAAAAACCCACCTATTGTTAACATGTATTCCTAGGCAGTGGTGCATTTGCAATATTTGTTGAAGACTCATCTTTACAACAGACCCTCACAACTTATTTAATACAGCAGATTCTATAATTAGACCAGCCAAAGCTAGCCAGCCTCTCCAACCTCTGCTATAATAAAGACTATGGAAGCTTACAGAAAGATTAATTTCTTCAGCAAAAGGAAACAGACTCACGCGTCAGTCCAGGTGGTATCAACTGCTCCAACCTCCAGAGACAGAGTGCCAGGATTTGGGGTCTCTATGGGATCTGCCTGCATGGCATCACACAGGAGGCATTTAAGGGTGGGCCAGGTGCAGAGTATCCATCAATGTGGATTCTCCAGCCCTTCACTGAAGTAGTCTCTGCAGAATGACTCAATATAAATAGCTCATTTAATGCACTAATTTTTATATTCAGGAACATGCCTACTTAGATGGTAAGCTCTTTGGGATGGGGACCATCTTTTTGTTGTGTTCCTAGCACAATGGGGCCCTGAGCCATTACTGGCATTTCCAGAGCAATACAATTAAAGAAGAAGAATAGTGTTTCAACTGCACATTTTAAAAATGTTTTGACACCTCACTGTTTAAAGGCAATAATTTTAAAGATTCCTCCTGAAAGAGTTGAGAAATCCTCCTCAGCCCTTTTTAAAATACAGCTATCGCTTCTTGAGAAGCTTTTATATCTCTGAGCTTTACATTGTCCATAGTGGTGAATGGTGAAACATGATCAGCTTTTATTTTTTATTTTGACTCAAATTGCAACAATGGGTAGGCATATAGATAATCAGCTATATACTCTGGCTTTGGTTTAATTTGGTCTGCAGCCAAATTGTGCTAATACTGAGCGTTCAAAAATAGCCCATTTTTATCTAGTGAGAGTGGACTGGAAGGTTAGACCCATTCTGGAATATACAGAATTTACAAGTCCAGGGTGGGATTTTCACAAGTGCTTAAGGGATTTAGGCTCCCAACTCCCATTGCAAGTCTACTTCCTTCAGAACTTTTTAAAATTCTATCCCCACTGACACAATCTGAAATTGGGCAACCAAGACCTCCCAATTCTCTGAAGTCCTATATATTACTCACTATTTTAATCAGGGTATCAACTCTCCAGATGAAAATGCATGTTAAATTACTGAGTTTCTTTAAAAAGTGATTCAGCAGCATAAGCAGAAGTGTGGTAGTGAGACAGAGGAAAAAGGAGGAAGAGTGACTTTTTAATTGTATTTATAATTGATTGGCTCTTTTATACTCTGTACAGTTGGTTCCAACCACCAACACAGAAGATTTTCCTATGTTGCTATGGAACCCACACCATACTTGCTCTATTTCTCCATTACCTACAGAGTGTTGAGCACAGTTTGTTCTGGATGAGAAAGAAATAGCTGGGCATCATCTGTGCATTCTTGATTTCTGTACCCAGTACATTCCTTATTGCTCTTTCTCAACAGTCAAAGACCTTAAGTCAAAGAGCTTAAGTAATATATCAAAAAGAAAAGCTGAAAGGGTGCAGCCCTGTCACGTCCCTCTTCTAGTGTTAAAATTGTAAAATGGTAAAAGTTAAAAAAATGCTTTGGAAATCTAATTCTTAGTAAGGTTTGAAAGAAGAACACACACTCATCCTGATCAAAATCCTCGGCTGTATGCCCCAAGATTAACTGTGGTTAGGCCCGTCAGCTGAGCCATGTGAAAACACATTTCTCACCCCCTGGCACTACCCAGGCCAAGAAAGCCTTAAAAGAATCCAACTGGATTCCTATGGACCAGCTTCATGATTACCAGATCTAGTTAATTAGCTAGCATTTTGATCAATATTTTAAAACCAGCATTTACAAAATACCCTACTTTTATGAAAAGTTCCAAGGGATCTGAAATGCCCACTTTAAGCCATGACACATACTGTGGTATAGGGGAGCTAGGAGGCAATTGGGTGCTGAGGTATACACAGAGATATAAGAGTTTGCCAAGCCATATAGATTTATATAGCTTAAGGGATCAATAAAAATATTTTAATCAGCTTGATGATTATTTCCCTGATATATTATTATAAGTATCAATTTTGCTTCTGAAACTGGAAATACTGGTAGTACCAGAGGGATAGATGGAGAACTACAGACTCCAACAGAGTCAAACAGTGGTTTTGTTTGCTTTTTCAAGAACTTTAAGAGTTGGTGCTACTATGTTAAAAAACATGGATGTTTCCTGTCCGTGTTTTAAATCACACTTCTCAGCTATTAAATGCTGACTCATTTATTACATTCTGACATTTAAAAAACAAACAAAGCTCAAATTATGGTGCTGCCAATTCCTACCTGTTCCTTTGCTACCCCAAAATGGATTCATTACCTGATGACCATGCGCTGTGAATTGTTCCAAATTATCAAAGGGAAGTGCTTTCTTTTGCATAAGGTGTCACAGGCTGGATGTTAACAGCACAGTTGGATGAGATTCCTTTCCTGACTTTCTATTGTTTGGGTGGGATTCCCATTGCTTATTAATGGAATTCTTTGAAACTTTACAGAGTCCCAGTTTATTGGGGAGTAGATCAATTTCATCAGAACACAACCCTATTACAGTTAAAAGGGGTTGCAATTTTAAGTCTCTAACCTTACAATACAGCCCTGACAAAAGGCTGGGCTCAAAATGTTAGATGATGAAAGGTCAGAAACCTAAACAACATACTGTTTCTGCCTGGTGGGAGCTGAGGGATCTTCTTCAAGATTTTATTTTGTTCATCTATACTTTATATTTCTTTGTGATTTTGAGAGAGCAACATTCCCAAGCAGTTCTGCTTCAATTGACGCATATACTTACATCCTCCCTGTAAATGTAAGCTATTCACCATAAGAGTAGATTGCCTAGGGAATTAATTGATCTGCACACTCATTTCAGCAGAATATGTTCAATTTGCAAATTTCCTGGATTTGTTATGTAATGTACAAGCTGTCTATTATGAAGTGTATTATAATTACATTGAAGTCAATTGGTTGGATCGGTGTAAGGGAAGCCACAATGTGGCCAGAGGTTTATACCAGGCTGAAAGCTATGTAAATATTATGATAATACAGTTTAAGCAGACAGTACTATCAAAATGATAACACTCACCATATCTACATCCCAATGGGTCATGTTTATATAGTTTACTCCCCGCAAGGCTGATAGAAAGAGGAAAAGTTTAGACAAAAGTATCCAAGGACATCTCATCAGCACAGGGCTGGGATTAGAGTTGTGGTGCTGAAGCAGAGGCTACATATATATATATATATATAATGGTGGATTGAAGAGAAAGAGAAAAAGAAGAGAAAGAGAGAGAGAAAATGCTGTTGGCAGGTTGCCTTGTAAAAAGTTTGAGAATCTCTGTTCTATAGGATTTATATTTGGTGACGAATAGCTCTATGTGGAGTTCTATGTGCATCATCTTGCCATTCTTTGGGCAAAATTGCAACAGCCCTTAGATGGGTGCAAGGAATCTTTCCATGCACAAGAGCTAGTCACAACTATAGACCATGTGCACAGAGGAGTGCAGTGTAGAACTCCCCCTTCAAGTGCTCTCATGAAATGGGCTGGGCCTATTGGAAAGGCACCATTATAAAAACACATGTACCCCAAATTACTGGCCAATGAACTATGAAGCATGAGGTGTGTATGTACCTGCGACACAATCATTTTCCACACTTGCCCTCAATGAAATGCTGTGCCACAGCAACACAATCTAGCTTTTTATGAGAACTGGGCAATGAACAAAAGGCTTCATTATGCATTTATTTGCACGCCATATTCAACCTTTCTTTTCTAAATATATTTTAAAGGAGGTTAAGCTCTACTATCCACAGTTAGAGTCAGAGTCTGCAGCTCGACAAAATGATCTAATTAGACTAAAGGCTGCAGATATAGGCTGGGGCTCAAACTCAATAAAAAGGAATTTTAAGGAGATTTAAAAAAAAATTTATACACAAAGTAAAAAATTTAATGCATAAAACAAAGAAGTGCAAAATAAAACCCATTACTCAGTTCCAAGGAGACCATAATGAGTGGTGAATATTGGATACGAATGGGACTCTCTCTAGAGCTATCGTTCTCCATGGCCCTGATGGTACTGTCTGACCTTCAACAAAAGGTCAGACTGTACCAAAAAAAAAAAAAAAAAAAAAAAAAAGGGCACTTCCTGTTTTGAACTAGTTACCTGAAAGTAACTGGTTTGAGAACAGTCCCATTGGCCCTAGGGAATACACTGAAAGAACGAACAGTAAGGTTTATTAAAGTATGATCCAAGACTTATTGTTTGAAACACAAAAAAAGTAAAATAAATGGAAACTCAGAAGAGGAGACATGTCATTAGAACATTTAGCCAAGTTTCAGTTCCCTACATGAAAAGGTAAATTATCAAGTAAATTGCACAGCATTAGTATCCTTTGTTGTGGTTCCACTATCAAATAAATGAGATAAAATGCATTTCAATTAGCTCATTTCCACCATTAATCATTGTGGTATCTGATGCTGAAATAATCCTTGTACCTTTCCTACCAGGGAGAATAAAAACAAAATTGGATTCTAGGAAGTTAATGAATGGCTATTTGGTAACACTGGGAATCTTACATAAAATGTGTGTGCATGTAATCAAAGTCATTGAATCATTAACAAAATAGCATCATTTATTAACAGAGAAATATATTTTGAGATTAAATAAAACGTGTATGCCAAAATGGGTGCTTGGTGACATTTAAGTATTATAAATGCACACACCAGAAGACAAGTCTTGTTACTATTTCATTTACATGATTCAGACAAGACAAGAATGGGCAAAATACTAGAAAATGCCACATGTAGGAAACAATACTGAATTGGCAAGAAGATGAATGACTCAACGGGTCTTTTCTATCTCTTTCTTTTATGAATCTCTCAGCCTATTCTAGGAGCACATGGGCTCAGTTTTATAGAAATGTAACTCTATTGAATTAAATGGAATCCTGATTTACACCAGCATGAAGAGGAGACTCAGACCTCATAATTCTATGTTTGTAGTGCACCCTTTGTATAGGAACTATGGATTAACACCCTGAAAGACTATTCAACTCCCTATTTTCAGAGGTAAATGCAAAACATGTGTGTGAGAGAGAGCAGAGCTTATTGAGGGAAAATCAAATTCCTTGTCTCTTTCTCTCATGCATACACATTAAATAAAATATAAATAACCCCTTCTCCCTTATGCACTTATAATGTAATTGCTCCTGCATCCTTGGAAGGAAGGGGGAAAAAGAGAAAGAAGATTAAGTATTATTTCTCTTTTTTAAAGACTAAAGAGAACTTGGGAAGGAATGCTTGCAAGATGACAGGGACAACTAATCAGGCAGATAAAAGCCATGCATTGCTTAGCTCCAGCAAAGAGTTACTACTGAATATAGTTTTGTACAGTGAATTACACTACCTGATATTGAAGGAATCAGCATGGACCTATATTGATGTGATCTGTAGTAGGTGAATGTCAAAAGGTGGGAAAAGACATTTCCAGAATGCTCCGTGTTCATACCAAACACTTTGAAGTACACAAAGGCTCGGAGACTTTTCAACACGTCTCCATGCTGTCTGGAGGCAGACTTTCACTAATAAAATTTGCAGTGGTATCTATATCCAGTCAAGACCAGGACATACTAGGGCTTTATTGAGAATGCCCATTTTAAGGAGGCCTCCAACCTAGATTATGCTTGCCGTACAATGAGCAGAACAATTTAGGCCCTCTTCCAGAGCACATTCACTAAAGTATTTTGCAGCACTAGGCAGCCACCTACTCTCCCACCATGATAGCAATTATCCTGCTTTTATAGTAGTCATTTCCTCCAGCATTTTCACCTAGCCCTTAATAATACTTAAGCTAGTGTGTGCTCCAGAAAAATTTTCATGATCAGTTGCATCTAAAGTATCTATGAAATCATTAAAATCTTTCAGCTATTTCAACATTGTTGGTGTCTAATGTCCAATAAACTGACCGACAATGAGATCTTCTGTCAAGCAGGCCTGTCTGTGGTCTCATCAAGTTTGGCTAAACCATTTGGTTATTCCTAAAGTACTGGTTTAAAACATTTTTCTACAGCTAGCGACTCCAGCCATTGAATTTTCATCCTGGAGTGTGTAGGGGACTCCTACTGGTCATTTCAAATTGTTTTTGAAGAAGATCATCTCTTCTGGCAGTGTAATGAAAATGGAACCGATATTTTTAATGTCATACTTTCGTCCACACACAGTATAACATTCAAGTCTTGCATGGAGCATGCTGGACACATGCTGTCAATATCCTCTCACACTCAGTGGGCAGAGTTGTCCATGACATAGCATTACATTTGCTCTAATTGCAACTCTGTTCCTATGAACTATTGTTTTTCCTCATGAACCTTTTTATCCCTCATCTGCACTGATGCCAATACAGAGTTGGACATGTCAATAACAACACAAAAGCCACACAATACTGCATCCAATTTCTAGCTTCAGTGAGTCTACTCCCAGAGAATAAAGTTTGCCATTGCTGCCTCTGCTAAAAGGCGTCAATGAACCAACAATGTTTAGTGGATAATAAGAAAGAGATGAAAACCAAATAAAACCATAATAATTTAGGGAGAATAAATAAGGAAACATGAAAGAATATGAGAAACTCAAAAGTATGAAAAGAGGAAAGTCAAGAGGTCTGATAAAATAAATATGTAATGTCTAAATAGAATGGAAAAATACATCATGACAGGAAGAAAAGATTTTTTTAAATTAATAATGCAAATAAAGCAAATTTTAAAAAACAATTTTTGAAAAGATAAATCTATAGATACATGTGTATTCTACACACAGCTGTATAAACACTATAAATATCTCACAAAGATAGAAACACAAACAAAATAATATATATGGAATATATAAAGAAATAATATAAATGCTGAAAATGAATAAACTAGTCCAAATAAACTATGGATTAACCCACCAAAATTGCATAATGCTTAAAGGAAACAAGAACATCATAAAATGTCCAAATACATTAAGTAAATTTTTAAAAAATACATTCCCAAAGGAATACACACTTAGGGATTGACTGGGATAGGAAGCAGAAATACCAGAAGGGGATAATGTACAGCATTTCTCTTTTTGCAGCTAAAATGAGAAGTTAATTGAAATTTTGTAAGCAGTAGCACTTTGTGAGATTTTCTGTTCAATTCTGCAGATCCTAAAGGTTTCACGACAAATCCAGGTTTCAGGAGACTTCACTTGTGGCTTTCTGTTATCATCTGATGGCCTCAGTGAAATCAGTCAGAGGTCTTCTCACAGGTTTCCACAACAAACTACTAGAATTGGTAACCTTAGTGGCAATCTCAGGAGAGAGGCCAAGTACTGAATGTGTATAAAAGTTGGACTCCCCTCTCAAGGGGTGGTCTTTTCAGATCACAGCTTTAACAGAGGAGGGTGTGGAAGCTCACACTGCCATATCCCATACTGTATAGTGAAGGAATTCAGTCTCCTGGCCCATCAATCCAGGGTCACTTTTCACAAACACCCATTTCACTTTGGCAAAGCTAACTGGCTACTCAGATTTCCCTATCTGTGTCCAATAGTTTTATAGTTAATTGGAAGGTATTGCTGTCTGCAGATCCAACCTTTGGGACAAGTTAATGTATGGTCAAATACGGCATCCCTTAGCCCTGGCCCGCTTTGGCAGCCAAATAGCTGGAGCAGAGATCAATGGAAGGAAAGTAAATTTTTCTTCTTCTAAACAGAGCAGCTGGCACTTCGGGGGGACAGACAGTGAGTGGTGAGAGCCTACAGCTAGAAGGAAGACAAAGAAAGTGAAGAAACTGGTGCTGCTGCCTGACATTCCTAAATATATGAAACAACACCTCTCCCTATCCCAGCCTCCTAGGAAATCAGATATCAGAATGCTACTATGCATTGCATTAATGTGCAAAGGCCTTGGCATTCTACAGTACTCATCCAAAGACCTCTTTAAATACTCTCAACAAACGGTTTAGGTAAATAACAATAGGGTTGTGACAAACAAGGAAACATTTATGGAAATTTATTAAATTTGTATTATTTATCTGAGACACTTGAGCAGCTCCAGAGCAACCAATGAGATCTACTGACTAAATATATATTTATAAAAGCTTTAGAAACCTGTTTTATTTACTCAACGGACCAAAATGGCTTATTCAGATCTATTCTGGTCTATTGAGTACAGTAAATGTGTATTTAGGCACATAATAAAAATCCTTATGAAATTTCTTTGAAAAATAATTACATTACCATACGTGCAGTACATTTTTCTTTTGCAAATACCAAAAACAACTGAACCATTTTACAGACTCATAACTTATTATTAATATATATGCACACACAAGTGTTAATTACTGAGCTGGGACATCATTTGCAAACATATAGCCTGGAGTGAACATTTACAAATGAAGCAGAAACCCCTGAAAAATAAGGGTTTATAACTGAAAATCTGATGCAATCTCAGCTCTGGAACCATAAACACGCTGCTGTACCAGTAATCATGTAACAATACAACCCCCAGACAACACCTACCAGTGGTTCTTGAGAGCTGTGTTGGTGGGATAAGATAATAGAACTGCTGCTGAGTAGTGTAGACTGTGGGCTAGATCCTCAGCTGGTGTAAAATCAGTGTGTCTCCACAGACTCCCAAAGAGCTATGCAAACAGAGACAACTGAGGATCTAGCCTTGTGTTTATTATTTGTTCCAAAGGATAATATACTTCTCGGCAGAAGTAGATTAAAATGATACACCAAAGTGGTGCTTCATTTCATGACTGCTGCACCTGTGGATATTTTCCAAAGCCTTGTATCTTTTAAAAACAACTTCCCTTACATGATTCCTGGCCCCCTTACCATCTCCAGGTATTGCCAGCTCTTCATCCTGCCACAATTCCTCAAGTGCTCTCCTGAAACGCTTAGGTCTGGATGCACAAAATGATGCCATGTCTACATTACAGGTGTACAGTGGCATAGCTATGGCAGAAAAGCTATGTCACTGTAACCCTGTAGTGTAGACGCAAACTACACTGATGAAAGTGGTTTTTCCCATCGCTGTCCGAACGCCACCTCCCCAAGCGACAGTAGCTTGGTCGATGGAATTCATTTAATAGTGATGAGGGAGGTTCTCTTCCTGTCCATCCCTCCCGGCTGTTTTGTGTGAGCTCATCTGAGGTGTCCAATCTGGTAGGCATGATCAGAGGCCACCGGCCAGTTTAGGACCCACATGGGACTTAGGTGGCTGAATGCCTATTTTCACCTTAGTTTGTAAATTGCTCTGTGGCTTGGACAGGAGATAGGCATCCAGGCATCTAGAGGGAGTTCACACTCAACAGCAGAAACATAGGCATCTAAGGAACTTTTATTGCAAAAAACTTGGTGCCGAGTGAGTTTAGGAGTTCAGCAGGAGTTTTGTGTAACACAGTGGAGCCTAAAACAGGGACTTAGCACCTAACTCATTTTGTGCATCAAGACCTTAATGTAATCAGCACTCCATTCTCTGGTCTACACATGCAGAATCTCCTTTTTGAGGGGTCCTAGATATGGCATCCTTCCTTGACATGACATATGTCTGGCACCTTTCAATAAATGCCCTGAAGATGACACTCAAATACAAAATTTAAAAAATTTAAATTTAAAAAATTCAAATAAAAAAAAAAAAAAAAGAAGCAGTGTTCACTTTTGATGCTTAATGCAAGTCTTTCTCCAAGGAGGCGCTCTATACACCATAGGAGGCAGGGTGTACTCTGTTAATGCTGTCAAATCTGTGTTTTTGGCCAGATCCTCTGGTGAATTAATGAAAGTTTGGGCTGGCACAACGCAACAAAGCTTCCCTAATGCTGGTTTACGTGGCCAGAGGAAGATCTCTCCTACATATGGGGCTCTTCTGATGGTATAGAACCACTGTAGTGGTTCCTATGCCACCTCTCCATAGAGAGAAAAGGAAGCATGGCCAGGAGAAAAGTATGGTCAGGATTTCCCAGTGTTCTGACAATTCCCAGGTTCTGGATTGACCTGTTGGGACCATGACAATGTGGTAAATTAGAGCAGCCTTCATTGCTGTGTGATAATTTGCTACATTATCATCCCCTTTGCTTTCATGCAAGTCACTCCACATATGGAACCCCAATGGTTACATTAGGGCAGTGTGCAGCCACACCGAACCAACTGCAGGATTGGGGCCAAAAAGCTCACTTTAGCTAAGATGATTATTAAACACACATACTGAATTTGTCATAGGTAAAAAGCTATGATCATCTGTTTTATCCATCCAAATTAAGAAGATAAGAGCTGTACAATTTCTGTGTTTTGTTGGGTCCCATATGTGAGCAATCACTTGCAACTCAGAAAATATTAACCCGATTGATTTCCCTGCTGGTTAAAACGTCAACTGAAGACAGAAATGGCATTTTACATTAAATGAAACTGGTCCGTGGTCCCCTACAACATAAGGCCCTATTTAAAAAAACATAAGAGCAAATAAACCCACAATTGGAAATATAACCTGTTATTATAGTAGAGAGATTGCCAGTGTGGGGGGAGGAGGTTAATCATGAATCAGAAAAATCTGTGACAGAGCCTATAAACTATCCTATTCATAGGATTTTGTGGCCTAATGTCAAAGTAACTAATTTTACTAATTCCAGGAGCATGCTGGATAACCTGGTATGCTGGTGAGTATTTACACACTGTACTCCATTGGGACCATCAGAAATAGCTGTTGCCAGCTTTTCATTTAACCCTTAGAATAAGGATAGTTTCTAGACTGACAGTCAAATAGATATGTTTAGTATACCTCACTAAGACCACTCAAATCAATGTGCACCTTGCAGCACCACCTGCAAACAAAGCAGGCGTTGTACTGGAGATCTCAGTCACCTGTGTCAGGGTTTGTGTCACAGCAAGACATTTAAGCAGGCTTACATGGTAAGGTAGAGAAAAAGAATCTTTCAAATGGATGATAATGCACCAGCTGGAATAATCAAAAAAAGATGCCTTCAGGACTGGCTCTCCCCTTGCATTTTAACCTGGCTATTGATAACAACTAAGATTCTTGAGCCAACAGCTCTTGACCTGAAAGCAGCCCATTCCATATTAATTACTTCCTCTTCCTCCAACTCTTGGTCTGAGAAAGCCATAGTGTTGATCTTCAGGGCACATTGCAATCCTGTCTTTTTCTACAAAGGCTCTGAGAATTAGGTTGAATGGGGAATGCTTCAAGTTTTGTGGGGATGGAAGGGTTTTTGTGCTGAAATTGTGGACAAATTTGTATGCGTTTTATATAGTGAATTGTTATTAATCCAGAGCCTGAATTATTTCATTTTATAAATTAAAATAACATGAATTGTTCCAGTGCTGAGTGTTAGGGTTCCTTTAGTACTTCAGTGTCTTGGAGAAGTAAATCCAGGCAGGCACACCAGCACATCTCAAGGGCTTATGCTCCAGCAATCTGCTCCAAACAATTTATACACCAGACAGACTTCCAGCAGGTGCTGAAATTCTCAGGTTACTTTCTACAGGTCACTTCCCAGCCCCAATGCTGTACAAACTCCAAAGGGTTAATATGAAGTCATAAAGATTTCTCTATTCTCACAAAAAGGGCTGTCACTATGATAACTCTCAAGACCTTCCTCACTGGTCTTCCTCCTCTTCCTAGGGTCACATTCAAAAAACAACTTTCCCCCTATTCATTTGAAATGTCAAGGAAGTTTGCTTTTTCAAACATTTGAATAGGTTATGTGATCTGGAGTCACTTCACTTCAACATCAGACTTCCTGGATTCTTCATGGCTTCTTGCTTCTTAAAGCATGGCTTCTTGCTTTCTTTTTTCCCCTCCCCCTCCCTCTCAGACGTCTCTAAAACAATCCAGAATGGCAGGTAGGATGTATATGCCTTCCTGGTTCTGCATTTTCTCCCTGGTACAATCAATCCAAAGTCCCTCCAGCAGTTACTTCATTTCTTCCTTATTTATATGTGCCACAATAACTAACTTCAATTGTATACCGAGCCTCTCCATGTTTTAACACTTCCTCACTCTTCTCTTCTATAAATTCACAATTATTTCACCTTTGTGAGTTTTCTCTCAAACATTTCCTTTTCAGCCTGGAACTCTCCAAAGTCTTAAATCTGCTATCTTGCAACATAGGTCATCATCTTGAATTAGGCTTCCAATTTGCTCTTCTCAGCACCACTTTGTGTGAAAGAACAATGCACAAAGTCATCTTCCAAATAATGCTGCTGGAAAAATTACTTTCTTTTTCAGCACTGCTTTCAGTGACTGCAGTACTGAAAGGCTGCAAGTGTCTTCCAGTCATATAGAGGTGCTTGGCTTTCACTGAATTACTGTTGCCTTCTCTTATTATGGCCTAATCAGCTTGGCATTCTCTCACCTTGCCTGTCCCTCTATCTTATTCATAGGAGAAGGATTTTCCCTTTTTGGGTTTCAATTGTGTCATCAAGGATGGGTATAATGCTAAGAAATTGCTTTTCTTTCCACACAGCCCAGCATTTGGGAAGAGATGTTGTTAAACAGCGTGTCTATATGGAAGGTACATCTGTAAAAATGTTGAGAGCCCATTTTATCTCTTGAGAATAGTCCTACTGAGATTATACACTTGTGTGCCTTCAGTATACGCAGCAGTTATACATAATTTTCCATGCTTTGGTCCTGTGACTCTGCTTTTTTAATATAGCTGATGTCCCAAAGTCTGTCCAGTGCAATCTCTAACTTACTGTGAATTGTTCTGCAAAGGCTTTTTGATGAAAGTTGTTTCACAATTTGCGTCCTGAGCTATGATTCAACTCAGCAATGCACATGTAGTACTTACTATCAGGCATAAAAATTGATCCGTGTTTCAGCTGGTTCTACCTTGCTTGACTGAACACAAAATATTTCCAAAAACCAAATGTAGTATATGAAACAAGTGGTCAGTTAGAACACTCAGGACTGATTCCAGGAATCTCCATCTACCATCTAGGGTAGCAGAACTGCAATTTTTCATTTTGGACTTGCAACCTCAAGTGGAGGCAACAGGATTTCTGAACCTGCTTTTCCATTTTTGATGAACAATTACTGCATCCATGGATATCAAATGCTGGGAATGTAGTGCAAATGCCAGGTAGCTTTGATTGAGTTGTTTGCGGTTTGTCTGCTTCACATTCTAAGAGCTCAGATATCAGACTAACCTCCAACAGGGCTAGTATGTTCAGGTTAGGATATGGTGACCTAAAAAGGACATGTCTTTAAAAATATCACCTGCATTTTGTCACCCCTGCCTTCTTGCCAGTCAGCCTATGGATTTCACTAGGCTGACCAAAAGAATGTCAGTCCCCACGTCACTGGAAACATTTTATTTTTAGGATCCCTTTGAACCTTAGGTTTTCACCAGAGGAAGTGTGATTTCTGAAGCTGCTCTTATTAGTTATTATAGTCACTTAGCAGGATCCTTCTTGGAGACATGGCTACTCTCATCCAGGGACAACAAAAGGAGCCCAAGACAAAAGGAACATGTTCATTTACATGTGTTTCTCATTTTCACTCTGTGACAGGAAGCTTGGTGTGGCAGCTAGTCATGCCAAGGAAAACACCTGCACTATGGGTGTTTATTCAACTACCAGTACAGTTCATTTTGTATTCAAATAGAAAAATTCAGCTGATTTCAGTCACATCCAAACAGAAGAAAAAATAATTTCCAGCAACTGAAAATCTATACTTAAGATGTAAAAAGCTTTGTCACGTGATATGGAACATTTCTTATTTGGCCTCTTCTAATTTTTCCCCAATGTCTCTCAGCTCTCTTGCACTGCTGATGCATATTCCCCACCCTCTAGAGAGTCAGGGAGTTCATCTAGCTCATCACACTAGTGAAGTTACATATCTGCATACTATAGCCATGAAAAGTTACCCATTCCTTTCACCCCAAACACGATTATCCAAATGTGGACAGTGTATTTGTGTATTTAGTTGAGGGAACAACCTTGCTATTTCCACCAATAAATGCAGCTTTTCTGAGGGAGTCAGATATATTCCACAATGATTTTACTGTAGACATTGGCGATACTGGAGCTGACTATGAATGGATTTAGATTTTCAGAGTCTGAAAAATAATTTGAGAGCCAACCATTATTACTGGAGTTAGCATTGTTTATATTAGAAAATGGCACAAACTATTTTATTTCAATGAAATTGATCACTCTGCTACATTTGTGGCTGGTTTATCCTTGTCCAGAATTCCATATCTAGGTACATATCAGAAGCAACTACAGGATGATCTGTCTAGGGTCATCTGTATTGTCGGTTTAATACTGCGCCTGACATTGGCTAATGAATTGGTTCCTTTATTCTCTCCGCCCTCCTACCCACCCCTATGCTGTTTTAATTTTAAACCAAGAAATATGTCAAGTGATAATTAAGTCTCGCTAAAAACAGGTTTGTACAAAAGTAATTAACTTTACCTTTTTTTGCATATTGGAAAGATCCTGACTCCAGAAAGAGTGTGAGATTGTCCTTGACAGCTGCTAGAAGAGTTGTCTTTAACTTCATTAATTTCCATCCATTCCCCCCACCACCGCAAAGCTAATTACTTCATTGTATCACACTTTTCAGTGGTATTGCACATGCAGGAGGAAGTGGAAATACCATTTTGAGTATTATAATTTTACAGCACTGGTCTATCTTTTTTAATGTGAGCCGCACATTTGATTATTATTTTGACCTCTTCTAGTTCCCCTTCTCTTGGCAATCAGATTGCAATTCTTTGACAAGATATGCCCTGAAAACATCTAGAAATGATAAACATTCATATGAAATGATAAAACAGCTGGAAATTTATAGTGATATGAATTTTTGCTTCAAGCAAAGAGAGAATGCTTATTTTACTAATTTTAACAATCAATGTACAATGCAGTTTCTCCTCCTTATGACCTTGCAAAAGATAGGCATTTTTTATTAAAAGTTTTTAAGTTTGGCAACAGTTTAGCTTTTTTAAAAGGCTGGTGCTGCCATGGAAATGGTTTCTAGAGCTGGCCTGAGACAATGCAACAATCCAAGAAATCCAGGTCCTGGGATAACCTCCAGTCCTTTGGACATCAGGACTAAGGGCCTGATCCAAAGGCCACTAAAGTCAATAGAATGACTCCCACTGGTTGTAATGGCTCTTGGATCAGGCCCTAAGGAACTAAAGGCAACTTGAACATTGGCGATATGAAAGGGAAAGGGGTAGAGAGGTATTGAGCCATTTAGCATAAAAGTATTGCCATTCTTTGCTTTTCTGTGGCAATTCTTTCATGGATAGATAAAAGTCATGATATTGTGCAAGGAAGGGACTTTGAGGAAGCTATGTAAATTTACACCAACTGAGGGTCTGGTTCATTATGTTATCACAGTGGGGAATCATTGAAATAAGCACTGTACAACTACTGAACAAAATGAGAAAAACTTAGTTAACACTTTTAATTTAAATCAATGCAATATAAATAATACAAGACTGCATACTACCATGGATCTCTTCATAATTAATATCTTTTAAGCAGGGTTTTAACATTTTAATGCAGAACCAGTCATCAATGTTCTGATCTTTATGGTAGTTTGTTATTTGTTTGTGAATAAGTCTTGACATGCATCTTATTTAACAGGAGTTATTTGGGAAAGAGTGGAAGAAACCAGTTTGATTATTTCTTGGGTGGATGACAAAGTATTTTTGACATTAATTTTGTTGAATGAATGAATATGAACAACATAAAAACAAAATTAAGAGTATGACTAAATGATTTGGGTTAGATCCTCATCTGGTTGTAAATTGGTGTAGCTCCATTAACTTCAATGGAGCATTGACAATTTACATCTGCTGAAGGATCTGGCCTTTTAGACATAATGGAATTAGCCATACACTTGGGCAGACATTTTATACTCATTACACAGTTTCGTCATTAAGGGATTTATCCTTCAAGGTGCTGAATGCCTCCACTCCCCTGAAGTCAGTGGATGTGGAGGGCATTCAGAAGCTCCAAGAGTTATGCAGCACATCAGGATTGGGCCTTAAGTGCTTGGTACTACTGTAGTTGAGAAAATCTTTAAAGGGTATAATAAATCAATTGGATGAGTGGAAGATGATAGGGACAAATCTTCAGGCTTTCATATGGCTAAATCATGCCTGGTCTAACCTACAGGAACTCTCTATAGACCTTTAACAAAAAAGTAGATGGATGAATAAATTACACCTACCAGTTCTAATCTATGATCATTACATGGTGAGAACTCATTTACATTTAAAGGTAAAGCTTCCCATGCTTAAGTCAAATGCTCCTTCTTTTCATTTTGAAATGGTCCTTTAGAAACAGTCTATACACATTTTCACAAGTCAGATGAAATGCCTCTTTTCTTGTTCAGTTATGTAGCCTTCTGAGCCTGCCCCACTGTCTACCCAGTTTCTCTTTTAGTCTGCTGCATCTTTGCTCCCATTCTCTCTGTGCTCAGGATTCCCCCTCCCATTTGCTATGCTTACAGTTTGTCTTTCTATTCTTCCTGAGTTGTTGCTTTCCCTTACCTCTCTGCCTATTCATTTGTTCTCTTGTTCCAGTTCTTCTCTGGCAACATTTCACTCTTTTGTTCAGTTCAGCAGATTTCAAAGTCAAATTTATTAAACATTTTATTATGTTTCCCTTTACAGCCAGTAGTGAGCACAAAGGAACTTGCAAGGAAACTAACAATTTAAACATACTAAGAATGTTACTAGATTTCACTTTGAAGTCCACTGCTCAAACAGCAAAATAGAATGCATGTGTGGCCCAGGTCAGACATTGATCACACTGCATCTGGCTCAGTGAAGATGTCTATGCAATTCACTTTAACTAGGATGCTGGATGTATTAAGCAGGGGGATCAGGAAAAATACAGAAAATGAGTATTATGTGACTCAATAGTGCATCCTCATTTCAAGTATTGCATGCATTTATATAATCATATAAAGTAGACTAGAAATAGACAATGTCTGGAGAAGAGCAATGGATATTTTTAAAGGTAAGGGGCAAAGGGCTTCTTTATTAAAGGAAATTAAAATTATTAGGATTATTAATTCTACAAAGAAGAAGAGAGAGTTATATAAGACTAATACAATAAAAATTAGTCAGTCCGTTTCAACTTGTCCCTTAAAAGGAAATCTAGGGGACACACCGATAAAAAAGGCAATGTCAGATTCTGTCCTTATTCACCCCATATGCCTTTTCAGAAATCTAGCCCTCCCAATTTGGCTCAGTGCACAATATTCTGCTTTCCATTACATGAGTGCAACTCTCATGGAAATCAAAGCAAGTTGCACTCATACAATAGAGAGAATAGCTTAATATATTTAAAATTGGGAATGTGGAAATATTTATGCAACATCTAATCAACTTCTGGAACTTACTTTTTTCAGTTCACAGATCATTTTTATTCAAAATGTAGTAAAATTCAAATAATGGTTAGACATGAATAAAAATTAATCTGCAGTTACACTGACTACAATTAAGATGGAAATAAATTTGTGCACTTTAGGGCATAAAACCATCAGCAGCTATAATCAGAATTGCCACTCCACAGCAATTAGAACTTGATCCAGTGTCCACTGCAGTCAATGGAAACACTTCCGTTGACTTCAATGGGCATTGGATCAGCATCTTAATTTCTGTTTGGTGCTAGTCTGGAGAAGTCCTCAAACTCAGGAAATTCACAGCTACTCTTATGCACCTGTGCAAGGATGGGCACAAGTCACCCTTTCATGTTTGTAAAAAAGTTTTGCGTAAGTCTGGTCAAAATATTTCCATCAGGTATCTCATGTCTCATTCTTCTCTACAGAGTGGGCTCCCCAGGGGGACTACATCTCTCATGATGCACCATGCCATTCAATTGCCATGCTATATCTCAGAGGCTCAACGGGACAGAAGATCATGGTGGAAATTTCCAAATAGAAATTTGGTTTTCAGACCAAAATTTTCTGTTTTAATTTTTTGCCAAAAAAGTTGAAATTTTCCACAGGACATTTCTCCCCCCTCCCCCCCGCCCCAGCTAGCTCTAGTTTTGAGATCCTCAGGTAAACGCCATTGTGTCAGTGCAAATGTTCATTATAAAACAGACCTAAAATCTCAGATTGGATCATCCTATTTCTTAATACAGACTTATAATAAAAGTTTCTGCACAAGGCAGAAATCATATTCTTTTAACACCCTTTATGTCCAGTTCTAATGCCATTTTTTCCTCATCACTTACAAACACTATTACAAGACAAACTGTTTTATTCAGAAACAGATGAGGGGATTTTCAGGAAAGGAAGACAAAGTGTCCGGGAGCACTGAATAAAAATCTCCATTGAATTTAGAAAATCCTTTAACATTTTTCTGTGATCAGATATATATATATATATATCATGATTGGTAACATTCAATTCTTGACTCCTGTGCTGTTTGCAATTCTACAAACATACTTTGATTACAGATAGGTTGAATTACCCCAACTGGAGAATCACTTTACGTAGACTGGTGGTATTGAAGTCCAACATTCTGAGAGATTCATATTGACAGATCATATTCATGTCACTGAGAATGGCTGGGAGAAAATAAATGTGATGCAACAAAACATGCTGGTGACTGCAAATACTTACTGGGCCTAATTTTAGACTGCCATGCTCCTCATGTGACCTGTGTAAAGTGGGCATAAAACACTGCCATACTTATTTAGAAGCATTTTACATCTACTTTGCCCAGTGTAAATGACCACATAAGGTGAAAGGCAGTGGTGAATCAGGCTTATTGATATTAGACCTGGTAATTTTACTTAAGAAAACTATACACAATATTAACTGATATTCAGACGGAGGAAGGGGAGTGGATTTCCAAAAGGACTTAAATGACTTGAGAGCCTAAGTCCCAGTTTCCAAAGAGTCTTGAGCCTAAATCCCAATGACTTTCAACAAGACCATATCTCCCAAGTCTCTTTTGAAAACAGGGCTCAGGGTCCTATATTTCTTAGGGCCAGATTTTTAATGATATTTAGGCAGCTAGTGTAATTTTTCAAAAGCATGAAGGTACCTAACACTCTTTAAAATCAGTGGGAATTAAGGCCTAAATGCTTTTGAAAATACCACTACATGCCTAAATATCTTTAAAAATCTGGCCCTTGGGCACTTTTGTAAGTTTTACTCCTAGACTTCATTTTCATAGGCACAGAATGGCATTATTACGTTATTAGACATCACCAGCTAATATCTGCATCCTCAAACAATAGGCATAAAACTATGGTTCAGTTATTTACAGGAGCAAAACTTCCCCAGCAAAACAAAAAACAAAAAAACCCCGAGAAAATGGATGAAACTCATATCTTGTTGGCCTGAATTTAAAAAAGGATCACAGTAAGATAGGGTTTCATAAGGAGTTAATTGCAAAGCACAATCTCAAATTTACTTTATGGGATTTCATATTCAGCATTGACTTGAAAGGCTCAAAATTGTCAGTTAAGAGAACAGACGGATTTGTTTGGACCACAGCATACTTTCTGTAGAATATGTTTTGGTACCTTATAATATGGATAAACCACAGCAAAACAGGAAGTGTGGTTATACTGATATCCAGTGTGTTGTGAGGAACCATATGAGTAAACATCTTCAACTGTCTAAGATGAAAGAGTTATGTAAAACCTCCATCTGCCTAGGAGATGTCACTGTGAAGTCTGAGATTTTCAAAAGTGCTCAGTGTGGGCCTAATTCTAGTCTCACTTAAATCAATGGTAAAACTCTCATTGACTTCAGCTGGAGCACAGTTAAGCCAATGGTGAGCACTTTTGAGAATTCCTACCCAAGTAACATCAACTACTTAAGATTTATGGGTATCTGATACAATTTGATATCCTGATTGAAATAAAAAGGAGTGCTATACTTTTTATCAAGCTCTCTCTTGAGTGCCAGCTACTGTCAAGGTAAATACATGCACCTCAACCAATCAGATTTCTTCTTTAACAATAATACATAAAAGTCTCCCTACTCTCTCAATCTGACCTACTGTTTTGGGAACCTGAAGAACTCCTTCTTATACAAACTACTGCAAAGGAAAATAAGAGCTCAATATTTGCCCAGATGGCAACATACATTTTAAACTGGCCTTTTAGTATCCTAGATACAATAAAAACCATGATGGTTTATAGCTTGCTTCTCAGAATTCTGTATTTCTGGATCAATTAAAGAAGCTACCAGAATGAAATTAGGGAATTTATTAATCTGTTTAATGGATGAGTGTTACCCACTTCACATTATGCCAAAACAGATTAGGCAGGTGACTAAGCGATCCAGAAAACATCTGCTAACCAAAATCAAAATTAACGATAAACAGCATGAGTTCGTTGATAGCTGATTTTCATCCATCTGCCTATAACAATAAAAGAGCTGCTAGAGACAGCTGCCAATTAGTTGCTAATTCAAAACAGTTTTAGGAAGTGGGATCTGAGCTCAACTAGCAGTACACCAGGATGACCCTTTTATTGAACATTTATATACCTTTGAACAAACTTTCTAATTGCTATAGCTGTTATTACCCCTTTGGTGATGGCATCCCCCATCACCCTCTTCCTTCTTCCCCAGAGTCTATAGCCACTGGCTGTGTCCATGAACTTGTAAACATGTTAAAATATCCAATGACTATCAGTCAGTACCTCTCCATGGCATTCTCCCTTTCTTTTTCAAACCATGGATGGTCTTTATTCACAAAGCAATCATAGAATTGTCTGACACATCTTGTGGAGAAGCAGCTGACAAGAACTAAATTAAACTTACTGCATCCATTGTGGTTCTCCCTCTCACTGCTGAAACTCAGAATGATGTAACCAGTTCAGGTAAAATGCTCATTTTAAAAACACCTGGTACAGATGGATTTAGGAATTACAATAAATAACTTGCTCTCAGACCTAATATTCTGCTGTTTGTCATTTAGTATCACACTTTTGCCCAAATCCTGAACCAAAGAGAGAGAGATTACATTTGGGGCAATACAGGGAAGTCAGAGCATCACGTTGCATCTTTACTTCTAACTTTCTTTGTCCGACCGTATAATTTTCTCTTCTTCTCTTGTACAACTGGGCCACCTTCCCCAGCAATATTTACAAAACATCCTCTTCTCTTTACTGTTCCAAAACCTTACTAAGATATCAGGTACCTTTATGTTGTTCCTTCCAACTAGTCACACGGGGAATATTCTAGCATCACGATTTGGGGGGGGGGAGGGGAAAGGAGAGGGGGAACTACATGCCGATATCTTTTTGAGAAATACAATAAAATGGCAGCTTACATGACCAACAGGGATAACAGGATTTTCAATTTGATTTCAGTTAAATATTGGGATTTATTCATGGAATTTAAAATACCTTTAATTGACTAGATAAAAAGCATTAAAGAGAGCTACTGTGTATATATGTGGTATCTTTGTGCCAGCTCCTGGGATATTACTTATCCTAATTATTCATAAAGATGATGTCCACAACAAGCTGGTGATCAATGCCCATCTGTGTTATTTTCAAGGCTGCCTTAGGGGAAGTACCTCAAATACCTACATTCCCTTCCTGCAATGGAAAGTGTCAAAGCACCAACAGCAGGGGATTTGAGCCAAGTGATTCTTTTTTCTCCTGAACAGATTTCAAGGTTGAATCCCATGAATCCCTAGTCAGCTAGTGTGTGTTTAGTCAAGTGACACTAGGGGGAAAGAAAAAAAACCAAAACATCTCTCACATCTCCAAGACTCTGTCATGCTACTTTGTACTGAATTATTTTTCAATAAAAACATCCTGAGGTTGGTTTTCATAAAATCAGACAGACAAATGTTATGAAGAAGGCTCTTGAAAATTCGGACAACAGCAACCTCTTTCAAGTTTGTCGGTTCATGTTTGTTTCAACATGTTACCTCAAGATCACTCAAAAGTGACAAGCACATTGAAAAAAAAAACCCTATATTTTTCCTACCTTTTCTTCTTGTGGCTTCAAATCTTCTGGATTCCTACAAAGAAAAAGAGAATTATTTTGTTTTGAAGTATACAAGAATAATTCATAGGTAGCATAAACACAGACCCAATAAAACATAGTCCCTGTCACAGTGAAGAGACTACGAGGCTCTAAGCAATAACTAAAGAGCTGCAACTTCAAGTACTTAGTGGATCAGTAGGTTATCATTAAGAGTTATCTTTTTGATAAGTTATAGTGAAAAACATAAAACCTTAATTCAAATCAACATTTTTTTCCCCTTTTGGGTTACCACATGGTAGGTAGAAGAGGTTTTGCTATATTAACTGTTTGGGTTTTATTTTTAAAATGGATACCAATCCTGCAAAAACTTACCTGCTCAGTTTTGAGGAATTGAATAGGCCCAGATGAATGAATGGTATTATTTGTGTTTAGAAATAAGGATGTGCTTAGTCTTTGCAGGATCAGCTCTGTAGACAATATCACTTGTGAAACATTAATGACTACCATTTCTAGTAAAGCAAGCTTTTTTTTTTTTTTTAATTTGATGTATATACAACAGTGACCAAGAGACCCTGTGTTCCCAGACTAAATGCCATCTCTTGAATCTCAACCATAAGTAGGTGTGTAACAGCCCATCTAATTTCAAGCAGAGCTAGTAATTCATTCATTCATTCACTATTCACAAACGTATCATTTTCGTGAAAATTTTCAAATCAGATACCACTTCTAGCAACCAATACCTGACACAGAGGAACAGGGGAGGATATTAAGAGAAACACCCGCTGAATCCTTTATTTACCCTGAGTAGGACTAATGTGAATTTATTAATAGCCCCACTGACCACAATGGGACTACCCACCGGAATAAGGGCAACAGAATCAGGCCCACAGACTGTAACCTTAAAACATAAATAATGCCAGCTTGCAGTGAGCCAATCAGGCCTCTGAATGTTTTCACGTGGTTATTTATCCCTTAGGATGACAATAAAAGCACCTGGGCATCATTCCCTTGAGATAGTAGAGATTAGTGCCAGATGCTGACTTCCACCAACATGGAATCGAAGATCTCAATCCTTGCTTTGTTGCACCTACATGTGCAGACTTTATAACTCTGTTAAATTCTCTTTTGATGAACCACCCTCAGACTCTGAGAAGTAGTTCTCCACCTTCTTTTATCTTCTGCTTAGCCCTTGGTTGTACAGACGTAGTGTACATCAGTGAGTTCCTCAGTCCTCTGACATAAGCTCACAACGTCCCGTATTCTTACAGATGCTGGTCTGTTTAACCTCATTTCACTCCCTTAGCATTCACTATACTTATAAATTTATTTATCTAAATTTGGAAATAAGACAAGGTTTATTTCTTTTCTTCATCTGAGAGTGAAGCAGCACATGGCCTCCCTAGATACCAAGAGCTTCACGCACATAAAGATGCTTATTCGGTTTTTTATATGGAGTTATTTTCATTTTTAAAGTACAGTGGTCTACATTTAGACAAAGCAAAGCAAAATATAGCACCACATATCTAATGACATATCCGCATATACCTACATTTATCCATACGCAGGCAGGAACTCCTGCCATAGGGTTATACAACATACAGAAAGCTACCATGGAAGTACACACTAAAAGTAAAATGATGCTTAAAGTGAAAGGAAAAGCAACAGAAAAAACAGGGTATAAGAGTGATGATAGGTGACAGAACCTACAAAGCTAAATCCAGACTTAAGATGTGGTGGACATTATTAATTACCTCAAACTAGTTAGCAGGAAAATTTAGCATTGAATCTAGGTATGTTATGTAACAAAGCCACGTGGTACTATATCTAGTCATATATTACACACACACAACTTTCTATTGTAGAGAATAGTGTCTTGTCTTCATCTATCTTAAGGGCATGGGAATTTCAAGTAGAGGTGGTTGGAAATTTTCTGACAAAAGAGTTTCTTTGGAAAATGCTAATTTGTTAAACTAGAAATTTCTTGTGATAGTCACATTTGACAAACTTACTGAGTCACAGACAGGATTCCCTGCCAAATCAATTGACAGGCTATCAGTGACACTTGTCGTGCAGGCTGCTTCAGTGCTGGAGACCCTGGTACATAGGAACTGCAGTGCCAGGTCAGCCAGCCACTCAAACCCACACCCAAATTGCAAAATGCTGATGTTTCCCCAAGAACTGGAAGTCCCGAGTTTCAGCCTGCTCTAGTTCCATATTTGCTTATCAACTTAGTGAGAGGAGAAGGCCCCTTCTAGTGGGCCCAAATTTCTCCATCCTCTGTAGAGAAGGAAACCTTTGCATTCACAGAAGCAGCACAGTCAAACCCAGCTTGACTTGGAACTGGGTGACACAACCAATATGTCCCTGCTACATGGATCAGTGCGAAGATTATTACTATTAACATATATGGGTATGTCTACACAGCAACGAGACACTCTCAGCTGGCCCATGCCAGTGGCAGGTATCTAGCTGCTGTGTAGACATACTCCAAGTGACACAGTGGCTTCTTGGCAAGGGGCCATTGCAAACAACTCTTACTTCAGACCTGAAAAATTCATCTTGCAGGATATTTATCCATAAAGAGTAACATGTAAGGTATCTACAGAAGGCACATAACTTGTCAAAACTCAATCATTACAAGATGTATGGATGAATAATATTTAAGGAATAATGTATTAAAGTTCAACATATGTTTATGGACTTGGAGTAAAAAATTAGTCACCAGGGTAGTATATGTGTTGGAAATGACCCATTCAAGCAATAGGCGTGGTCACCCCTCCCTCATCAGCCACTGATATAATGGAAGGTTCTATTGTATAGCTTTGCCACACACAGAACAGTGAATGGAAAACCATCAAAGATACTTGCAAATGATCAAAAACATTTGGAGGTGAAAAGGAACATTACAGCAGGCAGGAGATTGCCCTGGCTATGAACAAAGGGAAAAGGTTGTTTCAGTATAAATGAGTGTAGCTTAAAGACAGTCAGTATTCATTTACTGAGGACTATTGATAAGTGTACACCCATTTATTATTGCATTTTATTATTTTGTTGTGTGTTGTAATCACTTGCTTCCATCTCTTTTCTAGTTAAATCTTCATTCTTTCTTAAGCAAACCTACTTTTGTTTTACTACGAGTGTTCATAAATGTTGTGTGGCTTATAGAAGTGGTGGTTTAAGGTAAAACAGGTAAATTGAGGTTTGATGCTGACAGATCAGTGCCCTTGGGCAATTCACTGGTGGGTGAACTTCAAAGAAGTGTTAAAAGGTGCTATTGTTATCTAGACAATTCACTTATTAAAACAGAGTTTAATTGTATTTGTCTTCATCTACCTACTTCCTGTTTGATGTATACTAGTATAACTAAATTAACCTTTTGTTGCTACGTCCTTTCTCGTGTCCTGTAACTCTGTAATTACATTTACATTATGTATTCAACTCTACTTAATTAACATTAGGTCAAAAGGCCTGTATTTAGTATTTAGATGCAAACTTACTTAATATGTAGACAATATGAAAGCTAATGAAGAATTGTTCTTGGCTATGCCATTATGTACTCTCCAGTAATTGGATAATCTTAATTTAAAGTATGTTAGTTTTAAGATACGAACGTACTGTAGGAAAAAGCTTCATGAAAATGGCAGTCATATAGACTGATTCAGGTGGAAACTTAAGCTGTGGTCTAAACCAAACGTTGTCCTTCCAGAAAACTGTGTATGGCAGATCCGTGACCAATGCATTCATTGCTCCCCCATAACAGAGATGATAGCCACTGAGGAAACTAGCTTTGCTGAAAGGTGTAGAAGTAAACAAGACACCAAAGGTTTGAATGAGGGTCCATAAGAGCAGACAACACTGAACTGAAATCTCAGAATGGTGCCGGATCCCTGATAGGCAGAAACAATTTACCTAGACCTTTCAGGAACCTGGTTGTGATAGGCTGAGTAAAAACAGTCATTGATTTGAGGGAGAAACACCTAAAGGAGCTGAGGGCTACACCTGACTCCTTAATTTAGAATGTCTAAGCAGGCAACACATTATGGGAGGCTACTCAGATGGAGAACCATTTCCACTTATGCAGGCAAGCGGCTTTTCTGGAAGATTTTCTGCTGTTAATGAGAACGTTCCGGACTGCCACTGAGCAATGAACCACCTCTGCATTTTACCAGTGATGAAACTATGCCATAACGTGCAGCATTTGATGATTCAACTGTAGTTTATGGCTATGGTTCTCTGTGATGAGGTCTGTGGTTATCAGTAATGGCAAAGAGTCTCGAGTGAACAGCTTGCGTAGATCTGAATACCAACGCTGTCTTGGTTAGGCTGGTGCTATGAGGATCATTTTGCCATGATCTTGTTTCAGCTTGAGAATGGCTTTGAGGATCAGAGGCACAAGTGGATACGCAAGCTCTGAATGCACAAATTCCTCAACTTGACTGTCTCCTGGCACAGGCTGTCTGATCTGGCAGCCCCTTGTTTGCTCATGTAAAACATAGCTGTGGTGTTGGGGGTAAGTTCTTTGATGAGTTTTCCCTGAGTGTGAGCCAGGAACTGCTGCCATTCCAAATTATTGCTCATAACTCAAGAATGTTTGTGTACAACCTGGCCTTGCAGTTCACAACCCTTGAGCTTGAAGAACCCCCAGATGCATTCCCAATCCATGGCTGAAGCATCTTTCACCAAACAGAAGGGAAAAATAGCAAAATGGGAGCTCACCTGAAGACATTGTCTTGACTCATCCATCAGCTCAGAGACATCTGGGATGCATGCTAGGTTGTCCAGATAGTGGATGTGGGGACAATAGATTGATTTGAGCCAAACCTGTTACACTGGCATGAAGGTTCACATAGGTACATGCAGCCATGTGGCCTATGAGCCTGTGGCAATTTCCTCACAGTAGTCTGCATGTGATCCTCGAGGGACACACAGAGGTTGTATATAGTCTGAAATCTGGGAAAAGGCAGAAGTGCTCTGGTAGAGGTTAATATCAGGACTGTCCCGATTAATTCTATCCTTTGAAGAGGCAAAAATGTTGACTATTCTTAGTTTAACTTCAGGACCAGTGTCTTGAACAATCAGCCTGATAGAAGGGGTAATACTGTGACCTAGTCTGATATTGAGGATATTTATCCTCATCCTAGCCAGACTGTAGAGACCCAAGGACTTCTAAACCACTCGAGTTCTTTCACAACTACAAAGACTCATCTGTTTTAGATGAGAACATGGATAGGTTCCCAGTTGTGTGTTGCACCTCCACAGGAATCCCTGAAAACTACAACCAGGAGGAACAGCGCATAAGCACTGGCTCCCCCATAGCCCTGGCTATAGAATCCGTTGTGTTCAAGGAGGCCTGCAGAATTGATTGAGAGAAGAGGCAGCCCTCAGCCCCAAGGCACTGAAATTTGTTCTTTGGAACCTTCCAGCAGTATACTCCCAAACTGAGAGAGTGCCTCCCAATTAGAATAGTCATATCTTGACAACAGTGCTTGGCGATTGGAAATACGGAGCCGTAAACTTGCCGCAGAATAAATCTTTCTGCCAAAAAGATATTGGCATCTTTCTCTGTAGGGCAGCCTTTGCTCAGTCCTGACAGTTTCTGTCATTCACCACAGCTAAAGTTAGGTGAGTCCAGCTAGGATGTAAGTAAAACAGCTCAAACCCCTGAGATGGAATCTAATATTTACATTCCATTCATTTGGCCACAGGAGGAATAGAGGAAGGGGTTTGCCACAGTGCTTTGGCAAGCTGCATAATGGCATCATTTATAGGCAGGGCTACCTTTCCTGCCACAGCGGGATGGAAAATATCAGTCAGCTTTTGGGTATTCTCCTCCACTAGCTTTATTTGAATGCCAAAAGAAGCTTTCATTCTCCAAAGAAGCTCTTGGTACACTTTAAAGTACTCTAGTACTGGGGAGGATGCATCTGGTACCGGAGCCTCATCAGTTGATGAGGAGGATGCAGGAAGGGGAGGTCAAGAAGAGTTCTCCCAAGGATGGTCCTGTGACACCAGGCTGGAGTCAAACCTTGTACTTGGGACACCATAGGCTGATCAGTGCCAACCATCACAGGTTTTCGGGACCATCAGGAGAAGACTCCCTCTCAGAGGATCTGGTTGCACAAATTAGCAGCGATGTTTATCTGGATGCTGGGAGCATCCAATAGGGCCAAATGAAGGGGGTGATACAATACTGAACCCTACACTTGTCTGCCCAAGCATCCCCATCCCTGGTTGTACTCTTTTCAAACCTACACAGATGAGTATGGGAATGGGACTGGAAGAAAGCTCTGGACTCTCAGTATTGTGAGATGCAAGAGTCTGAAGTCTTGGAGTCTGAATCCTACTCTCTGAACTTCAAAGAGCTGACTTCTTATGTTTCAGGGACCAGAATTGCTCTGAAGTCTTGAGTCTCAGAAAAGACAATCCCAATAACAGGGATCTTCTGTTGCTCCTATTTGCAGGCAAAGCTGGGGAAGCATTCCAGGAAGGAGTCTTCAAAGAGCTTCTCCTAGATGACCAAGGGGGTTCCTGTGCTAGTCTAAAGGCTGTCTCCATCAGGATGTAGCAGACTGCTCCTCCCTCAGCTTTTTCATCCTGGGTCTGGAAGCTGTGAAAAATGGAACACCTGTCCCTAACACCCTACCTCTTCAGACAGTGCAAATGAGGGTCACTGACAGGCACAGGCTTTCTGCACCAGAGCAAGGTTTGAAACCCAGGGACCTTGGCATATGCTCCCCTAGGACCAGGTGAGGCCCAGAAGCCCATCTGACTTAGGGGGGAAAAACAACTACATTGTTAAAAATGAAATAAGAAATAAAGATACAAACCAAAAAAAAAAAAAAAACCCCAAACATCAAATGATGAAAAATGAGTTACTGCTAGGTAGCAACCAAGTAGTGAGAAATTTGTTCACTGAGAACACAAAACTCTCTGACCATAGACGGTAAGAAAAAACTGAAGGAGTGGGACAGCTCCACCCTTTTATTAGGAGCAGAAGCAGCTCTTGTGTGGATGGGGCTGTCCCTATATGTATTACTAGGGAAAACTCTCCAGCACCAGTGCACAGGACACACAAACACCAACGTCCTTCACCCCTACAGTGGCATGGATGTATGTAAGCATTCGAAGAAGAATGTTTAGTTTAAATCCTTTGAACTTTGGTGGTTCCAGTAACTAAAATCCATATACAAACTTCGATTAAAGCTGTGACTATTTGAGACTATTGAGACCATGCTAGTTACTAATGCAAAAACAACTCTCTCTGTTGTTACCTTGTCCTCTGTCCTATTTGTCTATTTATTCATCCCTCTAGTATTTACACAATATACGATAGTAATATCTCTGGGGCAGGGGCTGTCCTTGTATTATTTGTTTGTATAATGCCTAGTACGATGGGACTTAATTCCTGATTAGGGTTCTTAGGGATACCATAATAGAAATAATAAAATAATGATTCATCCCTCCTTTGGGGAATATTACACTTAGATGCTTAGAAGGATTAGATTTTTATCAGTAAATGTTGGTAAAAAGGGATTTCACTTCATTCACGCAAAACAATGAAAAACATTTCCATCTATAATCATTGAAATTTACAGACAGGCAATGTAAGAAAAATACCGCTTGAAAATTTACAGAAGAAAATCCAATGATTTAGACTTTTGATTTAAGTTTGTTACAAATGGACTAAGGAATGAATAGTATATTTTAAGAAGTTATGATTTGTTGATCTCAGGATATTTACTTTGTATATTTTGACATGATATTAACAATTTGTGTTTTAACAGTTTACAAAGCTTAACTTTATCATCTCACTGTATACTTTCATTAAATAATTGTTTGACCCTCCCATAATTTCACACAATGGTGAAAATTGAGAGAGAAATCTGAAACAGTACTTAAAAACAAACATTGATATCTGCCAAAATTATTTAAAAAAAAAAAAAAAATCAAATTCTGCTAAGCCTGATTATCCAACATTCAAGATGGACAGACTTCAAAAACAACTGAGTATCCCAAGGATTTCCAACTGTTAAAGCTTCTAATCCCAAATCTTCTTTGTTCACCCACCCCAAGCAAATGTCACATTGAACCTCATGGGAAATTTGCTCGAAAGAAGGCTACAGGATTTAGAGCTTTGTTAGTTATAGGTTTGTATGCAATATACTCAGTGCACAAACTTTGTGTGTAACAATTCCTTCAGTGACACCTTCTTCCTTTTCTGGTAGTGACACCCCTTGAAGGAGAGGTTCCAACCTGAACAGTTGCCTTATAGTGCAGAATCTTGGCCTGGTTTCTTAAATAATAATCCTCAATGAAGTTAAAGGGCTGGTTGGAAAATTCACATGTACTGTTTGAAACAGATTATCCTCCATATCATTAACTAGAGTGAAAGGAAATGTAAGTCAAACTAAGAAAATAAAGAATATCACACTTGGCAAGGCTCATCTAACTCCAGGCCAAATTTTAAAAAAAACCCAGTTATGTTTGGATGTTTCCTTATAATATTAAAATATTCTCAACAGGTACAACCTCTGTGATCTAGAGGGATGTGTAAGAAGGCAGCCAGATTAGGATGAGACTTTTTAAGCATTTATTCTCTTTATACAGTGAAGCTCTGAAACACGTAGGCAGTTACACTCCCAGGGGCCTCTCAAAGCTTTTCACAATATTGCTGTTTGAGAGATGGAGCACAAGATAGAAAGATCTCAGATATCATTAACTTTGTGTACATAGTATGTGCAAAAGTGAAGAACACTGAAGTTTCCCCTGGAGCCCCTCTTTTTAACAACTTGTTTGAATTCTTCATAGCTTAAAGGTTTAGAGACTGTAATAGTAATTACAACCATTATGTTGATCAAAAGAAAATGAAGACAACCATACTCCATGAAACATTTAAGGGAACAGATATTTTTAAAAAACACACTTGTTTCGGTATTTCAGTTTAAAAAAAAAAAACATTCTCTGTGAAATTTACATGGGAGTTCCTCTCTGTTCTTGTACCATATTGGCTCTTTAAACTACAACTCTGATGAAGCCAAATATTAAAACACAAACAAAATGCAGGTGAAAATGCGTGGTCAAAAAGCTATAGGAAAATGTGACATTAGACTTCAAGCCATCATTCCTCATTAGCTACTAGAATAGAAGTGCTTTAGGCTTTTAAAAAAGCTCAAGTTAAATCATCTCTTTCCATAGAGTTCCAGAGGGGGTAGCCATGTGTCTGTTTTTAGCAAAACAACAAAAGTCCTGTGGCACCTTAAAGACTAACAAATTGATTTGGGCATAAGCTTTCGTGGGCAGAAACCCAAGTATATTCTCATTTTCTTTCCACAGAGAAACCCACAACACACAAAAACTAAGAAACAAGAAAAACTAAGGCAAAAATTCATCCAGGTTCATGGTGTGGAAAAGCAAACTCAAGATTTTGAAAGCTACATAGAAAACTTGGTTAGAAAGAGTGTTCCACAACTGGGATAGGGTTTGCCCACAGGCTTTTGTTGCTGCTGGATGGGGAGAGAGGCTTTGGAAGGTTTTCACTGTTTGTGCTGGAGGAGCCATGGTGGGAACAGCACTCAAGTTTATCTTCTTATTTGCCTGATGGATGACCTCAGGCAAGCAACTTCTCATTATGCCTCAGTATATTGACATATATGGATGAAGAGCCCTAATAAGAGCTATCTATCATTATGTAATAGATTATTAAATCTCATCAGGACATGTCACCAATCAGACTGGTTTAAATTGCAGAAAGCCTTGTACCTGTTGCTTCCAGGTACAGAACTGTTGCAGATACATTCTAATCTCAGATTACTCTAGGGTAAATCCAGAGAAGGTTCACAAAGTCAGACGTGTTACAGTGGTATAACTGAGATGAGACTATGACCTTGTGTGTTCAACCATCTCTTCATGAATAAAGCACTTCACCTTTCTTTAAAGCATTTATTATTATTCCTCTTAAGTAAAAGCACAAGGAAGTTTGATAATATACTGGTGCAGAACCAAACTACTTGACAGAAATGACACTAGAGTACTTGGATGCATAGCCTGAGGAAGAATAAATTTTCCACAGAATCTGTAAAGCAGATGGTTATAAATGAGCCTTATTTCATGGGCATCATTTAATGACTGCAAATTTCTTTAACTAAAAGTCTAATTTTATCGCAGCATAAATCATATGTTTTGAAGAGGGGAATTTGTTTCAGATTTTTCATTCATTTTACAAAACCTTTACAGGAATGTGGCTTGCAAATCATTAAAAATAGCATTTATCTAATATAACACAACAGCTTTATTCATGAAGGTTAACTTTTAGCACCTATTCTTTTTAATGATAGTTAATTGAACTAACTTAAAATAAAAAATACAGTTCTGTAAAGGTCTAATTTAACTGTGTATTTGAACTGCATAATACTTGTTTATGCTGAAATCAATGTAATATGTATCATTATTCACAAGGCATTTATCTATTCAAGGCCTGCCCTTCTGAAGGACTAACCAATCTTATGACTTGAAAGTAGATGTAGCATCAGCAGCTGTGAATTACTATTACTACCTGAGATGGAAAAAATATAATGGAAATAGCATACTCTTCAGATGGCTTTTTCTCCCTAGCTACTACAACACAGCTTTACTTCGCCTGAGCCAATGTATAGTACTGATTCACTTCAGACACCTGGACGAATGCATATGCAATTTGATATTTTTGCACAAAACTTTTCTGCTGCTATAAAAGTGTGTCTCAAGCTGTCACACTAAGAAACAATGGCTACTTTGTGTATTAGTCTTTTGATTAATGTTGCACCATGGCTTCTGCAGATAAACGCAGCACATTTGAAATGGTCTCTCAGATTTCCTTGAGAGAAAAAACAAAACAAAAAACCTCCCCACCAATTTTAGGCAGAATATATTCCTTTTTAGTGACATAGGCATGTCTCCAGTGTGACAGAGAAAGGTAAGATATAGCTATATAACCTAATGCGCACAGTCTGATGCATGATGACAAAGGTGTCATAAAAGGTTTTATTTGATACTCTGAGGATGGATTGAGTAGCAAAACCATCTCAGAGTTATGCTGGTTAACCTAGATGAAGGAAAATGAAGCCTTTGTACAATAACAAATAATTATATATCAAACATGCCTATTTGTAGTGTGTGTGTGTACAGTGAAATAATACACACATTCTATATCAATATATCTTCACGCACACACTTTGGCCTAACACTGTAAGCCGTTACTCTATGTAGAGCAAGGAGTGCAATTTTTTTTTTGTAAGTAGAAGCTACGCATATGGGTGAATAAGGTAAAGAACTTTGCCCTGACCTCTGTCCTGAGAAGAAATAATGTTTAAGCATCAGCTTCCTTACTCAAAAGGGCACAAGATAAAAAGAGGCAAAGAGTGAACGTCTCTAAGACTGGACTTATCCATAAACAAATGAGGTTCTCAGCTAAATATTCCCCTCTTAGGCCTTTTTCCTGGTGCTAATTAGAAGGAATCTGTCGGGCACGAAGCAACACTCAGTAATACAGGATAGGGTTTCCTCATGATCCCTTGTCATTGACTTAACAGGAGTAAAAAAAAGCTCTATGTAAGTTTCGGCATGGGTAATATACACCTGGCATAGATCCTGGGTATTCAGCTCACCAGCCCACTCTGAATCCAGCATTGTGCTGTTTTCACTGCTATAATAACCTGTGCTAGCTGTTATTCATGGTGTCCCTAACTGGATAACAGGTAGTGCTGGCCAAAAAAAAAAAATATTGAAAAACTGTTCTGCAGGAAGTTCCAAGATTTTGATGTTTGTTTCTATCCTGAATTGGAATAAATAGCTGAAGTTCTGTAATTTCTCATGAAAAAAATATTCTAAACTAGTTTGTTTTGACCTATGGAAATGATTTGAGAAGGACAAAATATTTCATTTTGATTTTATCATTTTGACTTGTTATAATTTATAATACAATATAACAGCCAAAACATTGACTTATTACATTCCAGGATATTATAATCTATAATGACAAAGTCTAAATGGAATGTTTCAATAATTTCCTGTAAAAATTGACAAAATCAGTACTTCTCATGAAATGTTTTAATTTGGTCAAATCAGTATTTTCCAACAGAAAACTGTTAGAAATTTTTTTTTGACCTGCTTAATGACAAGCTTGTTAAACAAGAGAATGACAAATAGTAAAAAGACACTTCCAGCATGAATTCATGAAACTTTCATGATGTGCAAATGTTCTTATGAATCAGATAAATGTTCACAAATAATAGATAGTTTGACAAAGTGGCTCAAATTCCATTTATTACTGTTTGATCACATATTGGCTTTGGGGTTTTTTTTAAATACACACACAAGAGAGAGATTGTTGACATATGCTAACTGTTTCCGAAAAGTATTCAATACCTCACTGGTTTGGGCCCTTAATTTAGTCTTTGGTGGATTCATTTAAGACTTCAATTATATGTTAGAAGTCTTTGGTTCTTTAACATTTCTTGTTTTAATTATATATCCCTATGGGATATTCCAGTTTCTCTTTGCAATTTCAAAATCTGAATGTATTTTACCAGAAGTAATACAGGAAAACAAATACAAGTTAGAATAAATAAATATCAGCCTTGTGTTAATGTCACAAAAAATTAGCCTTGTACATGTCAAGCTAACTTTATTAAACAAATGTTAATTAGTAATTGACCATTTCAAAATGTTAATTAGTAATTGACCATTTCAACTTGTTATGGCTGTTAGATTGCACACAAATTACATTAAGAGACCAGAGAGACTATAAACACACCTCCCAGTTTTATGTTACTGGCAAAGTAACAAATTAAAAACTAATTAACATTTTGATTTGGAAGGTAATCACACTGAACAAGTAATCTACATGACCTGGATTGTCATAGCGGTTAGCAATGTGGTGAGCTCAATCCAGTGCCTTATGAAAGTTCTTCCTTAATATGTCTAAAAATTTTCCTTTATGCCTAATGAATAACTGGGTGAAATAAACTAATTGTGTGTGGAACCACTTACCTACATAAAATAATTATTACAGTGTCAACTTGGGTAGGTCATTTGGAAATGAAGCTAATTTAATCCTCAGTCTACTGGTTAACATTATGGACCCATGCACATTTAGAATAGAGGTGGGCCCAAAAAACAAAGTTAAAATACAAGTGCAAACTTGCCAGAAGTTCAGTTTGGGGGTTTTGGTTTGATGTTTTAGAAAGGTAAGATCTAGCATCAAAGTAGGGTACATTCATTAACAGTTGTAAAGGATTAATAAATTAATAAATATTGTTTTATATATCTAGTTACAGAAATGAGCTTTATGTGTATGTACGTACAACTGTTCTACATAGTTACAAGTAGACTATTGACCCGAAGAATATCATAAGTGATAATCATTTATTAACCTTTCATAAACTACTTATAAAAAAGGCACCTTTTATATCAAAGTGCAACTCAAAAATCTGCTAGTGCAATGTTAAAAAGTTACTCTTGCACAAAAAAAACCACCCCCACAAAAAAGGCAAGAAATTGTGTTGTCTAAATAGAATCTAGGCAACTTTTTAAACAAATTTCTAATTGGTTTTTGGCCCTTCTCCTAAGTTCTGTCTATTTATCTGTCCTTGAACTTTGAGCCTTTCAGGCAGGGAACATCTCTTCTTGAATGCCTAGAAAGTGCCATGGGCACTACCCTAAATAAATATGAAATGGTAACATCATACATTTGGAACTAGATTGCGCTGTTTGGCCACAGCCCTGCTGGGGGAGATATGGTGGTGCACTTATGGGCCTACCACCCTCCTGCCCATCAAGGCACCTCCAGGGTAGTAGAGACAGAGCCGATCTTGTGCTCTGCAGACCACAGCAAGTGTATCTCTGCCTGGAGTGGGGGAAGGGTCTCTTTCCCAATGTGCATCCAAAAAGGTAGGCATAAACTAGCTCTTACTGTCATCCATGATAGCAAGCTACATCTTTAACAAAATTAACCATAAGAATACTATTGGCAAAGCACACGAAGATTCCATTTCCTGATTTTTATAACTGTAATTGTTCTCTCCACCTCCCCCACACACACTTTAGCTCTCTATTAAATTAGCATGGCTGCATGCAATTTCTTGGATTTAAAGACATGAGTGACAGTGCTTTGTAAGGTTAGTAATTAGTCACAGTTATGTTTGGAGTCAGGAAAGGCAAGTTCCTGGCTGCTGATTTGTTAGGATAGAAAACAGGGGTGTTTTCTTCTAATTAATACAACTGGAATTTCTGGGGATCAGTAATTTGATTCAGTCTTTTAATGGGTATTACTTTGCAACACAGGCAGTATGTACCGTATTTCCCCATGTATAAGACGCACATTTTTTCGAAAAATTTGGGGTCTAAAAACTGGGTGCGTCTTATACAGTGGTACTTACCCCAGGGCCGTAATACACTGATGTACCGTAATACACCTTTTTTCAAATTTCGGGCCCCAAAATTAAGGTGCGTCTTATACATGGGAGCGTCTTATACATGGGGAAATACGGTATTCACTGCTTCTTCCCCTTCCTCTCCCAAGTTCCTCCATTTGGGGTACCATGTTGTTTTGGGCTCAATGTTTAAAGCAACTGCAAGCTAGTGATTTGCAAATTTAACCATGATCTCCAATGTGAGTCCTCATTCCAAGTGCAACATAGTGAAAAGGTTTATAATGAATTCAAACACTTACAATTCCTGCTTTTTGGGCTCACCACTCTCCTACAGCCACCAAGTTGTCATTGCTCATCACTAATCAGTTGGGGTGTGTTTCAATGTACACGAAGTGGCAGGGTCCACAACAGATGGGGGTAGGTACATGTGGAATCTTATTGTCTCTGCTAGAAGTGTTTTGGATTGACATGAAATGTTATCTAAGGCTAAATACCTCAATCCCCGTCTGCCAGAAGTTTCTAATGAGGAACTAAGATGACCCTGAAAGGTCTTTATATACACAGGTATTGAAGGTCCTTAGACACAACAATTACTAGGTGAACCTTACTGCACACATAGGCCCAGATTCTTTTTCACTTACACTGATACAAGCCTAGTGACATTTATGATTTACACCAATGTAAGTGGATGCAGGGACATCATCTTCACTGAGGTCTGCAGCCTTGCATGCAGCTGAACCACACTTCCACCACTAGATACAACAGATGTAGAAGAACAGGCAAAACATTTCACAGCTGAAGACTTTCTGTTTTGCCAGGTTGTAGTTTCTCTTGGCACTGGATATTTATTATGGAACACAGATGTGGTATTTGACCAATAGATTCAAGGCAAGTTAAAATTATTCCAATTGGAATAGTTTAATTGGAATCTCTGGGTTGGTGGTTATCCCTCAACATGTTTTTGAGGATGCTGTTGTTAAATAGCAATATCGTCCTGAAGATTCCAAGACTGCCAGATCTATGGTATCCGTTTACCCTATCAAATTAATATAAAAGGTAGCCACTTTATCCAGAAGGTTATTGTATTATTTTAAAAAATAAAAAAGACCTTGCACACACCCATAAAATAACCCCAACAAAATTACTACTAATAATATATGTCTGACTATAGAACATTCAAGCTAATTGTGTTTGCTTGGGAATCAAAATAGACTGATATAAAGATATAGGTAATTCTCCCAGTATTTCCCTATGTTTGTATATAGAAGTATTGTATTGCAACACTGGCAATTTCAGACTCTGTGCTGTGGCTCAACCAGGCTTTAATTTAAAAAAATACTGTCTGTATTAAATATATCAGCTTCAAAGCGTTTCTGCTGCACAACACAGACATTTTCCTAAATAAGCCACACCCCATCCTCCAAACCAGCAGTTATCAAGGTGCAGAACTCTGAAATGACATTCGCAGCACAGAAAATGCACTGAAACATTAAAAAAAAGTATTACATGGGAGCTTATCTTGCATGAATATACAGCCTGAGACAGATGCTTACATTTTGCCAAGTGTAAAAAAATAATGCATCAACCATACTGTATTCAAGTTAGACACAACTTCCCTTCAATTAGAAGCCACTTTCAATTTATACTCAGGTACAAAAAATTAACTAGGCTAGGCAAGGTACAGGTAAAGTATTAAAAGCAGCTATGACCTGTTTGATATCTATGAGCTGAACAGCAGCTTTATTATATACGTAAACACACATTTAACTAATATTTTGAACTATTGCAGTTGTCAAGCCTCAAAGTTCTTTGCTATACTGAGAGCATTAACACTGCCATTTACTTTAATTATAATACCTATAACACAACAGAACTATGTTCATAGCTTGGGGCAGACTTGAAAGAACAGGCAGGGATTGGTATTTCAGAATCACATTTCCATTATGATTTTTTGAATTAATATGAAGCAATTACATTAAGGAATCAGGTTCAAAGTAATACTTTTCAATTAGGGCATTTTGTGATGGTAAAGCCACTAAGTCCTGAAATCATGGCAGTAAGTGCAACCCTGGTAGCCAAGGTTACAGACAGTGGAGCAATGCATTACATAATGCATTGGTTGAGAATTATAGATTCAATCTAAAGTACTTCTGCTTCACCTGTTTTTACAATGATAGGCTCAGAGTTCCCATCAAAGAGTAGTTAATGGATTCGGCTCAAAAGTCAAGAGTTAATGGATTGGGTTCAAGAGTCAAGTAATTAGAATGAAATCCTGGGACCAGTGAAGTCAATTGGGGCAGGATTTCACCCTGAGGGTATATTTGCGTTGCCAAAGTGTGTTCTTATCTCAGGTTAGCCAAGTCAGGTTAATATAGCAGTGAAGACAAGGCATCTTGACTTGAACTGCTAACCCAAATTAAAACCCAAGTTGTCTTCATTGCTATTGTGAGTAGAGTTAAGAACACTGGGGTTTTTTGTTTATTTGTTTGTTTTTGTGGGACAGGAGATTTATTTGTGAACACAGTGGACATACCTTTAGAATAGAAGGTTTGATGCTGAGCACATACACAATACCACTGGTTTCAGTGGGAGGTGCTGGTAATCAGAAGCTCTGAAAATAGTCAGATGGCAGATTTCTCCCATTCGACACCCAGAAAGTGAGGCCCCCAAAAATAAATCAATGGCCATTTTTGAAAATTTGGTTGGATGTATTTGTTCTTTTTCACCTTCCCCATTTTAAAAAGTTTATTTTCTTTAAAGTAAATCTTTAAAATATAACCTGCTTTGATTTGGTCTGGAACCTCAAGAGGGTATGTTTGTTCATTTCTTCAACTAGATTTTGTTGGCATTTTTGTTTTTAGAGCTGCCACTGTTTTGATGTGAGCACATGGAAAACAATGTGTCAGAACCACCTGTTGCTATTCAGGAGCATTACACTAATGGACACTTTTCTCAGTGCTATAAACATTCCCGCTGACAGTAATAATTCTGCTAGACAGACAAAAGCAAACAAACACTGTAGTACTCATATAAGCTTTTGCTCACTGGAACAACCTATTGAGATATGTAGACTGTTTTCCATGACAGTCCTGGGAGACAAGGTGAGGGAGGTAATATCTTTTACTGGACCAATTTCTGTTGGGGAGAGAGACAAGCTTTTGAGCCACACGGCAGTAATAATCTTTCTCCTACACATTTCAGTTTAACTCAGTAAGATATAGGATGCACAAGGGATAAATTCAGGATTGGTGCCAACTCCTATGACTTTGGTCTTAAATAGCAGACAGTAAGCAGTCACCTTTTCAGTTCATTTTACATCTAGAAGATCCTTTTTTTTTAAAAAAAAAGTTTCTAAACTGAAACTCCCAAAGCCTGTCTCCTGTGTTGTCCCTGTTGTACTACAACTCTGCAATATATAATGGACCATATTCCCTGCAGGCATAGCTCCATGGAAAGAAAGGATAGCATACAAAGTAGTTGTTTTTCCAAGTTTCTTGAGACAACGGACAGTAAGAGACTAGATGTTGTACGGATGCACAACTAGGGGAATGGTGCAAGAGTGGGCGTGCACAGTGGACGCAGCAGCAATGCTCCTTACCTATGCTAGGGAGAGTTCTAGGAGGCATGCTGCCTTCTGGATCTTCTGCAAAGCAGTATACCTCTGTGCTGCCCTATCATAAGCAAGAGGCCTGAAAAGCATAGTAGAACCCTAAAGGAATGGATAGTTTCAGTAGTTTGCCAACAGTTGGTAGGCTTTTATTTTATTTTATTGAGTTTATTTTTATTGCTTACAGTTATGAACTTACTGTAAATTATAAAAGATGCTAATGAAGCACAAAATATGCCCTCAGTATTTTCTGAACCAGGCTGGGGGGAAAAAATGCACTATTGTTTGAGGAAGCTCAGTTTCAGCATAGAAGTTGTCAATTTAAAATTTGACTTTTCTCATATAAACATTCAGAGAAGCTCTGATGGCTCAAATCATACAGTGTCATCTGTTCACCATACAGTATGTAATTGAGACAATTGCTGCACCTCTGATTTTACTCACTACAGTTTCTAAAACTCAGATAACAAACCCTGGTATAGCTCAATAAATCTCTACACCATCATAGGAAAGCTCACTGGAAGCTTGCTTTAGGATACATCTGCATTTTTACAGTTCCTTTCTCATCTAAAACTCTTCTTGAATACAAAAATCTTGATACACTAATGGGAGGTTTGCCCATCCCCTTCACATGTTTCCATAAATATACTATGGACTTAGCAGACTTAACCTTAGCAGGGGAAATGGTACCTGTTTATTTCTGAAATGTAAAGTGGTTTATCAATAGGAATATCAGAAAGTGTATCCCTCCATCACATAACTGCCTGAACTAGATAAGTGAAGAGAATTTCAACAACATACATTTTTAGCCTGATTTTAAACTCTCCTGTAAGAATCTACCAGCATTTTCCAATCCAAATGTGATTTTTCACAGCCACTTGACTGTGACATTATGGGAATTTACCAACGTTTGATTTCTTAGTGCCAACATCAGTTTGTACTGCAGCTACCAGAGTAACTAAAAACCTCTAAGGTTTCTTATTTCTTTCCCCAGTAGGAAAGCGCCTAGAAGCCCCCTACTTTTAGTTAGAGCATTAATATTCCAAACATTCAGGGTCATTAGAATCCAAGCAGTCTCTTCTGCAGCTGCAGTTCAGGCACATTCCTGTTTTCAATTGATGGTCCAAGTTGTTAACAAAAATATGACAGCCCCCCTTGGTGGTCTGAACATTGCAACATCCTGTGTGGACAGAATCCTGGCACCATTGACATCAATGGCAAAATGATCTTACTTCAGTAGGGGTTGAGATTTCATATACCATCTTCATAACATCCCAGATTGATTGTGTGTGTTTTTAAGTCTGTAATGTTTAAATTCCATACGTTACGGTCTAGTTTTAAATAACTTACTTTTTGCTATATGTGAGAACAACCCAATGTTAAGAGCTCAGTTATTCAATGTATTACTAAAAAATAATTTAAAAAATACTAAAAAAAGAATTTGTCAGTAGCTTCCTTGTGACTAGAGCCAGTCCAAAAAAAAGTTGACAAACCTTTTTCTCTCAAAATAGGTTGTTTCATCAAAACCTTAATGTTTCATGGGAAAACATACCAGTTTTGATAAAAATGTTTCTTCGGTCCAGGATGGAATTTCAGGTCTAAAAGAGATGGACCAAAACAGCCAGTGGCCAAGGCACTCACATGGAATTGGGAGACCCATGTTCAGGTCCCTGCTGTCCCTGATTTGAAGCAGGGGTTGAACTGTGCTCTGCTAGGGCATCAATGACTTATGGGGACTTTTTTTGCAACTTTTTTTTCCCGAAAGGTCTTGGTTTTGTTCCACATTGAAATGAAAACAAGTGTTGAAGCCTCAAAACTTTTTGTGAAATGGAATTGTTTTCTGAGAAGCCTTACTTTTGATTGAAACTGAAGACATTATAATTTTCTTAGATATGTGGATTTTGGATGGTTGTCTTTTTATTTCCCCAGGATAAAAGAGTAACTATTGGGGATTTTTCCAACTTCTGGGATTCAGAATCTATTGCCCAATGTTTCAGTCTTACTTCCTCCACAAAGCCCACCCCTTTCAGTAAAATTGTCACCCATCTATTAAAAGTGTTCTAAAAGAGAAACTTCCTCTAAAAGACTCAATGCATTTTGCTCCCATGTCCTGGTTAAGTAGACTTTTTTAATCCTATTCAAGGAAGCTGAACTCCCTCAACACCAATGGAAGTTCATGGGAGTAGACGGCACTCTTGCAAGAGCTTTTAACACTTTGTAGAATCATGCTATTAAAGACTGAACTTCTGACAGATTGTGACATGCTGGATCACACTGCTGGTGCTTAATAAATAATAATACTGTTGGGTTTTTAAAGTAAGTTGTAGTGTTAGTTTTAATTTCTTATGCATCCATAGGACCTTACACCCAATAAACGTGTTTGTATATTATTACTATTCTAATTAAAGTACTACTCAAAGAAGAAATATGATTTTATTACCTCAAGAATGTCCTATAATTTTAAGGAGGTGGATTGCTGAGCACCAAGAAAATCACACTGCCATAGTAATATAGATTTAGATTTGTCAGACATAAGGGTGATATATATCGCATATGTAGGGCGTAGTCCATGGCCCCAAGTCTTACTTTTGCTTTATAAATGCAAAGCACAACCACAATAACTTCTACTATAGACCAGCAAGAAATAGATGTAGCAATTTGAACATAAATTAAGCAATACATTTTTGATTCAGTAAACTGGCTCCTGTGTAGATCAGGGTAAACATTTGTGAAGACTGGTGACCCTTACTGGGTCCTTTACCCTTGTTTTGAAGAATTCTGTAGAACATTTAATTAAAAATATACTTAAGATAATTTGATCTATATAATAGTCCTTTACTTATGCTAAGAAAATTAACTTTAAGGAGTAATTTTAGTTAGTTACAGCTTAGGAATTTTTCCATTTAGCATTCTATGGTTAGAATGTCTTCTAGTAGAATTACAGCAATTGTATATAAATCAGAAACCATGTGTTTGATAATTAAACATTTCTCATGAACTGCTGCTACCATGTAAAGCAACTCTCTGTCATGGGTTCTAACCCAATGAACTACGAGAAACTACACGTTTTTCGTTTATAGAACAGTAAAGTTTCTCATGTTATAAGACAGGAAATAAAAAAATAAAACAGAAGCAAATACAGCCAAAAGAGAATAGGAACTTCCTGAATAGTTTTTATTGTGATAAACAGTGGCATGAACAAGCTGTACTTTTTGAAAGGGGGAATGCATATATTTTGAAAGAAATTAAAAGAGAATGGCCAGCTATTTCACAATTCCACTGATTTGTCTGGAATGGAGTTGCATGTAATTCATTTTCAGATTCCTATTTGTATTCTATTCCTAACTGTACAAACAGTATTGCTTGTTGAACAAGCCTTCTGTGCTACTTTTTTAAATCTGCATTTATAAATGTTATACCCCTTGAAGCTATTTCAACTACAGCCTTTGTACATAAAAATCATTTCAATATTTTAATAATATTCACACTTCTTGTAAATCCTTTACCAGTCTTTGAACAAATACATCAATAGCTCATATCCTTTCACCCCGAGCAAAATCAAGTAATTGGTGTAATAACTGTATGGTTTTAGAGCATGATCAAACAAATGAATGTCTTTTATGTATTTTAATATAAAAACTATTATACTAAATTATCTGATTAATAAATTTCACTTCTAGAAGTAACATTCTTTTAGAAAGCCGAATTTCTAATAAGCATGTACTTCATGAAGAATGGCTCAACAATTTTTAAATCCAAAAAGCATACAAGATACAATTAGTTATCTTGAAAAAGAAAGCAAGAATAATTTGAAACTAAAGAGTGGAGCTTAATGCACACTTGCAAAATTAATTTAATAGTATAGCACTAGTATCTTGCATAGTGCTTGAAAGCAGAAATATATATGTATGATTTAATAGGGCGTGGAGAAGCAGGAAAGCTCAAAGCAGTAACAGATGTTTGTTGCTCTAAAAATCAAGGAAAGAGTGCCTCTGAGAATGAGAGAGTGCTCCAACCTTTGCAGTGTCATCACCAACTCGGTCAGAATTGATTTTTTGAAGTATTCCCCAGCAGTGAATCAGTGTACTTATAGTAGATCTTGAGAAACATATCATGTAAACCATCTTATTCAGAGAATGAACATGCATGGACGCGCGCGCACACACACACACACAGGAAACAAACTTTTATATAACAATGTCCTGTTATACATTTATAAATGTATAACAAATGTTCTTTCATAAAAATGCATTTAATGGCTCATATTTTTATAGAATCTGTCATGTAACAATTAAACATGCCTCAAGTATGCAATTAAAAACCTGGCTCAAGAGTTTACCAATTTGAAAACATAGGGCAACCTGTTAGCAAATCCATGATAATTAGGAAGTCAAAATATAATAAAATAAATACAGTCTCATTATGCTTTTAAAAAAAAAGTAAACGTTCATTAATGCTCTTGTTATCCCCACAGGTTTGATCAGTGCCACATTATTTAAAAATAAGTTTAAAATCTGAGCTTACTAGTTATTTGTATATCTATTATGATGAACAAATTCACTTCAAGAACTCTGATAAGGACACAGTCTGAATATTTTTACCTTGAAATATTGATGCAGAATGCTATTCAGAGTTTATAGCGATAGAGTCTGTTTAATCATTGCAAAGAAAGCCAACATTTTAACTTCAGCAGTGAAAATATAGATTCCGTTACTTGCACAGTTCCCAGAGGCCTAGCGCTTGTAGGTTTAAGATCACAATGCAATTATATAATAATGAATTAGAAATTATATCTTGTGATCAAATAACACGCTATAAAGTTACTCAATGGACAGTATGAAGTCTTAGTAATAGTAAGCAATGATGAACTATTATTGTTTACCTTTAGAAATCCTTTCCATTTTCCCATATTACATTACAAGCCTCAGTTTTGGGAAATCTAATGAAATGTGGGGCAAGTTTCTGAGTGATGATCTTGGCAAGCCATTAGAAAACAACTGTGGATTAGCGTCCCCTTTTATAAAATGAGAATACCACTTTCTCCAATTTTAGATCCTTAGGTGAATGTCCATACATAATGGTGAAATATTAACTATTACTAATATTGCTTATAAAAATACACTTTTAGACCCAAATCCTGCAACTGGTTTCATATGGATACAGAATTTTACCAACACCGAACCACCTGTGGGATTGAGAATTTAGACTGTAAACTCTTTGGGGCAGGGGATATGTCTTCAAGAATGTTTTTACAACATTTAGCAGATTAGAGATTGTGAGCACTATAGGAATATAATTTTAAAAAAAAACTATGCTTGGGAAAAGGTGAAGCCTTCTGTTCAATAGAACATATAGCTCGTAGTTAGTGTCTCCATTGTTCCACTTAGCAAATAATTATCTTCAAAATACGACGCTCGCTGCTTTTCTCATACCACACTTAAAAAGCTGAAAGAAGCATTGGAAAGAACATGAAATGACATCAGAAGCTACAGCTGATTTACAGTACCTTTTGTTGCAACCTCCCTGCATCCAAATAAAGCCTTCTGATTCTGTCCGATTCCATCCACCCCCAAGTGGCTGACAGGAAAACCTCAAGCAACACCAGCAGTGACCAAAACCTTCTTGATTTCATTATTTCAAGTCTGTTGAGAACAAGACGACAACTATCAAACAATCAGGTGGGGAAAAAAACAAAAAACAAAAACACAACTCCTATCCCCCCTCGAGCTTGCAGATTCAGTAACTCGGCTGAAATTTCAGCTAATTTAAAAATTGCTTGTGGAACTATTTACACTCACATGGCACAAGTGATGAAATAATGAGTTCCTGTGGGTACACTTTACAAATTATATGCATTTTCCCTCGGAAAAGGCTCCTTGAATTTAGTTATTTAATGTATGATTGTTTGATGTATAACTGAATGAAGATGACCTAGAAAAGAGAGTATGGCAGAAGAGGATGGTAGGAAAGAGACTGAAGAAAGCAATGGATGGACTGCATAAAAAAAACTTTATCCCTCTCTTTCATTTGTTGCTCTTCTTCACAAGCCTTGATCCTACAAGTTGCTCCACATGGGAGGGGCTTTATGCCTACACAGAACAGATTACAGAACTGGTGTTCTTTGAGGCAGGGACTGCCCTGTGTGTACAGGCAGGACCTATCCCATTACAGCCTCTACAAGAATACATGAAATAACAAAGTTTATAATGTAGTGAAAAGGAGTGGAACTGTCAAAAGAAAGAGTCTTAAAGACTTAGGTACAGATTTATAAAGATATATAGGTGTCGATCCGCTCAGCACTGCACTACTTATACCCCAATGAAACATATATTGAAATGAAATTCAATGGGACTTAGGATCCTAAATCAGCTAGGTGTTGCAATGCTGAATGGAGAAATACCTAAATACATTTTTTTTAAAATCTAGCCTTAGACCATAAGTCTAATTGACAGTCAATGGGACACGTACTCCTATGTCTTAGGTGCTTCTGAAAATCCCACTAGAGATCTATGCTCAGTTCAGTTCTCTAAGGCTTCCCGATGGTTGACTGCAAATGTCTATAGAAGATATCCCTATTTGCCTCCTACTGTTTACTATGTTCATCTGACTTCAGCAGATACACATTTCCCATATCACCTGAGGCTGAGATCATAGACTAAACAGAATTGGGTTGACTAGTTCCTGGATAGTGTGTAGGGGTCTCTAAGAAAAGCCTAGGGAACTGCAGAAAGTAATATTAGAGATACAGGAAGTGGCACTTTTCCATCCAAGCCAGGACTGAACCAATTAGTCTGCAGAGGAAGACCCCAGCTCCTGTCTGGACCCCCAGTGGTTTCACTGGGGCTCTTCATAGATTAGATAGTCTACACATATCTAGTTGCAGAATCTTGATGTATTTTACATGCTTCTGCACTTTGTTAATTAGCTAAAGAGTTTTGCTTTTTGAAGAGAATTTACGAGATTATTTCCCAAGCTATGGCCCAGATCACTTCATCCTGTGACAGTACCCCAGGAAGAGAGACAACCCTTCCAAGATCTCCTCACAGCAGATTCTCCAAAGTCATTCCATCTGACCAATTGTGCTCCCCATGAAACAGCAGCAATTCTATTTTCACACTGCATCAGCCTCTCCAGGCATGTGCCACTGAGTTAGCGTGGGACTATCCCCAGGCTCCCTCCTAACTCTTGGGCAGCATCATTTAATTGGCATTGCACTGCCCAGGACTCACAAAAGGTGCCTGCCTCATTAAAGGAGGAATTTCTAGGTATGGACAAGGACTCCAGGCTAAACAGTCCAGGTTGGCATTACTGTTTGAATGGTTCTCAAGTTGGGCTTGATGCATAGTCCCCCAGTCTCCTGAGTTTTGATTTGAGTTTCAAGTTTGAATGAAACCAAAGTTTCCTCAAAGCATAATCAGGTGAAACAGCTAAGTTAATTCCGTGTTTCATATTAAAAATAAAAACAAAAAACATGCTCAGACACCTTTGTTTCAGGGAAATACTGAACCAGATTCTAGATTTAGAAAGAATCATCCTTAGGAAAATAAAACAAAAACAACCTTTCAGTGAACATGGCCCAAGTTATTTGTGTGAAACCATGAGAGCTATGGGCTTTGGTGTTATGTTGCAGAATATTTTACACACATCTCACAGCTACTTTTTGTGATAAAAATACCAAAGGTGCCTTGGTGCCTAATCCAGCTCCCGCTGAAATTTTTGCTATTACTTCAACAAGAGATGCACTTGGTCCAAATGGTTACATCATTAGTTAATGAAGCCAATGATTTGGCTTACACAGCACTCAAGCACAGTGGTTACGGGTTAGGACTGAACAACATACATTAACAAGTTATATGGTAGTCACCAAATTAAGACCAGGAGTAAATAAAACAGATTTATTGAAGTCAGTCAAGTTACTGGTGAAATACAGACCTTGACAAATAGCGAGTCGGTGATACAAAAATGTTGTAAAACAAGTGAAGAACTACATCCAGTCCTGGTCTAACACCATGGATTTCAAAACTTATGCCCATTTCCACCAGGGCAGAATTTGGTCCTAGATATTTTGCCTGCCTGAATGCGTTCGGTCAATAAAACAAACACCAATTATAGCTGCTCTACACACTCATCAGCACACTTAAATCCTTGCTATTCCTCAGTATTATTCTAAACACTATCAATTTGAAAGAGATCAGGGTGAAATCAAAATGTATTGGGCTTTCTAAATTCTAATTAGAAACTCAAAGATGTAATGCTATTAGAGCTATAAATAAATGTTTAATAAACCAAGTCACTATATCAATAAGCTACAAGTACATATTATAAACTGCTCTGGTGCAGCAGTCCTTTCCTTACATTTTTATAGAGGCATTTTGTATCATTTTGCAATTCTGGAGAGCTCTAAATAATCTGCTGTTTGAAGTTATGACTCCAGAGCTCAAACATCTAAGAACTAGCCATGCCCAGTTCAACTTCGTAACTAACTGCATGGAAACATGATGTTAAATTGCTTAGATTAGGTAAAATAATAGCCACATATAACATTAAAAACTACCAGCACAACAACTGCCTTCCAATAACACCAATAGATTTTTAATGTGGTATTTAAATGTGATTCAATTTACAGATTACTTATTTTTATAGCAACACTGCCTGGCAATATTTTAATTAGTTTTACTCATAATACTGAAATGTATATTAATACACAGTATAGATCTCTGTGTTCTTTAGTTTAGCTCATTCAGATGCCAGAAATATAAACTGTAGGCCAAGTTCTGTGATCCTTAACTGAGCAAAAATTCCCATTTTGTCATGAGTCCCAGATGCTAGGAGTTTAATTAGGACCAAAGCCTTGGAGGAGCTCAGCACAATGTCTTGCACTGAGTTGGTCCAGTTAGGGGTTGAGATAGTTAAATGGAAGATGATATGCTCCCTGCAGAATCTGGCCCTTAACTCTCAAATATTGCATCTTAAAATGCTGTATAATATTAAACGAAATTTAAAATAAATTATGATCCAAAGTCATTGAATTCAGTAGAAAGACTCCCATTGATGTCAATGGACTTTGGATCAGGCCCATTATTGCTGATATGGCACCAGTTTTTGCTATTACTTTTTCCCCTGATCTGGGAGACTAATATATAGAACCATATGAATGAGGCCACGAACATTTATATGGGCAGTCCTTATCCATGTGAGTCTGTTGCTATACCTAGGCAGGCTGATCTGTTTAAAAAGAGGAACTACTGAACAAAGTGCTTGGCTGAACACTAGAAATCTCTTGAGAGCTCAGAAAAATCTGTCACACACCTACTCTTCATAACCTATGTGCAAGCAAGGAGAAAAATGATTCCAATATATTAGATAATTTAAACTCTAAGTCTCGGTAAACCTGATTTTTTTAAGAATGCATGAAATTTTGGGGGCCACATTCATCCTTGATGTATCGGCACTGGCTTTAATGAAATTACATCTGGGAAAAGTTTGACCCTAATAATTTAGGTTGAAGATGCAATAAGAAACCTATACCAACATATATAATTTAGGGTTCCTTCCCCCACACTAAACTAGATTTTAAAATCTTTATTCCTGGTTAATAGTGCTTTACAGCATGAATATAGTGTGCAAGGGTGGCAGAAATCTGGCATAATTTAAAGAAAATCAACTAGTTAGTATAAAACATCCATTATTTAGATAGTGCCTGGCACAATGAGACCTGAGTCCTGACAGGGTCCTATAGATACTGCCATAATACAAATAAGAGCTTAAGAATGACCATTCTTAATGCAGCTGTTTTCAGGTTTTTAAGTTGTGTCGGATTCTAAAGCTATAGAAAGACAAGAACTATTGTAAGATATTAATCTTTTTTTCAGCCAAACCTACATAAGAAAGAAAAGGTTAAATCTTAGCTTCCTAAAATTATGACAGTTTTAGTAACAGAAAAATTTAGGGCCAAATCATTAGGTGTCATAACTTGGATCCAGTTGAGAATCTGGCCCTTAGTTCCTCCAGCACAAGATTCAAGTTTGCTTTATCATTATATAAGTAGAGAGTATTTCTGTGAGCTGAAAAATCATTTTGATGCCCATCGTTTTTATGAAATGCCACTAAATCTACGAAAGAAAGCAGAGGGGAAAAAATCATTCGAAGGTAACCTTTCAGCAAACCATAATGACGTTAAATTACATTTCCAATTAATTATCTACACTATCTCTGATTAATACTTCAATTTTGATGAATGAGGTGCCTAAATGGTACTAAGTGCAATATGTAAATTTGTGTCTCACATCTCATTTAAGACAGAACATTTATTTGTACAGATTTTAAATAACAGCTGAATACTTTGTTCTGAAAGGTTTTGATAACTTAGAGCTCATTCTTGCAAGATACTGGAGAGATTCTGAACACCTCAACTCCTTTTGACATCAATAGGAGCGAAGGACATTCAGGGGGCCCTCAACACCTTGTAGGACTGGACCTTCCTTTTGCATCTTTAACTGTTGCAACATCTCCCATGTGACCTTTCCACAAGGTTAGTCCCATGGTTTGTTTTGTGGTTATGGTCGGAGAAGTGTTTTCCCAATAGATCACTTCATTACCCCACATGACTTACTAGGGTGGACATTATTCTTAATGTCAATAATACTGGAAAGCTGTTTGCACAATCCATAAATAAGATTTTTAAAAGGGCAAGGTGAGAGAGGAGCCAGATATTTCATTAGCTCAGCATTCTTCAGTGCCAGTTGCATGGTAAGTGGTGGTAAATCATGAATGCAAAGATCACAGGCTCAAGGTCATCCTGAGCTGAAGGAGTGATGTGCAACTCCGCTGTTATTTTGAGTGGGAAAGTAGCCACTCATATTCTGAGCACACAGTCCCTCTTCTCTTTCCATGCTGTATTACTCAGATGTTGACCTTAAGAGCAACAGCAATAGGGTTAAGCAAGTTCAACTTTGAACAGTACTGCATCTCATTGACCAGCTGTGTTGATTTAAGAATGGTAACATCTTTTTAGTTAGATGACCACATTTGATCCAGTCACAACTAAACTTTTAATCAAAAAGCCTTCTCTGGTTGGTTCCACTACCATTTATCAGTTTAACTACCTATAAAAATTCACTCACTGTCTCACATATAGATAGCATGACAGAGCTAAAACTGAGTATGCATAACTAAAAAACAAACACAAAAAAGAGGACAAGTACATAGCTACTGTTTTCTCCATGCCCCCTTTTTTTTTGGGGGGGGGGGTGCTTGTTTATTATCTCCCATTTATCTTTTCAAATTGTATGCTTTTCAGGGCAGAGATCGGGGTTTTACTCGATGTTTGTAAAACACCTAGTACATTTTGGGTGCTACCATAATCTAAATAATGGAGATATATAGGAAGATTGCAGGTTTGTAAATACACACGGAGAGACAAACACGCTCAACCAACCATTTCCAGTATTAGCGTATATCCAGTATAAAGGGGAAACTTGATTTGTATGCATGTGTCTGTTTCATCTACCTAGTGTCATCTGCCAGGTGCTGTCACAGCCTGCCTGAACATAACCATTACCATTTTCTTTAGTTTGGTAGGAAGCAGTGTCTCTTTCGAGCTAAGGGACAATTACCCATCTACACTAGCCGGCATGACTGACTGTTTTCTACCCTCAAATGTGCTGTGGTACACCAAAGCGAGCTGTAAGGATCTGAATCCCGTGCAAAAACGTGAAGTTGGCGGGATGGGCGAGTAGCGATTGGAGTGTCACAAATTCTTCACTCCCACGAGTGGACTTGGTAAATTCCAAGTTTTTTAAAATGAACCATTTTGTTACGATGTTAAAAGCCAGAACAACAGAGGCGACACCTAGGGGCCAAAGACAGGGAAAAGAGGCAGCTGAAGCTTGAAGGAAAAATTTCAGAACCACAGCCCGCGGACAGTCCCTCTTCCCAGAAAAGTCCAAACGATGGTTGTGTGGATTTCTCTTCAGCCCATCACTCCCTAACACCATTATCTCGTGAAGATCAACAGATATTGAGCGATATCTATGATTCAGATATTTCGCATAAGATTTTTTTTGTAGGGAATGGGAAAAGCTCACTCTCCTATTTTCCCTTTCAAAACACAAACCGTCTCTCTAGGCTCTTGCTCACCAAATAGATTTAAAAAAAAAGAATCCGAGCCACGTGAAGTTTCTAATATTTCTGTTGCGCTGAAGTCTGAATGAGAGGGGAAATGGGGTAATACTTCAAACCACTCAGGACTCCCCGCATGACAATTTACCTTTGGAGACATGGTCATGAAGAACAGTGTGAAATAAATCACACAAACGTTCAACATTGTTTTTTTTTTTTGCAAAGCCTGATCTCCTCTAATAATCAAGGAGGCAATGATCAACTTTAAGCTACAGTTTTTAAGTGTGTCCTGTGGCCTTTTAAAAATAGGATAAATATTTCCAAAAACTTTTCAATAAACTCCCCCTGTCCTCCTCCCACCACACAGAGATGCCAGCCCTTATATACAGTTTGGTGCTATGGAATTCAGCCTGCTGCGGCTTCCTTAAACTTACTCCTGGCCTTAAAGTACCCCTGCTTATCCCAAAAGCGTCTGAAACCAAATCTGCTGGGGAGGGGAGGGGGGAGATTGGTGGGGAGGGGAAGAGGGGGGGGATGAAAAAACCTCCAATAATTTCAGGAGTCCATTAACAAGCTAACTCCAGAAACGCTAAAGAGAGACCGGATTATGGGGTAAGGAGTTAGTTTTGTGTGTACATTTGTGCAGGAAGTTCGGTTGTTAGGGGGGAGGGGTACCCTGAACGTGTGTGAGCAAGATTCCCTAGCTCCTTGATCAGCTCCCTAAGCGCAAAAAGGTTGCTAGCTCTGAGCTGGGAAATCCACAGGCACGTTCTTTTACAAAGCAGTTCCATCAGTGGAAATGCTGCTGGGTTTAGAGTATCCCTAGACAGACGGTTGTTATAACTACTGCCTAAAGATGCGTTCAGTGTGGAAGTCAACCCAGGCAGCTTTCTCTGAGCCCTGCTAGCTTGCAGTGTGAGGATTTCACAATTAATTTTGCATCACATGAAGAATGCATCGCTCCACAGCTGCAAGGTAACCGGGCTGCTGTCTGGCTCATCGCTGCTCCCTGGGGCCCTGTCAAAAAGTCTTGCTGCTAAACTGAGGTTTGCATTGGGGTAATCTGAGACGATGAAGAGAGTGGTCCCAGTGCTCTGAACTCCAGAAGGAAGCCCGGCGACTGAAGATAGGAGAGAGGGGACAGAGCAATTCTACAGCGGGAACTTGTCTCTAGGATATTGTTATAACCCGCTCTTTTTTGCCTTGCTATTTTTGACTGCCCTTTTGTACAGGAGGATAAACCACCGCTTCCTGCCCATCTCAGATTTGCTGCCTCTGCAATGACTAGGAACGCATTCAAATTTGTAAACACGATCAGGAGCAAGGACAGAATCACAGGAAGATGCAGGATAAGCAGCTTTCGGGAAAACGAAGTGTCAGGGGCTACAGCGGCTGCTCATCCCTCTCTCACCAGAGCTGCTGGTGCTTGTTCCCCTAAACCCTGCGAGCCTGCGATCTACAGCAGCAAACGCTCGGCGAAAAACCAGAGAGAGAGAGAGAGAGGGGGGGCAAGCCTGGAGACTGCAGCCCCTCTCCAGAGAGGGCCCTGAGCTACGGGGTCCCGCGCACTGCGTTAAAGTATGGCACCTCCAAAACTGCTCCCCGTCCCCCCCAATCCCTTCCGCTGAATTCTGGAGCAGGAATTGTTCTATGCAACCAACGATTCCCTCAGCTGGAGTGAATGTTGCAAACTCTGTCAGTCATCATCAGTGCCTGAATTAATGCCACAGCGAGCACCCTGCGAGCCTACATGTGGCTGGAAACTGGAAGGATCGTTTTCAAAATCCACCACATTGTCACATTCCTATCGGGGGCGGGGGGTACAAACACTACCAATGCATCTCCCTCGTTTGCCCCGCCGCCCATCCCCCATGTCATTATCAGACGCGCCTATCGGGTTACTTACCTGTAGTATTCCAGGGGCAGGGAGTGAGCAGAGTTTAAAGCACGTAGCAGCTGGAAGAAGAAGAAAAGGATGTCAGAGTTTTGGTGGGTAATTTTTGTTTTTAAATCTCCTTATGGGGAGGAAGGATAAAGTCTGCAGGAGCGTTTGTGGGAGACTGGAGGAGGAAAGCCCAGGGAAAATTAAACACAACGCGACAAAAATAAATAATAATAAAAAACAAAAATCATCACAGCCCAGTCTTGGCGGTGGTGGTCAGTCGCAATCCAGGAGCTATGAGGTGTAAACGCTGCTGGCTGAATCCTGCCCTATTTCTGCTGCCTGGACCAGAGCTGCCTGACGTCACCAAGTCATTTGCATATTCTACCCAATAGCTGCCACCTGTGCCGGCTGAAGACCGAGCTGGGCTGGGAGCAGGGGAGGAGTGAGTCCCACGCGCAGCCCGGCGGGCGCCGCCTCTTCAGTCCCGGAGACCCAGGTAAGGCTGAGGGGCGGGAAGGACGAGGGGCGAGCTCGAGCCGGAGGGAGGATTTGCAGGCAGCACTGGCGGAGCAGCGTTCTGGGCGGCGACCCGTTTTCTCCCCCAGCGCTGGGTAAAGGCAGAGCCAGCCCCACACGTCCAACGTGACTACAGGGCAGGGCTAGGAGCCAGGTTCTTTTACTAGCTCCCGTCCACTTTGAGACTTTGACTATGGTGCGTGTCCCTCCTCCCCCCCCCCGTGACTCAGTTTCCCTTCCTGTAAAATGGAGACAATACCACCACCCCCCCTCCTGGTATAGCCAGGCTTAGTTCATTACCCTTTGTAAACCACATTGACTGTGGCTGACAGAAGGCGCTTTTAATAATCTTTTCCTCTTCCATAGCCGGTCACTTTGCCTTGCAGTATTGCCTCCTATAAACTGGGAAGTCCTAGTATTCCAACCAGCGAATTGACAATGGGCGCGATTTTCCATTGCCCTGCATCTTGTGGCCATTTACATCAGAGCAAAACACCCGTTTTAAAAAAAAAAAAAAAAAAAAAAAAAAAAGCTACTGAAATCTGAATACAGTATCATTTCACCCCGGCTTTGCTCTGGTGTAAATGACTGCACAAGGTGCAGAGTAATTGTGAATCAGGCTGACTGAGGCCACAGTAATAAACCTCTATTTTTAGCTTTCATATCTGAAGAGATCACTGAAGGCAATAGCTTCAGGGCTAAGCAGAGGTTAGCTCCCAGGCTCCCAGTTGCTGCTCTCAAACCCCGCTGATCAGTAGGGGACTCTGGCTTTTGAATGGCTCAGCCAGAGCAATGAGGATTGCTGTAAGCGTTTACAGTGGCACGCAAGAAGCAGGAATCAAGTAAATGAATACTGAGGGAAGAAATGCATTACAAGACTGAACCTTGTGTCAGATCTGCAACTGATGTCCCTTCTGCTGAAATTCAGTTTCAAACCCCACTTAAGTGATGGGGCAACGCCCTCCAAATGGAGGTGATGCTATGTCCTTATCAGGTTCCCCACAGTTTAGAATCACACTGACTTTGGCTGTTGTATGTGGACTCATTGTGGATAGACAGGTCACAAAGTTGCCACAGTAGGTCCCCAATTGACACTGCTGCAGACTAAAAAACAAAAACAAAAAACAAACACCAGGTTTTAAAATCTCCAGGAGAAACTATAATACCAATTTGGTGGGATTATGAAGACCAGCAGCTGCCTTGCTTAATGAGGAGAACTGGGACTCCCTGACAGAAAAGCTGAAGGAACTGCTCTAATTCCTAAGGAAAAAGTGGAAGATGTGTTAGCAAAAAATCATACCTGGCGAAAAATCCTGAGTAATGGGTTTCTACTAGAGCCATGTGAAATAGTCATCCCCAAATTAAACACACTGAAATTATCCTTTGTCAAGTTGGAAAAGCAGCTGTAAAAATGGGATGGGAGTGAAAGTTCTCATGTATTTTCCTCACAAAAATGTTCTGACTTGAGCTGAATTGTTGCATTTTGACACAAGCACTGAAGATACATGGTATTTCTTGGGAATCCCTCACTAAATGTCACTACTTCATGTGCTTAGCAGTAGCTATTTAAACTGTACCCAAAGGCTTGAGGAGGAAGGGGAAGGGTTATACCTCCAAATGTCACCAGATGGGGAGAACAGTCAAGTGGTCTATCCCCCTCAAGATGACAACACCAGGTAAGGATAGGCAGGGGGAGAGACTATTAAAGGGCTCAGAAGAAGATGGATTGCTCTTGGAGATTCTGAGGAGCCTGATGTGGAGACTCTATAGAGGTAGATTTAGAGATGGACCAGATATACGTCTACATCAACTTCAGAAGTTCTTTACATCTTGTCCAAGCCAGGTTAACCTCCCATTCCCATTGAAAATTAATTGGAGTTTTGTCACTGATTTCCATATGACCCCATAGATTAGCAATTTAATAAGAACCAGGGACTGGCAAACTTTCCAAAATTGGGGTCAGTTTCAGAAAAGACTTCAGTTGCTTATTAAAACCTCAAGTTACAAAACTGGGCTCAATTTTGCAGGAACGGGCTCTTTCCCTCCCTCTTGTTGCTCTCAGGAAATTCCATAAGAACAGGTTTCCTAAAGGTATTTTGGCACTTGTAGTTTTGGCAAAAAATGGATAATGAAAAACAATTCTCAAAAATTTTCAGCACCTGAAAAAAAAGGTTGGGTGAAAAAAAAGGTTGGGTGAAACTCAGTTCTAACTGTACTGTATACAAGGATTCATGTGAATTCTCATTTGCACTTGTTTTCCTATCCCTCATGAAAGAGATCTGAAACTGAAGATTTCAAGTTTGGATAAGAAAAAAATCACAAATGAAAGAGGTAGACATTATCTACAGTGAATTCTTCATGTGCAGCATAATGTAGCTCTCTGTAGAGTGATATAAAGGAGGACAAGGAAGATTTCATACATGAAAGAAAGAATGAATATTTCACAGCTGGCCCAGTAGGTTACAAGGTCAGAAAAAAAAGTAAGGCTGAAATTTTACCAGGGAAAATACAGATCTTCAGTGGAAGGCAAAAAACCCTGAGAGAGCCTTCTCTCTTTTCTGAGGGGAAAATAGGAAAATAATATCTGCAGACAACTATTCTCCATTTCCTGAAGAAAAACAAGTTACGCCATTTACAAACTTTACTTATTTATTAAAAACACTTCAAATTGTCTAAACTGTCCATTTGGAAATATTAAATTTCTCTGTTAATTCTAGAAACTGAAAAATATAAGTGGTTTACGTTATATTTTAAATATATCCATGCACACATGCCATGGGGGCAGGGGAGAACCATGTTGCTTCGGCACAAACAAATTGTGACTATTTTAACTAACATGCCTGAAGCAGTACAAATAAATTTGCTCATTTTACATAATCCAGTATAGGTTTTCAAGAGCATATACTGTGGTTGCTGTAATAGATCTCACAGAAATAGGCACATAGTAATAGAGGTCAGGGAAAGGAGTGGCATCACAGAAAGATAAACAGCCGAACATCCTGTCATGTCAGACCGCCTCAGAGCTGGCAGTTTGGAAAATTCCCTCACTCGATCACTCACTTCAGAGTGATTCATTTTTACCTCACTAGCAAGAGTCGAAGAGAACAGAGCCATCTCAAACAGTCACCTAATTGGTGCGAGTTGTTAGTAGAAGCCTAGATTCTCCCCCGCCATTTGCATACAGGGTGGACCCTTACCATATAGCTGACCCCAGTCTGTGTGGAAGGGACTCAAGTGCTGCTGCGGTAAAATCTCATCCTTTCTGGAACACCGGAAGGTGCCCTCAGTGGGGTCAGAATTTGTGAAGTGGGGGGAGGGGCTGGTATAGGAATCGAGCAGGCCAGGGACAGGAAGTGAGTGCTCACAAGCTGGGAAAATGGATGTCACCCCTCCACAGAGTTTACCAGGAGATTTGCAATACAAAGTTGTTTTGCACAGAGCCTCCTCTGTAGTGAGGTAACCCTCATTAAATGGGTGTCCTGAAGAGCTGAAGGGGAAATTTGAAACCTTGGGGATGTTAGATGGATGACCATGGCCTCCTGCAGCTCCATCAGCATCTGTGGGTTTTGGCACAGAACTACAGTTCATTGCATAGTTGGGAACACACTGTCCCTGAACAGGCAACAGAATGATAAAGGTAAATTCTGTCAGGGAACTGCTTTCCTGCATCCACAGGAATTTCAATGAGATGGGGCTATTATTGACATGACAGCAATGTGGTATGGCGAGCAAGTGCCATGCAGGATATGGAAGCCCTTCCATATTAGCAACAGTGAGTGCACCAAGTGAGCTTTCCAGGGAAAAATAGAGAAGTTAACACAATGCTGCACAATGTTCATGCACCAACTCTAACATGTCCTTTTAAACGACACAAAAATATAATTTGACTCACACCAAACACAAAATCCACTGTGTCATTTAAAATAATCAGGACCATACAATTTCCTATAATTTGGAAAGCTACATACCCCAGAAAGAGAGACCAGGACCAATATTGTCAGACTTCACTTCACATTTAGGCACCTAAGTGTGTGGCCAGATTTCCAAAGACACTGAGCATCCCAGTTCCTACTATTTCCATGGCAGACCAGGGTGCTCAGCATCTATGAACATTTTAGACTAAGTATTTTGTACCTTTCTGTATTTATTTTACCTCCTTTTTAAAAATAAAACTGTTTTTAATAAATACTTTTTAAAATTTAAACAACTGTCTAGCACTCCTCCCTGTCCCCCAAAAGCCCTCTTCCTCCTCCCATCTTTTGATGAGCTGACAACTTCCACTGTTTACCTTTATGGTAAACTGGGGATAGAAAGCTTCTAGTTAAGCTACAGTAACTGGCATCTGTGACCGAGATATATTCTAAGATCTCCATTGGATAATGTGGCACTTTTTGAAAGGTGCAATATGTAGTGTCATCTCTGAAGCTCGGATGTGGCCCAAGACACAATTTGCTGTTCACACAGCAGGCAACAAAAATGACTTTCAGAGATGGGGTGGGAGAAATAAACCACTATCACTGCTGGCGATGAAGAGCGGATAAATTCTTAATATTCAGAGATGGAGGAATTTGAAGGAATTCAATGCAGCAATTACTTTTTAACTGGGAAAGGAAGGGGACCTAAATATTATAAGAAAATGTGGATTGTAGGCAGAAGAAAAATGGATTATTTTAGGTCAGATACAGGGAATGGGGAGTTTCCTGATGCAGAAAAAAAAAAGAAGCAAGGCACTGCAGTTCCTTATCAGACAAGGATTGGACAGTGATCTTTAATGCTGAACTGAAACCAGCTCACTTGAAGATGAGAAAAGTCTTTTCTTCAGGCTGAAAGTGTGCTGAAAACTAAAAAGCCAAATGAAAGTTCTCTGGAAACTCAGATGAATTGAAGCTGCTAGGTAGGATAGGTTGTGCTATACGTATAAAACATGAATAAATGCAGAGAGAGTAAGAAAAGGGAAAGACAGGCTAGTCGTGGAGGAACCAACAGAAATTCAGCTTCATCTACATTCAATTAAGTATGAATAAATTTGCCTATTTTTAAAAAGAAGGCTCCAAAATCAGTTTCCCCATCTCCTGGGCTCCAGATCCTTGCACTAGAATTCAGGATCACATTTTTAAAAACATCAGGCCCGAATCTCACTTACACTAAGGCCACTTGACAATACTCTGGAAGCATTACAGCGTCTTAAATTGGTAAGTTACATTAACGTTAAAGGCTCTGTGGTTAAAGTGTCCTCATTGTAAATGAGGATTCAAACCACTCAGCACTGCTGATTCTGATTTCTGTATCCTATTTTCTCCATTAGGGTGAATTGGCACCGAATCCAGCTGCACGAAAACCTAGGCTCTTTCTGGATCTTTCCCAGCCCGCTCCAGCACACATCCTCTTTTACACAGAAAAGTAATCCAAACCCATTCCATCTTCAGTGTTGTGGAAATTCACAACAATCTGAAAAAAATTTTGAATAGTGCAAAGACAGAATCACATATTTAAAAAAATAATTAAATGAAAACAATCACCACCACATCACACAATAGCCTTCAAGGACAGCTACAGCAACTAATTTGTGTAACCAGAATTTTGAAGACGAAATGGGGCTCTCCTGTTGGAACAGCTTTGTTCTAAATTAGCTTATGCAGAGTAACCCAATACTGAGGAGTAACATGACCAACATAGATAAGATTCCCCAGTTTCCAATGGTGCAAGATTTTAAAAAGAAATTAACCAGGTAATAAAAATAATATTAAGTAATTTCTAACACTCCTTAAATAAGCTTGGGGTGGGGAATAAAATTATCTTCTTTGAAAATTTAGGTTTAACATATAGCAAGTCCTTTCCTTTAGTTTCTAATTTGAACCCAGGTCTGTTATGGAACATATTATTTGCTATACTATCAGGAAGCTGGTGAAGTAATATGGCAGAGGGATTTATGACAGTCATTTTTAGTGACTAGAACCAGGAACCTGAATCAATACTGATTAAAAGAGAAACTCAAAATTATATTCAAACAGAACTAGACATATATTAAACAAATACAAATGTGACAAGAGACATGATTCAATTATTAGGAGTCCGTCTTTTAATTTCTTAAGATGACAGCATGTATCTTTGCCCATACACATTTAGTTAAGCCTTTTCACTTTGACAGTGCATAAAATTATCTATGCTAACTCTATATCTTACTTTTATGCCTTGAAATTTGTCATCTTTTCATTATCCTTTTGGTCACAAACTAATATGGAGCAACAAGCTTAATAGCAGCTTCAAACCTCTAGGGATTATGTCAGTCTTGTGTCCATATGCCAGTACACACTCACTTAAGCCTGTGGTCAGACATACAAGCTCACACACTTAGGGTCAGATCCTAGGGTGCTGCTGAAATGCACAGAGCACTGCTCATTGCTTGTTACACAAAGGTGGTTTAAAGCTAATATTTGTAATCTTCTAATCAAGTCACTACTCCAAGCAGGGCCAGTTTCCCAACATCAATTAGAATGCAACAGCTAGAAGTAGCCATAATATAGTCAAAGACATAAATTGTCAAAAGGCAATCTGGCCACACCCCCTTTTTCACTGGCCACACCCTTCCCCCCAGTTTTGCTGGCAGCAAGGAGTACATGTAATGTACAAGCTCTTACATGAGCTTTATGCCACTGCAGCTGACACTGGGCTGATCCTCCCTCAGCTTGAGTACCCATAAGGTACCAGGAAATCTAGCCAATATTTCATTGCCACATCTTAGTAAATTATCACACATTTGATGAAGATACTGTGCCAATAGATTCTGATTACTTTGAATGACCTGGCTGTGTTATATTGTATAACAGCAATTATAATGCTTCATTCTTGCTTTGATAACTGTAAGCCCCCCAAAAAAGGTAACAGATGTTTTATACCAAAGGAAATATTAACTGTAGAAACAGTAGCTTGATTCATTTCACAGCTGTAGTCTTTTTTGATTTGTTCGTAATTTTCTACACTACTGCTTCCAATTTGATACTGTCTGGACCTAGGATGACAATAAGAATGGGATAACAGATGATGAGCTCAAAATACTGAACACAATCATACTCACCTTACATGTTCCTACAATCAATGTGTCACTTTGAGGAAGACCATCAGCCACTGGGCAAAGTTTGGAATATAAAATGTCACAGAACCCAAGATGCATTTCTTATGTACTTAGAAGCTGTCAGTACAGGTAGTTTAATGCTGTGTAGAAGACACAGAATGAATGGTTCATAATAAATAGTCTTAAATAGATTAATTAAATCCAATATAGTACATTGGTACATTTTTCAGCAACTCCCTCCATTCCCTCCCTCCCTCCAAAACAAACATACACATGGCTAAGTTCAGTGCTAGTGTGAACAGATGCTACTCTCATTGACTGGACTCATTTCAACAGGAGTGGCACTTGCCTCCCACAGGTCTGATCAGGCTCTAGATTTATGAGCCAACTTCTTTCCCCAGAGGCAGGGGAGAGAATGCTGTTGAAGTCAGTGGGACTTATGTACAGGAAGAGGATTAGGCCTATGAGCACTCAGAAAAATAAATTTGACTACATAGTTTTCTTAGCGTTAATTATGAAAGCAACTGAGTTAAGTCTCAGAAAAGAACTTGGTGAATACACACAAGTATGTCTAAGTCTTTCCTCTTGTCCTCACAAGAAAGTTAAATATCCCAGAACTTTCACAGATTTTATAATGCATATTTCAAGCCAGATTGTAACATATATAATAAACCATCATGCTCAGGAAACCCAGTCAAGGGTCTGGTCTCATTGTCCCTATCCCAAATGGTTAAATCCAGGGGTTACACAGGATGCAACAGACAAAGATCTAGAAGCAGGTGAGAACATGTCCTACTAAAATAGAGTTTAGCAGAAATACTTGAAGTCTCAACTAGCATAACATATCTCCGTGAGCATGAACTCAAGCTGAAACGATGCACGTGAGCAATGATCAATGTGCTGTGTCCTCCTTATATTGGCCTTACAGTGAGATGACTGGAGAGGAGCCTGGAAGGGTGTGTACATGCATGGAGGACACAGCTCTTCAAGAAAAAATCTGAAACAATGAGGCAGTAGAGCTGCAGAAAGGCAAAGCCTTACAAAGGAGCAGTGAGGAGAGTGTAATTTGACTCACAGAAAAAATCAAATGATTTAGTACAGGTTCCCAGCCATTTACAATTTCTAAAGGTGAGAGGTGCAATTTTTGTAATACCTCAAAATTAGAGGGCCAGCCACTACATCTTTGAAATGATCATTTCTTTCCTGGAAGAGTTCTCTCATTCAATCAATCTATTAGCAGCCAGCTGGAACCCTTTCACACAAAAATAATTGGCTATTGATATACAGTAATGCTGAAAAGTTATTCTTGTTTTTGTTCATTGCTATAGAAATGTCCTTTCTGTATCTAATACTTTAAGTCATAAATAGTTATTGCAAAAAAAATAATCTGAGAAACATCTTTAAATCACAAAGAGGAGTGGCAAAAAGTCACTGGCATTAGACCTCGTGTTCACACAAGTCCATAGCAGAGCTCTGTTATACTGAACTTTCACTCTGCTTATAAGTTAATTATAACTCCATTATACATAGTCTCCTCTCTGTGTTAAAAGGCAAGGAAGTGTAGGTCTTAATACCTTCCAGCCGACATTAAGTGTTACATTTGAAGGAGATCACCTTGTCCTCTTTTCTGAATGAACAGGAAACGAAAAGAGGAGATATGTCCTTGGCTCTCAGTTCTCCGCATTAGCCACCAGTGAGTATTAGCATTCCCAGAAATTGCAAGAATGAAGAAAGGCTCTGCCACCATTCTCAGAAGAGGAAGTCTTCCATCAGATAGTACGCCTCTTCTAGTAAAAAATTTCAAGCCTTTAATTTTGTTTTTCCTCTCCACTGTAAGAGGTTTCCTGTGCATATATGAATGTGTAAAATATTGGTTACTACTGTGTCCAGCTTGCAAGGATAAAAGTAGCAAGAGCCTACATGCAAACCTGAATCTCTTAACACATACATACACTGTTCTTATTTGAACAAATGGGGAGAGGTAATTGTTTTTACTTATTACCCCTGAGGAAGAAAAGAATTCACACTGAAAATTCACTGGTCTTTTGTGTTGCCATCACTGCATTCCAGCTCTCTAGCAGACTAGCCATTTCTTCTCCACCGCCATGAACAATCTCTTTTTTAATTTTTTTAAGATCTTGTGCACTCAACCTGCATGCACATCTACACAATGTAGATCCCTGCCTTACAGATTTGCTCACACAAATCCAGAGCTTGATCCTCCAAGCTGCTGAGCACTCCCTGCAAGGTATAAGGGTCTGCAACTTCCACTGGCTTCAGAGAAGCCTGGATGGAGCAGTGACTGGCACATCACAAACACCAAAGACAGAGAGATGACAGGTTGCAGGATTGAGACCACAGTTTGTATGCTTTATACAAATATAATGTATGTGCGCGTGTGCACATACATAGCTGTGCACAAAACTGCAACTGTTTTGAAAGTTTGTCTTAATGAAGAAACTAATCCATGACTGCAAAGATACAGACACTACAGTCACCAGCTAAACATCACAGATGAGCAGCGATGAACAGAATAGAGGATCTTTTCCATCATAATGCTGCCAGCTATCCAACTGAGCTAAAGAGATTCTTTAAAACTCATGAAATAACTTTAAAGCTCATGAAAAGTTCCTATGAGCAGCCCCTTAACTGCTCTGCAAAATAAATTCTTGAGCTGGTCTGATTCCAATCAGCAGAGGGCAATAGGACACAAACATTACCTATAGCAATACGTGGAGAGAGAGAAAAAGGGCAATGTTGGAGGAATGGAATGAGTAAGTCAGAAAGAAGTTGAACATGATATCAGAGCAACTTCTTGGAGATTTTTTAAAGCCATGGTTTGAAGGGGAACACTCACCACCAGGGCCACCTAGAGGTCGGGTGAGCCTTCTAGGCGTTCCACTTTCTCACTCCTGCTCCACCCTGTCATAGTCTGTCCTTTCAGTGACTCAATCCTCCAGCCAGCTCACATCTGCAAGTCCACACCTTTCAGGGTATACAAAAAGGGTCCAATAATGAGGAGGTCTTCAGGATCATGTTAGGGGTTCAGGGACCCCATGGTCGGGACCCTGGTATCTTCTGCAACTTCCATCAATCAGGTTAGCTGCTGAGGGACAGGCTTTCATAGTTGTCCCTCTGTAGGGACTGGCAGGGGAGTCCAGGCCCAATCTCTCCACCAGGCTCTGAGCCAAAGTCCAGTGATTGACAGCTAAGCCCTGCACTCTGGGGTGCTATGCAGTTGCCTCCCTGGATCACTTCCTACAAGTTCTCTCTCCTCCCACAGGGTAAAGTAAATAACTGAACATAAAATTAAAGTTTCTAACCCCTTCAAGAGTTACTGGCCCCTTCTTTGCAGGCTTGGTCAGGCCACTATTACCAGGTCTTAGGTGGCAAGAGATGCTTCTTCCCAAGACCTCAAAGCGCAGGTCAGTTCACCTCCACTGTCTACCTGCCTGCCAGTGAGCTACTGCTGCTTCCCTTTTTAAGCTCCTCTTCCAGCCTGAGCAGGTTTTGCAGGTGTGGTGGGGGGGGTCACTTGGGCCCAGAGCAACTCCTTAACTCCTTTTTCTCCAGTCTGGGGTTTGTATACCCCCTCACACATGGCTTGAGCAAACAGAAGAAAGATGTCATGTGTAATGTTTCAACATTCAAGACCGGAATGCAAAGTGTTAAATGGCTTGATGGATTAAGCTCAGGACCTTGTGCTAGTATTGAATTTCAGTTGTTTCACCTTATTTGGGATAAATCATTTGTAATAGCTTTAGGAAAATAATCTTACTTTTGTTTCAATTGCTTTATACAGTTATTTTTCCCTGAATATTTGCTTAGCTAAGTTTATCAGTTACAGTTCTCCCACAGTTCTATCAATTTCTGTTCCTTTTGTATTTGTTTTAGGAGTCTATCACTCCCAGTCATAATACTTCTTACCTTTTGTGCTAACCATTTAAGCCCCAGTCTCTTTAGCATCCACAGTAAGGAATGATGCATGCCTGTCATCTCTTACTATATAACAGGGGTGGCCAAACTTACTGACTCTCCGAGCTGCATACAACAATCTTCAGAAGTTTGTGAGATGGGGCGCGCCCGCCAGACCCTAGGGCTTCAGACCTGTGGCGAGGCTTAGGGTTTCTGCCCCGCAGAGTGTGCCTGCCAGGGCTCAGGGCTACTGCCCCATTGGGCACATCTGCTGAAGCACCAAACCCCGGCAGGCACCTCCCATGGTGCAGAAGCCCTGAGCCCTGGCAGGTGCCTCCCATGGGGCAGAATCCCCTAGCCCTACCACCCCGCCATGGAGCTAAAGCCCCAAACGCCCCACCATAGTTTGATAGGCAGAGAATGCAGGGATATAGAGGGCTCTTAGAGCCACACTTTAACTGTAAAAGAGACACATGTGGCTCCCAAGCCATAGTTTGGCCACCCCTGCTATATAAGATAAGTCCTGGACATGAGAAACAGCATCTTCAACATTTAGCATTATTACTTCCCTGCCAATTAATTGTAATCAATCCTTCACACAGCTCATAGCTATAACATTTTTATATGGCATCATCTTTCTGAACCCATTAGGTGCTTATTTATCTTTGAATTTTTCATATAGAAAACAGCATATGGTGGTCTGGTTGGGAGGGCAGGAATAGAATCTGATAAGATCTCTAAAGTAACTGAGCAATCACCCACTGAAAACAAACCTTTGAACCTGAGCTTTGACTAATTCATGCAGATTACACAAGTACTTGGGACAGTCAGCTTTTCCTCAACATTCTTCTGCAGACAAAAGTTACATTCAATGGATCAACTCCCACTGAAATCAGCGGTAAAGTTCCCATTGAATTCAGTGGAACCAAATCTTGGCCTAGCAGATTCATTTTAAGTGTTACCATGTTTTTATATCTTAGTCACTACATTTGGTTTTTACAGATGTTTCACAGCCTAGGGTAACTAGATGACATATTTAGCAAAATAACATTATTGGTATTTTCTGTTTCCCCCAGCATTATTACTATAAAAAACAGCTTTAGTTGGGTTGTTTTAGTCTGTAAATTAAGGCAAATTTGAGTTTCTATTTCTTCCTTAACAAACAATACTGGCCTGCCAGAACAATTGGAGTGGTATTGTTGTATAGCTAATCCAGGTAAAAAGGAATGTGGATGGGTCAGGATGATGACTATATATTTATACCCAAGTGCAATATCCTGCCTTCATTCTGTGCATGTATTACTTACTGAGTTAAAGGAAGTTTCACATGAAATCTTATTAAAAATATAGCTTCATATCATATTACATGCAAACATGAAAAGAAAAAAATATCAGTGGATGGAAAAGAATTAAAATGCCTTTAAAATTACAGTACGTTAACTTGGATGATCTGACACTTCCTATTCTATACCTAGAATGAGATAAAGAAAAAGATTCAAGTTTTAGAGAACCTTAGACTAAATTCTAAGATCCTTCTCTAATTAAATCAGGTAAATATCTTTCACTGCCATCTGTGACACATGCAGTAGAAACATGGGCATAATTGAGCAAAAACTTAAAGTTGGATTTATTACATGACTGCTTTTAGCCAATCACGAGCTAGTATTTTCTTCTTGTATGTAATATCATTGAATTCAACGTACATCTAAGTGACTCAGCATTAAAACATCAGGACTACACCTCACACTACAAACCATTAGTGACATTAGATCCATACAGAATAACTATTAATACTACTTATTAGTACTTTTCATCAATAGATCTCAAAGCACTTGAGAAAAGACGTAAGCATCATTAACCCCATTTGGGAAAACTGAGACAAAGGGAGACCTAGTGACTTGCCCAAGGTCACTCAGATCCAGTAGGTCAGTGCCAGGGCCAGAAATAGAATCCAGATCTCCCGAATCCTAGCCTACTCATCTAACCACTAGCAACACTACCTTAAAGTCATTTTCTGAGAGGATATTAAAGATCCATTGGATATCACACATAGTATGCATTCAATTACTTGATTGGTAATATAATGAATACTATAGATTAATTAACACATTTTTATCATTTAAGATGTGAATTCAGTTTCAATTTTCATAATATTGCTGGAGATTAAAAACATGAAACACACATGCATGCGCACACAGGTTTTAACATGGAAACTCTTGAGGTTTGAATTGAATTCTGTTTCTCATGCTGGCATTTTTACTGTCACCTTCAGTTATGTCTACAGTATCCAAGGTCATGCCCTCACAAATGTAGTTGCTGCTGTTTCTGCAGTTCCTTAGACCAGTGTCTTCCCAATACTTCTATTCTCCTTGTAGCTTTCCAGGTCAACCATTCTCACTGTCTATTTTTGCTTAGCCTGAGGTGCACAGATCAGACCCTCTCATACGCTGTTGCTGCCATTACATCAGATTCCTCAAGTCAGCCTCTTCCACTGGTACTTTTTCCTCGGAGCATATTCCCCTTCAGTGGATGCATTATGATACTGCCATTAGCTACATGACCACATACTATTTCTCAAATACAAGGAGTCATGAGGAAGTCACCTAACTTAGCTGCCTACTCGTGCACAACATAGGCTTTTAGCTGCTGTTAACTAGGATGACAACTTAGCTGGCATATACTAGCAGCTGTTCACTTTAGTATCTGTCCCAGGCCTGAAGTAAGAATGTAGATATGCAAGTTATATAGTTGCCCTTCAGGGGCATGCACAAGGCCCTCCCCCCCATAATCAGGGGGCCACAGAACTCCTTGGCCCAGGGGGAGAGCGACAGGTCATCTGGCCCTGGGGCAGGGCTACCATTGGAGGGCAGGGCACCTGCCCTTGAGTCTTGCAGCAGAGGTCTGTTTATACTGCACATCCAATTAGAGCTCTTAGCTACCAGTGAATTGCACAGCCCTCATGGGATGAATCATCTCCAACAAGAATACCTGAGGTTTAGGGCAGCTGTGTGTAGGATTTAATTATATTTTTGGACTCAAACAAAATCAGATATAAAGATAGCTGGTAACTATTTACCATGCAGTATCGTAGTTCTTACAAGTACTTGAATGCTTAATGTAAGTGCCTAAATCGGTGCCATGTATACTGCCAACACCTTCTTCATCCCCTAAAATGACTGCAGAATAACAGATATGCAGGGCTTGGGGGTGGCGGAGACAGCAGGGGAGCACATCCATGACAGGACAAAGCTCTTCAGGCTACTGTTATTACAAGTAACCAGCAATATTAAAACTGCAGCTTGCTTCTTTGCAGGTTCAGCCAAACAAACAATATTTTTTTCAAAACAATAGTACATACACACAGAGAAAAGGAACTGGGTTTACTTCAATTTACCCATTGGGGCTTACTTCTAATTCAGGAAAATCTCCCATTTCCCTCCTGAGCCCCCTTTTCTACTCAGCTCCCTTTTGAAGCAGCTAGGAGACAGGAATTGATTTTCCCACAGCTGACCTCACTCCACTTCTTTGCAGATCCCCACAATAAGGACAGGCAGCTGTAGCCCTTCTAGTTTGAGATGGGTTAACCCCTTCCTCATTTCCCCAGAGATTAAGGACAGGACTTTCAAAATTATTGCCTAAAATTAGGCTTCTAATGCCACATACCGGCTTGTGCTGAATCACTTTGAAAATGCAACCATTTCTTTAGGTACCTAAAGATGGAGTTAGCAGCCTAACCTGAAGCACCCAGTCTTAAAATCTTATCCAAGAGTACACATACCTTCACACCAGCACTCTCTTTTCTGAAATTATAAGAGCAGCATTCCTCACTGGACTGTTCCTAGAATTTTTCATTCTATGAACTTTCTATATTATCAGGGAGGTAAGACAACTTTGCCTGACCTAGATAGAATATATGCAAATTATTGGTCTGATGGTTTATTTTGAGCTGCTGTTTTTATCATTATCAGTACAGGAATGGTTTCTACAAACTAACAAGAATTGACAAGTAGCTTGTATTTTTAAAAGGTATGTGGAATTTTCTTCTAAGGCTAAAGCTAAGCCTTCATGTAAACATGCCCTTCTTGTCAAAATAATAATAATAATTAATACTTATCAACTATTTATGTTTTAGGCACATTTTGAAAGACCGTTTCACTCAGAGTAATCCAGATTTTCATCTCTGCCTGGGAATTTTTCTTTGTGTAATAGATCTGAGTTCTGTATTCTTATTCAGGTAAAACTCCTTTTACAGTAATGGGAGTTTTGCTTGAGTGAATATTGAGTAAATATAGAATAAGGACATCCAAATTTGGACAATAGTTTAGCTGACTCTCCTGCAGTAAATTTTTTACTTAATTTGATTTCAAGTAGCAACTGTTAGTGGAAGTCTGATGTAGCAGGATGTATTAGCACAGGCTGGGGAGTGAGCGGGATGAGGAGGAGAATCAGATTCACAAATATATTTATTAATAAATGTATTGTCTTTACACTGTTATTTGTTGGGTTATTATACATTGTTTGATTACTCATAAACAACCAGAGAGTATTCACAAGTGTTAGTACAAATGAGTATTCATAAATTCATACCAGACATATGCTATTCATTATTCTCTTGATTAAAAGTTACAGTCATCCAGAAACAATACTATGTCACTTAGGTGACCAACCACAGGCCATGATAAACAAATAAGAAGTTGTGAAAAACCCATAAGCTGAAAATTATTCAACTAATATGGTGAATAATTATTAATAACAAATACAATAGCACAGATTGGGGATTGCTCACAAATGATTCATAAACAGAAAAAGATATATTTGCAATGAATATTATCCACAATTAATAAAATGACCAGGTACATACAATGTATTCTCAACCCCAACATTTTCACAAACAACAAATCTGATCACACAAGTGAATGACACCTCACTCCTTTATTTTATGTTTTATAGCCATATTACAGAAAGGACTGTTCACTCATGAGTTGCATCTTATCTAACAATATTCAGAGCTTTGCTTGCATGTGAAATGACTTATTTGTATTTTGATAAACAACCTCATTGTTCCTGTGGCAAATGAATCCAATCTTTAAATGAACCTCATTGTCATGTCATTTTCTGAGCAGGAAAAGTATTCAGCTCCCAAAACGGTTTCAACCTCTACTACAGCTCTTGCATGTGCATATCCGATCCAGACACGATTAGTTTTTCTTTGGAAGCTTTATCGGTGTCTGGGCTCTGGGCTTAGTTCTGAGTGAACTGGCTATAACACAGTAGTTACAGCTCCCTAGAAAATGACACACTATAACTCTGTCAAGTTCTTTTTATTAGGTGGGATAGGTATTTTATCTTAGCAAGGTCCTTTATTACCTTGGATAGCTTTGAACCAGTTCTGATGTGGATGAGTGAAGACTAAAAGATCCAACTTCATGTCTAAAGCCATTCCTTTTTAACCAGAATCTCTTGATTAGTAACAGGTTTTTGTTTTTACTGTCAGAGCACACAAACATAGCCAGGCCTTTTACAATTGCTTCCATGAGCTTGGGCCACACACATTAGCTATCAGCTAGAAAAGCACTCTCAGTTTTGGAATGGAAATAGATACAACCCGTTATTGGCTTCACGATTTTCACATCCAGTACCACTCATAAAAAGCAGCATTTGTAAACAGAGCAGGGTTTTCCTGGTTTTTTTGTGCAGATATGTTATTTTGCATGGTACTACAACTTCATGTGTTAATTAATAATGGGTAAATCTGAAAAGACTTGGTTCAGATCAAGACCCAGAAATTTGGAGCCACTGTCTAGAGATTTTGGGTCCCTGAATTTTTGGGTGTGCATCTTGAGACATCTGAAAGGTGACCTGATTTGCAGAAACTGCTAATCAGCCACTTCTTTAAATCAAGCTCCTTTCAAATGTCTAAAGTTGGGCCCCCCAAAATTGAGACATCCATAATTACTAGTCATTTTTACAAATCTGGGCCTGATTCTTAGCTAATCTGGCCTTTTTGGCACTCAAAATTCAGCTGGAAATAGCACAAAAAGGTATTTTATGAGCTTGTAGGTACTTCCATCCATCATTTAGGCCATATACACACACACATAAAAACAGCCTTGCTTATAGTAATTTAGCATTGTTTCTTTCATCTGTAAGCAATTGGTTCTGATCTCATTAACAGTATACATCAGAATGAACACCACTGAAGTGAACAGGGTATGCTTGTGTCAGTGAGATCAGAATCAAACCCTGGCAGTGCAGACACAAGAGAAAATGCAAAGTAATTAATGAACGCTAACTGAAAATCTTCAAACCTGAAAAATGGTTCATTTCAAGTTCTGGACAAATGTTCAAGGCAATTTGTATTTCATCTAAGCCAGTTCAGCCATCTCTATTGTTGTTCAAGTTAAACAATATTTCTTCTCATTTATATTGCTTGCAAGTGAGTGATATTTTATAAATATGACCTGACCACTCATGAAATTCCATCTGATTACATCATGAGGAATCCTTTACCCAGAAAAAAAAATACAAAGTGTTTGGCAATCCAACAAACTACTTGTTTAAGGTAACCTTGGGGACAGCTCAGGTATCGGACACTTTTAATAACCTTTCTTTGTACTTCTTCAATTCAAACTCCAAGAGCTTTACAATGTTTAAACCCAATTCTGCAAGCTGCTTTGTACAGGTGGACCCCTGCACCTGTGAAGAACCTCAGGTAGAGGTCTGCCTATGTGCATAATGTGCAGGATCAAGGCTTCATATATTGCTAGTGAGTTTTATGAAACTATTCCGTAAGTAAATCATAAACCAGCAAGACAAAGTCACTTGCCTCTTTAGATGTCTATAATCTGTCTGAGTCTCCATTTCCCTTTTGGCATCAAACCATGACCTTGATGAATTATAAGTAGAATTAAAGTCTCATGATTCCATGTCTCATTATGTTATCCAATACTTCTTTCAGAGTCTGCAAGGGGCCCAGGGTGTTCTGCACTGTTACATGAATTCTCATATTTCACTGGGATCTGTTGGCAATTTAGTCACATGTAAATTGATACATCCAATTCAAAAGCCTAGTGGTTAAAAAGGATCTTTAAAATCATAGGAGCTTTTTTTCTCAACTGTGCTTTTTAAAAATCCATTTACAAAACTGCAGTGGCTTTCATATGCTGTGAGTTTTTTTAGTTCTTCAGATACAGAAAATCTGCTTTTATATTCAACGTAATTTCCCCAGTATTTGTCTTTGAAACACTTTGAGCAGTAACCACACTCTAAAGAGCTGAATGTTATTTTTAGCCGTTTATTCTACATCTATCTTCCCTCCTCCATCATAGAAGTAAATGTCTTCTCTTCTGAACCGATGAATATAATCACTTGTAAGAAAACTGAACAGTGGTGCTTAGCCACAGCCCAGAGCTCCACCACTCCAGGGGAAGCACTGGAAGACATTCTGCCTCAAAGAGGCACAATAGCTCCCAGAGCTCCACAGAGCTTTTGTGTAGGGAATCAGGAGTAATAAGCTATAGCCCTTTAAACAGTAAAGCATGTTCCTCCCCATGCAACTGCTAAGCTCTGCTGCTGGCTGCCATATCTCCTGCCACCTTTCCAACAAATTGTTCCCAGTGGGATAGTTCTCAAAAGCAGAGGGGCTATGATTGTAAGCAAACCTTATGCAGTACACACAGCATGGGGAATACAATCCTAACTCCCTCTAACACCCCTGTATGGCTATGTATTGTTAACCCGTGACTACAAGATGTCATTCACTATATGCTTGTGTAGTGCCTAGCTTAATGAAGCCCTGATTTGGTTAGCCTCAAGATGCTATTGGAATATAAATGTTAAATAATAACAGAGATAGACAAGGTAGGCAAAGGTAATATCTTTTATTGGGACAACTTTAGTTGGTGGAAGGGACAAGTTTTCAAGCTACACAGAGCTCTTCCGCAGGTCTGGAAAAGGTAGCCTGAGTGTCTGAGTTAAATACAAGGTGGTACAGATTGTTAAGCATAAGGAGTTCATATATGCTTTAGAGACCATTTAAAATGAAGTGGGCAATTAAGAATTTGCAAGCATTGGGGTGCATTACAAGTTATAATGAGCCATAAAACCAGTGTGTCTGTTAAATTCATGGTTTTTAGTGTCCAGCAGAGTTATGAATGTACATTTCCAGGCTCTTCTTTTGAAAGTTATGCAGGATTCCTTTGATGCCTCTTTGAAATATCATAATAATATTAGTTTTTCTCTGTTGTTCAGATATCTGAACCATCCAAGCCTCTTAGGTCTGTAAAAATGGTTTGTAAATCTTGTATGAACAAACTTTTTATGGAGATTTTTTATATTCCTTGTGCTCATTTGGACCTATCACAAGAACAGTATTCCTATTGTCATAGCCACTCACTTGCAGTAATTTAGATAAGCCATTATATCCTCCTTTTTATTTTTAGCTTGCTGTCATTCTTTTAATTTTATTTTTGTATCTTCAACAGATATTGGGGTGTCAGGTGAAAGATGCCTGAGGATCTTCTTGGTGATATTCTCAAATCAACAGATAATATAATAACTTTGAACAGCAGCAGCTCAGTTAGGAGAATGAGTTGCATAGGTTGTTTAAGTTTTGCTCTTCACATCTTTCCTACATTTTATTAAATTTTATTTTATTAAAAAATACAAACCCCTGAAACTTAGCAAACAGTTAGTATCACAGCTTTGGTCCTTGCTTTGAACAGTAGCTACATCTGCAATTACTTACTAACCATGACTTCACTACCCAGTAGTAGGTATTCTCTATGCCAATGTACAAATCATTTTGAAGATATTGAATAGAACCAGATCCAGGACAGATCTCTGTGGGATCCCACAAAATATGCCTTCCAGATTTATTGTGAATGATTGGTAACCGCTCTCTGAGTATGCTTTTCTAACCAGTTGTGCACCCATCTTATAGTAGGTTTGTCTAAGCTATATTTCCCTAGTTTGTTTATGAGGTCATGTGATACAGTATCAAAATCCATACTAAAGTCGAGATATATGACATCTAATACTTCTCTCCTAACAACAAGGCTTGTCACCCTGTCAAATAAGGATATGAGGTTGGTTTGACATGATTTGTTCTTGATAAATCCATGTTGACTATTACTTATCTTATCTTCTAGATGCTTACAAACTGATTTTTTGATTATTTGCTCCATTATCTTTCCTGTTACCTAAATTAATGTGACTGGTCCGTAATTCCCCGGGTTGTCCTTATTCCCCTTTTTGTAGATAGGTACTATATTTGTCCTTTTCCAATTCTCTTGAATCACTCCTGTCCTCCATGAGTTCTCAAAGATAATCACTAATGGCTCAGAGATGTCTTCAGGCAGTTCCTTATGAATTCTAGGATGTATTTCACCAGGCCCTGCCCCTTTGAAGACATCTAACTTGTCTAAGTAATTCTTAACTTGTTTTTTCTCTATTTTAACCTCAGATCCTATTTCATTTACACTGATGTTCACTGTTAGTCATCCAATCACTGCTAATCTTTTTTGGTGAAAACAAACAAAAAAAGGCATTTAACACTTTGGCCACCGCTGCATTTTCTGTCTTTCTCTCCTCATTAAGTAATAGCCCTGCCCTGTCCTTGGTCTTCCTCTTGCATGTTGGGTTTTTTAATTTACACAGCATAACAGGAAAGAATGCAAACCAAATGCCAACTAGATATTTAAGTAAGTACTTCTAGTTCTTAAGGACAAATTCTAGCCACTAAACAAAGTCCAAATACACAAGGAAACCACATGGAGGAAAGAGGAGGGTAGGTAGGGTGTAAAATGCTACTTTACCTTTCATGCCTACTTCATCAGTGTTTGTGTGTGAGATCAGGTGAGAGAGCCCATATAGTCATGGACTCAGTGGCCATGTCCACATCCCTTTACTACACAAATCATCAAATAACCCCTCCATGACTACTCTAGAGGGAACATTGTGCAGCTATTTGACGGACTATCCTTCCACATGCAAGGCAAGGGCACCTGTTCTGCTGCTTTCTAGCCCTTCCACAGCCATTACCTTAGCCAGAAAATGTTGGCCGTAGCAATTACAAACAGTTTGTTGCAAGTATTTGATATCCCAAATTCAAACACTGTAAGGTTTTGTTACCTGATGCCTTAGAATCAACATTCCAGTATTCCAGTGAGAGCAGGAAGCTTTCAGTGATTAAGGAACTCCAGTTGGTACACAATGCTGCAGCACACCTCCTTGGCAACACAGGCTACCGCAAACATCTACGACCTGTCCTCCACACCCTCCATTGGCTTTCCAGGGAATATCAAATCAAGTTCAATGTCTCCATCCTTCTTTTAATAGCATGGCCCCATGGTCTCTAAAAAATTGCCTAAAACAAGATGAAGACCATGCAGTGTCAACAACTGTGCTCCTCTGGTATAATGGATCTTTCTACAATAAGGGTAGGATACAGAGCTTTCTTAAGGGCTGGTCCACAACTGCAGAATAAACTCCCATAACCTTCCCTTATCTAACATGAACATATAGCACTGTGTATGTGTGTGCTTTTTTTCCCCAAAGCAAAACACTTCACTTCACACTCTCCTCCCCGTGAGGAGAGGACAAGAAAACAAACATGTGATGGATGATAGTCACATTGCTTAATGTACTACTGGTAGGAGCTCAGATGCTAGACCAGGGGTGGCCAAACCATGACTTGTGAGCCACATGCAGCTCTTTTATAGTTAAAATGTGCCTTGCGGGGCCTCCTACATGCCCCCGCCCCGCCCCCCTCCCCACCTTCTCTGCGTATCAGACTGGGGTGGGGAGCGCAAGGCTTCTCTGCCCATGGGAGGCACCTGACAGGGCTTGGGGTTTCAGCAGGAGCGGGGCTGAAGCCGCGGCAAGCACACCTTGTGGGACAGAAGTCCCTAGGCCTGGCAGGCGCATCCCAGCTCCTGAACTTCTGAAGATTGTTGTATGCGGCTTGGAGGGATTGGTAAGTTTGGCCATTCTTGAACTGGACTGATGAATGCGTATAAGAATGTATGTAAAATAGAATTTTTGGGTTACCCACACAATGAAAATTAATGATAAAATTAACTGAAATAATATTAATAAAATAATGTTCATGGTATTCTGGTCTGTGGTGTTTAAACCTTCCTGTCCATTTCCAGTATGCAGTCTGATGGATAGTCAATATGAACAAGGATTTTAGTAGCAAATTCATATAGAGATGCACAAAAGGAATCTTCTGATTCAGCTTAAACAGTAAACTTTGTTTCAAACTGATTGAAAAAAAATATCAAGGCTATTTCCTACCTAAACAAAAAAAAAAAAAGTCGTTCATTAATTGGTTTGCTCTTTCTAGCTCTCAGTTCTTCCCAAAGACTGTTTAAAAGGGAATTGTTTTTGTTTCTTATTTCTAAAGAAGATTTCTCTGCATTATTAAAGTCATTTAATAATCTAAAGCTTTAAAGTTAAAACACATTCTGAAAATCCTTAAAGAACTTCATTTTACATAAGTGCTGGGAATATAAAGAGCATTTGAATTGGACACAAAGTACAATTTCTTTACAAGATCAGATGTGCAAAAGATACATTATTCTGCTAACCTTTAAAGTTCAAACTGAAAAGACAAATGTGTTTAATGCTTGAATCAATTCAGAAATTTCCAGGCAACTGAAGTCCAACTATGAACGTTATTTGATAATGTTATATCCTTTTATATTAATTACTCTGATTTGCATCTCAAACAAAACTTAGATCTTAGGCTCATTGATTTCATATTTAGCCCTTTTAAAATACAATTATCACTCCATTAGGCTGCTTTGTGTGGCTTTCTGTTATTATTTGTACTGGGATTTTTATGTTGCTGCAGCACCCAGGGCTCTTTAGTCAAGAGATAAGATGGTCACTGTATAAGTAGAATAAGCACTCAAAATATTGCTCATTTAAGAATTATATGAAAAAACAGTAGATTTAGCTGTCTATGCTTTTGATCTCACCTTCGGGTTCTCATGGGCAGACTACTTCCCATACATGGAACCCGACTAACATCAATGGGAATTCATGTACAGGCTGAGGTCAGCCTAACATGAGTCTGATTGCAGAAGCGGTGCTGAAGCATGAGTAACAGTCTAGCTCCGCATAGCTGCAACTTTTATGTACCTCTAGAATTTTAAACCATATTCTTGTTCCTCACTTCCTGTATTTGCTGCAGCATGTGTTACATTTCTCCAGTGTTAAAGATGCAGGTAGAAAGACCTACTGAGGATGCATGACCATAGATGCTGTTCTACAGGACTCATGCCTGAAAGATGGTAATGGGATGAATACCTCCTGAGAGATGCTGAGCACCTTGCCTCCCCTTTGATCCTATGGGGGTAGGAGAGAATCTGTACTTTACAGGATCTGGCCCTCAATCTGAAATACCAGTGGTCCCAGCACATTCTCATGTGTTAGCTTTTAAATTGAAAGTTTTAGACGTTCCTGTTATCATTGTGGACATAGTTGTCAAGATCATGGAGGTAGACCACATTATACTGTGAAAAGATTCATTCTTTTGGGGTAATTTAAAGTTACATCTAGAAAGATGATGTCTTCAGTATTAGTATCTCCTAGAGCTTACCGTTAGGGAAGCAACAAAGGCTAGTTCTGGCAGCTACTTTGAAAATAGGCAGGCTCTGAATTTAAGCTGTGGTCACATGAGGCCTTTTGAAGTTCAGTCCAATTCAAAGCAGAGAAGAGCAGAAAAAATAAAGCTTTCACACAGATTACGAAAGGTAAAAGTGGTACATAATGTCCGGCCAATTATGTTAAGGCTAAAGCTACACCACAATATTTTTAAAATGGCAAGCTGACCTTGTGTACTCCTATAGGGCCTGATTGTGATACCCTTCCTCACACTGAATAGTACACCACTCTGAAGTTAAACTAACGCTTCCATGGGAGCTCATGGAATAAGGTCTTATACAATGTGAGTAAAGGTAGCAGAATCTGCCTCATCATCATTAAATATGGGCTATGGCCCCAAAAGAAACCTCAGCAAGGGGGCTTCGTGGAATCATTTCTCAGGTTTATCAAAGTTGATTGCTATTTAAAAGAGAGGCAAGAGCCCTGGGTAATGGGGGTGGAGTGGAACATAGATGCAGCTGTGGATGACTTCTGGGTGTGTGATTATTGACAATTGCTTCAGGAGTTCTAACAATCTACACAAAGTTATTTAAAGAGAACAAATGGCCTTAAATGTCACATATCCTTTCCTTCCCTTCCATAGCTATATGGAAACATTGCTGAATACTAATTATTCTTTTAAAATATTTTCTTTTATTAGCTTTCAATAATATAATCTTAGATAAAGGTAAAAATAAATTCACAATGAATGCCAAGGTCTGACAAATAAATTACATAAAAACATACTGTATTTGTATGTCCATACTTTATATATGCTAAAAATATTTATTTACTATATATATTCTTATTCAATGAGAAAAGGAGAGGAAGAGCGGGTAAAAGGAGAAGAGAAAAGCAGAGGCCAGAAAGACAATGAAGTAGCTCCTCCATCTTGCAAAGATTTACACATGTGCTTAACCTCCCACTCTTTTTTTCAGAAACTTCTGCTGCTAATATTTATATAGGTCTTTTAATTGGATTTCCGATGACAAATATTTTTATTTTAACTATCATACATTTTATAATATTCCATGCATTTAAAAACCTTTTTTTCCCTCTGATTACCTTCATCCTAATCCTGCTTTCACTGAAGTTAATGCCAAAACTCCCAGTGACTTCAAAAGGAACCAGGATTGATCTATTTCCAAAGTAAAACCAAGCAAAAGCTTAATGTAGGTACCTTACATGCTGCCATGGGACTGTTGGTCTCCCTACCAGCACACGTGGATAAGGAGTGGGCGGACAGGGGCAGAGAGTGGATGGAACCTTATCTCCCCAAAGCATGGTTAGACCAGGTAAACCAGCATGCCAAGGGAAGTAATCTGCACCAGATATAAGTTTGCTACTAACTGCTTCCTCCTTAAAGCAAAAGAAGTCACCATCTCGTTTCTGGTCTGCTCCCTGAGCAGAACAACTATGCTCCTCGCTTGAGGTTTGTAGCAAAACAAATCATCCTTTAAGCCATCATGTCTTTGGCCCTGATCCTCTAACAGGCACTATGTGGACATAAAAGTCCACTCATGTAGATTCCTTTGAGGACTTCGTTGTAATGGGACAAGGAACAATATACAATGAGCTAGCCAGGCTGCCCTTTTAGCTCCATGGACAGAGGCCTGTGTTCAAGGAGCTGAATATTGTGAGTTAATTTAAGAAATGAACAGATCCAGCTGCCATGAGTGTCACGGATTGATCAAAATGCATGATGCATATACTCTGGATTTTGGTATCTTGTCTTTAAAAATATAAATCAAATACTGCTGCACAGATGCCAATTTACTTCTGCCCTGTAGCAGGAGAAAGGCAAAAGGGGGAGCAAGTAGCTAACTGTCTCATTAGCACGGAGACACTATGCTTAAAGCTGTACCTCCTCCAATACAGCTATTCTGCTCCCATGCCCCACTCTTTTCTTTTTTTTTTTTTTTTAATAAACACTCCCCTCCCCCCATATGTATAAATGAGGGAGCAGTAAGGCAGGAAGATTGAGATTTTCATCACTCAGTGTGGAGAACTATGCCCATTGATTAACCTTCCTTCTTCCCATATGTAACCTCCACTGGCACATAACAATCTCGTGCCCCTTTCTGTCTGGTATAGTATACAGGCACTTGCAGTATCAAGATACTTACATACAGGGTATTCATGACTATTTATTCCTGACTCTCAGTCCCCTCGCACCATAGTACAAACATACGTAATGCATCCACAGAAAGGGCAAATCAGCTAAATAGATTTTACCAGTTATCACTAACTTTTTGGATTGCATAAGGTTTTGAATAGCTGCTCTAATAAATTAGAGGGCCCAATCAAAGGTCCGGTATTGTGTCTGTGAAGTTTACCGGGCATAAATTAGTGTAGTTCTCACATATTGTCCTTTTCCTTTTTAGTTCAACGCAAAGGTAATCCATGACCTCATCATTAGACTCAGAACACGGTAGCCTCCTACGGCCTGATCCAAAGCCCACTGATGACCGTGACAGCCTTTACATTGGTTTCAGTGGGATTGGGATCAGGCCCCCAAAGCTTGTAATAAGCTTCAGTAAACTGACTTTTTAAACCTGAACTCTGATGACTTCAAAGAGCTATGGACAGAGGCAGTCTGCCTTGGGTAAAGATGGCTCCTAAGCCCTGCACTATGCCAAAAATGCTGCAGGCTTTAAAAGGGAAGCTGCTTTTAAAAGCTGCTTTTAATAATTCTAAGAGGGAATTAGACTTTCATCATCCATTTAGTAGACTAAAGGCTTTAAAACATATTTTAAAAATCATATCACCCTGATGTATCCCAAGAACCTTTTCATCAGGTCATCCACCACAAGGGTTCTTTAAAGTCTGTTGAGTTTCTGGGATTTTTAATGGTTTTCCAACTACATCAAAAAACAATAAAACAAAACAGAGACGTCTCTGATAAGATTTAAGATTGCATTTGGAAGCTTGGTATTTCTGTCTCAGGGGCACTGCACTTTTAAGCCATTTCTAGACAGTGCTCTAAACATTTATAGATGGATCCATTTACATCAGGATGATGCTTTTTGTGTTTTGAAGGTCTGGGAAGGCCACTTTCTCCTCTACTAGGCACAACTCTAATGTATTCTTTAAAAACGAAACATTACAAGTGTGCACATGAAGCACATAATCCATGGTGTAAAGTCTGTGCGAGAAGAAATTACACTGATGAATAGTGGAAATCTATGATTATATAAAACAGCCCCAGACTGATTTGCGCTTCAGAACAGAAATAGTCAGCAACTGGAAGAGGACAGAAAGGAAATAATAAGGGTGTTTACTCTGTTTCAGAAGATTAAAAATCCTTGGTGAAAAGACTATATAGTCTGTCCTCACTTGGCACCTATTGGTTATGGTCCAGGCCTGCCCTGTAGATTATTGTGGCATTGCATGTGATAGAAATCAGTGCAACAAGAAAAGAGTAAGATTCCTGGTAAAACCCCATGATGAATCTGCAACTACTTATCCCAGAAGTATTATGGAATTTATCAATAGTGAAGAGTGACTCTCAGATTTGTCTGAACATTAGAGGCCTGGCTCATTGGGCCCCCAAATCCTCCCTCCTCATGTTATTCCCTGTGGCCAAAAAGCCACTGTTCTTCATCTTTGTCTTCCTTGAGGGTGCTGGAAGCTTGCTGCCTGCTCTGTATTCTTGGTCCTCTCCAGCAAAGCCCCAAGGCACAATTACCCAACCCCAGGGTTATTTTTTGTCATGAGGTAGCCAGCTAGCCTTTGCTACCCAAAATCTAGCATCAGGTTTCCTCCATTCTCAGTCACATATTTCTTACAGAGGAGATGGCTCCTCTGTCCAGTGCCAGTCTCACATATTTGCAGGAGCAGCCCACTCCAAACAAACCCTTCTGCTAGGTCCAGCTGACACCTTGCTTTCAAACTTAGCAGCAGCTGTGTTTAAACTAAAATCATGCTATAGTAACTTGAAATCCCAGAGCATGCATGGTATCTCCCAGCCTAGCAGGTGAAAGATTGAGATAGAGGAGATATTATACTCATTTTCTTAGATATACCCTTCACCCCGTTGCCCTATTTTATGATTTTCTTAAATATACCTATTTATTTACAAGCTATAGCCCAACAACTGATAGAGGTACCTTAAAATCAGCACTTACTCTATGCATGGCTCACTGGAAAAGGAAATCTTGAATAAATAAAGGCAATATATTAAAAAAAAGTTCTTACTCTGACAGTCCATCATACATTTACCATCACAGAGCACCAAAAAGGTCTCAGCTTTATATCACTCTCCAAAGTGCTTATGATTTATTCCCCAGAACTGCCAATATGTTTCCATATGAAAAGGAAACAAACAACAATTTAGCAGGCCTTTGAAAATCAAAAGAAAAAAATAGTTTGCTTGGGGAGGGGGGGGAACAAAGCCTGTAACTGAGATTTTTAATGTAATTGCACTTGACCTTCTGCATTTTTCTGCTGAGAAAGACTGACATTTTTAGACTGTATTTGATCAGTCTCCTTCCAGATTTGAGAGGAAAAAGCAGACACTGCAGAGTTTAAAACACTGTATTCTAGGCCACTGTCTAATATCATGCCATATAGACCTTCATTTTCTCCCAGCTACTCACCAGATCTCATTTGATAGGAAGAAGACTAACTATCATCATGCACCCAACCAACAGTAGGGAATAGCTATAACAGGCAAGCACACTTGGTGCAATGTGTGATGCATACAGAGCCATTAACAGACAGGAAAACCTGTATAGCTAAATTGGATTGATGCGAACAATCCAGCATTCAGAATGATTTGTCACTGACAGGAAGGCAAATGTAGGGGGCTGGGGGAAGGCAAAGGTGACTATGACAAGTTCACCAGCATTACATTTCGTGGTGCATAACATCTTAGATACATTCAGTGCTGTGTCTAACAGTGTTTCAGCAGCTTGTAACATTTGTTTGCAGCCCTTTCAAGGCCAAAGGTATTTTAGAAAAGAAAAACAATAGCATAGCCCTCATATATCAGTATGTGAGGCACAGAGGCTATGAAAGCAACAGCATTCTCATGCTGGAAATTTTTTTTTCTGAGTCACTTCATGTGACATGGCCTTTTACCATAAATTCAGTACACCAGACATCCTGCACAGCTACAAAAGAATAAATTCCACTGCGGAATGCTTTCAGGAAATCCAACGAAGTAGTTATGGACTGATCCAGAGAGGTACTGAACACCCACAATTCCCTCTGAAGTCACTCAGATAGAAGTTGCAGGTTTTCAGAATCTTGTGGGACATCCTGAAAGAGTAGATCTGATTCTCCTCTTGCTTACAGAAGTGTAAATCAGGAGTAACTCCACTGAAGTCACACCAATGTAAAATAAGTGCGAGAGCAGAACAAAGTCAATAGCGCTAAGATGTGAGTTATCCCATATGCATGTAAGCCTACTAAGCGGTATGCAAGGTGATTTGGGTTCAGGCATCACCTCTAGGGGGAGACACACAACTCTACATTTCATTTTTACCATACTAGGGCTCTGCAATGTCTGTGCTTTCCTAGAATCTAATTAGAACACAAATGAAAGCCTGCTGCGTAAAGCTCAAACCATATGAGACCAAAGTAACATTAGAGGGTTAGGAAAAAGATCTTCTGTATTGGGCAGGTTTCTTGAACCCATTATTGTCTGTTTATTTGTTTTATGTCCTTCTTTACTGCCTACAACCAATATCATCATCCAGCCTTTGTTCACAAGGTTTGCAACTGACTGGTGTTTTTAATAGGCTTTTGGAATGAGACACAAAATGGGTGAGGTAATATCTTTTACTGGACCAACTTCTGTTAGACAAGAGAGACAAGCTTTGGTGCTATCAATGGACAAGGATGTCTTTTTGTATCTGCTGCTAGGTAGGCATTCCTAGCCTGTTCATAGTAATTCATGCTTTTGTGACCATCAGAATACACTTGAAAATGACTTGAAAACTCAAGGACAGTACAGAATATGGCTTTTGAGACAACTGGGATGTTCAAGCTAAATTTAAATGTAATGAGGATACTCCAGCGGGAGAACAAGTTTTGAGTGAACTTTGGACAAGTTTCAGATGCATGGAAGAGATTTAATATTTCATTCTGTATCTATTCTCAGTTTCATTTAAGTTTTAATTTGAATCAGAGATCCTATACGAAACTTAGAATATGTAAACCAGAAAAAACCTAAACTCCCCTTGCTTCTGCAGAAGTTTACACTTAATCCTTTCAAATCAAAACTTCACAATTTCTCCCAGATATTTTCCTCTAGAAAAAAATCCACAATTCATTAATGAGCTGCTACCACTCCTGCAGATCATTTATCTTCATTATTGCATAAAGCCTGTAAAGAAAAACTAACAGAAATATAGAAGTTCTTATTTTTAAAATATCCATAAAAAATCTGCAATATTGCCAACATGAACTGGAACTAGAGTTGTCTGGAAGACAAATTCCTTAACTGTTGAAAGACAGTGTAGGTAATATTAACTTTGCTAACTGTTTACGTGCTTAGCTAATTTAATGTAATCAGCCTTGATTAGCTTTTGATTTCATGCTGGGTGAGCATACTGCTTCTGTGTGCCTTTTGGTTAATTTGTGGATCATACTGAAAAATCATTTTTATCCTATGTTTAAGGCTGCTAGGGAAGAGCATATAGATAAAGGAAACTTAACAGTACTGGAATTAAAAGGATAGATAAACTCAGCATTTGGAAAAGGTCTTGTTTTGGGTTTTGTTCAAATCTCTAGATTAAAAATGAAGTGTAAGCAAAAGGCATCAAGGAAAAATATTCAAAGGCACGGTACTATCCAGATTTTCGTTTTACAAAACTATATAATGCATGACAGATACCCATTTTCTCTTATTAAGCACTTTTTTAAAAAAAAATTAATTTGTGTTTTAAAGCTCTTAGGGCATCTTTCTTAAGATTCCTTCTTAAGACTCAATACTTCAGCAATTTAAAGGAGCATATTTAAAATGAGTGTAACAAGAGATCATAATTTTTACATTTCTCACAACCATCAGAGTCTATCAGAGATGGGTTATTTTGTTCCCAACAACATGTTAGGATTGTACATGTTTTGGGTAGAGTCTGCTCACAGATGTGTGTACTTATGGGGAAGGAGGAGAAGAGGAGATGTATTTAAAGGTTAAAATTTGGTGCCTGAAACCTTAAAAATCCCCCCATTATGAGAACAATTTCCTGCCACATACGTTTTATTAAATGAATAACAGTCAGTAGAGGTAGAATTGCTAAGCTCCAGGACTGTATGCTTCTTGTAATAAATGCAAAAGGAGGTTTGGATGGCTCAGTGGATTATAACAGTTTGCAGAATTCACAGACTTCACCTTGAAGTCACCAGTTCAAATTTAGATCGATAGTCACTAAAAATAATTTCTATGTGATACCTCATGTGTAAAGAGCTGGCAGCCTCACACATTCTAGTGAATGTGCTTCCATCATCCCAGAAATCACTTGCACAAACTGGCATTTCCACTGGCAGTCTCAACAGAGAGGCTGCAGACTGGTGTTATACCTTTACCTTGCCTTTGTCTGCCTCTATTATCAAATCTCTGTTCCTCATGTAGGTACTTATAGACTGTGAGCAAGTCATTCCTTACCCTTCTCTTTGTTAAGATAAGGAGACTGAGCTCCTTGTGACTATTGCTGTACGGCATATTTTTCAATCATTCTCATGGCTCTTCTCTGAAACCTCTTCAAATCATTAACATCCTTCTTGAATTGTGGAACATTAGAACTGGACACAGTACTCCTGTAGCAGTCATACCAGTGCCCAATAGAGAGGTAATACAGCATCCCTACTCCTAATCAAAATATTTACATCCAATGACTGCATTAGCCCTTTAGACCACAGCACTGCACGAGGAGCTCATGTTCAGCTGATTATCCACCAAGACACCCAAGTTGCCTTCAAGGCTAGCATCCCTGCATCCTATAGGCATGGCCTGCATTCTTTGACACTAGATGTATGACAACATTAGATCTGGCTGTATTAAAACACATATTGTTTGCTTGCACCCAATTTACAAAGCTATCCAGATTGCTCTGTAACAGCGACCTGTCCACCTCATTATTTACCACGCCCCCCATTTTTGTGTCATTCACAAACTTTATCAGTGATGATCTTCTTTTGAGTCATTGAAAAAAATGTTCAACCGTACAGGACCAAACTGATCCCTGTGGGACCCCACTAGAAACACACCCACTCGATGATTTTTTTTTTTTTCACAATTACATTTCGAGACCCATAAATGTGCCAGTTTTTAATCCATTTAATGTGTGGCATGTTGATTTCTTATCATTCTAGTTTCTTAATAAAAATATTGTGCAGTACTAAGTCAAACACCTTACAGAAGTCTGAGAATATTATATCAACAAGATTACCTTTATCAACTAAATTTGTAATCTTATCAAAAAAAGATATTTAGTTAGTTTGACAGGATTTATTTTCCATATACCCATGTTGACTAGCATTGAGTATATCACCCTCCTTTAATTCTTTATTAACTGAATCCCATCTCAGATGTTCCATTATTTCTATCAGGACCAATGCCAGTTTGACAGGCCTATAATTGCCCAAGTCATCCTGTTTACCCTTTTGAAAAATTGGCACAACATTAGTTTTCTTCTAGTCCTCTGGAACTTCCTCAGTGTTCCAAGACATATTGAAAAACTCTCTCCCCTGGGTTAAGGGAAAGGTACGATGGGGTAACAGGAGAAACAAACCAGAAGTGATCCTATGGGAGCTATACCTATTCTGTTGATATACAGATAATTGTGGTCTCTAAAGTAGTCAGTCCAGCACCTATCTCCAGAAGTAAAATTCACCTATATTTTTTTTAAAATACCAGTTAATGTCTAAAATCTATTTTTTGCTTGTGTGTGCAAGCCATAAGCTGAATATTTGGTTGCTGTAAAAGGCTTGGACATCAATGTGGAAACTCATTCACAGAAGGATAAAAAGCATAATTAATCCCCAATTGGAAAATGAAGTCAAAAGAAAATGATAGGCAAAACAACAAGTTGGTGCAGCAGAAGCCTAATTAGGTTACAGACCTCAAGACAGTACTAAGACTGTAGGGCACAACTGCTTAAGAAGTAAAATATCCATTGTTAGCAACTGGTGTTCTTCAGTTTATAACTAATGTTCTTTTGCCCATCCAAACATGGTGAGACGTATACCACAATGGAGTACGTAGGACAGCGGGATACAGCATGTCTCCATTATAGTGTAATATTTGGAAAAACCGGTGCTTGAAAAAGCTCAGTGCATGTTCTAATAAACAGAAAAGGATACTAAGTGCTTCTTTCAAAGCTGAGTGCTCTACCCATTGGAATCAAGAGAAAATAATTTCTATCTGAGTTACTGGAATGTTCTGCTTGTTCACAGGGAATGGCTAACTCTGTGCAAAGAACTCAAAGGCATCCACTGAGATGAGAGATAGAATTGATGGGCTCCATTAATGACTTTTCCAGTATAAATTTGGATACAAAGTTTAACATGCTGACTTCTGCTAAAAATCCAAATATAGACTCTTGATAAAATAGCCACTTTATCCAAATAAGATCAGACCACATGTTAAAAATATATGGAGCCTGGTTACTCAGGCCCAGCTGCCACTGAAAAAGTCCCATAGAGCCCTTCATTTTGAAACCTATGGGCAATCAACTGTCAACTGCCAAAGTAGACTTTTACAATTGCATAATTTGGTCTGCAGAATGTATCTCCTACTATTTAATTCAATGTATATGTCAGGTTTTTAGTGGAACTGTGTGTATAACAAACAAAAAAATCTGCAAATATTCCTCCAAATTTTTAAATGAATTATTTGTGGCTACACTTGTGCTCTCTTAGTGTTTGGTTGCCCAAAACAGAGCTTTACTGACTTAAAGTAAAGTACTGACTCAAGCAACAGAGCTTTACTGACTTAAATATTTGTGGAAACTGAATTTCAAAGTCATATATATGATAATCATGCAAATCATATTGTAAATTTGCATGAACAAATATTCAAGTCTGAAGTGCTTGTAAGATTAGGAACCTGAAATGCCATATGACTTCTCAGACCAATCACAACTAAGAATATTCATAGAATAGCATAAGAAAAATGAAAATAATTATTGACAACAATAAATAAGAGGATATCATAGTCTGTTAGTGGACATTGTCTAGGAGTAGAAAGAGGGATGAGTTCATAAAACACATTGCTGGTTGCAAATTATTCCCTCATCTTAAAGTATTTTAGTTAAGTCTAAAGTTTACCATTGCTTCAGATATCTTTAATGTACATACTGAATGTGTAAGTAAAGCCAATGAAGTTCTGCTTAAATAAGTGAACTTTCCCTCTGATTGACCTGTTTGGTTGTGATACATTATATAGTATTAAAAAAATTGTACAGAAGAAAAATGAGGCTGTATGAGCCAAAGTAAAGCAAATTATCATGACACGTGATTTATAACATGATGGGGTGTATGGATTGATTTTTGTGCAAAATCTGGGGAGATAATTCCGTGTAAAGAATAAATTACATGTAACTGAGAACTTGAATAATTTAATGACGACCTCAGAAGCTTTTAAATTATGAACCTTTTTACATTTTATGTTTATGGTACAGGATACCTGCATCTTACTGTTTTGTGAAAATGCCATCTTTTTTCTCAGCTCACTCCTTGTTCCACTTCCCATAAGCATATGGGTGAAATTCTGCCCTTAGGTGAGGGAGAATGGCATCCATTCTAGTCAAAGAGAGCCACCTGCATCCATCTGTGATGCTTTGGAGGGGGGGGGGTTATACCCAGAGCAGTAAGAGACCATGTCACTGCCTGCCCTGTAACTCTGCTGTGTAGCTTTAAATGCTCTGTTGCTGTGATTCAGAGCCGTGACACCAACAACCAGCACACAAGCATGTGGGTCACACCTTAGCTTCCACTGTCCTGTTACTTTTTACAGGGTGACTCCAACACCCTCCCAGACCTGAATTTCCCCCACATGGTCTGTAGCATCCAACCTTCTCCTTGATCATTTAAAGAAGTTATTAAGTTCGTTGCTCCCTTAAAGAGACAGTACTCAGCAGTTTATCACTTTGTTAACGCCAGTTAAACACTCAATTTTAATCAAAGTAATGAACTAGTTTGTAGTAAAAGTAAAATAAGTTAATTAAACAAAGTCATAGGTTTAAGTGATACCAAGTATAAGAAATAAGGATAGAAATGTTTACAAACAAACAAAAAGTAAAAATACTCTTTAAGATTAAAACTTCATTTCAGCAAGTTACAGTCTTTGCCTCAGGAGGTTTCTCACCTATATTCAGTTCCCAGAAATGTCATCCTCTTGGCTAAAGATCAAGAGCTCTGGCCCCTGTGCCTGTACTAAAGTTAGCCTTACTGGCCTGTAATTGCCAGGATCACCTCTGGCGTCTTTTTTGTATTGCATATCTATAAAGTCCTTTGTGCATTGATTGTACATACCTCATGCAAGAATATTAATGATGAGTGAGTTCTTAGTTTTCCAAAGATATGTTACATGCCACCTTTTGGGTATATATCTGATGACAGCGTGCCAACTGGCATCTGGGTGCTGTTAGGGTCACAACATCAAAGGGCTGCATTTATCCCCAGATGTAGCAATCCCTTCCACTGAATCATGCTTTATATTTTCATTTAAATAAGATGCATGTAAACTATACAATAAGTTGAGATATGCAATGGGAACATAACGGTAGAATAATGAATGAATGCCTTTAAAGGAAATTATTTTGTTAGGTCAGGAAAAAGTGTTTATTTCCATGGCTACCCAGAAACTGTTAATTACCATAAGAGTCCTTTATTTAGACAGAAGTTGGTAGGTTTGCAGATTGCAGTGGAATGTCCCATGAGTAAGGCTGCGAGTCTGCCATGGAGGTCATGGAAAGTCACAGAATCTGTGACTTTCCACGATCTCCCTGACTTCTGCAGCTGACACAGCCAGTGCGGTTGACCTCAGGGCTGCCCGAGCAGCTGGCCCGAAGGCCGGCTGCTCTGGCTGCTGCTGGAGTGGCCCTGGGGCCAGCCATTTGGGTGGCCCCACAGCCAGCTGCACCAGCTGCTGCTGGAGCAGCCGGTGCGGCTGGCCCTGGGGAGAGCCAGAGTTGCAGTCCCAAAGGCGATCGGAGCAGTGTCCCTGGTGGCCTTGGAGCAGTGGGTGGCCGGAGTCAGCCCCCGCCTCCAGAGAAGGGGCCCCCCAGACCAGTGGTGGCTTGGGAGCAGCTAAGATGTAGTCAGTGGCATTTATAATAATAACAGGATACATCACGGCCCGTGAATTTTTGTTTATTGCTCATGACCTGTTCATGACTTTTACTAAAAATACTCATGACTAAATATTAGCCTTGCCCATGAGAAAACCAGTAACTTCAAAGAAAAGTTTTCAAAATGGAACTAAGAGATGTAACTACATATGACAGCACCTTGAGTTTGGTCCGTGCAACATCCTTATTCATCCATATTCTCTGTATTCAAAAAAAGCTAGACAAATATTTGTTAAATTCTAGGATTCCTAGCAGTTTTCCACAAAGTCTTCCCGCTCATCATGTCTATTTTTTATTTATGGACAAGACCATAATTCATATAAAGAGAATTTCTAGGCTTCAGACCTCCACTTCCTCCAGAGGACCCTGTTACTGCTTATTAGGTTACTGTAAACCTCCTGGATTATCAAAATGGAGTTTCAAGTTAGTAAACCGTCTTTTATTGGCTGCACATTTAATGGCACCCACTATATCTCTAATGGAAGGCTGTGCCGTCGGGGGCTAATTGGAGAAAACAAATATCTGAAAATGATGTTGGAAAGAATGATAGTTGATCTTAGTAATAAATAATGCAGAGCATGAACTCATTTGGGATACTCTAGATGATGATTAATTTGGATTTGGATTTCACCCCCAAGACTAATGCTGACCCAGCCATAGGTAACATGCATTTTATGTATGTATTTATGTTTTATACTGAAAGTTACTTCCAGGTTTTTTAATTTTCTACATGAGAAAATCATGCTGATGGCTTCTTGGTTTTGATGATTCCATGTTTCTAGGATACTTTAAAAATATAAAAATCTGAACTCCTAGGATTAAATTTCTGCAGCCTTTAAATGAAGGCTCCAAATTCATTAAAACAGATCATGGCAATAGCAACACTACTTCAGAGACTGTAAATATGGTGAGAACAAACTGATTAGAGGGTTTTTATCACAGGCTGTTTTATGCTAATATCCAAGTGAAAGAAGCTCTTGCACCTTAATTTAGTAAGCAGCAGTCCTACAACATATGGGCTACTCTTTCTGTACATGCAAGCGGTGCCTATTTTTTCTCCTTTCTTAGTAAGCAGGTCATTGCATGTGCTTCCCAATGCTGTTTGCTAGGATTTCTAGATTAACCTGAAAGTTATCAGACCTAATAACCATTGCTTTCACTTTTTTAAACAGTCACTAAATACAACTGTAACCAATTTTAAATGTATTTTAAAGAAATCAAAGCACCATCAATGATAAAGTCATTAGAAGTTTGAAGGATAGTTTGAGCTGTCAGACTTTCACTAGGTTATATATTTTAAAAGCATTCACTTACTCAAAGCTGTATTCTGATTGTCACTAAGAAAATTATTCTTGCTGGGATTGCGTTTTGATGACTAACAAAGAACTAAAGTAAACAGATTTAGCCCCACTGGCATCGTTACAAATGACCTCTGGAGCACTTCACTGAACAAAGTATTCCACCTTTCCTCAAATAAACCCATCCATGAGTAAAGTTACTGAGAAAATTCCGCAACTTAAAAATTTATAGATTCAGTTTCCAACTCTTCTTTTCTTGGCAGAAAGGGGAAAGATGTGCAGTCATCATGAATTTAGCAGATAGCAGGGAACTTGGAGATCATTCCAATAAATTCCTGACCATATCTGAAGAAGGTCTCTTCCTAACATGATGGGGAAAGGGATGTCACAGACACAGTGGATACAATGCTGAAGTCATAGAAGGAACATTACAGATGTTTAGTTTTTGCTCAGAGATCTGTAGGGTCCTAAATGGAGCTTGCTGCAGAAGGCAGTTGCCGTCCAGCTCCATTCCTTTCTGACCCTGCAGCACTGAATGCATGGTGTAAGCAGGGAGAGGTGTCCTTAGATTTTACATCTTATTCCTCCTCTTTCATGGATTTAGGACCCCGAGTCCCATGTTTCTCATGCTTTTGCTCCCCTCATGGCTTCAGATTACCAAACTGATAGGACTGTAAAGCAGACCAGTCCCATGCCACTTGGTTTGTGTATGGAAATAGATAGTTCATTAATCCCTCACATCTCATATTTATGTTGGCTATAGTGCATGAGTGAAGGCCACACCAGGGATTGAACTGGGGATCAGCTTGAGATAAAGAGCCAGGCTCTGCAGCTAAATGCTGTAACAGACTCACATCATCTGTGGACCAGGCATAGAGGTGTTAGAGTATAATGGCTCCTTCCATTTTCCCTCCCCTCCTGTAGTCGTAAATGGTACTGTCCATCCTGATAAATGGTCTGTTCTGTGTACTTTCAAAGTTTCAAAAGTGGAATGTTCTTATAGGGTCATGTGCAGTGACGCTTGGTGCCATGTGCACAAGGATTAAGGTCACGTGCAAAGGCCCGAGAAACAAGAAAGATCCTGGCTTCTGATTGGTCCGACTGGGATTATATAGGTTTAACTGTCCCATTGCGTGGGGATGTCCACTCTAGAGGCACCAAGTGGTGCGGATCTCTAGAAAGCAGGCAGACAGTCCTTCCAAGGTGTTCCAATTGCTCCTGAAAAGAACAACCTACTTACTTGTTCCTGTATTCCTGACCTGGTTCCTGGTTCGGCTGGTTTTTCGCCTGTCAACATCAGTGTTTCAGCACCCTGTGGGGAGAAGCAAAAACATCTGTTTTATTTACTATCTAGAATCAGGGTCGGTGTTATTTATGTGTGTAAAAGTCCTAGGCTTTATTGTCTTTTGTATTTTCCCCCCGAGCAGCCTAAGTTCCAGTTTGTTAATTCCCTAAATAAACTGCTTCTTTCTTTAAACTCAACTACTGCCTCACTGACAGATGCAGGTAAGCGGTGTCCAACTCAGATTTCTATAGATTTCATATTTTTTCCTGCAACAGAGGGGAACACACAGTACACAGTGATCAAAGAGTTATACATACTCTTTTTATCTATTATTTGCTACATATGTGAGCATAAATACATTATGCTTAATCACCTAAGTTATTTTAAGAAAAAAAAGTTGTTGTTTCTACATACGAGATTAGTCATGCCCCTTTTTATATAACTATCATCAGAACTCCCAAGAGGGATTCTCCCTTTCATCTCAGCCTTGTGGTTTTATTAATACTGATCTCCAATTAAAAAATCTAATAATTCCTTGGCTCTACTTTCACCACATAGGTAACAGTTCCATAAAATTCTAATCCTCATATAGAAAAAACTAGAAAATTATTTTCCCACCTAAGGCCTGTTTTTACAGTCCTTACACTGGCCAACATCCCACTGATACCAATGAGAGTTTTGTCTGCCAATGATGGAGCCCATTGGGAACATTTCTGAGATATCCATCTGGCTGGTCAGCAGCAGGCTGCGCCAGCAACCAACAAACATCTCAGCACTTAGTTTGAATTTTACAATTTCTCTGTACATACCACTGAGTGGATCGAAATCTCGGACAATTTTGTGTATGCCTCAAAAACACAAAATCCAATCTCAAAGCAGGTATAAACAAAATTAGTCACTTTAAATGCTGAGGATCCTTTGCAAGGAACAAAAGAATCAAAGCAGCCCATGATTAAAATATATTGAAATGCTGTTATTGAGTGATGCATCCATCTACTGAGTTTGAAAAGGAGATACAATGTAGCTTGACCCACCTAGTGCTCACTTCAGGCATTTAATCTAAATGGTCATTTCAGAGTTTTAAAGAAGATAATACAGAATCCAATGCAATCATTGACAGCAGACTTTGATGACAAAAAACATAGACAAACAAGGGAATCCTTGCAGTTTAATCATGTAGATAAATGGATATTTTTATATTTCCAACTGGTTCATAAAGGACAGCTGCTTCAGACAACAAAGGAATAATGCAATACAGATTCTCAACAATGCATTTTTATTTCTTATGTTGAGGTTAGTTCACCTGTACTGATTTACTGCTGGTGCTTATTCTCTATCGATTTACCAAACCCTTTTTTGTAAGTGCTCAGCATTCAATATGGAAAGAACAGTATAGTTAGTGGGTAAAAAAGTAAAAGTATTTTTGAAACTGGAATTCAAATTGTCTCCTTGCTCCAATTAGTTCTTTCAGACTATGAAATCTGAACACTCCCATGGCTTGTTTCTACTGTCTGTCATCTCCAATGAATTTTTTTCAAAGCAACTAAGAAAAACACACCTATTACCTTCAGATAATAACTAACTACTTTGTGAGAGCGGGAGAGGGAGAAGGAAAGAAGTGTGGTCTTAGTAAGTCCTGCAAGGTTATAGAAAATGACACCGTAGTGGCATCCAATATTCTTAGTAAGGCAACAGTTCCACAAAGACTTATGTGCACACTGAATTTTATGCTCAGTGAATAATCCCACTAACCTTCATGGGTCTACTCTCAGGGCATAAAGTTAAGCATATGCACAAGCCTTTAAAGGATCAGAGTCTAAAATCTTGGCTCTTTCAGCTGATACATTTTACCTCAAATTAAATTGTGCGTAATTCAGAACAAGGATTTGGAGCTACCCAAGCACTAAGGTGTGCTGAGGGATGATGCAAAGCCCAGTAAAGTCAGTAGGACTCTTTCCATTGATTTCAATGGACTTTGGATCCAATGGGAGAAGAGCAGTAGTGACATGCTGAGATCCATTATACAGACTAATAATTCAGGAACTATAGGGAGCCTGGAATACAATACTAGTACTGGTAATACTCCAATGTTTGGAATCCAGTAGCATATGGTACTTGAGACTCTTCAAGAGAGTTCAGCCATTACTACCCACCTACCACATTGAATCTTTGGTTACTAAATAACGAGAATTCCTAGTTTAAATAAAATATATTTTATTTATTTAAACCATAGAAGTTCAGACTTATCTCCAAGCAGATGCTTATATAAACTTCCTTATTTTATTTCCCATTGCCACATTTCACGTATCTGCCAACTTTTTGACATTAACACAGCAACCAAAGATGGTGGTTAAGCAAATTTTAATGGGGGGAAGTTCCAAAATTATAATATAAAATGTCCTCATTTGGCATTTTGAAGTAGAAAACATTCTAGCATCTCTGATGTGGGGTGCAGTCTCCAAATCAGGTCAACTAATGAGTTATATTTATAACATTCACCATTGTTGTCATGATTGTCATGATTATGTTGTCATGATTGTCATGAACATGAATCAATGCTGTTAATCAATGCTAAAGCCTTGGAAACAAGAATTAGGCATTTTAATATCTCCTGCTCCTTGTGAGTTATACTCATATGCAGTCCTATACTAACCTTTTCAATACAGTATATTTTTGACTAGGTACATTCCACCTCTCTGCCTGTTTACAGCCTCTTAGAGCCAAGGGTAAAGAATGAAATGGGTCAACCAGTTGAAATACAGAACATTTAAAAGACATTTCTTATATTTCAAGGGAAACTTTCTTTGTTGAATGGGACAAGATCACTCTGCTCACTACTGCTCAATCGATTCCCTCACCTGAGAAATAAAGAAAGAAGGAGAATATTTCTTCTTTTTTTGAACAATATTAATTCATATAAAGTTAATGGGAGTTGAAGGTGTCAAACACCACCTAGGATGGAGCAGGGCCTGTGGGATTTGGACTTAATATTAACGTGCCCATTTTTGAAAATAAGGTTCACAGAATTAAACAAGTATAGTAACAGAATTATTCAGTAGTAGAGAGTCCATAATACAATTACAGAATAGAAAAGGGAGAGAGAGAAAGTTCTAAGTATGGACAGAGAGAAAAGTTTGGTTTTCAGTTCATATGTTTCTAAACTTTATAGACACACTTGGGCCAAACTCTCCTTTCATTCACAGCACTGTAAATCTGGATGAATGCCAGAGGGATCTCCCAGATTTACACCAGCTTCATAGCAGTTGTCATTGTTTGAATTTTACACAGCATCTAAACCCATATACAAATTCAGGAAGCATATAAATAGAGATAATTAAGCACGGATAACCATTCAGGGTCCTGATACTATAAGGCCTGAGCCAAAGCCGATTTAAGTCAATGGGGGTCTTTCGAAATATTCTGAACGAAAAACATTCTGAACGAAGTTCTAGAGACTTTGACAGGGTTGGCATCCTGACCAGGAAGTCTCCCATCAGCACTGTATGGAGCACAGGCCTGCACAGACTCTGATGTTCAGAAAACTATGTAGGGCTTCCTCTCTCTCCCTCCACACTCATTCAGCTCCGGATGCTAGACAGAGAAGGAGGTATATCTGGGGAATGAGAAAGCAGGGGAAGGAGAAAGACACGTGTCAATAAATAGACCAGGCTGGCAGTAGGGAATGGTGGATTGGGGACAGATGAGTTAGAACAGCAGGCAAGAATAATTTATACACACTGAAAATTGAATGAGTAGTTTTGTTTTTGATTTTTCAATAAAAAAGGAGTTGGCTAACTCCTGAGACTCTGGACTGAGCCTCTGGAGAGTCCTACTCAATGGACTAAACAGCAACGGCTACCAAAGCCCTCTGACACCATATCCAGGCATGCGTGGAGTCAGGGGTGGGGACAGAATGGATTAGAAACTCCTGCCAGGTCAAACAGGGAGGCTTCTGCATCAGATGATATAGAGAAGCAGTTTGCTGGGCTAATGATGAGCCAGCACTGTTCAAAACCCCTTAGTGGGAGGAGACAGCCTGATTTCAGTTTGAGCTCTGTGAGTGGGAGCTGAGAGAGATGCAGAACAGAGCTCAAACTCTAATTAACAATCACTCCCCACACCTCAGGGAGCAGGGGGGAGGAGGGCCCTACATAATATTGCCTACATAGAGAAATAGTTGGATCTAAGCTACTTTATTTTAAAAAAGGAATCAACTATGATGTGTGCCAACCATCATCTTGATCACTCTGCCTGTATGTTGTATTTTGTTCTTCTTCTCTTTGTCTTTCTTTGTGTCTTTAGACTGTAAGATCTTTGGGCACAGAAGTAGTAAAAAATAAATACTCCATCTTCAGTTGTGGGATTGCTCCTTCAGTTTTTGTCCCAACCTCCTCAATGCTGATGTTTTCCCTATTCTTTTCTTTTTCTTCATACAGACATTTCCAGTCTGGCATAATTTTCCTCACAAATTCCACACTTGTCAGATAACCTGCTTAAGAGGTCATTCATTACTATAAAAATCAACGTGCTCGCTAAATCATTAAGAAGCAGATTGGTCAGTAATAATGATCAGTATTCGGCTATAAATGCAGCTCATTATGCTTAATTCAGTGTCCTACTCAAATACCAAAGATGGAGAATTTAAATTTTAAAACACACATTACTTGAGCATAATATTAGTGCATTGGTCTTACTAAGGAATGTTACTACGGTCTTTAAAAGGCAGTAATTTCATTCCAACAGCGCATTGACTTTCTGATAATCATTTTGTGCACAAAAGACATTCTGTGTACTGTACATTGTCAAACTCTGTAATCTACCTAAATATGTTGATACAATGAACGACCAAAAATGTACCAGAATTCAGGAGTCCATACCAGAAATATGAAGATCATCGAAAAGGATGTTTAAGTGTAATTATGTATTTATGTGATAAGGACTTACAAGAGATATATAGAAAGGGGTAAATTCTGTCCACTTCTCTATGACCCAAACTCAGTAGCAATGTGCAGCAGAATCAGGCTCCACTGATGCTATTCACATAATTGAATTTGGAAGCTACGATAAGGATTGGTGAGGTAGGATGACTGCAGAGGGGTGGGATCTGCCACTATGAGAATCCACTGGCTATCATCCCCACACAGCATGAACTGAGAAGATGTGAAGGGCTACCATACCCATATGTAGTTTCAATACTCCCTATCCCGGCCCATCCATTTTTACCATGGCTTACATTCCACACATTCATTTTAGAGACATGGAAACCAACGTTCATGGTAATTAAGTGATGTGTCCTTGGTCACACAGAAAGTTCAGCATCAGAACCAGTATTAAGACCACGGTCTTTTGACTCCTAGTCTTATGACCAATAGTACAGTGCCTCTCCCTTCCAGGGAAAGTCTCCTAACCCCTCTGTACCTGTTTTCCCAATGTAATCATATTTACCATAAGTCATTCCAGTGGAGTGACACCAATGTAAGACTGGAGTAACAGAGTAGTAAATGAAGCTCCCAATGTCCATAGCTACAAGTAGGCAAATGTTATTAAACAGTTTTGTAAAAAGGGAGGCTCAGAGAGGTGAAGTAAGTTGCCTGGGGGACACTATGGTCTAGTGAATAGGACTGGAAGACAAGTATTAGTTGCTGATCATTACAATTAGGTGCTAATCTTGGTTCTGATCTTCTTTGTCCTGGGTCACAACACTAAACTTTTCTGAGTTTCTCCATCTGTAAAATGGTGGTAAATAAATTATATTCACCTGGTGAGAATAAAGTTTGGAAGGTGCTATTTAAATACAAAACTTTATTAATGCAACTCAGCGTCATGAATGGGAAAGGAACTCAGGACCTATTGGCTTGTATCCGGGTGCCTGCTAACATCATCATCATCACAGCTTCTTCTTCCTCCCCACGTATTCACAAGTGTCAGTATTTGAGACAAGATGGCTTTTCCATGATTTTTATTGTGCTTTCCTGCAAATAATTGCCAGTCTTCCAAAATTTCACAAAATTAAAATTATGGAAGTGCACAAAACTTCACCATTTTTTGCCTACCTCTGTTATTTCATAAAATCAGGTGGACACTTCTAGGATAAAACATTCATATCTATAAGGACAAGAATTGTTCACCTCCATTCATAAGGAAATATAGTAGGTATGTGTCATCAATTCAAGGTTTCAATCTGTTAGGAAGAATATAATATTTTATATTTTATTGTGCCTTTTATCAGAGAATATCAAATAATTTTACAAACACTAATGAATTAAAAAACAAATTACCCTTGTGACACAAGTATTATTACCCCAATTTTACAAATGGGAAAAATGTGGCACAGAGCACTTAAGTGTGTGATAATTGGCAACACAAGTAGTCTATGACAGAGCTGAGTATAGACATTAATAAATAGGGGCAAAAATATTCAACAACTATGTATTCACTTCAACCATATTTGTAACCCTTTTGTTTTTATTTCTGGTGTGAATTCAAGTTTCTGATGTTAATTAGCATGAATACACAGGAACAGCAAATTTTAAGTTTGCCTATTTAGCACAAGTGATTTTTCAAAATCCATATTTATTGCATATTTTCAAACAGTAGGTTGCATAATTCGGAATTTGCATCATTTTCATTAGTTTCAGAAGTCAGCCAATCAGTGTCCAATACAGTGGAAATGTTTAAGTTTTAGCACTGAATGTTTTGCAATGAATTGCTCACAAGCAAGTCATATAGAGAAAATTAGTTTGCAATGAAGTTAATTAATAAATCTGAATAATTAATACATTTGAAAGTTTTACAATTTACTTTTGAACGTTTTGCAAACAGGAAAAGGGTCAAAATTCAGCAAAGTAATCTGTTATGAATTTTTTGCTCTATTCTCAGTAAAACCCAAAGCTCACTGAAGTCAATATAAGTATCTTTACTGATTTGGCCCTATTTGCTTTAGCCACAAGAGTATTCCATCTCTCTGGGCACAATCCTGCATTCCTGACTTCTTAGGTAATACTCCCATTCACAGCACAGGGCATAGATGAAAGAAAATTAGCATTGTATCCTGCCTTTTCTGATAAACTTACATTTATATACAATGTTTTTCAAACAAAACACTCTTTTTTTTTTTATCCTTAACTGTGTCTGAGGACATTCAAGAAGAGGCAAGAGAACTTCCTTCAGAATCTGGAAATACATAACCTCACACTAATCAGAGGCTCAGGTGAAAGGAACAAGTGCAGCAGCAATGTGTAAATGAACACTGCCAACAAGTGCTTTGTAGAAGTGGAGTGCTGAAGGGAGACCTCATTAAAGAGAAAAAAATGAAGAACAGGATCATGAACTCTGTCAGTTCAGTGGGACAGTCCACATATAACATGGAGAAGCTCAGATATAAGTGAACTAATCTCTGTAGAACAAAGCAACTGGAATGTGACTATCATAGTGATATAACCTGGTTATAATTGCTCGCTAGTGTTGCATAGATTGTTAAATAAGAGATTTGTAGCAATCTGTTCTCATTTTGATTTGAAAGATTGTAAGTGTTTTGTTCCCTCTACACTGATGAATCTATAATCCATAGCCTGGAAGAATTAAAAAGTTTACAAACCCATCTGTGAGCCCGAATCAATAATACAAATAAAAAGTGATATTGATAATTGTTGAAGGAGATCCCTGCTTACATGACAAATTTAAATAATTCATGTTAAAACAGCAATTAGCTCCTCCCAGCCTCATCACATTGAATTTGATCAATTGATGTAATTAAAGATGCAAATTTATGGGATATTTTTAGTTAGTGGTAGGTACTGCTTAATGGCTAGAAGTCATTTTCTTCCTGCTTCGAAGAAGCGCCTGGTTCCCCTGTGATTTAGAATACCGACAAAAATAAAGAAATTATAGAGGCTTGGCCTTGATATACAAGCCTATTTAAATCCCTCAGGTGAGAGACAGAGCTAAGGACTACTCTTCCAAAACATCCTGAACAGGACCATTAAGCAGTGCAGTAATAGTTTGGAATAGGTTTCTCTAGTATAGGATGAAGCTGGAGTGGGTGTGCTAGAAAGAACTGCTGTATTATAGAGGGTTGAATAGAACATGGGGCACGGCAGGCACTTCAGAACCCTGAAAAATTGGGCTTGTAACTGATTATGTATCAATCATTCCATATCTAAGATATTAGAACATAATGAAAGTTAGGAAATAACAAGGTCTGAAGGAGTTTGTTTGTCCTAACACATCAGACAGTAGATCTGAGCTAGCACAGAGGAGGAAGTAAACTGTGCCAGGGATAGAAGTGATATGGTCACTACCCACAGTCAGCAAGACAGAAAACAGAGCTGAGCGCGTGCCTCTCCAAATCCTAATCTGGCTCCTTGTCTGTTCTAAGGGGCAGCATAACTACAGGCCACAATCCAGTCCTTGATTGAACTGAATTCTCTTGAATTTGGCCCTGTGAGACCAACAATCATCATCTAATTTACATAGACTGGAAGTAGCAAGAACACAGAAAGCGAATACTGGTACAAAATTAACCAACTAGTTTTACTCAAAAGATATTGAAATTTAAGGCTTCTATCCAGCAAATGTTAATGTATGTGGTAAGTTTTCTTCCATATGAGTAGTCCCAAACAAGGAAACAGGACTACTCAGGTGAAAAGAGTTAAACATGTGTGCAAGTTTCTGCAGATTCTAAACTTAAAGCAAGCACATCTGATAATTTGAGAGAAAAGTCAAGGGAACCACATTGTAAGTATTTAACAATTTGCAACAACTGTATATTGTGATCACTCCCACAGCTAGAACTAATTAATTGGCTAGTCATGCTGTGTGATTGATCAGCAGAGTCACATGGTATTCTTCCTGTTCCCTGATTCAATAACTGAAACTTTTAAAACAGGAGAGTGATTAATGAGAAATAGTGAATAATGAGCTTCTGATCTGAATTTTCACATGAATTAACATTTGTGCTCATATTTATTAAACTTATAGGTGATTGTCCAATAATTTATGAAAAACTATTAATACAACCTCACTAATAACAGCACAAAACTCACCACATTTTTGCAATAGATAATCAACTCTTTCCACCATATTGGCGCCTTACAGAGGAGACCCTTTGGGTATGTCTTGTAGCATATCATAATATTCCTCTTTTGTCAATCCTTTCTTTTCATTAATAATTACTAAGTGATAAACTATTTTATTGGTTTTGCTTACATACTGTATTTCTGAAAACAAAAAACAATAAATGGCAATAAAAGACAATAAAATACACAACACTGGTGTTTTATTACAAACAAGCCAATACCGTATACTGCAGCATATTTTGCAGCTCAATGCACCAGACTTATTGTCCAGGTGAACGTTCCCTGCTGTAAATTGCCAGCACTACAGCTCTTTTCCACCACACTCTAAAACTTCTTTTGGTTCATGTGCCCTAAAACAAGTCTAGTCCTTGGCAAAATTTACAGCGAGGATAAAGCTTAGCAGTTTTATGCCGAGGCATTTTTAACTTTGCTTGCTATGCCGGAAGCACATTCAGACTTTGCACTGGAAAGAAGAAGCTTTAACCACTCCACATAGTCTTGGCAGAAATTACTCTGTGCTTTCTAAAATAAATTGGAGTTGATTAGATTGATTATAATGGATCATATGATGGTAGAAATCTGATCCATTTTATGGACTGTTTGCTAACTTGAAGAATATGAAATAAGAGTTCTGGACAATTTTCTGTACAATTGTCACTTCAAAGCATCTATGAATAAGGCCACCATCGAAAAGTAAATAAATAAATGAATACATCATATGTTTACTCTGAACACAGGAGTATTTAGAAGCCAATAGTAGGATAGTTGCACTGACCTTTGATACTCATTTTCTTTGGTCATGCCCCAGGATTCTACATCCAGAAAGGTACCCATTTGGTTTTGAAATCTGAACACAGCTGTTGGAGTACCCAGAGATAGGGGTTCTAGTGCAGCTGCATATTGTAATGACATCATTCTACACCACCTTTTGCACGGGCCAATTTGTTGAAATATTTTTTACAGGGAGAAAGTGTCATCTGGTGGTTGAAGTGGAGGCTGAGAGTCAGGATTCTTGAGTTCTGTCAGTGACTCAGTGTGTGATTTTGTCAAGTCACTGATCATTTTTGGACTTCAGTTTCCCCATATGTGAAATGGGTATAGTGATACCTACCTACACACCAATCAATGTTGTGAGGTCCCATTCATTAATAATTGTAATGTACTTGGAGACCCTATGTGCTACATAATTATAATATGCTAACTATTGTTTTTATTATTTTACACTACATCCATACACATGGTTATTTCCTGAAATAGTCTTTAATTCTGTGCACTGCAAAGTGGCAACAGATTGCTGGAATAATTTCATGCCTAGGAGAAAACAGGTTCTTTTAATATATATCTAATCTTGTCAGCAACACTCTGGGCCAAAGAGATATGTCCTATCTATTCTCTGAAAAATTCGTCATAACAAAGAAGTTTAAAACCCTTCTTTGGTGCCTCCCTAACACAAGATTCAAGCTGATCATTGAGACAACCAATTTATATGACTTAAGTCGATATGTCTAGGTACGTCACATTCTAACTATGTCACACCAACCTTTTCATCTCAGCACATTTCCATCAATGTAGCTTGCTTTTGTGGTTTCCATCAATGTAGCTTGCTTTTGTGGTTCCAATGATACCTTTTCTTGTTCACTATCTTAAAAATTAGAAGCCATACAATATTTCCTAATAAAGGTAGTAATGTAACTGCCAGAGAAAATGTCAAATTGCACTCTCCTGTGAGTGGACAAAAGCAATTTCTTTCACTGTTGTCTGTGACATACTCTGTGAAGCGAAGAACGAGTTTCCATTTTCCCCACTGCACCATGCTGAAATTCACTTCCTCATATACTTTCACTTCTTTCACTAGCACGTGGCCTAGCTGGTCAGCTAAGTCCTCAGGGTTCATTTTCAGCTCTTTCAGCCTTTCATAAATAAATGGAAGGCTTCACGGATATAGGTCACATCAAACAAGAAAGCAAAGATTCCATACAAGGACAAGATTTTGTGACATTAAATCTAGTAAATGAGCTTCATGATCCTTCATGGATCTGCATCCACCATTTGGAGCAACAGGCAGTCCTCTTTTAGTAGAAGATGAGCCCTATAGGGGCTTAATTTACAACGATTGCCATTTGTCTCAGTGGAGGACTCTTAAGTGAGATGCAAGTGGATTGTTAAGTTGTTTCTTCTGGCCACACAGCTGTGGCCCCTCTTTGTAGAAGAGACAACAGTACCCCTCATCAGTATAAAGGCTTGTGCTTGCTCAGCTTTTGGCCTCACTTCTGAAACTGCCCATAAATCCTCAGTTACATTAACTGCAGTGTATTGTGAGCACAAACACTTATCCACACGGCACAGAACTGAGATCAGCAACTCACTTCACACACGCCATCAAAGGGCCTTGAAGCAGTAGTCAACATGGCACACTTTTCAGCAGAGATAAGACCAAGTCACCAGTCTGTGTGTGGATCTGAACATCTCCAAAGCCTAGGGTTATGGTTTAGGCCTATCTTTGCTTTTTTATCCTTTGTTATCCATGGATTAGCTTATTTTTGTTAGTCAATGCCAGGGTGACACCTTGTTCAACTTCCATTCCTCTACTGGCCAAACACTGGATGAGTTTACTGTATTCATTTATTTATGTATTTAAATTTGTACTCCAGAATAAAAAGGGGCACCTCTCAGGTGCTTCAGGTGCCCTGGCCAAGAATTACTAACATAGAAATAATATTAAACAGCCAGAAGACCATATAATTCTCCCTCCACCCGCAAGAGATCAGCCCCCTCTAATAGCGCCCTAACAGCAATCTGCACAAATAGATACACTTTACAATGGGTCCTGAACTGTTCTGAACCATTCCAGAGCTGAAGACCTGCATGGAGAATGAAGTACTGCCAGTCCCCTCTTTTTTCAAATTGAGGGGGAATCCAGCTCGGACACTTCTGCCAATCACAAGTAAGGCAGTACAGTACAAGGAGAAATGGGGATCTCTCAGGCAGGAAGGTCCCTAGGTATTTGGGGCTTTTATAGGTCAAAATAAACACCTTAAATTCAATCCAGAAACCATTTGGGAGTCCGTACAGATCACAGAGCACCAGTGACAGATGCTGCTAATGAGAAGTACTGCTGAATACCAGCCAATTTTCACAGTACCACGATTATGCAGGAGAGTATCCTCACTGCAGAGCTCTTTACAAAACTTCAAGTAAAGTACAGAGAGCTCTGCAAAAAAGTGGAGAAATTCTCAAGGGCAAAAGTGTCACTGAAGTCAATTTAAATCAAACGAGTGATAACTCCATCGGGAGAACAGGAGACATCAGTCATCAGTGTGCTTGCTTAATATCCCCTGTTTTGGAATATTTCTTCTGTCAGTCACTCTCTTCATCTGCACAGCAGCCAAGAAGATGAACAGAATGAGTATAGTAGACTAAAGCTATGGACCATTGAAAACAGTCTCTAGCAAGAATATTTAACAAGTATCTTTAAGACTGATGATTTATCACTTGTCCCCCTTCTCTACAGATATCTAGTTAAAGGTTTCAGATTAACAGCCCTGGAAATGGGAGACTAAAATTCTCCATCCCCAGAACAGTAACGGCATCAAAAGCAGCAGTGAAGATAAACTCACGCAACATTCCACCTAAATGTGCCTCACTTAAGTCTAGAGGGGCAACTTTCATCGGTGAAAGGGTAGTTCCATTTCCATGCTCGTTTGATGACTGGCCTTTCTTTTCACTCTCCTAATTTTTCATTTATGCAACAAATAGTACTTAGCTTTTGTATAGCCCTTCTAATCCATATATTTCACAGTATTTTATAAAGGAAGATTGGCATCACATCCCCGTTATACAGATGGGGAAACAGAGGCATGGAGCTATGATATGACATGCCCGAAGTTAGAGGAGTTATCAGCAGCAGAGCCAGAAATAGAACCTGGGTCTCCTGAGCCAGTTCCTTATTTCCTAGACCATACCGCCTCCCAAGGTAAGGACAAAACCAAATAGATAAATTCATAATAAAAGAGAAAAAATATTTTTCTGGCCCTGCAACCTTGCTCCCCTCAAGTTGATTTCAAATGCTGGTGCTAAAATCATCTTCTTCGTTCACTACTCCGATCATGTGAAACTCCTTTTTGAGTCCTTCCCTGGCTCCTGCTTCATCTCCATATCAAATACAAGCATACTTCTTGTCTTCACCTTGTGAATGGGAAAAAGCTCTCATAAAATGCCAATAGCCCCTACTTTATCCTCCTTCAAATTCCTCCTAAGACTCATTTCTTTGGTTGTACCTACAAAACCCAGCCTTCACCCTAGTTGGGCAGGTGATGAGGTTTGACTGACCCTCTCCTTTTTTCTCTCCTTTTCCTTCTCCCTTCCTTTACCCCCATTAAACAAAATGCAACCTGAGTAACTAAAAAAGCTCACTGGATTCATTTGTTCATACAGTGCATCTCTCATCCACTATCCCTCTCCTGTTTGTGTTTTTTGATCATGAGCCTTCCAGGGCAGGAATTCTCTCTCTCTCTTTTTTTTTTTTTTATGTTTGTACAACACCAGCACACTAAAGTCCCAATCCTGACCAATAATAATGATACAAAGAATGAATGCAACATGAAGAATGAATACAAATAAAATATTAGTTATAAAAACAAAGCCATTAAAACAAAACCATTTTCTTGCTTGGAACTTTCTTCAAATTTTGTTCACATCGTATTGCGTTTCTTTATATTTTTTTCACTGAAGTAGCCTGAAATTTAGGATGATTTGACTGAGTCTTGGAAGTAACTACAATGACCGTTTTTGATCAAAAGCAACAAAATGGGGTTGACATTTAATCTTAGTACATTTCCAAGCATGACAGTATCTGTAGCCTGCACATCTCCAGCTGTGTACCAAAGGGAGGTTAATTTAGTAAGTTGGTTCTATTTACTCTAGGGTAGTTTAGGGTCATCTGTTTTAGAGTTGGGGACCAATCTCAAAGTTTTGTGTTTGGCAGCTCAGGGTTTTTAGATTGTTTAGGCCAGAAAGCACAAATAAGTATCTTTTACACAGGCACAAAAAACACTTATGCATGAATTTTAATGCATAGTTCACTACATTCATGTTTACACAGGGTGTAAATCATTCATGGAGAGGACCCTTAGAAAGAAAAATTAAAACAAACTCTCATTACATAATATAGTTAAAATGAAAGTCTTTCTAGTGATGGATAATGACTTGGAAGCTTTCACCACCTTTATTTATTCTGTACATTTCCTCCAGGATATCTCTCATTCTCTTTCATTTATGAACTCTTCCAGAAATCAAGCAGATGCATTTGACTTGAAGATCAAATAGTCAACAGACGATAATAAATACTGAAGTATTTTCAAAGTACATGACAAAAAACAACCTGGGGCAACAGGGGCTCTAGTATAGCCAGAACCGGTATCTCAAGAATATTTCCAAACTGGGTGGTTCACTTGTCCTTTTTTGTCCCACCTTTCAGATTTGTTTTTATGCCTGTTACTAGCTGACTATTGCTTCATGATTAAAGTTTCTTCCCTCATGAACACCTGTGCAGCCCCATAAAAGTGAGGTGTAGCTGAGGGTAGAATTAAATTCAATGTCCCTAAGTCTGTGTCCAGCAATACCTTTGTAAACCCAGAGTAGCTTGATTCATTCAGTGGAGTTACACCAACTTAGATTGAAGAGACCATTTTTTACCACCAACAGAAATACTGCTTTGATATTTTTCTTTATAGATGTGATCTTCATTATTCATCTGTTATTGTTATTTTCTTCCCCTCCTTGGTCCCTCTGTTTTTCTCATCTTATACTTCTTTCTCCCTTATGTCTCCCTCTGCTACTTGTTTCTTCCTTTCCCTCTGCTTTCTCTTTGCTTCACTTCTAATTAACTTTACACTGGGGGGGGATTGACAGGGTGCACTCTGTGTGCTTGTTCTCAGTTAGGAAAGATCTTCACCTACTGTTATAAATCAGCTCAGAGTACAACTTTACATGGCAATCTTGCCTTTCCATTTTCAGACTCACCAGCCTCCTCTGCATTTACTTTCCTCTTTCTTTTCTCTATATTTCTGCATTCATGCTTTCTTACTCACATGTACTTCCCTTGAACAAATAGAAAAGTAACAGGGAGAAGACATGCACCAGATTCTGGATGAGCTTTAAGATGCTAAAATTCAGCACATTAATAATACTTGGGCGTGTGCAGAAAGATGGCATCCTTAGATCTCTCACCCTGTCATTTGGGGGTGATATCCCTATATAGTCACCTTTCCAAGTTTAGACTTGCTGGGAGGGAGGATGCCTTTAACTCCATATTTCCATGCAGACCAAAAGTATCAGATCATTGCATATTCCTAATGAATACCTTAACCTTTCTCTTAACAGCAAAGCCAAACAGAGGGGAAAGGACGTTACCATGCTGGCAACTCCCTACCCCATTAATGTTTTAATAATACTTTGTATTATATTAAAGCAAATTTTCCTTTGTGTCTTGCATTAACTGATAATCAATATTAATGTCTGATTCATATCGTCAAGGAAGTGACAATGCAGGAGAGAACAGGAGTGAGGCTGGAGATACAATTTACGCAGACTTCAATAAGGCTGTTAAAACAGCATGGCTGGTGAAATAATCAGTTGGATTAGGAACTGTGCAAGTAACAGAAGTCTGGATGTGGTACAAAGTGAAAGATTGGCAAGGAGTTAAAAAACAATTGGGGTGCTGCAGAAAATAATATGGAGCCCAGGTAGAGTCAGATTTTTCATGCTCACTTGATGGCCTCAAAAAGGTAACATTCATTAAGATCTGAACGTTTACAGAAGAGGCAAACAGGGATGGACAGAGTCATGTCAGACCTTGAAGGTGAGCACAAGATTTACTTGATATCATTGAGAGAGGGGATCCAGTGGAGGGATTCAGAGTGAGAAGGGGTGACATGGTCATACTGCAAAGTGAAGAAGTACTGCATTTTGTGTGGACTAAAAGAGTGGAGCTGGGTGTTAGGGTACTCAGAAAGGAGGCTATGGTTATCAGGATGAGAGATTAGGAGGTCCTGAATGAGAGTTGTAGTTGCATGGGCAGAGAGAAAAGGCCAGAACTAATGAATGTGATTATGAAGGAAGAAGCAGCAAGAATTGGACATGGGGAGGATGTGAGGGGGAGCAAACGAGGAGGACCTGAAGGCAAACCCAGGTTGCAGGTCTGAGTAACTTCATGGTGGTGTCATCAATAGTCACAGAGAAGTCAGCACTAGGAAAGGGTTCAGAGGAAAGATGGGGAGTTCAATTTTAGCCACATTAAATGTAGTATGACAGTGCGACATCCCAGATGAGGTGTCAGAGAAAAAGGCTGAGATGTGAGATTGAATGGAGGGAGATTGGTCAGGAGTGGCACGGTATATTTGTGAGCTGACATCAGAGATGTTAGCTGAATCCATGTGGTTAACAATGGAGGTGGCACAGGTGCATGGTTCTTAGACACCAGGTTGACAGACAGATAAAACTAAAGACATAATGTGACAATACAATTTTAAGTACCTTGTAGTGGAAGCCGTGCTTTAGTGGTACAAATGAACTCAGGAGCAAGAGCCTTCTGCCATTTATACAAGGAAGACTGGGACCTGAGGAGGTAGAGACAGACAGACAGATAGAACCTCTGCTTTGAAGAAAAGGTCCCAGTTTTCCCCATTTTCTAGTTGTTGGATAATGAGTAGATACCAAAGGAAGAGGCTGGTGCACCAAAGACACATCTGACTTAATAAGCACCAGGAGGGCATAGAAACTCTGTAGGTTGTAATGAACAGATCAGTCACATGATCACCCAACCTCAAAATGGTCTTACATATTCTTTCTAATAGAAGGTAATAGTGCAAACATACTATGGGAGGGTGTGCATGCATGCATGCATACACACACACAGTTTATTCTTATACTGATAGTGAACCATATTGCCTGTGTGGTTTCCCAAGATCATAAGGGGACGGGCAGGTCATTGGATCAGCCTCATGCCCTAAGTGTTAATGCTCTGCACATGACAAATCTATGCTCAATTCCCAGACCCCAACTCTCACTCCGAGGGCCAGCAGAGGATGGGGTTACTGTAAACCAGTGCCTAAGAAAGCTCTTATAACAATGAGCAGGGTAGTATTAAAAAGGCTTAATGTACGCTGTCTTAATTTATTAACAAGAGACTGATAATATCTGACAATGACTGGAGATAAATTGCTAAGCAAAATGCAAATATGCCAGCAGCAGAAATGGAAAATTATAATAAAAGCTTTTATGACTGTGAAAATTCAAAGCTAATTTGTCCATTCAACTAAAACTTCAATGTCAATGTTAACTAGGTCAGAATGCTACATCAGTTAACATTCTAATGAGATCTTTGTGGAGTGATGTACGTTGTAGATATTATCTTAGATAGAGTAAAGAAACTGCACAGGTTAGACAGCTGGTGTCTAGTTCCTGTTGGGAAATGCTGATTTAGACAGCCTCTTCCCTTTAGACCCATCTTCTCTCCCATACCTATTGGAAACTTATATACCATACATCAGGTCATCTCTTTGGAACTAAACAGTTAATATAGCTCATGTGACTATGATTTACTCATTGCACATCTGTGACTCGAGAATTGTATCTGTAATATTCTTACTTTCAACTATTACACTTCAGATTTAAAGCCCTGTATCCCTCATGTAGACATTAGCAAAGTATACACGTCTTATCAGAAGTTAAATCCTAAAGTCAGTAGAAATAGGTTACAATATTTTAGCTGCTTTCCCCAGAAAGCTTTTCAATATATCTAATCATTTCATTTTCAAGTGTTGCACTGAAAAACTGCAAACTGGGTGCTTGGAGAAGACCCCTCCCTCCGTCCCTCAGATCCACCTCTTAATCCCATATCTATTCACCGGTAGGAAATTATCTCCTTTAATTAAATGATAGACAATGTATATGTATGTAAACAATTAAATGGTTTATTAGTAAGATAACAGCTTGGGATTTAACTATAGAGACTTTAAGGCTAGGCCTAATACCAAGAAAACAAAACTGTGGGCTACAGACAATTATCATAAATCAATATATCACCATCCTTCACTCAGGAATGGATCAGGTCTAAATAGAATACTCAGAGCTAATTTTTTTAGCCTTGATTAGGGTTTGTATCTAAATATATTTCATTGAGACAGAATCCTTAGTAATAAATAATGATGCAGGAGGAGCTGAGAAATTAGAAATTTGGCAGACATCCTTTCATAAACAGCCTAACTAAAAATAGGTGTAAAATTCCAGAGAGGTAGCCATGTTAGTCCCTATATGGCAAAAACAAGGAGAGTCCTGTAGCACCTTAAAGACTAACACATTTCTGTGGGCATAAGCTTTCATGGGCTGCAACACACTTCCTCAGATGCAGGAAGTGGAAATCACAGATAGGAGTTATATGTATATACATCCAAGGGTAAGAAACAACAATGGGGAGGGCAAGTGCTAACAAAGTCAGTTCAGTTAGGGTAGATGAGGCCTATTCACAACCGTTGATTAGAAGGTGAGAATGTGTGAACAGTGACAATTAGTTCTTGTAATGAGAGAAACATTCCAAGTTCCTATTCAGACCCAGTCTGATTGTGTCAAGTTTGCATATGAGTTCCAGCTCTGCGGTTTCTCCCTGAAGTCTGTTTTTGAAGTTTTTTTGTTGAAGAATGGCAACTTTCAAGTCAGCTACAGAGTGTGCTGGGAGATTGAAGTGCTCTCCTACTGGCTTATGGCTGTTACCATTTTTTATGTCTGATTTGTGTCCATTTATTCTTTTGTGTAGTGACAGTCCGGTTTGGCCAATGTGTGTCTGTGTATGGGTAAGCGTGAAGAAATGTTATACAAAATTGCTCTTTCTGTCTTATAATCAGATGAAAGAACTGCTAACCTGATGGGCTGCAGTACTTGATTAGTACTTTGTAAAAGCTTTATATTCAAATGAGAAAACAGTAAAATATTACATAAACTGTTTGCTTGCAGTTAATGTAAACAAAAGAGGGCCTGAGCTAACCTTTGCAGATGAGAAAACAGAGAATAAATAGATCATCATCCCCTGAAGAAAATGTCCTGCCAGCTATGGTGGATTTATGAATTCACATTGAGGAACATCTCTATGTGGGCCTGAACTGTCTATTCATTTTAAAGATAAATATTACAGATGGGTGAATAATTCACTCATACAAATGTCTGTGGAAAAAAACTAAATGGATTGTGAGTACAGGTGATGTGAAATTGTAATGGTTATTCCAAGCAATATTTGCAAATAAATTTTTCCAGTATTCACTCAGCCCTTCTCTGTAGATACCTAAACCTTTGAAATCACCCAAAATGGGAACTGTTGTGATTCTCCTAATGTTAGCATTCATATTAGAAAATGTTTGTTAATTTGGTCATCAGTATGAATATACAGAATACTGCAGCATATGGGAGCTGCTACTGATCTTCCTAGAGGTAAATCGATCACTATATTCCTCATAACACCCTCAAAGTCAACATCTTTTTACAGTCACAATGCAATATACATTATTTTATAATTCAGGCAAAAAAGGGGTATCTTTAATAGGGCTGTTGAGCCGTCAAGAACTCTGCATATTGTTTCTTCAGAAGGTAAGAAATTTTGCAGTTGACTCTATGTATACAAGAGTTTTAACACTAAACAGATTAACTCCATAAAAAAGGGGATTATTCAATTTATCATATAATCCCTTCTGTTCATTATAGCACCTTTGTGTGTGTGTAAAAGTCTGTCCATCCATGGTTGAATACAGACATAAGAATATAATCAGTTACTAAGATAACGAGGCAAAAGGCCATGAAACTCACGTACAAAAAGGGGACCCAGTTTTAAGGTACAATATTAAAAGTTAACATCTAAGTTTTCCTCAAGGCTCCCTCTCTCACTGTAGTTCGTTACCAAAGCTAGAAGCAATTTGTAATGCTTGGGAGTAAAACATGTTACATCAACCCTTCATCTTTAGAGTTATTTGTTCATTTTCAGGGATCCTCTGAAATGATGATATCCCCTCCAAGTTTTGTTCCCACCTTTGCCAGCATTGTAACTGAACTGAGAAACATGATGTGCGGTGGCACCGAGGATGAAGAGGAGGACGTGCTTCTGAAGCACCATTACCCTTAATAATTTCTAAAAAACGATTCTCCTTCAGTTTGATCCCAACCCCTAGCCTCTCCTGTTATGGAATATAAATCTGAGCAGTCTCTCAAGACTCCCAGACCCAATATGGGTTTGATCCTGTGAGTTTTACCATTGACTTCAATGAAAGCAGTGACAAGCCCAGTAAGTCTACAGCAGCTACCTGCATTTTTAACTCAACCATAAAAAAAGACAACATGCCAACAAAAGCAAGCCTTGCTCACGGAATAGATCTGCCCTAGCTCTATCCCATTACAAATAGACACACTCATGCAGAGGTAATTGAAATATTCCACCATAACATAGCGCAAATTCTATCAAAAGAAAATGGATCGGGGGAAAATCATATAGGGTTTTACTAATTCTCTCTCTCCAAAATGGACTCATTTTTAGTGTGTGATCTCTGCACTGACGAATGCTTGCAGCTGGCCCATTAGCAGAGCTTTGCTGGAAATGTCAGATTGCATTTTGCCAACCTCCTTACTTGTTCTTTTCTGTACCATTTGAATTTGTCTTTGCTCTAATTCAAGGAGGAAAGCTCTGAATCAAACTTAGCATTCACTAAAGAATATTTCCCAGGAAGACCTTTGTAAATATATAGTGTCTCAATTACCCACCAATAGCTGTAACCTTTTCAATTTGAAGTGCTGGCCTTTGATGGTCTCCACTGTCCTTATTCATCCCAATGATTCTTCAAAGGCCTGCAACATGCTAATAATATTAGCGGCACTTTAGCATACTTCACCACTATAAACACAAGTGTTTTCTGCTGTCCTCAATATATACTGGAAGCTGAATAAAAATATTTCACTTTCAGTCATGTCAATAAAAGTTACATAGCTACAAAGATTTCAGTATGATTCTCAAACATCTTAGTCAGACAAGAATAGCGAACAAAGATTTACTGAACATTAATGTCTGATTTGGCCAGTTTAGTGGGCACTAAAACTGTATGCCCATGTTTTACATGTTTTCTCAAGGGAATTAAATCTTTTGCATCTGGTATGTGGGTGTGTATGCATGCACAAGATCTTAGATATCTGAGCATTATGTTTTGTTTGCTCAAAACTTACACATCTGTACAATTTAACAATAACTTGGGGTTGAGGTCTCTGTGAGAATTGCTCTATTATGTGCTTTGTCCTGTGTGCAGATATCAGCTCTGACACTCACTCAATAAGCCTGAGGCCTTGGACAATTCCCTCAAGCTGTCTATCGCCCTGATCTGGAGCTTTGTGAAGTCACCGAGGACTTTGGATCAGACCCTAAATCGCTGTCCCACAACCTGTAACATGGGAATATTGTGACATACCTACATGAATTGGGTTATAGCTCTTTAAAATGGTATGGGAGCCCTCTGTAGATCTGGCTTCAGCAAGCCCAGGTGAAACCTTAAATTATGTCCCCTAAACAACATCACTGGTGTCTGATTTGTAGTCTTAGCATGAACTGTATTCCTATAGGCCAATAGAAAATCTGTAACCCTGTGTTGTAAACTACTGTTATCCGGAAACATAGCCTAGCCCCAAGAATGCTGGGAGAAACAGAAAACCATGGGAGGAGGAAATTGAAGCAGCGTGTGCCTGCAGCACCACCCTTGGCCAGAAAAGGGAGCTACAGGGAAGACACATCCTGTGACAGTATGTAACACTGTTGCTATGTTGGTCATCTATTACCATAGTTTCTTGCCTATCTCCAGAAAGGAACATGATTTCAAAACACTTTGTAGTTGGGGTGTTTGAAGGATAGCGTCAATCTAGTCTTATGTAAAATTTCTTTATCAGTGATAATGCCACAATCTATAACTGACTCTGAAAAATTCAGTTTTTAACTTGTTTTCTCCAAGACTATATTCAGATGTCCTCACAAGTATCTTTTGGAAGTTCTCAGGGTGCTCTTCATCACTAGCTACCATGAACAGTATACTGTCCAAGTAACACTGACCACCAGGAATACACTTTAAAATGCCTGGTTCCTGGCCGTAGACTCATTGAATGTTGTGTATGCCAAAAATATAACTGGGTTTAAAAAATTAGATAAGTTCATGAAGGAAAGGTCCATCAATGACTATTAGCCAATATGATCAGGGATGCAATTCCATGCTCCAGGTGGTCCTAAACCTCTATCTGCCAAAAGATGGCTCTGGATGGCAGGGGATAGATGACTTGATAATTGCCCTACTCTGTTCATTACCTCTGAAGCATCTGGCTCTAGCCACTGTTGGAGGACAGGATACCAGGCTAGATGGACCATTGGTCCGCCCTAGTATGGCCGTTTTTACGTTCTTATGGCTCACTGCCAAATAGCAGGTGTGGCTGCTACTCCAAACACTTGCCTGTTATATTGTAATAAGCTCATATGTTTGTTAATTGTGATGTTCTTCTTGTCACTGTGTTCAGTCTCCATTTATAAGTAGAATTGAGTGAAGCTGATGTTGGGAAAACACTTATTTTAGCTTAATTCATTAGTGTTTGTAAAGTGCTGTGAAAATGCAAAGGGCATATAATTATTGAGAATATTAATATTATGACTTCAAATACTAAACAAACAATAATATTGGATAAAATTGTTGCCTGTCGATATCAGTGGGACTCTACGATGGGTATTTAGAGCCAAATTCTACCTTTAGATGAAATACTTAAACTTTATTTGGCCAGGTAGTAGCAGAATTTGGCCCTACATGATTTTATTTTCAGTCCTCTGACTGCAAAGATATAATCTCACCAAGGGATTTTTTAAAAATTATTTTTGTCAACATTGCTTTGTTTTTTGTAATTACACATTTAATTCATGCTATAAAAATGCAGAAAGAACATGTAACAGAAGCAGCTACTTTCTCCAATAATTGTATTAAAAAAACCAGACTGTTTTGCCACCTCTCCACCAGGTCATTAAGTATGTCAGCCAACGAGAAGCTCTTTCTTTGGCTGCTGGAGCAGGCAGCCTGTCACTGGTCACAGCTCAGCATTTTTCTAGCAACTGCCAGAGCCAAGATTCTGTACCTTGGCCCTATCCATATGGCCTAGAAAATGCTACTCCTAACTATCGAAAGCGCCATTTTGGTCTTTTTTTGTTGGCAGTGATAGCCATGTAAGCCATTCAAAATACAGCCTACTACTTCTTCCTTCACAAATGGTTCAAGGCTGATCAGAAACTTCCAGAAAAACCTGGCAAAACTTCATACAATTCCCATTTCAAACTAAGCTCTTCTTGCACTAAAGTCAGCAGGGGAAATCCAATGTTCCATCCAATCAAGACTTCACATCAGTTAAGTTAACAGTAGGGTTAGCGTGTTTCTTTGTTGTAGCGACAAACACTTTGTGCATTTCCTAGCTCATCCCATTCCATCAGGTTAAATCATCTTTAGGTTTTTTGATGAACTAAGTAAATCCAATGGGATGTCAGCAGCACCTCAAGCTGCTTTATATAAGATGCAATGTTGGCAGTATTTTGGGGACTCTTGGTCTCTAGGCTGACAATATACAGGCGTAATGCACATAGCCAAGAGTTAAAGCTCCAGGGCAGATTAGCAATAGTGTCGCTCTCTTATAGAATTCTTTGCTTGTTCCATTTAATAGTCTGACATCAGTTTCAGGGCAACTGCTTGTAAGACTTTTCCAGCCGCAGGCTATGGTGATGAGTTTACAGCTATAGTGGGGGAGAGAGAGAGAGAGGTCAGGCTAAAAAGAAGTACTTGCTAGCAACAGTGGCCAGGAAGAAAGTACTATAAGGCCCTACAGCTCTAGCCTATAAATAAAAAACCTGCAACCAAAGGCAGCTGAAAAGCGATATGATTAATCTGAGTCATTCATCTCGAACTGAACAGTCAACTGCATTAAAAATGTAATACCATCATGAGACTTCCTATAATTTAATACCAGTTTGTAGCCTATGAAAATCTTAGACAGCAACAAATACTCCACACCTCAAATTTATTTCCAGATTTGCTTATCCTAATATACAGGTAATACCATACACTGTTCGGCACACTAAAAGTGTCCATCTGATAAATTCAACTGTCAGTTACTTTCAGTACTTACCAATAATATTCTGGCAAGGTGAATATAATCAACAATATATGTATTTTAGGGGTATATTTTCTCATCTCTGTGCGTAGGGTTTCCCTGCTTGTCTCCCATTAGCATAAATTGAACGATATGTGAATAAATCAATGTAGCATCTCTGAACAACCCCTTTTGATGTATATCCCATTACAATCAAGAATATCTTGAAGAGAATTTATACTACAATTCTAGTGCTTGTTTTAAAAAAAAAGTGCAATGACTGTTAGAATGAAAAGTAACTAGTTGACGTGTGGAGTGGTGGTTTCTTAAACTTTACTAACTTCAATAGTGTTGTCATTTCAATTTAGCTTTCAAAATATTTCAGGAACGCAATCCACATGACGGTCCAATTGTGGAAGTCAGTGGAGTTACATTGGGAATGAATTTGGCCAGTTGAGCTAACCATTAACAACATTAGAACATTTTGAGAGGTGTAATGGGACGCCTACGTGAGTAACCTCTTCAACCAAGGTTCACTGGGATTTTTTCTATGCACTTGCAATACATTGGCTAATCCTGTGGGATTATGTCTCCTCCTAGTAACTGGTCCTCATAGAAAATCAGAGGCTACCTGTTACGGTACTGAGAACTAAGTGTTATTCCATTAACTCAAGAGGTTAGGCTGGTGCGTTTGGTACCAAAGGTCCTGAGCTCTATTCCCATTGAGGAATACAGCATCTGTAGGATTGTAGCTATGGATCTATTATAAAATGGCACTCCAGATAAGACTTAAAATCTTGTGGACAGAGGATGTTTCAGAGCTTCATCTAATAGCCAATGTATTACATATTCTCTAAGTACGTGTGACCCTGTTTCCCTGTAGTGATTAATTCACACAGATGACAAAGGCCTTCTACTTAATCACAGTTAATAGAGTCACTACTTTAGTTCAAGTGTTAGAAGCCAAAGGATAGCTATCAAATTACTATTATGGGAGAGACTATGCAAGTAAAATGTACGTAATGGTAGTAGGTGTATGTCTACCCTAATACTTGTATTACATTTCTAAGCATATCTAGTAAGGAGGAGGGATGGAATTTACAGAGGCGCTCAGCCTCAACCTACCTGCACTCCCAGTTAAGTCAGTTTATTTCCAGTACAAGTTCTAGTTAGACCAATGACAAACACTTTTGAAAATTCCACCCTCGATGTTTCCAGAAGCCAGAGCAGACTCAGATTTAGCTGAGTGCTTGTGCAGTTAATAAAATTCTCCCTCTTCTCTCCTGAGGAACCTGACTCCTGAATGCTTACTGAAACATTAGAACATTGTGCATTTCAAGCCTGATCCCATGCCTCTGCATTCGCTGAAAACTTTTTCATTGGTTTCAATGAGCACTGGGTCTGAAGGTCTTCGGTCTATTCCTGCTGATAACCAGGGTGTGCGTATATGTGTGTAACCACAGATTAATTAAATATTGATAGTTTTAGAAGTATTTCATCAGGTGAGCATGAAAACTAGAAGATATGCAAGCAGCTGTGATTTGGCATAAAAAGGCTGTCAAACTATGATTATTATGATTAAGGGGGTGAGCATTGATGGCTATAGGTTTGTAAAGGAGTTTTGCACACTTTTTAAAAGGTATGGAATGTCTTTTTTTCCTCTCTTACCTATACTTTTTTAGAAAAACAATCCCTCAAGTTCTTAAACTGAGATGTTAGGATCTTACACAGCATTCATTCATATCCTGGTTGTATCAGTCACATTGTGTTTTCTGTGATGTGACTAAATGGGATGGGATTAGACAATGGGATTAGACAATGAAAATTAGATCTTTTCCTGAAAACCCATGATTGAAAACTAGGAAGAGGGTTGCTTATGATTGTTTTTTAAGGAAATAGCACTATATAAAGGAAGATAGAAAATAATCCAAAGTTGATAGCCCACATCCAAACCCTTTCTAACTTTAGTGACACTTAGATCTGAATCTAGATTCAAACTTAATGGTTTGGGACACTTTCTTCTGGAAACAAGAATATTTAATCCAACTCCAAACCATCATCTACAGATCAATACAGTCTATCTCGAACTGTAGAATGCAATTTACCATCCGAGCTTGAAGTAACTGTTTTGATACCCAAGTCAATATTCTTAAACATGTTCACTAGGAAAATTAACCCACTACCTGTCCCACGACTCAGAGAATCTGGATGTTTATTTCCAGCAATGCCACTAAACATCAACGCCTAGACATCTTGTCCTTAGTAATAAAAAGAGCAAGGAATAAAAAAAATGCAGTGCAGACGTGAGGCAGTGTTTTTCCTGAATAGAGACGCTTTCCAAGTTTTCCACAGGGCATAACAGTTCTTTATAACCGTTCCCTAAATTGTTTGTTAACTGCCAACTGAATATAAATTGCCCCAATGCAATGGGCTGCACAGTAAGAGATGGTGCTTAGGCACACTACGTGCTCTATTGATCCTGAGGCACTGGGTCTCAATAAGGCACAATACCTCCAGGAGAAAGGACAGCTGCAGCTTCCGCACTGCCATGGGACATAATGCAAGCCCTAGCATGGAACCAACTCTGTTGTCTGGTGCAGGGGCAAAGGTACAGTCAGGAACTGGTTCACCCCAGAGAACCTACTGCTGGTAGAAGTGCTAGAATCAAACAGACCTAGCACAGCAATGGTTACCATTGTTACTGGCCCTTAAGCAGATGTGTAAGGGGAAGGAATTCCCAGCTCCACATGACCTGCAGGAGCAATTCCCAATGTGGCCTTTACTATCTGTAGAGCCATTTGAAACTGAAGTGCCAAATAAGCACTATTAATAAATAATAATAATAATGCAATTAAATTGATTCATTCTGCAGCGATCTGTT